>NC_140500.1:21064588-21782921 GCF_964271855.1 Acomys minous
ACTCACAGACAGTGCCCTACCTCTGCCTCCAAAATGCTAGGACTAAAGGGGTGCTCCACGACCGCTCTCCTCCACAGACTAAAATCACAGCTCAGCACAAGCAGCGCTGACCTGGCTGCTCAAACTCTGGTCCTCCACAGTTGTATGACTAGCACCTTTACCCACTGAGCCACCTCCCTGGCTGATCATTGTGTGCTGCCCATTGTGAAAGTTTCCCAATTTGCATGCCGTTCTTGCACAGGGGCCATGATAATCTCTGTATCAGTCCAGTTCTTTAGCATCTGTGCTGCTGTCAGTGAGGACCAAAGGGAATTTTTAGAGTGCTTGTGTCTATAACCCCCACCCACCCACCGTACCCACGAAATCTCCATCAACCCCACCCCATACATATGTGACTTTCAAAGCCATGGTGATGGGCTAGGACCGTGCACCCTCCTCAATGCAATCACAAATGAATCCAGTGAGGTGTTTAGATCAGGAAGCTGAATAGCAGGAGCCAGGACAGTTGGGTGGGGGAGGTGCTGAGTTTTGAGGGTGAGTCCTGTTAAGGGAGGGGGGCACAAGCAAGACAATACTGAGTGGGGTCAGAAAGCCTAGGTTTTGGGAGGGGTTGTTTTTTTGCTGTTGTTTTGTTTTGGGTTTTTTTGTTGTTGTTGTTCTTTTGGTTTGGTTTTGGTTTTTGTGGGGGTTTTTTGTTTGTTTGTTTGTTTGTTTTTTGAGACAAGGTTTCTCTGTGTAACAGCTTTGGCTGTCTTGAAACTTGCTCTGTAGTCCAGGCTGGCCTCGAACTCAGAGATCTGCCTGCCTCTGCCTCCCAAGTGCTGGGATTAAAGGCATGTGCCACCACCACACCCAGCCTTTTTTGTTCATTTTTCAAGACAGGTCTCTGTGTAACCTTGGCTGTCCTAGATTCGATTTGTAAACCAGGCTGGCCTTGACAAGCCGCTTCTTGATCAGATGGCAGCCCTGATAAAGGAGATCCAAGGACAAAGCTTTGCTGTTTGCCCTCTTGCCTTCCCATCTTATTGGCAAGTTCATCTACTTGGTTGCTGCCACCACTGCTGTTGCTGCAGCAGTTCTCCACTGATACCAGAACCCACCTTCGTCAGCCTCCCTGGAATCCTCCAGACCTTCAGCACACCAGTCTGGAGCTAGCAAAACCTCCAGCTTCATGGACTGAACAGCTACCGAGTTTTCAGACCCTCCAGGGTGAACTATCCAAATCACATGGCGTAGGGCAGTCTAATTAATCCCCCATTTGATGTATATTCAATCTATAGCATCTGTTCCTCTCCCGACTACTACAGTTCTTTACTGGGTAGTGTCTGAGATGCCCATGGCAACAGCACGAGAGATATCAAGAAAAGCAATCCCTATTCACCCAGCAGGTAAGAGACTACGGGAAAAGGAGGGAGTGTCCAGGCAAGGTGAGGCCTGAATGGTCAGTAGAAGGAAGATAGGGAGCCAGGCGTGGTGGCGCACACCTTTAATCCCAGCACTCGGGTGGCAGAGGCAGGCGCTTCGCTGTGAGTTCGAGGCCAGCCCGGTCTACAAAGTGAGTCTAGGACAGCCAAGGCTATACATAGAGAACCCCTGTCTTGAAACTCCCCACTCCCACCCCACCCCACCCCCAAAAAAAAGAAAAGGAAAAGAAGGTAGGGCTAAAAAAGAGAAAATTCATTTTGCATGTAGGCTCCCACAGAGATTTTGCTATCTGGTCCCAATGTTTATTTTAATAACTGTGTTCACTCCCTTCTGCTACTGTAATAAATTATGACAAATATAGTGGCTTAAAATAACACATTTAATTATTTTACAGTTCCAGAGGTCAGAGGTCTAAAGTTAGTAGGCAGTGGTGTGTTTGTTCCTGCTGACAGCTGGAGAGAATGCATTTCCTCACCGGGGCCACCTTCCAGAGGCACCTCGTGTTCCTTGGCACGTGGCCACGCATCATCCTTAACCTGGGTTCTGTCCTCACATCTCATTCTCTGGCAAAGCAACTCCTATCTCCCGTACATAAGAAATCTCTGGAGGCCGGGTGTGGTGGCACACGCCTTTAATCCCAGCACTCGGGAGGCAGAGGTAGGCGGATTGTTGTAAATTGGAGGCCAGCCTGGTCTGCAAAGTGAGTCCAGGACAGCCAAGGCTACACAGAGAAACTGTCTTGGAAAACCATAAACTGAAACAAAACAAAACTCTCTGAGGGAATGGAGAAAGGGCTCAGCATGGTTCTTTGTTTGTTTGTTTTGTTATTCCAGACAGAGTTTTTCTGTGTGTAGCCCTGGCTGGCCTAGAACTCGCTTCATAGACCAGGCTGGCCTCGAACTCACAAAAATCCACCTGCCTCTGCCTCCCAAGTCCAGGGATTAAAGGTGTGTGCCACCACTGCCTAGTTTAAGAGCACTGGCTCTTAACCACATTCCAGAGGACCTAGTTCAATTCCCAGCACCCACACGGCATCTTACCTCTGTCTGTAACTCCAGTTCCAGGGAATCCGACACCCTTTTTTGTCCTCCACAGGCACCAGGCATGCAAGTGGTACATAGAACATACACACAACAAAACACTCATCACTCATACACATGAAATGAAATAAAATAAAATAAAACTTTTTAAAAGAGAACTCTTTGCAAATTCCGGGATGATGACACACTTAGGTCAGGTGCTCACTTTTGATCCCAGCATTCAGGAGGCAGAGATAAAAGGATCTCTGTGAGTAGGAGGCCAGTCTGGGCTACATAAGGAGTTCTAGGACAACCAGCACTACATAGAGAGACTTTGTCAGGAAGGACGAGGAGGTGAAGGAGGAGGAGGAGGAGAAGGAAGAGAGAAACAAATTCCTGTACTCAAGCGGATGACGCAGGAGGATCTGGAATTCAAGAGAAGCCTGGGTTACTTAAGTGAGATCTGTCAAAAATAAAAGAAAACAGCAAAAATCTCTTTTGGTTACAAAGTCCTACTAGGAAAAAAAAAAATCCGGGCTAGAGAGATGGCTCAGAGGTTAAGAGCACTGCATGTTCTTCCAAAGATCCTGAGTTCAATTCCAGCAACCACATGGTGGTTCACAACCACCTATAATGAGATCTAGTGCCCTCTTCTGGCCTGCTGGCTCACATGCAGGCAGAGTATTGTATAAATAATAAATACATACATAAATAAATTTAGAAAAAGAAAAAGAAATCCCCATTTCAAGATCCTTTAACTTTATCCCAGCTGCAGAGCTCCTTTGCGCCAGGCATGGCAGCACATCCACAAGTCTCAGAGATAAGAGGGGACATGTCTGGACCACTGCTGAACAAATATGGTGATTTGAGTTGACAGAGGGGTGAATTAAACATAGGAAATAGTGGGAATATGAGTGACCCACATAAAAGCCAAGAGAAGAGCAGACACCTGAGGGCCGACGCCCCGAGTGAGGCGTGTCTCCCAAGCTCACGTCAGAGACGCTTACAGAGGCCCACCTGCACAGAAGGCCAGCAAATGGTCTTTTTTAATTTATCTTTTTTTGTGTGTATTTTGTTTGTTTGTTTGTTTGTTTGAGACGGGGTTTCTCTGTGTAGCCTTGACTGCCCTGGTCTCACTTTGTAGTCCCAGCTAGCCTCGAACTCACAGCGATTCACCTGCCTCTGCCTCCCGAGTACTGGGATTAAAGGTGTGCGCCACCACACCCGGCTTTTTAATTTATCTCAATGTGTTATTTTGTATATGTATGGGTTTTTGTTTGCATGTATGCCTGGGTGCCATGTGCATGTCTGGTATGCACAGAGACCAGAATAGGGTCTTGGATCCCCCGGGGCTGGAGTTACAGATGGTTGTAAGCTGCCATGTGGGTGGTGGGGGTGGGGGTGGGGAACAGATTCTCTGGAAGAGGGGACAGTGTGCTCTTGACTGCTGAGCCATCTCTCCAGGCCTCTACCCCCAAATTCAAGTGTTCTTTGAGGGCGCTCACCACTAATATGTGTACCAACACAGGAACATGGTGACAGTCGAAGAGCCACATCAGGCAATCCATGAGGATGAGACTGGAATGCTCACAGAAGGCTCACCACTGGCTTTAGACCAGCGTTTCTCGACCTGTGGGTCACAGCCCCTTTGGGAGTCACGTATCAGATAACCTGTATATCAGATATTTATTACAGTTATGAAATAAGCTCATGGTTGGGGGTCACCACAACACGAAGAACTGTATTAAAGGGTTCCGACATTAGGAAGGTTGGGAACCACTGCTGAACCTTCTAATAGTGAAACCAACAACCCAAATGGTCACTGGTACAGCAGTCAGGAGGCTTCTGATGGGGAGAAGGATCCTGCCTCTGGCCACTTAAGCTGCTGCCCACACCTAGGTTAGGAGGATGGACAGTCTCCACAAATGACACCTATAGCCGGATTGGCCGCATGCATTTAAATCTTACCACCAGGGGGAGCACAAGGGCCGACCTGGACCCCTGAGTTGAGCAGGGGGTTTCCCAGAAATAGGATCCCGCCTCCCCTACCCGACTCCAACCCCACCCCCACCCCCCTAGGGAAGGAAGAAAGAGGTTTTCCCAGGTCCCAACTCCCTAAAAGCCTGGAGTGCCTGGCCGCTACCATGTGATGATCTCTGACTCAAGGGCTTACCCACATTTTCCTCTCCCAGTTAAAGCAAACCACATTTTTTTCCATCCCTCCCTTTTCCTGGTTGCCTGCAGCACCGAGGATCCCGTAACAAACACTCTTTGGCCCAGAACATCACTGCGCCATAGAAGAGCAGGGTCCCAGGACAAGAGGAGGCCTGTCCAAATAAACCACAGAGTCGGGACAAGACCAGACGCCAGTTCCCTCCTTCCAGTGCTCTGGTCATGTAAGACTCTTGTCACTGTCCGGGGCCTGGAATCTCCGCAGGAGGATTTCCAGTTCAAGGCCAGACTGAGACTCTTTTAAAACAAACAAGCAGCTGTGATGGCACACTCCTTTAATCCCAGCACTCGGGAGGCAGAGGCAGGCGGATCTCTGTGAGTTCGTGAGTTCGAGGCCAGCCTGGTCTACAAAGCGAGTCCAGAACAGTCAAGATAACATAGAGAAACCACGTTTCGGGGAAAAAAACAAAAACAAAACAAACAAGCAAGACACACACACACACACTTTTGAAAAAGGAATCTCTGAGTATATGAAATGGGGTCTTAAACTGTTCCTTTCTAAGGATGTAAATAATATAGTGATGGCAGTGAGGGGTGGGATGGGGAGCTTCTTCAGCACTCACCAGTACGCAAAGCAGTTTCTGTTCCTTGTGGATAGAAATGCTTACTGAACCCTTCTATCCTGTGGCAGGAGGATGTACAGGACATAAAACCTTTTCTTTAGAACTGCTCTCCAAGGTGGGTGGAGTCTCACCAGAACAGTACAAGGAGACATTATTTCCCTACCCTACCCATCCTCTGGTGGTGCCATGCAAGGACGGACGGATGGAGCCATCCTCCATGAGGTGCTAAAGCCAAGCACTGCTGACATCTATTCCTCCTGACAAGAGACTGGGGCAAGGCCCTTCCTCTCAGTCCTCCTCCTCTTCCTCTGTCCTCCTCCCAGCTCCCCCACAGCAGGGAGCTTCCCCAGCACAGAGAGCTGCACACTTTTGTGTTTCTGTGCCTTCACACACACACACACACACCTCCTCCTCCTGTATGGCATCCCCTGCTCTACCTAACTGCTGCTCCCCCTGGCTTCCAAAGCCAGCTCTGGCCACGCCTCCTCCTTTAGGAGTTCTCAGATTGACCTAGGGACAACCGTAGACTTGCCTGTCGGGGTCGCTGCACCACCTATCCGTGGACAGAGGTGGCTTCATGTCGCTGCATTCAGCAAGAATAACTCATTGTAAGACCCAAGAAAACTTAGAAGGAAAAAGGAAGCCCTCAGCTCAGAATCCCCCTCTGGCGCCCACCTGCTCCCCTCAGCCGACTTTTAGATCCCGTTGCCCCTTCTACCTTCCCCTTTGTCCTAAACTATTGACACATCCTAACAGGCCTTCATCTTACCTAACTGCATCTTCTCAAGTGTTCCCAGATTTTTCTGCCCAATGCCCCAAAAGTTTTAAATCAAGGATGGAGATACAAGCAATGGTCCTTAACCTCACAGAGATGCAGCCTGCCCTCTTGACCTCTTGCCACACAGTCAGGGCCACACCTGAGACTCCTGGGGTCAACTCACTCCCCCCCCCCAACCCCTCTGCGACTCTCAGATGACAAGGTCCTCACCAGTTCTCTCCCAAAGACCATGGGAGCCCCAGCCCCAGCTTTGTCAGGCTTCCCTGGTTGTAACTCTTACTTTGGGACACTTGCCTCTTCCTAAAAAATCTCTCCTCAGAGCTCTCAGAAACTCCTAAGTTGACCACCCTCTCCTCCTTTAAGTCTCCTGTCTGTCTCCCTCCCCCAACAGTTAAGCTGCCTCAGGGAAGAAGAAATAGGGCAGAAACTGCCGCCTCTTCTGACTCCTGCTCCAGAGACTTACCTTTCTAAAGTATCTTTCTAAAGTAGACTGTTAAAAAAAAAAGTTTTAAGTGGATCCATTAATGAAGCCAGTCCACTGATGAAGAGCAAAATAAGAGCTGTGCTATGCTAACAGAGGCTGGATTGTTTTGTTTTGTTTTTTGTTTTTCAAGACAGGGTTTCTCTGTGTAGCCTTGGCTGTCCTAGACTCGCTTTGTAGACCAGGCTGGCCTTGAACTCACAGCGATTCACCTGCCTCTGCCTCCCAAGTGCTGGGATTAAAGGCGTGTACCACCGCTGCCCGGCTGAGGCTGGGTTTTTGCTATGTGAAAAATTTGCCTTGTTTTAGGGTTTTGTTTTGGAGACAGGGTCTCCTGTAGGCCAGATTGGTCTCCAACACAGTGTAACTCAGGTGAAATTTTTAACTGACATTCTTTTCTCTTCTCGGTATCTTCTGATGTTTCTGTAATGAGTAAGGTTTACTTTTACAATAAAGAACTCTAAGGAAACGGCCTGCAGGGCTGAGGAAGAGAAAACTGCAAAGGACCTCCTCAGCCAGTTGAAAGAATCAAGAGGAATTTAAAGAACCACAGGTCAGGATGTGGTGCTGGTCCATGTCTGAACCACTAGCATTAGCAAGCCTAAAGCCTGAGGGTCTGGAGTAGAGGGTAGCCTGAGCTACATAAGCAAATTCTAGGTCAGCAGAGCTACAGGGCTAGATCCTGCCTCAAAAATAATGAAATTGACGGGTATAATGGCACATGCCTATAACTGTAGTAGAGGCAGGCAGATCTCCATGACTTAGAGGCCAGTCTGGTTTATATAAGGCAAGACACAACTGCATAGTAAGATTCTGTCTCAAAAATAATAATACATTTAAGTAAAAAATAAAGCACAAGCCAGGCATGGTGGCGCACACCTTTAATCCCAGCACTTGAGAGGCATAGAGGCAGGCAGATTGCTGTGAGTTCAAGGCCAGCCTGGTCTACAAAGCGAGTCCAGGACAGCCAAGGCTACACAGAGAGACTCTGTCTCAAAAAACAGAAACCAAAACACACACACACAAAAAAAAATAAAAATAAAAATGCACAGTAGAATTTTCACAGGTAAAAGGGGCAGGGCAGGGCAGTCAGCCACAGGTCACCTGCAGATTGAGAGATGCGGAAGGGTAGGGGTGTGGCACCAGGTGGGGCAGGGAATGCAATGTGTAAACACAAGGCGAAGGATTTCAACTTAAGTCTCTGAATGCAGAAAAGTTTTGAGCAAAAGAGAAATGCTCAGATCGGCGCCTGGAACATTCTATCGGCCAACTGTTCCCAAGTATGTTCAGTCCAGAAAGGTTTACAAAGAGGTATCAGAGAGACTACAAGCCAGGCAAACAGAAGTCTGCAGACTTGTGGCTGGAATCTGAAAAGGTCCTGTAGATTACATGACCCTTGAGGTAGTGGTCTTCCAACACAAACTCTTATGTACAGCGTGAACCGGAAAGGCGAGGCCTACACTTAACTCCTGGTAAAAGTAGCCAAGTTTGGAGATCTGGAAAGACCCGGAGACGGTGGGAAGAAGGAAGATGGAGAGAAAGATCTCAGGAACCCCGCTTGGAGGAGTAGGGGGGCGGAGAGACCGAGCTGCGCACAGCGGGTGGAGCCGCAGTCCCAGAACCTGGGCCTGGGAAGAGGAGAAGGCATGGGCGGGGCAGGTGGGCCGGGGGCGGGGTCGGCATCCCTCTGCACATGCGCATCGCAGCTGGCCGAGCGCCGCAAGGAGTGGCACTTTTTAAAAGTGGAGCCTCAGGCCAGCCGCTAGCCGCAGCGAGTCTCAGTCGGTTGCCGAGTCCCTTCTGTCCCAGTCGTGCGTGTCTCTGGTCCCGCGCAAGTCCAGCTTGCACCATGCCGGTCAAAGGGGGTAGCAAGTGCATCAAATACCTGCTCTTCGGATTTAACTTCATCTTCTGGGTAAGTGAGAGGCGACTGTCGCGCGCTCCTCTCCGAGACCACCTGTTCTCGGGCTCCGGACGGCGTCCCGGACCTTTGGGTGTTCCGGCGGCCGGGAGCGCGGGGAGCTGCTGGTACTGTGGGCGCCAGGCGGACTCGGAGCGAGAAGAGAAAGGCGCAGCGGCTGCCAGCTGGCCCCGGGGGGACGGGCAGGTGGGCGGGAGGGGCAGGTGGGCGGGAGATGCGGGCATCCTGGTGGCCGGG
Organism: Acomys minous; assembly: GCF_964271855.1. Lineage (NCBI taxonomy): Eukaryota > Metazoa > Chordata > Mammalia > Rodentia > Muridae > Acomys > Acomys minous. The sequence continues at coordinate 21,073,245 of NC_140500.1, forward strand.
ACTGCGCACTCCGCTCCCGGGTCCCTCTGCCGCAGAGGATTTGAGAAGGGGTGTGAGACCGGAGGGATGGTGGCAGGAAGGAGCGGAGCAGCCCTTTTCGAGTAACTCGAGGCCTTTCCTGGCCCCCGAGACTCCTGGCGAGCTGGGGCACTTGAGTGCTCCCACCTCGGTGGTCCCTAAAAGTGGCAAGGGGCGCCACAAGGGAGAGGAAGTGAGTGGGGCGGAGAGTCTTCCCTGCACCTGAAGGGCGGACCTTCGTGTTCACGTCTGAACTATCATCTGAAAGCGTCCAAGCCTCTGTCCAAGTTACCTGAAAGACTACATTGTCTTGATTCTTTTTCAAGAGCGATTACTATCTTGGCTGGAGAGAACTCTGAGAGAGTTGGGGAGGAGAAAGGAGGGGGAAAGATGTTTATCTGTGCCCTTGGAGGGGATAAGTCCGGTGTGTCTGCATTTCCCAGGTAGTTGGGTGCTGCGAGTTTGAAGCCTCGCCCTCCTAGAAATGTCCAGGAGGGGCCACGGAAATTAGCCTTTCTCTTGGAGAGAATCCAGAAGCAGACGCTAGTCCACTCCCTCTCCGCAGATCGACCTCTGGGAAGGGCAGCAGAGAGTGTCCACTCTCCAAGAACTGAGGGACAGGAACAAGGAAATTCAAGGAAGACTCTTTTGTCCTAGTTCTGAGAGGGCACACCCCCTACACACAAATGCAGAGCATTTGCTCCCAGGCAATCAGGGAAAGGGTTTATTTAACTAGGCAACTCCTGGGCCACCCTCAAGAGAGATGACAGAAACAAGTTAGGTGCCTCGAGAGAATTTCAACAAACAAACAAACAAAAGTACACTATTCCCTTGGAGCCGGCCGCCGCCGGGGAGCTTTCCGCCCTCCGTTAAGGTTTAATACTCTCTGCGCTTTGCTTGAAAGTAAGTGTTCCACACTCTACAGAGACTGCCCTGGGTTTCTAGGAGTCGCCACACCCATACAACTTAAGAGGGTGTCAGAGGGGCATCCCTCCTCCTGTTTCCCCAACTCAGCAGACAGGCAGCCTGCTCCACTTGGTCCACTCATCAGCTGAGCATCAGAAAACAACGTCTGAAGGCAGCAGGGGGCCCCACCCAACCCCGCCCTGTCCTTTGGGGAGTTTTCCTCACCCTACTCCAGCTCCGGACTTTCCCCTGCCAGTCTGTTGGTTAGTCTCCAGCTGTCTGCATAGATGGTGTGAAAGTTTGGTGCTGGGGGCGACAAACCATATAGTACCCCAGCATGTCTGCATCCCCCCGTCTGCCTCCCCCCATCATGGCATATGCAAGGGGCTGAGGGGAGGTGCCCGTGGCCACCTTATGCCTCCTCAGTCTGTTGCCTGCTGGCCTGCAATCTGTCTAGCTTGTCTTTCTGCCTGCCACTTCTGCTCTTTCCAGAGCTCCCTGCCTGGGCTTAGCCGCTGCTGGCTGACTACTGCCTCCTGACGCAGAACAGTCTCACTCTGGAAGGGTTTGGGTTTGGGCTTGGGAAGAACGTTAGAGATGACACGCCAACTGTGGGCAGACGCCAGCCCTCCTGTCCACAGTGAGGAAACAGAAGGCCCAAGATGGCAAGCTGAGTTAGTGCCATAACCCCCAGCCCCTTGTTTTCTCTCTGTTTCTATCTCTCCTACCATCAGGGAGGTGAGCAATTTCCTAAGTTAGTGACATAGCCAGGATCAGATGACAGGATGTTATGAGGTACCCAACTGGGCTTGGCTGTTGGGTAGGAGGAGAAGAAGGGTGGGATGGATCTCCCCAGGGCGTCTTTTACGACAGGTGGTGACCTCAGGGGGCTGCTGGGATGATTATGATGTCACCTCTTCCGCACTCTGGAGACCAGTCAGTTTATGAACTTGACATCCGGGAACCTGATACGGGAAAAGCAGAGGCCACCTCTGTGTGCGGAGGATGCTGAGGGGAATGGGTGGCGGGAATCCAAAGAGAAGCCAGTCGTAGTTGCAGTGGGACAGTGGAGGAAAAGGAGGGCCCAAACGGGAGACTGTGTCTCTCTCCGAGGCTTCGGCGTGTCCCTCGTGGCTTGCTCCGAGACGGCGAGGCCGGCCCAGCCTGCCTTTCTGAAGTTGGGAGTTGTCCTGCCCACAACTGAGACAGAAATCACCGTCTTTCCGGCATCCTCAGAGCAGGACCTCCCAAGCCTATTTAGTCTAATGTCTGAATGACAGGTGACAGAAGCATTTCAGGCTGTAGTGTGGTGGGCAGCCTTGGGCCAAGCCAGGAGAGTGCCTTTTCTCGTGGCTTTCTTGTTTTGAGCCTTGCTATGAAGCCGGACCAGCCTTGATCCTGTTGCCTTTATCTCCCCCCCCACCCCACCCATCCCCCCAGGTCCTGCATAGTGAGTACTTTATTTCATCCTTAGCCTGGGCAAAGGGCAAGAGACTGGTGTGCTCTATCAAGACAGCAGACCCTGCAGACATGGCCTTTACAAAACTTCGTGGAAGCTGCTTAGAAACATAGCTCAAGAACTGGCCCAAGGGTCAGAGTCCGGCTGTGGGCAGATCGCTTGGAGACTCACTTTTCTAAGCGGCGCTAAAGTCTCTACCCCCACATCCATGAGTTATTGCAGATGATCTCAAAGGTCCCATCAGGTTCAGCCTGTAGAACACCACCCCCACCCCCCACCCCCACCCCCGCGCCCACACACACACATTACATGCAGTGCCACCCCCCCATCACCTCTGGTAGTTAAGACTCAGGCAGGCGACTGGAAGTCCATGATGGGCCGTGAGAATTGTTCCCCTGACTTTTACCTGTGAGGACAAACCTGTTGCTTTCACCTTCGCCCCCTCTGGGTGGGGTCTCCTTGTCTTTGGGCTCTGTTGTAAGGGCTCCACGGCCTTGGATTCAGCATCCTGGTCCCCTGGGTGTACACAGTGTATTTTATCAGAGGCCTGGCAGTAGATGCAGGTCAGCATCTTCCACCTGTAGCTATTGTACTTTGCTAGTAGAAAGTGGTTTGTGGCCACGGACGGGGAGGGAGCAGTTCCCAGGCGAGTGTGGCTGTTTAAGCCACAGGTTAGCCCACACTCCCACGCGGTGAGGCCTTAGTGTTTTTCCATATCTCCCTGCCATCTGAGCCAACCTCCTTCGCCAAAGCAAAGCCCTGACTCCATTTTGTGTGTTGCCACACGTCCGAGGAGGAAGGGAAGCTCACTCTGAGGCTGCTGCAGAGGGTAGAAGGTTCCGAGGCATCTGGGTTCGAGTCAGGACAGGCTGTGGAGGAGTAGGTGGCCGTGACGGGAGCCCTCTTCCCGCCCCCGCCCCCACCCAGATGGCTGCTTCCCAGAAACTGTTTGATTTGGATGTTGAGCTGAACTGTAGCATAAAATGGCTTCCCACAGAGCACCCGGGCTGCAGTGACACTGCCCTCCTCCTACTGGAGCTGGCAGGTTGTGGAGAGGGTGAGCCAAGGCCAAGTGTCTGCACAGCTTTGGAAAAATAGGGCCTGGCCCCTGCCTGGATCTTTGGTTTCCTCCCCCACCCCAGCCATAGTTACCAACAACCAAGATCAGAAGTCCCGATCTCTGGGGGCTGGTGAGAGTCGGATCCATGTGCACACCCGCGCGCAGACACACACCACACACACACACACTCCTCTCTCACAGACTCTGCTCCTGTTTACAAAGTGCTGGTGGCAACATTCCAGACCTTGCTATGGATCTGGAGAAGCCGTGGTTGCTGGCTGCGGGTTAGGGGTTCCTTCCCAAATTTGGACAGGCTTTATAGGAGTAGGTCTGGGGTGGTCAGTGCTTTTCCTGACCACCCCCAGACCCTTTCCTGGCTTCTGTGAGTCTTTGGGGGGTGTGTTGGGTATGAACTTTTAATATTACATGTAGGCCTGTGTGTCCTGGGGAGTGGTTCTGTCTGGTTTTTTAGTTCAATTCTGCTTTTTTATAAGGAGATGTGGCCTCTGAAATGGGTCACACAGTTTGGGACCTAAAAATACCTTGGACTTACAAGAAACATGTTTTCGTTGGTAGCACACACCGAGGTGTATGGCTTTTGCCTGGGTATTTCTGGCTTCAAGCCGGGAGGTTGGGATGGGGGTGGGTGGGGTCAGGGTTCTGGTGGTTTCTACCGCGCTGTTGCTGCAGCCTTGTGTGTTCTGGGTAAACCCAAGTGGCCTTAAGAAAAGGGATCACCCTGTTGTTGGCGAGTTCCTCCCTGTCCTGGTTGGTTAAGAGGGCTTTAATAGGACCTGCCAAAACTTTCTTATTCTTGTGTTTTTCTGGTGCTGGGCATTGAACCCAAAGCCTTGTGCATGGGAGGCAGGCATTCTGTCCTTGGGCTGTGGGGTTTGGTCTTTGCTTTCCAGCTAAAGCCTTGCAGAAATGTGTTTTACAGAAGAGCAGGTTGGAAATCTCGCCAGACGATGGTGGCGCACACCTTTAATCCCAGCACTTGGGAGGCAGAGGCAGGCAGATCACTCTGAGTTCAAGGCCAGCCTGGTCTAGAGAATGGATTCAGGACAGCCAGAGCTGTTACACAGTGAAATCCTGTCTCAAAAAAAAAAAAAAGAAAGAAAGAAAGAAAAGAAGAGAAAAAGAAAGAAAGAAAATCTCCCTGACCCTGAACGATGAGAAAAAATGTATTTCAACTAAAAAATATCTGGATTCAAAAAGAAAGGAAGAAAAAGAAAAGGCAGTCTTAGTATTTTTTTGTATGTTTTTGTGTTTTAGAGGTCTGACTACTTGACACCTGGCTGCTCCTTTCTGTGGAAAAAGTCAGCCTGGTCCAGGGATATTTTCATTTTTCCACCAAGTGGTGGCATGCAGCTGTGGAGAGCAACATCCTGTCCCCAGATGAGACAGTTTTATAAAAATTATATCCGTCCGGGTAATTTTCTACTCCGTCCACCCAAGAAAAGACTTAGTCATGGATTAATGTGTTTGTGTGTAACGGTGGGGCGGGGGGGATATGTTTGTTTTGAGGTTTTGTTGTTTTATTTTGGGAGGGGATTCTTTTGTTTTTTGAGATAAGGTCTCTACGCCAGTCTGGCCTCAAACTTAGAGACACATCCTTCTGCCTTGGCCTCTACCTCCCAAGTGCTGGGATTAAACATGTGGGCCAACACCACCCTACGTTGAGGTGTGTGTGTATGCTGTTATGGCAGACTTCAAGGTCATGCCCTTTTTAGGGAATCCCATGAAATTGGTGGTATTTTCTTCCAGAGAAGAGAATGCTATGCATAGTTGTTTGTTTGTTTGTTTGATTTCCTTTTTTTGCCCTGGAGGCCCATGAGCCTCAGGTTATGGGTTCGTGGGTGGCCCCATATTGATTTGTTTCCCTTGGTTTCTAGGTAACCACTGGTATGTGCTGAATCCCATGTTTCTGACATAGTGACTTCCCGGAATTGCTTGATAGAATAATACTTTTTAAAAGTGCTATTAGAAGCCCCACATTTAGCTGGGTGTGTTGGCACACGCCTTTAATCCCAGCACTAGGGAGGCAGAGGCAGGTGGATCTCTGTGAGTTCAAGACCGGCCTGGTCTACAAAGTGAGTTCCAAGGACAGACAAAGCCACTTAGTGAGACCCTGCCTCAGGAAGAAAGAGAGAAAGGAAGGAAAGAAAGAAAGAAAGAAAGAACAAAAATACTGCCACCTTTTGGCTTTGCTTAGACAGTTCTCGCCCTCTACTCCCCTCCCCCACACCACCAGCCCTTCCACAGACACACACAATGGCCACATCTGCCTTGGCAACACATTTGAGTTTTCCATGACCTGGACAATAGTCCAGAGGTATTAACCAAAATAACTGGCAAGTTGTGTCTGAAGTAGCCGCTGCACTCTGCCATGAGTGAGTGAGTATGTCAAGGTTGCCCTGGCCCCGTCTAACTCTGACGTGTCTGTGCGGTTTTACTTTTATAGAAATGCTGGGCCCCTGAGCTTGGGCGCTAAGAGCTCAAGCCCACTCCTGGTCTCGCCATCAATAATAAAGACCTGGAACTTTCCATTGACTTAACCGCCATAGTCGTCAGCCACTGTCTCAACGTGCATCATTAGGAAAGCCAACCAGTGAAAGAGGAACCCTAAGTTGAAGACTGATGTTGTGCAGGCCGGAGACATGGCTCAGTGGTTAAGAGCGCTCGCTGCTCTTGCAGGGGGGCTCAAGTTTGGTTCGCAGCACCCACAAGGTGCTCACAACCATCTAGCACTCCAGTCCCTGGGGAATCCCATAGCTTCCTCTGACCTCCAAGGGCACCAGATGTGCACACGCCACGCATACATACCTGCAGGCCAGACAGTCTTACACATAAAATAAAATACATTTTTGGTTGTTTGTTTAATCTTTTAAGGACTAGAGATATAATATGCAGGAGGCCCTGGCTTTAGTCGCTAATATCAGAAAGAAGAGAGGACCCCTGAATTCCTGTGATGCCGCGGAGCTGCCTCCCCACCCATTCTGACTTTCCGCTTGATTGTTGCTGAGAGAATGACTCGGACACTCGCTTAGTTTAACTGGTGCTCGGTATTTCTAGGCCACACAAGAAGTCCGGCTTCATAAGCTTCCAGGCAGGCCTTGCTCATTGGCGATTCCTTTTCCCACCCCATTGACCACGGGGTGCCCAAGCCAGACTTATCTCCTCTCTCCTTTAGGGGCTTTGAAAAGGACAGAATGTCTGAGGTAGGGACTGGGTCTCCAGGGAGGAAACAGGCCACCTGGTTAAGTGACAGGAACAGCCAAAGCAGTCACACTTGGAAGCGGCTCATGTTAACTGGTTTCCAAAGAAGGCTCCGTGGGTTTGGGAACTGTTCACTTGGAGAAGTGTCACCAGCCTGGGTGTTCACGCCTTGCTCAGTGAGCACAGCGAGCACTGTGCAGAGGGACAGAAGTGGCCTTTCACAGTGGACCCGATGCCCGTTGTGGGGGTCCTGTGAACACCGCTCACACCCAGCCAGGCCAGTGGCTGCCTCCCACTGACTTCCCACCTACAAACCTCCTCAGCATCAGAAGGCAGTCCCTGTTCACTCACACACGCCACAGTTTGAGCTGCCAGTACCGTCCAGATCAGAAACAACACAGCCCCTGTGTGGCTCACTGGAGCTGCCCTAGACTTAGGCTAAAAATACCCGAAAAGTAAATTGAACCATTTTATTAAAGTCAAACAGATTCCTGCAGTATTCTAATTTTCATTTCTTTTCCGCCGACGGTGAGGCTGTAGTACGGGAGGTGCAATGGAGTTATTAAAAAACTGAGTGAAAAGGTCGGCAAAGCTACAAAAAGTTGGGAGCTCACCATTGCTACCCCAGGGGGTAGAAATTTAGGGTTTGGGGTGAGCGTCACTTCTAGGTGAGCCTTAACAGAGTGCCAGTTGGCACATACACCAGGTGTCCACACCCCAACTCTGATGGGTATTTTCAGGCTGGGGGACCTCCACTGCCTAATCCTAAAGAGGAATGTGCACCCCAGAAATGGGCCCTCCCGACTAAGGCAGCTTCCTCCTGCCCTTTGATGATGCTGCAGGTGTGTCTATTACTTTGTAGACCAGGCTGGCCTCGAACTCACAGCGATCCCACCGGCCGAGGGCTGGGATTGCAGGCGTCAGCCACCACCGCCCGGCCAGAAGCCAGTTTCTCAAGAGAGAAGGATACTGGGTGGAAGCAGAGAGCAGCTGCAGCTGTGGGAAAGCTAAGACGAAAGGTCACTCAGGCTGGGTGTGGTGGCGCACGCCTTTAATCCCAGCACTCAGGAGACAGAGGCAAGTGGATCACTGTGAGTTCGAGGCCAGCCTGGTCTACAAAGTGAGTCCAGGACAGCCAAGGATAACACAGAGAGACCCTGTCAGAAAGGAAAAAAGGAAGAAAGGAAGGTAGGTACGTACGTCACTCAAGGCTCTGATTGCATGGAGTAGAGCAAGGGTGTGGACAAAGCTTGGAGGCCAGTAGCCAGGGGAAGGAAGCCCAGACCCTTCTTGGGCTATCCACAGGCAGCTCACCTGGTTCAACAGCACCTCAAGGCCAAACTTAATACTTCTGGGACCGAGAGTGTGTGGCTTCCGAGTGTCTGGAGTCAGTTCCCAGTATCCAGGTGGAAGAGATTACGGCTTGACAAAATGACTTCTAGTTTGCACTTTACAATCAGAATCGGGTTCAATACTTTATTTTTGTGGTATTGTCTCAGAGAAGCAATTTAACGTCTATGCCCCCGTTTGTTTTCTCATATAAAAAGGTGGAAGTTAGAGTCTAGGGAGACGGGTCATTTGCTAACGCCCAGCGTATATGAAACCCTGGCTTCGGTCCCCAAGCCCATGAAAGCGAATCGGTGGCATCAGCCTGTGATCTTAGGAGGTGGAGGCAGGGAGGATCAGTAGTTCAGTCTTCCTCAGCTACAGAGTGAGGCTGGCTTGGTGTCGCGAGCAGAGAGTTTACACTCAGAATCCGGAACAAAAGAGTCAGGCCAAGAGCAAGTGGTACGATTTAGCAAGAGAGGTTTATTAGCAATACAAAGGCAACTACAACAAAAGGCAGCGGCTAAGGCTCCAAGACCAAGCCACCAATACCATTTCATTACACTCTTAAAACTATCTTAATTCTAATAGGAATAGCATTTAGCATCTTATAATATCAATGTTCTGGGAGCTTATGCCATTAGGGTATACGACCTGATATCGCGAAGTTCTGCCAAACAGGTTCGCTGCTGCGACTTGAATCGGTTCTCGGGTTGTTATCTGACAGCATGTCTGTCTGCTCCGTCCGGGGGGGAGCGCCCCGTTGGCTGGCAGCATTTCAAGTGATCATGGTGACATCGAGAGAGAGAGAGAGAGAGAGAGAGCTGGCTGCTTCTTCTCAGGGTTTTTATACTAACTTAACCTTATCCTCTCTAGTTCACACATCTAGCTTTCTGGGGCACTCTTATCACCAACTTGCAGTCGTGGCTGCTCCTAGGTCAGAACTTACTACTAAGGTTTTATCTATCACTCACACATCTGGTCACACGTCAGCTTCTTGGACTGTCAGCTATTTTCTACGCTGGGCTTTGAAACAAGCCCTGACATGTTTATTACACTTGGGCACTAGGAATCCCTGCTTCTTATGCACACTTAAAAAGGAAGTTACTATTGGTTATCTACCAGAAGGCCCATTGTGAAATTCAAGAGAATTGACTGCTTAGGGGAAGGTAGAAGTCGGAAGACAGACGTGGGATGAAGGAAGAGACTGTGCAAACGGTCAGGACACGTGACAGGTTAAGACACAAATTTGGAAACCTTGTCTGCTGTAGCACTTAAAATATGCCATGATGGAATGGGGCGTGGTGCACACGCTTTTAATCCCAGCACTCGGGAGGCAGAGGCAGGCAGATTGCTGTGAGTTTGAGGACAGCCTGGTCTACAAAGTGAGTCCAGGACAGCCAAGGCTACACAGAGAAACCCTGTCTCAAAACAAAACAAAACAGAATATGCCATGGTGTGGTGTGGTATGGTGGTGCACGCCTGTAATCCCAGCACTCAGGAGGCAGGGGCAGGCAGATCTCTGAGTTGGAGGCCAGCCTGGTGTACAAAGAGAGTTCCAGGACAGACCAAGCTACACCTAGAAACCCTGTCTCGAAAACAAACAAACAAACACATATATGTCGTGATGGAAGAGGAGAGATGGCACTACCGTGCTGTGAGTGCCGTTGGCCAATCCTGCGAGCGCACATCCCACACAGCACTATTGAAGGCTGTAAAAGACGGGTCACATCCTCCCACCTCGGGGACCGTCCATGCTAGTCCAACTTCACTTCTGCAGGTGAGGTGAGAGCTGTCGGCCCACACAGTAAATGTGAGACGACAGCAGTGTGTACATCCAAACCACTAGGCACCTTGGTGAGGTGTGTCCTGTGGAGGGAAAACAACTGTGTGGCGCTCTGGAATGGTTCTGATGTTCTGCAGCAAAGCAGCCCCCCCACGTCACATGATTTTTTTCGGTTAGGATCAGAATGCCTGCCTTCAGCAGAAAGAGGATTACATTATGGGCTGGTGGGGGCGGGCAGTTGCTGGGTGTCTGACAAGCAGGCAGTGGAAACTCCAGCTGAGATGTCTCGTTTTGAAAGGTTAGCCTGGGCCTCAAGGATGCTAGGTTTCTCTGCTGAGAGGCAACCCCAGCCAAAGGGCTCTGGGCTCTAAGTGATGCTGGCTCTGTCTATAGAAGGGAGCATTTCTTAATTCCTGAACTTGTCCACACAGTGGGGCTTGCTGCCCCATTACTAGGGAAATATAAACATCCCAGATGTAGGACATCTGTTGCGCAGCCCCTGTAAAAGGGCTGTTTGACCCCAAAGGCGTTTCAATCCATGAGTTGAGAAGCACTGCCCTGAATCATCTTCCATGCCCTAGAGGGGTAAATCTGTACATACAAACCTTTTCTACCAAGAATGAGACTGGATCTGAGAAATAGACTTCTCTCTCAAGGTCTGTGTCATGCAGGTGACAAAGAGCCCACAGCTGATTCACCCTGAACATGATATGACTTGAGCAAGCTTGTTCAGTGGTAGGATGGGCCAGCTTTAGTGTCACAGCACCATTAGCATAGAGCTGGTCCCAACTGGTCTCCCCACCCACCTCTCCCTTCTCCAGCTCTGGGGAATCACAACTGGCCTCCAGCCTCCCTTCCAGCTGTGGGGCACAGAGCTTATCTCTCCATCCACAGAACGCTTGGCCGGCTCCTCAGTTTGGGAAGGGTGGCAAAGTTAGCCCCATGATCAAGGGTCACCTCATGAAGCTTGGCTTGGATGTTAATTCCCAGTGGTTCACGAGCTCGGAATGGAGGCACACACTCACAGTCCCAGCACTTGAGGCAGAAAGAGTATAAATTCCAGGTCATCCTCAGCTCTGTAGCAGGTTAGGGACCACCCTAGTCTCCAGGAGACTCTGCCTCAAAACAACAGAGTGAAAGGAAGGGAGGCAGGGAAGGGCAAGTGAGAGCCTCAGTCTTACTTTGCCCTAAACCAGGAGTTAGACTTCAGCCCCTCTCCTCCTATATTTCCCAAAAGAGGATTGAATCTTTTATCTAGAATCTTCTGGACAACAAGGACCCCCATCCTCCCCAGAAGCCAGATCCTAGAGGGTATAAAGCCAGATCCAAACATCGGGGTTCGGGGCACCTGGATGGGGCTCCCTGAAGCACTGTTTCCAGGGACCACACACGGCCAGTTCTGCCTCACAAGGAACCCAAGGGAAGAGCCGGCCTCTGCCCTCCCTCTCCAGGCGGCTGACAAGAAGGGGAAACCCTTGTTACTAAATTAAAGTTTAAACTGGAGTATTTTTCCAAGTCTAACCTGTCCGGGCTGCCCGTCCCTGACTTGGGGATTCCCAGGCCTCCCTGGGCAATTCTCTGAAGTAGAGTTTTAGTCTCTGTGACCCTGGTTCAGTTTGAGCCCTTCCTGTCCTGGCTGTGATCCATGAGAGTTGCTTAACCTCACTGAGGATCCCTAGTCATGTATAAAAGAAAGGTGCTAACATGCTAAACCACACCCCACCATGCGCTGGTCCTCATAGATAAGGACCGCCTCTGTTATTGTTAGTCCCCTCACCTGCCCTGGCAGGAAACTCTGCCAAGACTGTCGGTGCTAGACACCTAAAACCTGACAACAGTTTCTCTGTTTTTCTTGTTTAAAACTAGAAAGGGAAAAATCGCCTTAAGAGTCTGGGGTAGTGTGAAGAGGGAGTCTGTGTTCATGCATAGTAGCAGCTTGGCCCAGGAAAAGCGGGGTGTAGTTTTCACCAAAGTTCAGCCCTGGCTGGCCGTGGGAGCCTCTTACAACTACTCTGAGTCACTGGAGAAGAACTAGGATAAAGCTGCAAATGCACCTCTGGGTGCCAAATGCAGGTTCCAGCTTGAGCCTTTTGGCCGAGCTTCCTAGCCTTGATCTTTCAGCGTGGAGCTGCCCAGCCAGGGTGCCTGCCTCTCAGCCTTCGTGCCCCTAACCCGGCCTCCACTGGCACCAGCTAGCTGTCCAAGTGGACTTCCTGTGGCTTCGTGGTTGAGTTGGTTAGAGTTCGGGAGCCCACTCCTAGTGTCTGTGCCCAGTGGGGAAGCGGCCTTGCTCCTTTCAGCAGAGGCCACAAGCTCACCTCCCACAGACACAGAACATCAGCCCAGGAAATCACACCCCTCCCTCCCTTGGTGTTTCTTTGAGCGAGGGTGTCGGGGAAAGCTCTCCTCAGGGCTCACAAGTCCAGAGAAAGCCTTCCTTCGCGTGCAGTATTTAAACAAAAGCCCAGGGTAGTGATTGTGAGCGTGAAAGTGTCAGAGTTACCCAGGGCATGTGACCAAACACAGGCTCCCCGGTAAACCCCGACCTCTGCCAAGTTTTCATCAGGTCTAGGAGGGGGCAGCCAGGTGCGCAGCGTCTGACAGGTTCTGGGGACCACCCTTTGAGAACTGTGGGGCTGGTGACGGGGTCCCCAGGGGTTTGCTGTAGATGTGAATGCTGCCCACTTGGTAGAAGCTGAGAGACCGACCAGAAGCCCCGAGACTTTGTCCCGAACCCCCTCCCTCTACCACCACCACCACTGGTTCTTCCCTAAAACTCCAGTTCCTCCCGCGCTCTTTAAACTTTGCCAAAAGCCAATAGTTTGTGATCCTCAAGGAAAGGCAGCGATGAAGTATGGACCCAAGTTTTTGTTCATAACTGAAGGGTGGGGCCTGGGTGTGGGAAGGCCCCTCCCTCTGGCACTGCCTACCTGCTTGCCCTCCCACAGCCAACAGTTCCAGCCTGGGGGGAGTAGGGGGGGCTGTTGGATGGGACAAGGTGAGGGTTAGAAGAGGCTGCAACTGGGGATCCTGGGTGTTCTTGCTGGCGTTGCCTGACCCAGCCTCCTCCTCACTAGCAACTTGGCCCATCTCAGGCTTGGCATTTGCAGGCAGGGAGGTTGCCATGGGGATGGGTGAGGCCCAGAGCCCACGGGTCCATCCGGGTGGCCTGACTGGCTTTTTGAATGTTGAAGCCTGTGGTCACAGAGCATCTATCTTATCTTCGCCTCGGTGGCTCTCTCTTCAAGCTTAACTGATATTCTAGGGCCTGGGAAACAGCTGATGGCAAAAGTTGCATCCCGGCTCTCTGGTCTGTTCCTGACTTCCTGCACAGTGCAAGCAACTGTGCCGACAGGTTCAAACAAAAGCAGAGCTTTTGAGCAGCTGCTGAGGGAAAGAGTAAAGAGCTGGTGTCCTTCGCCATGCTAGCCAGGGAGAGCCGTCCCTCCCTGCTCTTGCCCGTTTCTGGAGGCCAGGAGAGGCCATACATAGCCTGGGTCTGAGCATACCTCCCCGGCCCCCCCCCCTCCCACCTCACTTCTGCCATTCCAGTCCTGGGCCCTGGCAAGCATTTTGTGGGTGTGGGAAAGGTAAATGTATCCGTCTGTCTCCACCACCCAAGACACACAGTCTCAGAAAACAGAAGCCTGATGTTCCAAATTATCCGGCTCCTGCCAGCCGCCTTCTCAGATCACGGGAGGGCATGCAAGGCCCACGAGTGCCTCTGAATCACCCCACTCGTCTTTCTCAAGGTGTATTAGTGTTGTTGTTACTACCATTATTTTTTCCCCACTACGGAAACTGGGTGGCTGCCATAACCTACAGTCTCCAGAGTGGGGTGTGTGTGTGTGTGTGTGTGTGTGTGTGTGTGTGTACTTCTTTAACCTTCATCTTCAACCTGTGCTGAAAGTGAAACAAAAATGTGCACGCGCGCATACATGCATGCGTGTTTAAACAAATGAACCAGTCGTGTGGTGCATGCCTGCAAGCCCAGCAGCACTCAGGAGGCTGAGGTGGGAAGCCCATCATAAGTCTGAGGCCAGCCTACATCTGTTTCCCTGAGCCACAGTAAGCCTGTCTTACCGGAAGGGTCAAAGGTTAGGTGGAAATGAGGACTCTTAAATGTTGAGGAAAGCACTTGATGCGGGAGCTCCTGGAGGCAGTGGCAGAATTACATGGAGTCCTCAACGGAGGTGTGCAGTCACGTCACCTGGAATCCTTGGTGGGGCCAGGGCAAACGCATGCTTAGAATTCCCCAGGTGATTCTGTCATACACCCCCACCCCCCACCCCCGCAGATAGCCATAAACCAGTGGCTCGGTCATGCAGGTGACAGGTGGCGGCTATAGGGCTTCCTGCTTCTTGTTTGCTACTCTTTATAGTGTTGCCATCATCCTTGGCTGAAATATGAGTTGGTTTTCCAGAAGGACAACAGGAAGTAGGAAAGAAAACCCTCCCCCCCCCCTCACTCCCCACCACCCACCTCAGTCCCTCCCAATATGGCAGATGAGGTGCAAGTCCATGCAGAGTGGGCTGGACGTGTAGCTGAGTTGGCTAGTAGAAGGCTTTCCTGATGTGCACAAGGCCATAAATTCAATCCCCAGTACCGTATAAACCAGCACTGGGACACACCTGCAGTCTCAGTACTTGGGAGCTAGAAACAGCCAGCTCTGAAGTTCAAGGTCATCCATAGCTACAGAAAGAAGTCTATGAGTAGGCCATGCGAAATCCTCTTTCAACCCCCACCCCCCACCCCACCCCACCCCCACCCCCCGCCTCTGCCAAATACAAAGAAAGCCCGACAGTCTGAGCTCCCTGGGCTCTCTATTTTCTGGACTCTCTAACCCCGACTGGACAGAGCATGAGAAGCATTTTGTCCTTTAGAAAAAAAAAAGAAAAAGTAAGCCAGGCGTGGTGGCGCACACCTTTAATCCCAGCACTCGGGAGGCAGAGGCAGGCAGATCACTGTGAGTTCGAGGCTAGCCTGGTCTACAAAGTTAGTCACAGAGAAACCTTGTCTCAAAAAAAAGAAAAGAAAAGAAAAAAAAGTTAATGGCCAGTCAAGCCACAGTATAAGAGATGGCCCTGCCCAGAACGTGTTTTGATTGGGATCTGTCCCATGGGGTCACATGCCACCTCCCACATGAGGGATGCCGTTGCTAGTCTCCTTGTCAGTCTGTCCACCGACTTGAGAAGTTTCTGTCACTTCCCCTTCCCCCCATCGGGTGCATACCTCCACAGGTTCTGGCTCGATCCAGTTTTGCAAGGCTTGGCCGAGAACAACTGAGCAGCCGGGTACCGCTGAGCTCTATTAAAACTCTTAAGCTTTTTTTTTTTTCTTTAAGTCCTCCTTTGGAATTGGAGGCATTTCCAGTGGCTGCAGGTCATGTTTCAGGGCGAGACTGTGTCCCCCCACCCCACCCCACCCCACCCCATAGTGAGATTTCGATGTGACTCACTGAAACCCTACGCTGCTGCCCCTGTTGTGGATCGTAGAAAACAGGAATGAGCTGGAATATGGTACAGTAATGGAGGGCTCGCCTCACAAGTCCAAGGCCTCAGTCCCAGCCTTAACACCAGAAAGGGAAAGGGAAAGGGGGCGATGTGTGACTCTGAAATTGGCTTACGCCTTACATGACCAGGTTACCTGTGTGTTCACCTGAAGTGTATGGCTGGCCGTCGTGAAGGGCGGGGCTACAGAGAAGAAAGGCAGAGCGAGCGCTTTGCAGAAACTTGGCTTCTCAAAAGGCTTTAGAAGAGCCGGGCGTGGTGGTACATGCCTGTAATCCTAGCCCTTGGGAAACACGGGAGGGTTGAAAATGAGAGAACCCAGCTGTGTGGACAGAGATCCTGTTGAAGGGGGAAAAGACGTCTTAAGGATCGGCCCCACATCTCGTCCAGGCCCTTACACACAGATGGGAGGCAAGTGCCCTAGCACAGGAGGTACTGTGTTTCGGCTTTAAGTCAGGACTTTACACTACACTGCCATCCAGGGTGGCCTCAAAGATCATCTTGCTTCAGCCTCCTAAATGCTAGTATTGTAGATGTGATCCACCGAACCTTTTTTTTAAATAGGGGATGGGGGGAGAGACAGTTACTCACTATATATCCCAGACTGGCCTAGAATTCACTATATAGACCAGGCTGACCTTAAACTCAAAGAGCTCTGCCTGCCTCTGCCTTCTGGATGCTGGGATTAAAGTCCACATCACCACCCCACCTGGGTCCCAGGCGCCTTAGTGCTAGGGTCACAAGCAGGAGCCGCTGGGTCCAGCTTCATCTGTTGTGAAATATCAGGAAAGCGTTTCCCGGTGTCTCGTTGGACCCTGTGTCCAAGGCATGGGTGGGTGGGGAATGGCGTGATACGTGAAAAAGGACTAAAGACGGCAGTCTGACCTCAAGGAGCATGCGCCCAGGTGAGGTGTGTAGTAGCGTGCTGGAGAGCAGTCTAAGTGGCCAGGGCTGCATTTCAGGAGAGACTTGGGTGCACAGAGGCAGGAATTCCCCAGGGATGAGTGGAGGGAACCGAGATTCCATTAAAGGAAGAGGAGCCTGGGTTCCTTGGCGTCTGCAGCAGGTCGGGACAATTGCCAGGTCGGGACAATTGCCTGTCCGTGAGGACTCAGTACTGAGTGTCGAGGAGCGAAGTTAAAAAGAGTTTAGCTTTACATTTTTGCTCTTTCTTGTTTGGTTGGTTTTTTTTTTCCATTTATTTATTTATTTATTTATTTTTAGGGTTAAGAGACCTGCCAGGGTGGTGTTGCCAGAGACAGAATCACACAGGCAGTAAAGAAGCTAATTAGCCTAGCAGTTCTGGAAGGGGCTGGAAGCTTTGTGGGGGAGAGACAGGCAGGCGGCAGCGGTAGGCGGCTTCTTAGACCTACAGAGGCAGTTGCCAAGAGAGAGAGAGCAGCCTTCACTGGCTTCTGTTACGTCATACAGTTCCATGTTTCTGCTATCACAGCATTAATAGCTTCTTGTTTAGGATTTATTTGAGATTGGGGGAGGGTTTTTTGGTTTTGTTTTTAGTTTTGTGGGGTTTTTTTTTTTGTTTGGTTGTTTGGTTTTTTTGTTTTTTAGTTTTTTTTGGTTTGGTTATTGTTTGGTTGGTTTGGTTTTGTTGTTGTTGTTGTTTTCTTTTTTGTTTGTTTAAGTTTTGTTTTGTTGTTGTTGTTTTGGTTTTTTTGAGAGAGGGTTTCTCTGTATCCTTGGCTGTCCTGGAACTCGTTCTGTAGACCAGGCTGGCCTCAAACTCACAGCAATCCGCCTGCCTCTGCCTCCCGAGTGCTGGGATTAAAGGCGTGTGCCACCACCGCCCGGCTGGTTTTTGGTTTTTTGAGACAGGGTTTCCCTGTGTAGCCTTGGCCATCCTGGACTCACTTTGTACATCAGGCTGGCTTTGAAGTCACAGAGATCCACCTGCCTCTGTCTCCCAGAGTGCTGGGATTAAAGGCATGTACCACAGTGCCCGGCTAGAAAGGGGGAGTTGTTGTGAAGTAAGGTTTCACAACAGAACACAGGCTAACCTGGAACTTACTATGGAGCCTGAAACTTGCCTTCCTGCCCCAGCCTCCCAAGCTCTTGAGAGTACAGGTTTGCATCACCGCACCTAGCTTTGCCACATTACTGTTGCCAGTGCAATGCTTGCTTCCACTAGTGTCCTTTCTGGTCCAGGGTCTCACCCAGGATCACCTCGCACTGAGGAGGCTGAAGGAGGACAGGAGAGTTCCAGGCTAGGCTGGACCACATAATGGAACTTTGTCTGAAAAACCAGGACAGAAAACATGGGGACGGAGGACATGCTCTGTGGGTTAAGTGCTTTGCTAATAAGCCTGAAAACTTGAGTTCCGGTCCCCTGAAGCACGGAAAGCCGGGCATGACAGCACTGGGAGATAGGAGGTAGAGAAGGGAAGCCACGGAAGCTCCCAGAAGCTGTGGTTCAGTAGCAGTCAGTAAGAGAGACTGACAGAAGATGGAATGCAGGTTGTCCTCTGACTGCCACATGTGTGCCATAGCAAAGAGGAAAGTGTACACACACACACACACACACACACACACACACACACACACACACAAGTTTAAAAACAAAAACAAGAGGGAGAAGAAAATTTCCAGTTTTAAGTTCTTTCTGCATTGTATATAGTTTAGGTTTTTCTTGTCCATCTTATAATACTATTTTAAAAAAAATCATGTAAGTGACAAAAACAAAGCAAGCCCCAGTGAAACAATGGAAGAAACTCCTTTTTTCCTTCACTGTCACATGGATGGAACCATTTGGAGCCAGATGGCAAAGGAGCTTTTCGCAGCAAAACCAGCCTGTTTCCATTTGGCTTTTGTTGGAAACAAAAAAGGTAATGAGGCCAACTGTAGGCAGGGCCTCTGGCTGGGAGTGCTGCCGCCGCCTCTGGACTGCCACCCCCTCCAGCTGGTGATGGGCCTGTCTGAGCATCTGCATCCAACCTGCCCAGGTCATGTGCTGATGGACACTACAGCAGTGGCCTGGGCCGTTTTTGTGGCTGACCTGACTGCTATGTGTCAGGTAGTTGGCCTGGAAGGAAACTTTATAGTTAGTTTGGGTTTTGTTTTTTGTTTTCTTGTGATAAAATGCTGACAAAGAAAAAGCTCACGAGAAAGGGCTCGTTTTGGCCCCAGTTGGAGGCCCCACCACCCACATGGACCATCAGGGGAAGGGAAGTCCTGGGGCAGGAGCTTGGGGAGTCAGACTCTTAGCCTCACAGATGATGCATGTTCAGCCATTCCCTGCTGTCTCCAGGGTAGAGATCGCAGGAACTCCTGCTCCGGCCCTTACCCAGGAGCTCTTGCCCCCACCCCTACCCCTGCAGATGCCGGATCCAAGGATGCCATAAATACATATTCCATGACCATGAACCCGCACGTAGCCCCTAACCAGTTTGAGCGCTGTACGGCATTGCTGAGGGAATCGTGGCCAGCAAAAAGCTTGTACACCTTTAGCATCGCAGACACCCATAGCACAGGAACCTGCGGAGGCCACTCCTTCTTGACCTTGGTGATTGACTGACATGATGCTTCCTTCCCTAAAGCTTAAAGCTGCCTGGTTCTTCATTTAGCTTTTCCCATAATTCAGAGCCAGAAGCGGGGCAGCGGAGGTACCCCAACCATTGCCACCAGAAGCAAGCTCCCCCCGGGGAAGAATTCTGAGCTCCTTAAGCAATGTTTCCTGAGGTTCCACAACCCCACCACCCACAGCTGACGTAGCCAACTGGAGTTTGTTGGTTTTACAAAGAACAAGGCAGCTAATGACTTACACCACATCTCCTCCCGGCCACTCAGCACCAGAGATCAACAAAAATGGCAGCAAATAAATAACCCGGAACCCCAGCACTTAGAAGGCAGGAGTAGGTTCAAAACCAAGCCTGGTCCACACAGCAAGGTCCTCACAAGCCAGGCTGCACAGTGGGAAACCTGTCTCCCAACCGAACAAGAGCTGGGCCTGTGAGTGCACGCCCTGTGCACCCTTAGTCCCAGCCACTGGGGCAGGGGCCAGCCTGGCCTACCAAGTGAGTTGCAAAACTGCCAGAGCTAAATAGCAAGGCCCCGTTTCAAAACAAAAACAGGGAGACTAAACAGACAAGGGTGGCAACTGGCTCACAGCTCCGATCAAGTGTTCACATACCAGCTGGGCGTTGGTGGCGCACGCCTTTAATCCCAGCACTCGGGAGGCAGAGGCAGGCGGATCGATGTGAGTTCGAGGGCAGCCTGGTCTACAAAGCAAGTCCAGGACAGCCAAGGCTACACAGAGAAACCCTGTCTCGAAAAACAAGAAAAAAAAAGTGTTCACATACCGTCCCATCGCCCCTCAGTCAGCCCGTTGTCTGCTCTTCTTGAGCCTTCTTCCTCCCTGGTGACTCAACAAAAATGTCAGAGGTTTGGTGACATTTTCTAAGTCTCTGCAGCCATCCGCACTTGCTTCTTCCTTCTTAGGCAGCATTGTGGTGTGGACAGCCCAGCAGGGTGACACTAGACCCGTGCAACACTGGTGAGACTGCAGCACTGTGGTGTGGACAGCCCAGCAGGGTGACACTAGACCGGGTGCAGGGTGAAGCCCACAGCTAGGACCTGAGGTTTTTTTTTTTTCCTTTCTTGCCAAGTTCCCGTTTTCTAATCCGGATTTGTTCTTCCCAGGGCTTCTTACGTTTTCCCATCCCTTTTTACCATTGAAAAAAAAATTTTTTTTTGTGGCCCAAGGTAGATAAGTATTATCAGTTATGTATGCAAATCATTTCCTGATAGTGAACCAGAGTCTAGCCCGGGGCCCGCTGAGCCCTGTCTCCCTCAGCCCTGGTGCTGGTGCTCCCTGTGGTCAGCAGCACTCCACTAGAGGAGATCAGCTAGCCCGGCCCAGCATGAGAGCACTGACCCTCCTGCCCCTGGAACTCGTGCTCTGCTCTGTTTGGACTGGGGCTAAAGAGACTCTCCCAGTGTCTTGCTAAGGAAAGAAAACATGACCCGTGACTTTGGACACACCGTTCTCGGGGTGCACGTTAACTGGGTAATCCCTACGCCACCAAGCCTGGTGTTCATGAGCTCTTCCGATGTCCATCCAAGGACACTTGGCCTTGGGGTCTTCTTCCTGATACTTAGCGATGTCTTATTGACCTGTGGGAAGATGCTGGGTGACCACCCACAGAACAGAGGGCGCTGGGTCATGTGACCTTGTGCCGAGACAGTTGGGCTGCCTTGCCCATTAGGTGCCGCCTCCTCCTAATGTAGTTCTAATGTAAGCTCCTTTATTCTCTGGCCAAAACAGCAAGGCACAGGCAGGCCGCACCCGCCATTCCTGTGTGCACACGGGAAGGCTAAGGTGGCAGGAGTGTAAGCCAGGAAACACAGCCCACACTGTGGGAATTCAGTGTGTATGTGATGGGATCGAACCAGCCTATACCCCTGTGGGTACAGGCCAGGTGCTCTCTATAGGCTGACATCCCAGTGGCCCAGCCTGTTGTCACCATGTGCACTTGGCACTCAATACATCCAATCCAATTGCCACATTATTGGTAAAGTAGGTGAGAGAGGACAGAAGGGTGGGGGGCAGGCGGCGCTGTCCACACCAGAGACTCTCACAGCTCCTGGGGCAGAGGACCAAGATGCCCAAAAAAGCAAGGTGGTGACTAGTGTCTCTGGTAGGATGGGCAGACCAGCAAACCCAGGTCTGTTTCCCACAATCAGCCGGCCACTACCCTGGAGGGCTGAGTCACTTCCCAGCAAGTCCTGGTACTGGTGATGACAGGTCAGCTGATGCTGGGATCAGGGGGGCAGGGCAGGGGGAAGAGGCCTGGCAGAGGCTCCCCAACAGCATCTGTTTCCACAGTGCCGGGGCAGGGGTTGGCTACTGACTAAAGGGCCGATGTGGGTAAGAGAGAGGTAGTTCTGATATGTCGCGTTCCGAGCCCTTGTGCATGTGTTTATCATTGCTCGAGGTTTTTTATATTTTTTATTTTTAAATATCACAAATTTGTGATATATCCCTGATCTTTCAGGAGACTGAGGCAAGGGGATAGCTAGAGCCCAGCAGTTCAAGACCCACCTGGGCAACACAGTATGACCCAAAAAAAAAAAAAAATTGTGTGTGGCTGTATAATTTAATATCTTGTTAGCACTTTAGACACTTACCCTACACACCAATTCTTCCTCACTTTATGATCATTTTTTGGCTGTTTTGGTTTTTTTTGTTTTTTGGGGGGTTTTTTTTGTTGGTTTTTTGGTTTTTCGAGATAGGGTTTCTCTGTGTTAGCCTTGGCTGTCCTGGACTCGCTTTGTAGACCAGGCTGGCCTCAAACTCACAGCGATCCACCTACCTCTGCCTCCCGAGTGCTGGGATTAAAGGTTTGCGCCACCACGGCCACCTTGTTTTGTTTTGTTTTGTTTTGTTTATCACTTCTGTGACTTGCAGGCATCCTGCACAGCATACTGGTATTTAACTACATGGAGTCCTGGTGTGTGGATTCAGTGGCTGCTGATCTTGTCGAACATAGTAAGACATACTTGTAGTGCCTTGTAGCCATCACGGTTCATCTTCCCTGCTGTATAGTGTTCCGTGCCCAGTTACTGCAGTGCTGCTAGGGAGTCGTTCGTCCTGGCTTACTGACAGTTTTGTCACACGGGTTCGACCACACGCTTCCCACTGCTCCCTGCTACTGTCAGACGCACTTGGGGAGTGCAGCGGGAGAGAATGGTGCCAAAGTCCTTTGCGAGCCTCTCCAGCATTTGTTGAGTGTGTTATCCCAGGCAGCCAGAACCAGTGCCAACCGATGTGTTGTATCTTGCAGCTCGCCGGCATTGCTGTGCTTGCCATTGGACTATGGCTCCGATTCGACTCTCAGACCAAGAGCATCTTCGAGCAAGAAAGTAACCATTCCAGTTTCTACACAGGTGAGAGGGGGACTTGGCACTCCAGCTCTGGAGAGTGCTGTCCTGGGACTTGGGCCTGGGAGGGGGAGAAGGGAGGGAGGGAGAGAGAGGGGGGCGCAGGGAGATGGGGAGGGGGGTTCACATGAGCCAGCCCTGTCCCCTTTCAAGTTAGGCGGCTTTGTGAGTCTGTGTAGCTGTGTCCGTGCGTTCCATCTGACCGCTGTGGTTTCTTTTCTTGCCATCTTGACCGCTCTCTGGTGTGATGTTAGGCCTGGCGAGGCTGCCATCACTCCTGAGGGCTTGGGAGCCTCGGTTCACGTGCTGTGCTTCTCCAGAGTCAGAACCTCCTAAGTCAGAACCCCTTGTCCTTCATGCCTCTGCAGAGGCCGGAAGAGAAGGGGTTTCCCTCCTATTGCTCTCCAGACCAGCTTCCTGGTTATACAGTCAAAGTTAAGATTCTCGGGGGTTGGAGGCGGAGGACCTCTGTTGGAGGAGTTGCAGGAGGCTCTGAGAGCGAGGTCAAAAGGGCTGAGCAAGAGCAGGCAAGTCACAGAAAGAAAACAGAGAGGCGAGGGAAGGAGATAGAGAGAATGTGGAAGGGAGAGAAAACAAATGATGCCCTTTGGGAAAACTGGTTTTTTGCCTTAGGGAAGGGTATCTACTTTCAGTGTGTTTGGGATCTCCCTGCCCCACCCCCACCCCTCTACCCCACCCCCAGGTTCCTTGGTCCTTCTTGGCTCTGTTCAGTCCCTTTCTCTGCCTCTGTGAACGGAGATGCTACCGAGGACCATCCCACCCAGCGGCCAGCTTGAGTAACCTCAGCCTTCAGTTCCACTCTGCCTGGTTTGGGAAGCCCCCCTCTATTTTTAGGGTGATCCTGTCACGCCATCAGACCCAGCGTGAGTTGTCACTTCCTTTCCACCCACCAAAGTTTATTTTTACAGGAGACAAGAAAGCATTGTGACAGGGTTATCATCTTGCAGGCTGCAGGGACCTAGGGCCAGGGTTCCAGCCAGCCTTCCCTTGCCCTCCACCCTGGGGCCAGACTTCAACAGGTGGAAGGAGGAGCCTCTGAGTCGCCAAGCACCTGGCTCTCTAGTCTAGTTCTCCTCAGGTTCCTGCCTTTTATTATTGTTCATTGGCAGTTGGTGGTGAAGGGCTGGGTGTGCTGCCCTATTGTTAAAAAGAAAGTGGGAACAGAACACTTGGTAGTTTATGGTCTGGCCTTTTGGGTTTGCTTGCTTGCTTTCTTTCTTTTTTTTTTTTTTTTTTTCTAACTACAAGCTGAGTTTTTAGGGAGCAGGTTTCCATAGTGCCCTGACTTGTTTTAGCAACAGAGCTTTGGTTCTGAGCAGGAACGCCATGGCAGAGAGTAGGAGAGGGAGAGAGGGCTGTGGAGAGCCATACTGCACAGTGTAGCGAGTGGGGAGCTGAAGGGACACGCCTCGCCCCTTTACACTCCATACCCCAGCACATGAGGGAGTGTGTGAACTCACTCCCTGGGGACGGTGGCGGGTCCATAGACAGGAAGTGGTACTTCCTCAGGCTGGTCTCCTGGGCAAGGGTGTCACTGTCCTCCCTGTGTCTTCAGGCCTCCCGTCCTTTTGACTGTCCCTGGTCACCTAGTAGGTCTTTCCATACTGTAGGACTTGGGCTGTTTTTAGATGTGGGAAGGAAGATTCTCACTGGTGACTGGGTGATCTAGGTGGAAACCACTCCCAAGTCCCAGCCCTTCCTGTAGTAGTTCGCTCCATCCCTGAAACTCTACAAGGAACAGTGAGTGGCTCCCTCCTCCCTCCCTCCTCACAGCCTAGAGAGCCCAGACACTCGCCCATGCCATGTGCCTGTCCCTAGGACATAAACCCCACCTCCTTCTGTGCTGGGTTGCGAGGGGAGTCCCCCCCTTGAAAGAAGTGACCAGCGCTCCCCCTTTGCCAGGAGCGAGGCAAGGCTCTCTTGAGCCTTTTGAGGTCACACAAATTGAGGCTGAGAAGCCCCTCTGCACAAGTGACCCTAGTCAGCTGATGTGTAAGAAAACCATACAAAGAGGCAGGAGAGCCGGGCATGTTTGGCGCATGCCTTTAATCCCAGCACTCGGGAGGCAGAGGCAGGCAGATCACTGTGAGTTCGAGGCCAGCCTGGTCTACAAAGGGAGTCCAGGACAGCCAGGGCTACACAGAGAAACCCTGTCTCGAAAAACCAAAAACAAACAAAAAAAAAACTAAAACAAAACAAAGAGGCATGAGAGCAGTGACCATGGGGTGGGGGGGGGGGGGGTAGAGGAGTCTGAGCTCAGCTCTGGGAACCTTGGCTTTCTAATCCTGCCAGTTATGACAGAGTCTGAGTGGTCGTCAGTGGTCCTTCCTGAAGAGACCAGAGGCTGATTGAAAGCAGAGTCACAGAAGACAGTAGTGGTCCCTCACTGGGGGGCTGGCATCCATCACCTACTCAGCTTTGTCAGGACTCAGCCTCTTTTGCAGTGGACCATGCTAGCGTTTTAGGGTGGTTTTTGTTATTGGGGGGGGCGGGGCCTGGAGATTGAACCCAGGGCCTGCAGCATGCTAGGTACCTCTCTCACCATTGAGCTGTATCCCTAGCCCTCTTTTCCCTCAGAACTTTGAAACTGGGTCTCACTAAGTTGTTCAGACTGCCCTTGAACTTAGGCTGGACTTGAACTTGCAATCTCCTATCTCAGCCTCTTGAGTAGCTGTTATTAAAGGCTTGTGACACCAAGACTTCTAAGAGTTCCGTTTTGAAGATGTCCGTTCTGTTTCCAGGGACAAGGGGCTACTGCCAAAGACATAAAGAACACCAGGGAAGCAGTGGTGTGTAGGTCTGGGCCCGGCCTGGGCGACCCTCACATTTTGAGGAACTGAAATTGTTGTCCCTAAGCAAATGGCCAAGGAAGCTTTGTCCTCTGTGTCCCCCTTTTCACTGGAGTATGAGACCAGCTCTGTGTGTGAACCACTGCCCTCCCAACACATGGGCTAAGAGTGCTATACCTAGGCTGATTGCCCTGGCATTATGGGGTTGGCCAACCTTGCACGTGGCCACCCGAGGACCAACCAGCCTGAGTGTGCAGCTGACTTTTCAGGTTTCCCGGGATGAGGACCACAGCTTGCATAGTCAAGAAAGGAGTGTGAGGAGGCAGAGATGCAAGACTTCAGAACAGCTGATAGCCTTATATGGGCCTTCTCTCCTGTTCAGACCCTGGCAGATGCATCCTGTCAGCAGGACACAGTCCCAGGCTTACAAACATGTCAAGCATGTCACAGAACCACATTTTCCTGGTCCCAGGCCCACAGCTCTTCTTCCAGCGATGTCCTCCTAGAACCAGGACGGCCAGGGTGGAGGAATTTAGATCTGGCCAGAGGCCAGGAGTGTCCATCCCTCCTTGGGGACCTTCTGGGATGTAACTGTCCTCCATGAGGTGGCCTCCCCACTGGCTGCCTCATTCCCGCCCCCCTCCCCCCCTCCCCCCCCCCCCCCCCCGCTCGAATCTGGCGTGCTGTACGTACCTACACCCACCCCACGCCCACGCTCAGCACAGGGAATGCTTGTGAGGCTTTTCTGAATAAGAGTAGCCAGCTCCTAGGAGGGAGAGAAAACAAGAATGGGCTGGGGGGGGGGGAGGGGAGGGAGTAGAGAGGATATTTGGGGATGATTAACTTAAGCAGGTGAAGCTGAGCCTAGAAGATCGGGCTCTTTGCCACACAACTGGGGGAAGGGAAATGCTGAGGAGATAAGACTTGGGGGCTTTGAGGGGAGGCTGTGGTGTCCTCGCCAGCGCGTGCCTCAAAGATCAGCACACAGGTGGACAGGACACCCTGATGCCTGTGCAGAGGACACCCTGACATATGCTACCGCCATCGCCACTCCTTCCTCCCTCCACCCCATTTAAACAGACCTATAATGTCGGTCCAAGGGGTGGGGGTGGGGGAGGGGAAGCACAATAAACAGCCCTTAAGCAATTTAGCGCAGAGATCTTGAAGGGTAAAATTTTCCATGAGTCACACAGAAAGCTAACATTCACTTGTTTTATAAAAGGGAGCAGTTTGTCATCACTGCCAGCCCTCACTAACAAGTGTGGGGTGTGGGGCCGTGGGGCCATGAGCATCTTTCCCAAAAGGAAGCAGGGGGTCAGTTCTTGTAGTGCCCCGCCCACCGTGCCTGCAGGAAGCCCTGGGTTTGAGCTCTGGCCCTGCAAGGCTAAAGTGGTGAGCCAGCGGATACAATCCAAGGCTCACGCTGGGGTCCGTGACTCACTGGGGTTGGGAGACCCTGCTTCCAGATGCGCCTCTGTATAGCTTAAAGGCTGCTTCCAGGTTTGCTCTTTCTCCTGACTAGAGAAGGCTAGCAGAGTCGCAGCTGTCTGAGGGAGACTTAAAAAGCCAACAGACACTTCACTTTAAACTCTTCCTGGAGTGGGTCTGTCATATGAGCTATTCTCCTCTTCCGCTCAGGACAACCCTAGCCACCCCGGCCAAAGCCAGGGCGTCCAAACTCCTGGGCAGCACTGTGAACTTAGGGAGAGGAAACAAAACAAAACAAAACCCACACCTGTTTGCTTGTACTTGATTCTATTTCATGTGCTTATAAATCCTTTTGATCTCTTAATACCAACCCCCATTTATTCAGCGCCGCTCAAAGCAGTGACCTCATCCTTCACCGTCCTGCCCTGATGCAACAGTGAGGAACCATGGCTGTACAACTGCCCCACTCAGTGGTGTCCCCGTGGCAGCTGGCACTCCTCCGCAGGGACCATGCACGGGACTGCACTGCCTCCCAAACTCAGGCCCTGCTACGTTTGACTGGCTAGGAAGATGACTTGAGGACAGGCTGCATCTGTCCCCTTGCCCAGTCTCGGCCAGGCATGCACAGAAACAATACCCATATTCATACACCGTGGGGTTTGCCAGTCACTCCACGTGACTTCGCGTCACAGCAGATGGGAGGAGGCGAGCGAGGCACAAATGCCCACTGTGTGTTGTCTGCTCTGTGCTGCCCATGAGCATCAGCTGCAGGCCAGGCCCGCGGTCTCCTGCCTGCAAAGCCCAGCCCCTATGCTGGGTGCTGCAGATGGAGGACAGTGAAGTCACTGTGGTACCTGCCAAAAGTTCTTGTCATGTAGTGTGCTCTGTATTGTGAGAAGGCGGCATAGGTTGCCCCGCCCCCACTTTCAGTCCCTATTTGAAGACGTCTCTCTGGCCCCAGTGGGAGACTAAGGGAGAGCGTATCACGGACATTAAAATCACCACATGCTTTTTGCAATGGTTGCCGAGCCCTTATGTTACCGAGATTGACAGCAGTCGGCACTGGCTGCATCATTGCACACGTCACAGTAGTTGCAGGAGACGGCACGGTTGCCATCTCCCAGGCAGTAAGTACACACCCACCCCAAGTCCCAAATCATCTCGTTTCTTTTAAATTTATGTGTTCACGTGTGGAAGCAAAAAACGCAGGGTGTCTCCCTGTGTGCTCTCCAAATCACTGAAACAGGGCCTCTCACTGAACCTGAAGCTCTCCCTTTCAGCTCAGCTGGCCAGCCAGCCAGCCGGCTCCCAGGACCTGACTGGCTCCACTTCCCATCGCTGGCACACATCCATACCTGGCTTTTTATGTGGGTGCTGGGCACTCAAACTCAGATCTTAGCGGGTTCATAGCATACATTCTTACTGAGCCATTTCCCAACCCCAATCAACCCTAATTAAAACAAAAGCGAAAACACAGAAACAAACAAAAGAAGCCTTGCCCCCTCTTTCTTTCTTTCTTTCTTTCTTTCTTTCTTTCTTTCTTTCTTTCTTTCTTTCTTTCTCAACATAGCTCTGGCTGCCTTGGAACGCACTATGTAGACCAGGCTGACCAGGAATGCATAGAGATCTGCCTGCTTCTGCCTCCATGGACTGGAATTAGTGGTGTGTTAGCTAGGCATAGTGGTGCACACCTTTAATTTAACTCAGCACTCCAGAGGGGATGGATGTATATATATATATATATATATATATATATATATAGAGAGAGAGAGAGAGAGAGAGAGAGAAGCACTACAACTTCTCTTGGTTTTTCTAGGGACTTAGGACAGAAGGGGGCATCACAACGGTAGTTAGTCCCTGTGGCTTCTCAAGAGTGCCACTGCACGATGGACGCTCTGGGCATAGCTATGGTGAGCTAGGATAAATGTTGCCAGGGCTGCTCCACTGTGGTTCCAGATCCAGGGATTTGCATTGTCTTGGTGTAGGCAACACCTAAAGACTCTTTGCCCCCCCCCCCACCTCGCCATTAACCCCTCACATTGAAGACTTGACATGGGGGCACTGAATCTCCTCAATCTCCCCTTAGCATGGTGAAGCCTTCCAGCCTTATTTTTGAGTAACTTCATTCCAACCATAAGATTTCTTCAGTGGGCTGAAAGGATTCCTTGGCATTTAAGGAGAGGGAGAGAGAGAGAGAGAGAGAGAGAGAGAGAGAGAGAGAGAGAGAGAGAGAGAGAGAGATCTGGTCCTCATGAACAAGCAACAAGTGTTCTTAACCGCTGAGCCGTCTCTCCGGCCCCAGAAACACACCCTAATAAAGGGCACCAAGCAGTTAGCAGCAGTGTTGGGGCTAAGACGAGGATCTTCTGATTTGATAGCCACAAACGCATCCTTTGCACTAGAGCAAGAGACTCTTCGCCAGCACCGGCCCTTGGCTGTTCTGTGCCTGGCAGCGTGCAGAAAGGATTTCTAAGGGAATCGTGTTCTCAAACCCTAGGCAGTTAGCTCTAGTTTGAGAGCTGTGAGTAAATTAGTCCAAGTGCCGATGTCCTGCTGGTAAGAAGCACAACAGACTGCACCATGGGTTGGCTCCTCAGTAGAAATCTGAGGGTTCCTGCCCTCTGACCCTTTCTAGGAGAGGCAAGGATAAGATAATGTGGACATGACGGAACAGGGGTTGGGATGGGGGGAGAGGAGCCCAGAGCAGAGGTGGAGAATGCTGTTTTTTTTTTTTTTTAAGAGAGTGGACCCCTTCCCTGAAGTGGAGGCACGAGGGGAAGAGGCCTGCACCTCCAAACTGATGTTTCCAAACGTGTGTCCACTTCTTCCTTCCTCCCCTCAGGAGTATACATTCTGATTGGAGCTGGGGCCCTCATGATGCTGGTGGGTTTCCTGGGCTGCTGTGGCGCTGTGCAAGAGTCCCAGTGCATGCTGGGATTGGTGAGTATTCCTTCTGTAATCCAGTAAGCGAGCCAGTCTTACCTTTCCCAGAATGTCTCCAGGCCCATTGCACAAGACAGGCAGAATGGGCAGAGTGAGGAGAGCACGCAGGATGCTAGACTTTGCTCAGCTTCCCGGGTACCCTCACCTCAGGCCCAGCTCCAGGTGGCAGGCATTAACCAGCCCCTGCGTTTCTGGGGCCCTTATCGCTTCTTTTAGGCAGCTAACTGCCAGGACTTTGTTTCTCCCATTCTCAAAGACCGCATTTGCTTCCCCCTCCAATCCACAGATACTTTTGCCTTCTCTCCTCCTTGTTTCAAAATGTATTTCTGTCTCGCCCTAAACTGCACAAAGTGAATGCACTGCCTTTGTTTTCCTGGTTCTCCGTGGGGGGTCGTATGTAGGCGGTGGTGTTTTCCTGTTGCCCAACTCCAAACTAACACCCACCAGATACTAGTTTAGGCGGGGAGCTGAAGCCAGCGTTTCCCTCCAGAATGCCAGGGGCTCTCTGCTTTTTTGTTACTCTCTTCCTGCCTGTTCATTTGTGCCACCCACGTGCTGCCTGTTTGTTCTACATCCCTTGGGTGTTGCTGACTGACTTGCCGGAGCCCCTCTCACCGCGGCCCCCGTCTTCTTCTAGTTCTTCGGATTCCTCTTGGTGATATTCGCCATTGAGATAGCTGCAGCTGTCTGGGGCTATACCCATAAGGATGAGGTAGGTGCTTCCCAGAAGACTCTTGGGTCTGCAGTGATTTGATTTCCTGAGCTGGAAAGAGTGTTGCAGGAGATTTAAAATGGGTCCAGGCTAGTCACTTGCTTTGCTTTTCACTGAATACACCCCTTTATTCAGTATGTTTCCATGTGGGAATAAGATATTAATTCCTTGGGGTTGGGAATGAGGGACTTAGCCTGCTCTGTGGCTAGCACATAGTAAACATTCAAGAACTATTACTCATTTTTGGAGGCCATTTGTGTGTGTGCCCATCTGGTGCCTGTCAATCACAGCTAGGTAGCCCTTCCCCCCAACTCCTAGAAAGGTTGCTCCGAACAACATGGCTTTCTGTGGTCAGAAAACAGTCCTTCCTTTTTCTCTAACCTATAAATTAGTATACCGGATCTGTCAAGGTCCCCAAGTATCCAAGTTCCTGGTCCCCACTTTCAGGAACTTTGCCATCTAGTGTGGGAGAAAGATGTCTGACAAATGTCACCCAGGTCATTTATAACCAAAAGTGCCTTGAGATTTAAAAGGTGAGGTTGGACTGGGTGGGAATGTGGACCTACACCTGGAATGAGTCAGGCAGTTCAGTGAGGAATGGGAGGAGTGGGGAACAACTGGGCAAAGGAAGGGGTGAACTCTAAAAAGTTGTAGGCCAGGCTAGGACACACCAGAGCCGTGGGGTTTGTTTTGTTTTGTTTTGTTTTGTTTTTTCCCCCAAGACAGGATTCCTCTGTGTAGCCTTGACCATCCTTGACTTGTTTTGTAGACCGGGCTGGCCTTGAACTCACAACGACATGCCTGCCTCTGCCTCCGTAGTGCTAGGATTAAAAGGCGTGCGCCGCCGCCGCCGCCGCCGCCGCCACCACCACCACCCAGCTGAGGTTCCTGTTTTCCAAAAAACTATCCAACTGATTAAAAAAGATTTAAGAAGAGATAGGGGTTAGGGATCCCTAGTACCTCAAATACCCACCACCTCAAAAGAAACTTAGGTGGGCAAGACAGCAAACTCCTGTAATCTGGGCGCTTTAAAGCAGGGATGGTGCCAAGAAAAGCAATTAGCCAACTGCTTGAAAAGTATCTGTGAGGAAGCTTTCGCGGGCTGCTGACTCGTCTGTCGCTCACAGGTGATTAAGGAACTCCAGGAATTTTACAGGGACACGTACCATAAGTTAAAGGCCAACGATGAACTCCAGCGGGAAACACTCAAAGCCATCCACATGGCGGTAGGTCCTCTCTAGTAGAAACCAGTGACCCCCATCTTCCCCATCCCCACAGCATGTCCATACTCTGGGATTCCTGTACCAGGATGGCATGCCTCTTAACCCACCCCCCACCCACAATCTCCACCCACAATCTCTGCCTTCTCTCTTCAGTTGAACTGCTGTGGCCTAATAGGTGGTGTGGCGGAACAGTTTATCTCGAACACCTGCCCCAAAAAGAACATTCTGGAAGACTTGCAGTATAAGGTAAAACTTAGAAGCAAACCTCTGACACCCTGCCTGACTGCTTAGGCAACTCCCTGCCAAGGACACAGGTGAATTTAGCAGCATTCTTCCCAGAAAGCCTCTCCTCAAGGGGCAGCAAAACACAGGCTAGATCGGGGATACTTTGTAAATGCCACCCCCCCCAGCCCCCACAGCTCCCACAGCTACAGGCCCCTGGGACCACACACCGCTGCCCACTGAGTCCCACACTTTGAAGAACAAGCTCCTAAGACTTTGGAAATTGTTCCTGCTTAGTTTTCCCTAATCCAAAAGCAGAATAATAAAAGTGACGCTAAAGCCACAAGGAAGTAGACCCCAAGGGGCCCCATGCCTGGTGAGAGAGGCTCCAGGTTCCTGCCTCATTACTTCCAAAAGAGAAAAAGTGGGGAAGCGGGGTGGGGTAAGAGCACTTGTTGTTCTTCCAGATGACCCAGGTTCGATTCCCAGCATTGCTTCTCAGAACCAGGGATCCCACGCCCTCTTTCTTCTGAGCTCCATGGACAGCAGGCACAAACATGCTGTGCACATATGTATTGGAGACACGTAAAAGTAAATAGAAAGGAGGAAAAAGACCTCGAACCTCCCCCTTCTTGGAAGTCTGTCTTCTCAAGTTTGAAGAACCCACCTCCCATAGCTTGCATTTCCCCCTTCTGGCCAGCAGCCAGGACAGCTTTGACACCCAAATGCAACCATCCCAGTTGGCCCGCTGGCCACCAGGCCTCCCTGCCTGATACGGAAGTGAGCAAAGAAGAGGTACACACACAAAGTGAGAGTGTTTCTGACCCCCTGTCTTGCTTGCCTCCCCAGTCCTGCCCGGACGCCATCAGTGATGTCTTCAACAACAAGTTCCACGTCATTGGAGCAGTGGGCATTGGCATCGCTGTGGTGATGGTAAGTGGCCGGTGGTCCAGAGAAGCTGAGGTCTTGTCGGTCAGCTGTGCCCGGGCACTGTTACAAGTGCTGTTGGCTCAACGGCTAATGCAACCCTGGCTGACCTGGCCACGTGGGTGCCATCAGTATTTTCTTTTCACTACCTGGACGTAGGAGCACTGGGACTGAGGTAGGGCACTTGGCTGGAGTGGGCAAAGGCCTTCATTCCCAGCACTACCAAAAGGAAAGAGGGTGAGAGAGTCCTAACCTGCATGTTGTGTTGGAAACACTAATGCTGCATTCTCAGGGCCTCGCCCAGAATGTTCTCTGAGAAAATGGTCCATGCTGCATATCTCAGCAGCTGGCTGACTACCGGAATCCAAGTCTGGCCATCCTTCCTATATTCTGGTCTTTGTCTCTGAATGAATGATGCCTGCTTTCCCTTTCACTCAGACAAACTCGCCCCCTCCCCCCTGCCCCCGCCCCTGTCTTTGCAGATCTTCGGCATGATTTTCAGCATGATCCTGTGCTGCGCCATCCGCAGGAGCCGAGAAATGGTCTAGAGTCTGCCCCAACCCCGAGCAGGACCAACGGCCCTGAAGACTGCCAGGCCGCTTGGTTTTTTGCCACTAATATTAGTATTCATTATGCATTTCTAAACAAAGTCATTCTGTGTTTGTCTTTTTAATGCTTTATTCATTACTGGCATTTGTAGTTGAGGGAATCTGGGGGTTCACTTTGCTTTGATTATTTGGGGGGAATTGTTTATCTTTGTTATGTTAAGCAAAAATCCTGCAATGAAAGGTACTATATTTGCCAGACTCTAGACAGAAGATATTGTACATAAAAAGAATTTTTTTTTGCCTTTAAATAGATGAAAGTATCTATCAGATTTAATCAGGTTGTAAGTTATATTGAAGACAATTTGATACATAATAAAAGATTATAATAATGTCTAAGACTGGTTGGGGGTATTGATTTCTTTAAATTAGTTTTGTTGTTGTTGTTTGGCTGGTTGGTTGGTTGGTTTTTTTTTGTTTTTGTTTTTGCAAGACAGACTTTCATTGTGCAACCCTGACTGTCCTGGAGTTCTCTCTGTCGATCAGGCTGGCCTCAGGTTCCAGGAAGCCCTCAAACCTCCCAAGAGCTGAGATTACCTGGCTAGTCGCCACACCCGGCTCCCTCAGCTGCTTTGTGTTCTTAGGGCAGTAACTGAGACACAGATTGGAAGGTGGGTGTCCCCACAGCTAGTAAGGAAATTGAGGCATGATAGATTGGGGGAATTTTGACATGACGGTCCTACAGCTTTGCTATAAGGGCCCACAAATGAATGAGTCCTTACATCAGCAGCATCCCGTGAGTCCTGGTAGCTGGGCCCAGTCAGGGCACAGTGTCCTTATCCATGAAGACTTGTTGGTTGAATGGCTAAATGAGTATGTGTCCATCAGGGCTTAATCAAAGAAACAGAACCGGATAGCAGGCTACCAAGAAGAGACGTGATACCCTATGAGCATATACAGGGGGAGGAGGTCCCCCTCAGTCACAGTCATCGGAGAGGGGAGTAAGGGGAAAATGCGAGGGAGGGAGGAATGGGAGGATACAAGGGATGGGATAACAATTGTAATGTAATATGAATAAATATATATATGAAACATTTGAACAAAAAAAAGGAAAGAAAGAAACAGAACCACTCTAAGATACATACCCGAGGGGGTTCAGCACAGGAATCTGTCCCTCCACAGACCCCGGGACTAGTCGAAAAGACTGATGGAGAAGGAGAGCAAAAACCAGCTGGTGGCACCAGGCAACCCTGTGGCCGTTCTTGTCTCTGATACTGGGGCGAGTCTTGCTGGGCTGGACCCTCAGCACAGAGCTGAGCAAGGTGGGCAGAAACACAGGAAACATCTTCCTTCCCCATCCTTGATTCGGTTTAGATTCTTTTTAACCTTAAAAAAAAAAAAGGTGTGGTGACTGGAGCGATGATGGCTCAGTGTGATCAAGAGCACTGGCCAAAACAAGAGAGACCCAAAAAGAGAAAGAATGCAAGTATGACACAGCAATGTGGATGAGACTTAGACAAGACACTGTGGTAAGTGAAATAAGCCAGACGCCAAAGGCAAGAGTCCACAATTACATGAAGGGCCCGGAAGAGGTAAAGTCAGAGGCGGAAAACAGACCAGCTGAAACTCGGGGCTAAGGAGAGGGAAACAGAAGATTACTAGAGTTTTGTTTGGTTTCTTAGTTACTTTTTTATTGCAAATTTCTATTTAGCCAAGGAGGGAGGTTCGTACCACAGCTCATATGTGGAGGTCAAAGGCCAGCTTGTCAAAGTTTGCTCTCTTCTTTAACCATGTGGCTTCCAGGAGTTGAATTCAAGTCCTCAGGCTTGATAGGTAGCACGCGCCTTTGCCCACTCAGCCATCCATCCCGTTGGTCCAGGAGTTACTGTTCAGTGAGAGTCTAGAGATTCCAGTGTCTGTGGAACGTATAAAAATGCAGAGGGCTAGTGTGCCGTACAGTTTAAAATGGTGAAAATGCCCAGGTGTGGTGGCGCACACCTTTAATCCCGGCACTCCGGAGGCAGAGGCAGGCAGATCTCTGTGAGTTCAAGGCCAGCCTGGTCTAGAACAGCCAAGGCTACACAGAGAAACGCTGTCTCAGAGGAAAAAAAAATTGGTGAAGATGGCATGTTGTAAGTTGAGTATTTTTGCCAGATAAGCAAAAAAGGAGGATGAGCCAGGTTAGCTTTACAAGTCCCACTGTTCCTCTGGGGCCCTGGATCCCCTCATTCAAGCATCTGAAGACAGCTGCTGTGGCCCTGGTTGTGTGGAGACAAGTCAGCCTTTAGTTTCACGTAAGCTACAGAGCAGGTCTGAGGAAAAGAAGTGAAACGACAGGGAACTTTTCTCTTCTTCCCCTCAATCCGTCCAGGCCTGAGTGACCCAGGGGTGCTCTCTACCCATCCACCCGCCCCCCAGCCTTCATGCTGCCTGGGTGAGTCCTGAGAAGATAATACAATTGCCCTCACTCCAGTCTTAGCCATTAGATCCCTAGAGGACTAATTGGATTTCTTTCCTTTTTAAATTGGATTTTCCCAAACCATCTGCTTCCCTTATGGAAGTACAGACAAGTTGAGACCTACTGACATATAACCCCGCTCTGCAAACTCCGAAGCCAGACCTGCTTCTCTGGCTGGGCAAGACCTTGAGGTCTCCTCCCCCTTCTGGGCCTGGGTGTGTTGTTCTAACCACCCCTACCAGGACATCTTGCCTGCCAGGAGACGTCAAGGCAGCTACAACAAGCATTTTTGGGGCTGAGATGTACTTGGGAGTAGAGGGTTTCAATAGCACGAGTGAGGCCATGGACTTGATCCCTAGCCTTGAAGAAAAAAAAAGTCATAAAAGCGTGTCTGTGTATACCATAGTTGTGGGTATGAGCTGGGTGTGACAGGTGGCAACCTGTTAGCTTCAACACACCAAAGCCCAAAGGGTGTGATGTTCATTTGATGGCCAGGTTCCACAGCCCTTGAGGTATCCTGGGAGTATGGGGAATCAGTAGTGTAGATGAATCTCCTTAAGGATGAACATTTAGGACGAAGCCAGAGTCATGTGTCTGACATGTGTGATGGCAGAGCTTGTTCTGTTGGTGTGTGTGTGTGTGTGTATGTGTGTGTGTGTTGGGGGTGGGGGGCGTAGGGGATGTTTTTTAGGCTTTTCAAGACAAGGTTGCTCTGTGTAGCCTTGGCTGTCTTGGAACTCACTCTGTAGACCAGGCTAGCCTAAAACTCAAGAGATCCGCCTGCCTCTGGAGTGGTGGTGCGTGCCTTTAATCCTAGCACTTGGAAGACAAAGGTAGGTGGACAATGTCTGAGTCTGAGGACCAGCTGGCCTACCAGAGTTCCAGAACAACAAGAGCTACCCTGTCTCAGCAAAACTAAGTAAATCAAGTAGTAAGCTGAAGCCATTTCAAAGGAAAAAGAAAGAAAAGGCATCCAGCTGCACAGTGACCGCGTGGCACAGCTCTTCTGTGGCTCTTGCTTACGAGAAGCCAGAGAAAGGATGAGGTACACGAGCGATATTCAAAAGAGTAGGAGTCCCTGGAGTGTCTGGGAAACATAAACAATCTCCATGGCATCAAAGGGGAATGGAGGAGGCGGGGCAACTGACTCGGCTTAAGAGCACTTGCTTTTTAAACCGGGCAGGGTGGTGCACGCCTTTAATCCCAGCACTCGGGAGGCAGAGGCAGGTGGATCGCTGCGAGTACGAGGCCAGCCTGGTCTACAAAGTGAGTCCAGGACAGCCAAGTCTACACAGAGAAACCCTGCCTCTAAAAAAAGCAAACAAAAAGGAGACTTGCTGTTCCTGCAGAGGGTTCCTTTAGTGGGGCACGGAGAGGCTACTTCGCAAACGTTGCATTCCTTGTGTTCTATTACCCATCAGGTCACACATACTCTGAATCCTGGCTGGCGATTTTGGTTTCCAGACTCCCAGCTGCCATAAGTGTAACTTCAGCTCCCTCACACAGAGAGCACACACACGCATAAATAATATTTTTTGGGGGGCGGGGACGTTTTGAGACAGGGTTTCTCTGTGTAGCCTTGGCTGTCATAGACTCGCTCTGTAGACCAGGCTGGCCTCTGACTCACAGCAATCGGCCTGCCTCTGCCTCCTGAGTGCTGGGATTAAAGGCATGTGCCACCGTACCCGGCTAGTAAATGATTTTTTTTTTAAATGTTTTTAAGGCAGGAGAACTTCTAGCTCTTCCCCAAAGGCCCAGCCCAGTTAGAGCTAAAAAAACCCAGCCCATGGTCAGTGACGGCATCAGGCTGCCGTCTTTTTTCCTTCCAGGCCAGCCTGGGGTTCCCACCAACTGCTGCACTGGCAATGTCCCGTGCATCAGAAGGCAGAGTCATGGGTTAAGATTAGGAGTGATTCGGGCCACCGGCTGAGTCTAAGGCAAAAGTAAAGTAAGTGCTGAGTGAAAGCCACCTCTTCTAGGAGCCTCAGGCTGACGAGAGCAACGGTTTATCATTTTCTCCTTAAGTAGTTCAGCCATTGTGCAGAGTATAATTTATATCTCCTTTCAATTGCAGTTGATTGGAAATTGTTAAATGGCCAGCGGAGAATCATGGTCTAGCCAGGAAAACAACATGTAAAATAGGTCATTCATCAGAGGAAATTTAATCTAGGAAATTGGTTCAGTCCTGGTGGACAGGGGGATCTCTCAGAGAACAAGGCGGTAATGTGGACGAGGACACAGCTGGCAGCCCTGTGGCTGGGGCCCTGCAGGGCTGCCTGGAGGAAGGGCATGTCCCTGCTGCTGTAGGTTCCTTTAGTGGGGCAAGGAGAGGCTAATTCTCAGAATGTTGGATTCCACGCGTTATACTGCCCACCACACCACACACTCCTCTGAACCCTGGCTGGTGAATTTGAGTGCTCAAATAACCAAACAGGCATCTGGGGGAAATGTTCGATACGGTTAGCCATGGGGAAATGCAAATGAAAACTACAATGAAGTGCCGTTTCATTCCCTTAGAATGGCTAGGCTTCGGGGAATGCTTACACACTGCTAGTTAGAATGTAAGCTGGGCCAGCACGAGGAAATCAGCACCTCCCTCAGAACAACTGAAAATAGAACTACCATGTGATCCAGCCGTACCACTCCTGGATATATACCTGAAGGGATGTAGTCTGCTTATTACACGTCTGTGGTTATCAGGCCACTCTTCAAAGCAGTCAGCAAACACATTCGGCCTAGGTGTCCATCGACCCGTGAGGAGATAAAGAAATTGCAGTATGCGTACACACGGGAGTATTATTTGGCCAAAAAGAAGGCGTACAACAGAACTGGAGAGCACTATGTTAAGTGAAAAGAGCCAGGTCCATCCAGGAAAACCAGTCTCACGTGTTCTCTATCACGTATAGAAACTAAAGATTATCCTGAGGGCAGAACTGTGATCACAAGGAATAGGAAAAGGTTGGGAATGGAGTACGAGCGAAGTCTGATTTTTATCAGTGCATGTTGTGTGCACGTACAGATACACCACACTGAATCACATTATATGTTCAGTTAAAGCATGTATAAGTGTATGTTAATAACAACAAATGCAGTTAGGTGAGCAGAAATGAGCAAACATGAAAGGGAAAACTGATCCCAACTCCCTGCCCCCAAGGCAGCCCCTAACTTGCCTAGGGATAGCAGCTATTGCCTTAACTATAATTAGAGGCTTTGATGACAACCTGTGACAAAGGTAATTTTGAACAAGGAAATTCTGGACCCCGTGCAACCCAAAATTGCCACAAGACTTCACCCCGGAAGTGACCGGGGAAATCTGAGACCATCACTTGTGGATGGTAGGCAGTTGACCTGGGGCCAGCTGGTATGGCCCTACCGTATGCGAATGAAAAGTGCCTGGCACAGACACACAATAAAGAGACTGTGATTGAAGCCTGGGTTCTTTGGCTCGTTATTGTTGTTTTGGGAGTGTTTGGATTTGAGGATTGTTTTGAAAATTGTATTTGCGTGTGTGTGTGTGTGTGTGTGTGTGTGTGTCTATACACACATGTGTGTTAGAGTCAGGTGCACATAGGCAGGGGATCCCCCTGGAGCTGAAGCTACAGGCAGCTGTAAGTCATCCAGTGAGGATGCTGGGGACCAAGCTCAGTTTCTTTGGAAGAAATGTGAGTGTTCGTAACCGCTAAGCCAACTTTTCAATCCTTTGTATTTTTTTTTTCCAGTTCTTGCCATGCAGCCTTGGCTAGGCTGGAACTCCATATGTTAAGACCAAGCTGGCTCCAAACATGTAATGACCCCTCCTGCAATGCCTCACTGCTGTAATATAAATGGATTGCTCAGCATGTATGAGACCCTAGATTCAGCCCCCATAACTGGAAAAAAAATGTTAGGCACCCCCCCACCCACCCACCCACTTCCCTGAAGATTACTAAGTCCTCGTGTTCTTAGGAGCTAAAGGCAGGGCTGTCCACAGGACTCCCCAAGCTCCGCCTAATACTTGGCTGTGAGTCTCAGCATCTGACTCAGTCAGCATCTGGATGGGGTCTCTCAGAGGACGGTTAAGTTAGCGTCTGTCTGTAAACACAGCAGAGTATCATTAATGGTGCCAGGCGCTGGCTCGCTCTCCCATGGGGTGGGCCTCCGGTTTGGCCAGGCACTGGTTGGTCGTTCCTTAAGTCTTTATCTCTGCACATCTCGTAGGCATGGTAAATTTGGCATCAAAGGTTTTGTTGGTGGTTTGATGTTCCCTTCCCACCACTGTAAGTCCTGCCTGGCTAGAAGGTGGCCTTTCTCAGGCTCCCTGTCCTCTGCTGCTAGGAGGCTCCGCTAGAGACAGCACCATGTCCACCCTGTAGTCTACCCTGTGGCAGGTCTCCAGCTTGTCTCCATGATGCCCCTGCCCTCGGTTTCCCTTTTCTCTCCAAGCCTTCTAACTTTCCCCTCCCCACTCTCCCCACATCTGGTCTCCCCCCTCCCCATTTCCCTCCCCACATCCTCTCCTTTCTGTGTCGCTGTCTACTTCCTCTTCCACTGTCTATTCTATTTCCCCATCTGAGTGAGATTCAAGCTTCCTCCCTTGGGCCCTATTTGTTACTTAGCTTCTTTGGATCTGTGGGTTGCCACATGGTTATCCTGTACTTTATGGCTAATATCCACGCAGAAGTGAGTACATCCCAGGTGCGTCTTTCTGGATCTGGGTCAACTCGGGATGGTCTTCTAGTTGCATCCGATTGCCTGCAAGTTTCATGGTTTCCTTGTTTTTAATAGCTAAGTAGTATTCCATGGTATAAATGTACCATATTTTCTTTAGTCATTCTTCCATCAAGGGACATCTAGGTTGTTTCCAGTTTCTGGCTATTACTAGGTAGGGTGGGGGATAGAAGGACCTGGAGGGGACAGGAATGCTGCAAGAAGGCCAACAGAGTCAACTCACCTAGGTCCATGGGGCTTACAGAGGCAAAAGCAACAACCAAAGAGCATGCCTGGACCCCTACACATATGTAGCCCATGGGCAGTTTGATCTTCATATGGGTCCCCCTAGTTAGTTGAGTGCATGCTGTCTATGACATGGACTCTGTTGCCTGCTTTCGATCACTTTGCCCTAACTGGGCTGCCTTGCCTGGCTTCCGTGGATGAGGAGGAGTTCAGTCCTGATGTGACTTAATGTGCTGGGGTTAGTTGATGGGAGATTTGGGGGATCCCCTTTTCTGGGGACAGGGGAAGAGGGGAGAGAGAGAGAAAAGAATGGGTGGGAGGGGCTGGGAGAAGAGGGAGGGGCCATGATTAGGATATAAAGTGAGTATAGAAATTAATAAATTAAAAAAATATTAGCCGGGCGTGGTGGCGCACGCCTTTAATCCCAGCACTCGGGAGGCAGAGGCAGGCGGATCGCTGTGAGTTCGAGGCCAGCCTGGTCTACAAAGTGAGTCCAGGCCAGCCAAGGCTACACAGAGAAACCCTGTCTCGAAAAACCAAAAATAAATAAATAAATAAATAAATAAATATTAAAGCAAGATTGTCTGAAAGTCACTGGGAGCACATGGTAGGTTACACTGACAAAGCACAGTTAGGGCCTGGAATTCCCTGCTCTGTGGGCGGGGCTCTCCTCAGCTCAGCTCAGCTTCCCACTGGCAGAGATCCGCAGATGCTGGGCCAATCGCCACAGCTGTCCTTAGCTAGTTGAGCTAGTTTACCCACACCCAGAGGGTCCTTCTGTTAATAAGACAATTTTGACATTTCCTGGAATGAACCAACATTGTCTTGCTTATTGGGCTTCTGAATTTTCAGTCCCCAAATCTCCACTCCCAAAGGAATACCGTATTTTCCGGTGTATAAGACGACTTTTTAACCCACCCACCTCCAACAATCTGTGCCAAAGTGGGAGCGGGGGGCGCATCTAGGTTGTTTCCAGTTTCTGTCTCTTACTAATAAAGCTGTTATGAAGTGTCCTTTTTGTATGGTGGAGCTTCCTTTGGGTATATGCCCAGGAATGTTATAGCTGGGTCTTGAGGTAGAGCTATTACCAATTTTCTGAGAAAGCGCCAGATTTCCAAAGT
The DNA here is from genome assembly GCF_964271855.1 of Acomys minous. Classification (NCBI taxonomy): domain Eukaryota; kingdom Metazoa; phylum Chordata; class Mammalia; order Rodentia; family Muridae; genus Acomys; species Acomys minous. Next base: position 21,114,744 of record NC_140500.1, read on the forward strand.
GGTTGTCCAAGTTTACACTCCCACCAGCAATGGAGGAGTGTTCCCCTCGCCAATATGTGCTGTTGCTTGAGCTTTTTTTTTTTTTTTTTTTTTTTTAATCTTAGCCATTCTGGAGGGTGTAAGATGGACTCTCAGATGACTTCAAATCTTTAGCACCTACAGAAAAATCCAGACACAGCAGTGCTTATCAGCAATCCCATGCTGGGAGGGAGGGTGAAGATAGGCAGATCCCTAGAGCTCATTGGTCAGCCAGCCTAGCCAATTAGTGAGCTCCGGGTTCAGTAAGGGATCATGTTCCAAAGGCAAGATGGAGAATGACAAAGGAAGTAAGGAAAGCAATGAAGTCAGCTGCTGCCCCTATCCAAACATGTATACACCTCTCTCTCTCTCTCTCTCTCTCTCTCTCTCTCTCTCTCTCTCTCTCTCACACACACACACACACACACACACACACACACACATACACGTCCCTCCTTCCCTTCAAGGCCATCATTGCCTTAAAGACCAGCTTAGACCCTCATAACCCATCACAGAACTGATAACAGAGAAACACCCGCAACAGTTGCTTCCAGGTCCCTGCCCTCTCTTGGGTGGACGCCCACCATACAAGAAGTGGCTTCATGTGTGAGGCACCAAGTAACTGTCTCTGGCCAGTGGAATAAAAGTGGAAGTAATGAGTATAATTAGCAGCACAGAAGACTGCGGAAGTTTCGTGCTGTCCCTATCTACCAGCTCAACAGAGACAAGTCATGAATGCAGAAGATGTTCCTGGAACGACCACACAAATTACCATGCTGGCAAGACTGCGTAGACAGTGATGCAGCAAGGAATAGTTTACTTTGTATTCTCATGCACTGACTAAGCTTTCTGTGTCTCTCTCTTCCAGGAGCCAACCCATGCCTCTGGCTCTATTCCTTTTTCTTTGTCCACCTCCCCATCTTGCACTTACTAGCAGAGAAAGCTCAAAGTTAGAGGTGTGTGTGTGTGTGTGTGTGTGTGTACATATGTGTGCATGCTGGTCTACAGGTGTGTGTGCATGTGTGCACACATCATAAATCAACTTTGCATACTATTCCTCAGAAGCCATCCCTCGCTGAGTATGGTGGTGCACGCCTTTAATCCCAGCACATGAGAGGCAGAGGCAGGTGGATCACTGTGAGTTCGAGGCCAGCCTGGTCTACAAAGTGAGCCCAGGGCAGCCAAGGCTAACACAGAGAGACCCTGTCTCAAAGAAAGAAAGAAAGAAAGAAAGAGAAGAAGAAGAAGAAGAAGAAGAAGAAGAAGAAGAAGAAGAAGAAGAAGAAGAAGAAGAAGAAGAAGAAATCCCTCTAAGTGGGCCAGACTGGCTATGCAGCAAGACCTAGGGCCCTGCCTGTCCCTGCCTTGCCAGCTCTGGAGGTACAAGCACCCACCACCAAGCCAAGCTTTTTCACTTGGGTTCCAAGAGTCAAATTCAAGGTCCTCAGACTCTCACAGCCAGCCAACAATTTTTATGCAATGAGGAAACTGTATCACAGACAGGAAGTTGAAGTCAGAGTGTCCCATGGCTGAGCGCTAGTACGTTTTGCCCTTGAATTTGTTCCCTTGTGGTCCTACAGTAGCTGCAGCAACTCAAGGCTTCATCTTGTCCTGCAATGTCTGCATTTAAAGACTGGAAGAGAAAAACTTTCTCTCTCTCTCTCTCTCTCTCTCTCTCTCTCTCTCTCTCTCTCTCTTTCTCTCTCTCTCTCTCTCTCTCTCTCTCTCTCTCTCTGTGTGTGTGTGTGTGTGTGCTGTTTGAATTTTTTTTTTTTTTTGGTTTTTTTTGAGACAGAGTCTCTCTGTGTAGCCTTGGCTGTCCTGGACTCACTTTGTAGACCAGGCTGGCCTCGAACTCACAGCGATCCGCCTGCCTCTGCCTCCCGAGTGCTGGGATTAAAGGCGTGCGCCACCACGCCCGGCCCTGAATGTTTTGTTTAGTGGGTTTATTTGCTTGTCTGGGGTGGGGGTTGAGACACGGCCTCACTATGTAGTCCAACCTGAGTTCAACCTCATAATTCTATTGCCTTGCCCTCCCCAGGTGCTGGTATTACAGGTATAGCTCACCATGTACAGCTCTTTAAGATATGTAAATTACTCCGAGAATTCCCTCAGAAGACATCCTGTCGCATTTCCTTGGTCAGAACTGACCACATGGCTATTTTTATGGCAAACTGAATAGAACGGAATTAACTAACTGGATTAGAGAGACTAATAGGCCCAGGCCTGGAGAAGATCTGGCTTCAGCTGAGGCTTGTGGCCTGTGGTCACCTGGAGCCAGAAAGGCCGTAGCAACTGGGCAGGGCATTACCTGTAGGCAAGACTTAAAAGTCTTCTACTTCCTTCTTACATGCTCATCCTGGAAAAAAGTAGAAATCGCTAAGCAAGATGTCTGTATTCTAAAGTCAGATGTCTTGGGGGCTAAGGCTGCTTGCTGTGCCAGCGTGAGGGCTGGTGTTTGGATTCCCAGAACCCATGAAGATCTGGGCAGGCATGCCAGTCCATGTCTACCTCCCACACTGAGGAAATAGAGAAGGACTCCAGGAAGCTGGCTGGCTGTCTAGACCAGCAGATTCCACACTCTCTAGCTTCAACAGGGTACCACTGTGGGCCCCCAAAGGGACCCCTATTTGAGACCGCAGTGGAAGCCTGAAGCCCCAAAAGGCTTAATCTAGGGGCCAAGGCTTCCGTTTCTTGTTAGCTTAGAACAGACCTAAGTTGTTTCTTGTTAGCTTAGAACAGACCTAAGTCCTCATTCCTCAGAAATGAGCTCAGCGGTTGCTGGGAATACCACACAAAACGGGAAGGTAATCAGGGACAGTCTACCCACCTGCCTGAAGGAAGATAAGATTGCTTAAGGTTCGTTTACTGCTAGTCTGGAAATATCTTGTCCTATGACTAACTCCTGTCAGCTGACTAAAGTTGCCTACACCTGCTCAGTCTGCTCTCGCCTTTTCAGCTTGGATGCTCCAATCCTGTAAAAGGTCACCAGCCCCTCCCTTGGAAATCCCTGGAATGCCTTTAAAAAAGGGCCTGCAAACTCACTTGAGGTCGCCATGTTGTCTAAATGTAATCCCTGCATGCTGGACTTCTGCAGAAATAACAGCTCTTTGCTGCTTGCACACTATTTGAGTCTGGGGTCTTTCCTTCAGCACGTTCTGGACCCCAACACTATACCTCAGTAAATAAAGAGGACAATAACTGAGGTAGACACCTGACATCAACCTCTGACCTACACACATGCATACACACACACACACACACACACACACACACACACACACACACACACACATGCCCACAGCATGTGAACACAAATGCATGCACACACTGCATATATGCATAAAATGATTTATACAACCATGTTGGAGAAGCAGATATTTTACCAGGTACTGAAGTCTTCAAGTAAGCTAGTGTGTAACTACTCAGTGTTAGCCTCAGGATCTATCTCCACCACTAAGAAATAAAGAGAGTTAAAAATTTCAAGAAACAGCCAGGTGGTAGTGGCGCACTCCTGTAATCCCAGCACTCGGGAGTCCTGGGATTAAAGGCATGGGCCACCACGCCCAACCCAGCAGCCCACTCTTTGCCTTTCCTCTGTACACAGCTCTGGGTACAGGGTTGACACAGAGTGAGGACAGTGACCGTTCACAAGTGTTTGCACTCCAGCTAGGGAGAAAACGCCACACAGTACACTGTAGCAGTGCACGGATCAGTCTGCTGACTGTGCTAACAGTCTACTAGTGACGGAAGCTGGGAATGCAGAGACAAACTCAAGTTCAAATCCTGCCTGGGTCAGTCACAAAGTGACCTTGGAGGCAGGCAGATCTCTGTGAGTTGAGGCCAGCCAGGTCTACAGTGAGTCCAGGACAACCAGGACTATAAAAGAAACCCTGTCTCAAGAAATCAAAAAAAGAAAGTGATCTTGATAAATCATTTAAGCTCTGAACTCCTAGCTTTCCTCTAGAGAATAAGAAAAAAGTGTACGCTGCAGGGTGGTGACTGAATGGAACCCAGAGGAGGATTGAGCACCAAGTGGCCAACCTGGCTTTTATGTTTTCACTGATAAGCAGTTGGGGAGTATAAAAGGAAATCCAAGGACTGGGGATGTAGCTCAGATAGAACGCACTCACGGGACCCTGGCTTCGGCCTCCGGTATTTCATCTAGAATCCAGGCAGATGACTTAGTCACTAATCGATTGCTGGGAAGAGGCACCGTGACCAAGGCAACTCTTATAAAGAAAGCATTTAATTAAGGACTTGCTTACAGTTTCCGAGGCTTAGTTCATTTTCATCATGGCAGAAAACATGGCAGCACATATGACACTGAAGCGGTAGCTGAGAGCTGCATCCTGGTCCAAGCTGCATCCTGGTATGAGCTGCATCCTGGTCCGCAGGCAGAGAAAGACTCTGGAGTTGGCCCAGGCTTTTGAAACCTCACTTTCCCCAGTGACTCACTTCCTCCAACAAGGCCACATGTCTTAGTCCTTCTAATCCTTTCAAATAGTGAAATGTAGGAGTCTATGGGTCCATTTTGTTTTTGTTTTGTTTTTGTTTTTGTTTTTTTGAGACAGGGTTTCTCTATGTCATCTTGGCTGTCCTGGACTCACTTTGTAGACCAGGCTGGCCTCAAACTCAGCCTGCCTCTGACTCCCCCAGTGCTGGGATTAAAGGCATGTGCCACCATGCCTAGCTATGGGTCCATTATTATTCAAACCACTACCATAGGAGTGGAGAGGTGACCCTGTCAGTGGTTAAAAGCAACCACTGCTCTTGTGGAGGACCTGAGTTGTAGCTCAGTCCCATGTAAGGCAGCTCACAGTCATCTGTAGCTCTGGCTCCAGAGTATCTGGATGCCTCTGGCTCCTAAGGACAGCTATACTCATGTGCACACACCCTCACACATAATTTTTTTTAAATTTTTTTAAATTTAATGGCATGGTGGCACTTAGCCATAATCCTAGAACTTGGAAAGTAGAAGGAATAGGCTCCGAAGTTCAAGGTCATCCTTGCCTATATATCAAGTTCTAGGCCAGCCTGGGTTCACTAAGACCTTGTCTTAGAATAGGGAGAAAAAGGGAGAAGGAGGAAAAGAAAGAGAAGGGGAGAGGAGGGGAGGGGAGAGTAAGGGAGGGGAGGAGGGAGGGAAGGAAAGGAGAGGGAGAACCCTAGCCTGAGGCTGGACTCAGCAGGTTGGAGGTGGATTATATTAACGGTGCTATGACTACAAAAGCAGATTATAATGGGTTGATGAAATAAAAGCCAGCAGCAGTGTAAAGGGAGACAGAACAGTTAAAAGGAAGCCTGAGGAGAGGCAGGTAGATCTCTGTGAGTTCAAGGCCAGCCTGGGCTACAAAGTGAGGAAAAAAAATTAAGTAATTTAGCCAGGAGTAGTGGCACATGCCTTTAACCCTAGCACTTTTGTTTTGTTTTTTGTTTGTTTGTTTGTTTGTTTGTTTTTGTTTTTTAAGACAGGGTTTCTCTGTGTAGCCTTGGCTGTCCTGGTCTCACTTTGTAGACCGGGCTGGCCTGGAACTCACTGCAATCTGCCTGCCTCAGCCTCCTGAGTGCTGGGATTAAAGGTGTGCGCCACCAGGCCCGGCTTACTTCCAGCACTTTTATCCCATCCATTTATAGCGGCTGACTGCAATGCCCTAACATAACTGAATGGGTCACTAATGGCCTTTGTCTCTCAATTTGGAAACCATTGGCTTGAGCGTTCCTCATTTCACTCCGGATTTCCATATCACAAAGTTGAAATGAAACTGGCAATGGAGAGGGAAGTAAAGCTGCCAGGATGGCAGGAGGACACCGAGCTCCAAGGACCGTACTCTCTCATCTCTTCCTGTCACTCAGACTCAATCCTTCACCCGTCCTGTCTCCACTCTACCCAAAACCTTCTGTCCCCCGGCCACACTGCCTTCTGCCTGCCACTTGCCTCCTCATAGAAAGACCCCATCTCAAGACTGGGGGGGTAGGGGGAGCTGAAGTTGTAGCTAAGTAGAGCATGTCTGTCTAGCACGCACAGGACTTTGGGCTGCATCCCTCACATGGAGAAAGCCAGAAAAAAAGGGAGGAAGCAAGGAAGAGAGGGAAGAAAGAAGAGGAGAGGAGAGAGGAAGGGGAGGAGTGGGGAGGGCGGGGAGAGAAGGCCATGAGAATTGCCTAACACAGAAGCCAGACATCAGATGTGTTCCTGTACACCGGCGCTGCAGAGTCAGAGGAGAGAGGATCAGGAGCTGCAGGGCAGCCCGGACGACACAGCAAGACTCTGTCTTGAAAAACCAAACAAAAATAAATGAAGGCACTGGCCATGCAAGCTTGGTGATCTGAGCCCAAGCCCCAAATCCACAGAAAAGCAGAAAGAGAGAATTGACTCCATAAAGTTGTTCTTGACTTTCACACACATGTCACTGCATGTGCACCCCACCCCCAGCAACACACACACACACACACACACACACACACACACACACACACACACCATATACACACAATAATTAAAAATAAAGGAATGAGCTGGCAGAGGTGGTGGCACACACCTTTAATCTCAGCACTCAGGACACTGTGAGTTCGAGGCCAGCCTGGTCTACAGACAGGGTTTCTCTGTGTAGCCTTGGCTGTCCTGGACTTGCTTTGTAGACCAGACTGACCTCGAACTCACATTGCTCCACCTGCCTCTGCCTCCCGAGTGCTGGGATTAAAGGTCTATGCCACCATGCCCTTCTGGGTGAGTTTTTGTAAAGAGGGAGAGAAGGACTTCACTACCAAGCCAGTGAATCCAGCCACCTTGAGAAACATGGGTTCTTAGCAGCCTTTCTTTCTTTCTTTCTTTCTTTCTTTCTTTCTTTTCTGAGACAGGGTTTCTTTGTGTAGCCTTGGCTGTCCTGGACTTACTTTGAAGTTGATTTGTTGGAAGACCAAATTACAAATAGGTCACTGCTCTGTTATAAGGAACTCCGGTTTTGCTTGTAGTCTGGCGCACTGGGGCTTATGCCAGGAGCTCACTCTGTGATGATACCGCCTGCACTCATTAGCCATGGCGGAGGATACAGGCAGGATTTCAGTCGTGTCTGTGTACCTAGTCATCCCATTGCATCACACTGCACACCGCTCAGGGACCCAACTGCTTGAGACCTTGGGAATCTGAACTTTAGGATACAGGATGTCTGGCCTTCAATGCCACCAGTAGGGAACAGATATCAGCAGTCCAGAAGACCAGAACACAAGAGTCCATCCATCCCAGCAGAAAGAAGGTGACTTCCTAATGGCCATCAGAGACAGCAGGTGCAACCGCCACAGCAGGCCCTGTCCTGTGGCCAGGTGTCCTCTCCCAGTGGATGAACCACAGAGGTAGATGTATCAGTAAGTTGTTTGAAGTGAAGCCTGGTGTCTGCAGCCCAAGTGACTGGAGTGATTGAGTCACCTGCCACAAGCTGAGCAAGTGAAGGTGACCTTCTCACCTGGCCAGGATTGGAAAGGCCAGTGTTCAAGGTGACCTCAAATGTTACCTCCTCCCAGTTCCTGTGAGAGAGCTCTGGCCTCACCCTCCCAACAGCATCCAAGGAAGAGGATACCTGGTGCCTGCAACAGAGCACCTAGCTCCTGTGTGCACCCCAAAAAAGAAGTTGGAAGCCAGAACAGAGATTCAGGGCAAGAGAGGGTGGGGCTTCACTACCTAAGAAAATGCAGGACTTGGATTTTCTTTTCTTTCTTTCTTCCTTTCCTTTTTTTTCAAGACAGAGTTTCTCTGTGTGGTCCTGGCTGTCCTGGACTCACTTTGTAGACCAGGCTGGCCTCGAACTCACAGTGATCTGCCTGCCTCTGCCTCCCGAGTGCTGGGATTAAAGGTGTACGCCACCACACCCGGCTGGACTTTGGAACTTTTGGTAGCAACGGGAGAAGTCTGAGAAGGAAAGGACAGTAACAAAAGAGATGAGCACCTAGCAACCAGGAGCCAGAGCCATGGCTACACCAGGCAATGCTTGTTTCATAAGCCGTGAGACCTAACACCCAATTTCAGGTTACGTCCACCGCAGTGTAAACTCTTTCTGTCTTGCCAGATCATTGGAAAGTTTCACACACACACAGGCACAGGCACAGGCACACACACATGCACACGCACCATGAGCACCTCTGGCTGAGGTCCTGAGGGGATGGGTTTTGAAATAAAGGAAGAAGGTGGCTGGGTTGACAAATAGGAATGATGAAAGTGTTTGGCTGCCTAGATAAAAGTGGAGGCCAAGAACCAGACTGACTGAGAGAACGCAGCCCAACAGCCATTCACGTGGCCTCTGAGAGGTGGAGGAAGTTTCCAGACGTTTCACAAAGAGGAGTTCAAAGATATGGGCCAATCTTACCCAGACACTGAAGGGTGGGGACCCCAGGCTGGGATCTGCTTGGGGGTTCCTTTCATTCTGTCTGTAATTGACAAGCTGGTGATTAAACTCAGCCTTGCTCATGCTGGACGAATGCTCTGCCCACGGTGAACGTTCCCAGTCTTTGTTAGTTTGGGGTTTTGTTTATTTTTTGTTGTATTTTGTTTTGTTCCTGAAACAAAGTCTTTCTTTAGCCTTGGCTGGCCTGGAACGCATTATGTAGAACAGATTGGCCTCAGACTCAGAGAGATCTGCCTGTCTGCCTCCTGGGTGCTGGGATTAAAGACGTGTGCCACTTTTTTTTTTTTTAAGATTTGTTTATTTATTACATATACACGTATGCCTGCAAACCAGAAAAGGGCACCAGACCTCATTATAGATGGCTGTGAACCACCATGTGTTTGCTGGGAATTGAACTCAGGACCTCTGGAAGACCCATCTCTCCAGCCCATGTGCCACATTTTTTAAAGACAGAGTTTTGCCAGGCAGTGGTGATACACACCTTTAATCCTAGCACATGGAGGCAGAGGCAGGCAGATCGCTGTGAGTTCGAGACCAGCCTGGTCTACAAAGAGAGTCCAGGACAGCCAAGGCTACAGAGAGAAACCCTGTCTCAGAAAGAAGAAGAAGAAGAAGAAGAAGAAGAAGAAGAAGAAGAAGAAGAAGAAGAAGAAGAAGAAGAAGAAGAAGAAGAAGAAGAAGAAGAAGAAGAATCGATCTCCTTGGCTCAGCAGTTGAGGACATGCTGCTCTTCCCAAAGACCCACGTTCGGTTCCCAGCACCCACCTCCAGGTAGCTCACAACTTCTCTAACTCCAGCTCCAGGAGCCATGACACCTCTGGCCCCGACCATTGTACTCATGAGCACACACTCCCACAGAGACACGATTTAAAATAATCTTTAAAAGCTCTCCTTCACTCACTCTCTCTCTCTCTCTCTCTCTCTCTCTCTCTCTCTCTCTCTCTCTCTCTCTCACCTATGCACACCTACACATTACGCATCCCTGTCCAGCCCTCGCTAATACAGCCCCTAAAACCAGCACATGCTAGCCGTTGCCTCTAGCCTGCTTCTGAATGTCGTCAACCATAAGCCTTGCCAAGTCTCTTCACTTCCAATGTGGTTCTCAAGCAGCTTTCTCCAGTGAAACCCATGGCTTCACACATGCCCGGTGAGCTCCCTAGTACGGAGCCACACCCCGGCCCTCAGCTTTTGCAGAAGCCGTGGTGGTAAGGGCGTTTCCAATGGGAACACAATAGATACAGCCTCTCTAATTGCCTTTCCACTGGGGTGCACCACTGCTAGGTGAGATAGCCCCATCATCCTTTTTGTTTGTTTGTTTTTGCTTTTTGTTTTTCAAGACAGGGTTGAACAGCCCTGGCTGTCCTGGAACTCTCTTTGTAGACCAGGCTGGCCTCGAACTCACAGAGATCCGCCTGCCTCTGCCTCTCAAGTGCTGGGATTAAAGGCGTGTGCCATCACGTGCAGCAAAGATAGCCCCATCTTTATACTCAGAAAAATAGAATCCCATTGTGTTCCCATGCTTCCAGTGGCAAACTATAAGACAAGTCTAATGGATGAAAGCGCCTACACAGAGCAGCTCATGAACGTGGGCTGGAAATGAGGAAGAGAGGCCACTGGAGGCCAGGGTGGACACCAGGTCCACCGCGTGTCAAGCCCAGACTCTCCTGCCCACCTGAAGTACTAGAGATACACGCTCATGTCACGAAGGTTTCTTCCATCCCTGGGCGACTGTTTGTTCACTTCTTTAGCTTCTTTTGAGCCAAACCACCACCTTCCCATTCTTTCCCTCCTATCTCGTCAGACAGCTCATCATTAAAATCTCATATGCCATTTTGTTGTTGTTGTCGTTTCAAATCTCATTCTGTAATTCAGCCTGGTCTAGAACTCACTATGTAGCCATGTTGTCCTCAATCTCAAGGCGCTCTTCCTGCGTCAGCCTCCTGAGCTGTAGGAAGCTGAGAGAATGCCTTCTGTTTACACCGGGAAGTAAGGACTTGCTCTCCAGTGAGAGGGATCATGGGAGCTGAGGTCAGACACACCCTTTATGTTGTGACTGCCTAGGGCCTGAAACTCACAAAACAGCTCCCCACGTGTGCTCTGTATCCTCCCAACACCTCCAGAAAATATTCTAATCGTTTCTCATTGTGAGGCAGAAACTAAAACAAAGTGCCAGGCCTTGATTAAGGCTTGTTAGTGAGACTCAGGCCTAGAACTGGCCTTTCAATTGAGCCTGCCAGAGTTGGGAATCTGAGCTGTCCCCCAGGGGCCTATGGACTGAAGTCTTGGTCCCCGACAACTGAAGCATCAGGAGGCAGAACCTAATGGGAGGAAGTTAGGTCAATGGGGATAGACTTTTTTTTTTTTTTTTTTTTTTTTTTTTTTTTTTTTGGTTTTTGGAGACAGGGTTCCTTGGCTGTCCTGGACTCACTTTGTAGACCAGGCTGGCCTCAAACTCACAGCGATCCGCCTGCCTCTGCCTCCCGAGTGCTGGGATTAAAGGCGTGCACCACCACGCCTGGCTAGGGATAGACTCTTGAAGAGGATATTGGGACCCCAACCAATATATTCTTCTTCCTGTCTCTTTGCTTCTTGACCATCACAAGATGAACACCCCCACTATAACGGACCACTCACAGACCCCAAACATCAGGGCCAAGGCCACAGAAGAAACCTGTAAAATCATGAGCCAAAACAAACATTACCTCCAGTAAGTTCATTGTTCCAGGCATTTTGTGACGTTGAGGGAAAGCTGACTAACAGAGGCCCCCATGCAAGAGCTCTCTGGCAGCCCCTCCTGGAGATGCACAGGCTCAAGCAAGCTTGAGTGCAAATACACCACCTCCCAAAGGGTCCTGACCTCTACTGCCTCCCCCACCGCCCTCCCACAATGTGAACAAGGAAGAAAATCCTGCTCCAGAGAGCCGTGCAACTCTCTGCTCTTGCTGAGAGGAAAAGTTAATTATCCTCCACAACTACGGGGGGGGGGGGGGGGGGGGGGAGGGAGCGACAGCACAGTGAGAAGCCTGTACTAAGATTTGTAAGCAAAAACAGGAAGAGCGGGACATAATGTGAGTATGATCGTGCTTGCTTAGATGGAAAGATGCCCCCAAAATCTTGTCAAGATGGTTGCCTATACGGAGAGAGCCTGCCAGAAGGGGAGGCAAGAGACATTCCAGTGAGTTCCCTTCTGGGCTTTTTGTAAACAGTTAAAGAGTAAACATGGGGGCTTGGCATACAGAGCAGTGGTGGGCACTTGCCTACCTGGCCCTGGATTCCATCCTTAGCGTAAGAGAAATAAAAGTGATTATAAAATGTACACTAGCTGGGTGGGGTGGCGCACGCCTTTAATCCCAGCACTCCGGAGGCAGAGGCAGGCAGATCACTGTGAGTTCGAGGCCAGCCTGGCCTACAAAGTGAGTCCAGGACAGCCAGGGCTACACAGAGAAACCCTGTCTTAAAAAACAAAAACTAAAAAAATAAAAAATAAATAAAATGTACACTAGTGTGATGCTACAAGAAACAGACTACTTAAGGCACCCCCCCAACTAAAGTCTAAAGTGAGTTAGACTCCTATGTGTTCTGTGTGTGTGTGTTTGTGTTGTTGTGTGTGTGTGTTGGTGGTAACTGAACCCAGAGCCTCATACATGCCAGACAAGTGTTCCATCACTGAGCTACATCATAAGAGGATTTTTTTCAAGGGATTCACAGAATAAAAGCGTGGGGGCCGGGGATTGGCCCTGGGAACTGCCATAATGGTAGGCTTCATATTCATGCTCCCAGAACTCCTTGGAGACGGTCGCCTTTTTTTGCTCTTTTTTCTGTTACCGTCTTCCTTCTGCCCTTCGCCAAGAGGCCCAGCTCACTGCTACTCTCCTGTCTGGTCACATCCCTGACCACCAAAGCTGTAGCACCATTCTGTCAACCTATGCTGAGGTTGCCTGTTCTATTTAACCAATGAAAACTCAGGAGCCAGAGGCTGGGGTGAAAACCTGCTAGCTCAGAGAGGCAGAGAAAGCACCCAGCTGACCTTCCTAGTCACGTTCCAGTGGAAAAGGTCCAAAGGGCTTTCACTAGCTCAGCTGACAGCCCAGGAGGAAAAGGCCAAAACCCCCAAGGCCAAAAAGGATTGCTAGGACAAAAGCCAAAGGCCAAGGAGCTAAAGAAGCTCAAGAGCTCAAGAGCCTCTCCTACTTCTACGCACTGTCTTAAATACTCCTCACCTCAAAACCCCTCCCATTCTTTAATCCCTGTCAGCTGGTTTCTTGCTCCACCTCTTGACCTAGGGTGAATTTTATTAAATCCTATGTACAGAAAAGCTCTTGGAGTAAACGTGGGTATTAGGGTTCAACTGCACCAAACAAAAGACAGGTTTTTACAGTTCGCAATCTCAGGGATCACAATGGGATCAAATACACCTGTCACAGTTGCCTTTAGGCCAGTAGGACCCAGTCTTGTACAAAGCAGCTAGCTGTGGGGTCAGGACAGGAAGAAGTCGGCTTTAGAGACAGTTTCCATGAGCCTGCAAAGCTTCTCCCAATAGGGACTGTAGGCAGAGCGACCACACAGTACACAAACAGCCCCAGGACACCAGGAATTCGGCCTCACCTGATCCAGATTGCTGGAACTGCTCTAGAGAGCAGAGGCAAGGATAAGATGGACTGTGATCTTTATCCCAAAGAAGGCTCACACACAGAAACACCTGGCTCTCTCCTCATCTCTGCTCTGGCCCCTTTGCCAGAACTCCTGGAGTGCTGAAAACATGGCAGTTTGGGGAAGTCCACCCTCGGAAAAAAAAAAACAAAAAACAAAAAAACCAGAGACACACAAATCACAGTAGGCACGTGGGCTTTCCAGATCAGAAGTCCTAGATTTCCTACCCGTGCCACTCACTAGCAATATGACTTTAGGCAAGACGTTGAACGTCATAGAAACTCAATTTCTTTGCCGAAGGGGGAGCCATGACAGCTAATTCCTAAAACTGCCTGGAGGATTAAAAATAACAGGGCAAGACAGTGCAAAGGGTCCTCCATCCTGTACTCTTTCTGGAGCCATTTTAGACTTAGCTAGAATTTGATCTCCCAGAAAGAATGGCTTGACCAGGTCTGGGCAAGGGCATTAAAACATTTGCATAAAGAGTTAATAAACAGGGACGATGAGAAGGATCATATAACTGTGATATTGTGGGAAGACAGAAAAGGGAACCAGAGGTGGGGAGGTTGTGGGGATATGGCTCTGTGGTAGGTAGAACATTTGCTTAGCAGTCGTGAGAGAGACCGGAGACCCTGCTGTTCAACTAGTAGGCTGGCTTTGATGTTATAGGGAGCTCACCAGAGCTGACCACTCAGACACAGTTCACAGATAAGCAGTTAGCTGGAGGGGAGGGGTTGCACAAGCAGGGTGTTTAACGGAAGCTAAAATAAGTTATCTGGTCATAAGTCACAGTACACCCCATTCTGACTAATGGGGGGGACAATGGAAATGGTTGGCCTTTGTTATGCCCACATTTTGAGAGACTCCCCGAACAGACCGCCCAAGAGCCGAGTCCAAATGCAACGGCACTGAAGTCTTTATTGCGGGTTCGAACCCGGGACACACCTCCAAGGCAGATGCAGGGAAGTGCCCTCGAGTATCAATTGAGAGGGTTTTTAAAAAAATAGGTTTTAGACAAAGAAATGGGTTTTTACAGGATATGATTGGATGGCAAGCAGGGAGTTACAAGCCTTGGTGTTTCATGGTTGGGTAACAGGTGTAGGGGCAAGTTGGCCTATAGAAAAGATTGGTGGAAGCAGTCACGGGACATTAGGAACTTTGGCCTGGCTTCTCCTAATTGGTTGTTGCTATGTACAGACCATCTACTGGTCAGTTAGACCAGCAGAGAGTATATTTGGACTTTCCCAAGGTGAGCTGATTGTGTTGCTAGGGAATATTTTTCTGTTTAGACTACTTTGTGCTTTTTCTGGAATGTGGGTTCAGCTGTGGCTAGGTTTAACACAAAATGGAGTCTCTTTTTCAAAATGGAGTTTGGTCTTTTTAGCTTTACTTTCTTTTTTGTTTGTTTGGTTTTGGGTTTTTCAATACAGAGTTTCTCTGCATAGAGTTGGCTGTCCTGGAACTCACTCTGTAGTACCGGCTGGCCTCAAACTCAGAGGTCTGGCTGCCTCTGCCTCCTGAGTGCTGGAATTAAAGGTGTGAACCACCGCCACCCAGCTGGCTTTACTTTTGTAAAGGTGAGTGTGCCATATATATGTGTGTGTATGTGCATATGTGTGCATGGGGAGAGGTGCCTGAGAATGCAGGTATGTGCACACATGGGTGAGCATGCATGTAGAAGCCAAAGACAACCTTAGATGTCATCCTCAAAAAACACCACCCAAATCCTTTGAGAAAACATCTCTCATTGGCCTGGAACCCATTGGCTGGCCATAGAGCCCCAGGGTTCCTCTTGTCTCTGCTGCCTCCAGTGAGGTGTGGCTGGCCTTGGGAAATGATCAGCTCTGATGTCCTCAGAGTCAGGTATATTTAGAGGTGTATTTTCTCCCTTCTTTAGTCACCAGATACATCTTAAGTATCCACTGTCTGTCTGGTCACATGTTGGGCAGGGAGAAACAGTAGTGAACCAATGGGCTAGCTCCTTGTCTTTCTGCATCTTGCAGCCTAAGAGTGGAGGAAGACGATGAGCCTAATTAATGCTAATAATGCAGGGCTTGGGTGTAGCTCAGTAGAGCACTTTCCTAGCACGTGTGAAGGCCCTAGGCTTTAGCCTCATTACCACGAAAAATAATAACAACGCTCGAGCACATCACACCGTATGTGAGGAGGCAGCGAATGCTATGAAAAATAAGGTGGTGCCAATAAAAGGTGGTCCACAGTGCCTGTGTGGTGATAGGGCATGTGTCAGTACAACAGCCAAAGCAGGTCTTGGGGAACAGCAGTTAAGCAAGAGAGAGATTCTCACTGAAGATAGCAGGAGTGGAAGTTCCATGCCAAGAGAGCAGCAGGTACCAGTGAGTAGGACAAGAAAGGATAGAGTCAGAGCCACACCTGGTGGGCGGTACAGCCTACTCTGACTACCTAGGAGGTGGAGGCAGAAGGTCTATGAGTTCAAGGCCAGCCTGGGCAATTGTTTTCAAAATAATTTGTTAAGGGGGAGGGAGGTCTGTGGTGATAGTTCTGTTGGTAAAGTAATTGCCTCGCAAGCACTGGGAGAGGAATTTACTCTCCAGAACCCATGTGAAAAAGCGCATATGATGGCACAGGCTTGTAATACAGAACCAGGGAAATGACAAAGGCAGATTCCATAGAGTTCTCTAACCAGCCAGCCTAGTGAGGCCTGGGCCATGGTGCATTCTGGGCCAGTGAAATACCGCCTCAAAGAGAAAAAGGAGGAGGAGGAGGGGACCGGGGAGGAGGAGAGGACAACATCTGAGGAACAGTACCCAAGGTTGTCCTCTGTCCTTGCACATTCGGACACACAAACATGCACACATGCAGAAACAATATTTTTTTAAAAGAAGGGCTGGGGCCGGCATGGTGGTGCACGCCTTCAATCCCAGCACTCGGGAGGCAGAGGCAGGCAGATCGCTGTGAATTCGAGGCCAGCCTGGTCTACAAAGCAAGTCCAAGATAGCCAAGGCTGCACAGAGAAACCCTGTCTCAAAAAAACAAAAAATTAAAAAAATTAAAAAATAAAAATAAGGAGGGGCTGGAGACATAGCTTGATAGTATAAGAAACATTAAATATTAGTCTTTTCTATCAAACACTGTTAAACTTGTATTTATGGCAAGAAATTCAAATCTTTTTAGCTCTCCCGTCTTGTAAGACTTTTATGCAAATGTTTTAACACCCCTGCCCAGACTTGCTTTAGTTTATTTTGGTTTTTGGTTTTTGTTTTGCTTTGTTTGTTTTTGGTTTTTTGAGACAGGGTTTCTCTGTGTAGACTTGTAGACTTGTCTGTCCCGGACTCACTTTGTAGACCAGGCTGGCCTCGAACTCACAGAGATCCACCTGCCTCTGCTTCCCTGAATGCTGGGATCACAGATGTGCACCAAAGTGCCTGGCTAAGCCTTTCTTTAGACAGGAGCCCAGTCTTATTCTCAGACCTTAAGCGACTAAAATGGCCAGCCTCTTCCCCCTTTCCTTCACTTCCTTTGGGCAGGGGGCTTTTAAAACTGGCCAGGCTCGAAAGACTGTGAGGTCCTACCCTAGCCAGTGGAAAAAAAGAATCACCACATGAGTTAAAATAAAAACCAAGTGCATTTCCTGCCTCAAAGAGCTTGCTCTTCTGAGCATAGTCTCTTCCTCAAGAATAATGTTTTTACCTTCTGGAGACACTTCTAACGTAGGGCACTTGTCTATTGTGCACAAGACTCTGGACTCAGTCTTCGGTGTTGCCAAAAGAGAAAAAGTGAAGTTGGAAAGTCAGCCCAGTGGAAGATAGAGATGCAGTAAGTGGGTCTTGGGGAACAGTTTCAGCTATCCACTGCCACACAACAAATATCCCCAAAACCTTGCAGCTGAAACAAGAGCATACTCCTGTTAGTCAGAATCTGGACACATCTCACGGAGCCCTCTGCTGCAGTCTCTCCTGGGCTGAAATCCAGGTGCTGGCCAAGACTAAGTCTTGTCAGGGCACACCGGAGAAGGAAGGGCTCACTACAAGCTTTCCCATATGACTCAGGGCTTTGCCATGTGGCCTCAGATCCATAACAGTCTGGTTTATGAAAGTAAATAAGTGGAAAAGACCAGGAGAGGTAAGGAATCCTACAAGAGAGAAGTCAGTCTTTTTTTTTGGGGGGGGGGGAGGTGAGGGGTGTTAGTTTTTCAAGACAGAGTTTCTTTGTGTAACAGCCCTGCCTGTCCTGGACTCGCTTTGTAGACCAGGCTTGTCTCGAACTCACAGCAATCCACCTGCCTCTGCCTCCCGAGTGCTGGGATTAAAGGCCTGCACCACCACACCCAGCCAAGAAGTCAGTCCTTTCTAACCTAGCCTCCCAGGTGACATCCAAACTGGGCACAGTAGTGTACACCTAGCAGCTTGGAGGCCAAGGTAGACAGATTGCAAGTTCTAGGCCAGCCTAGAAATTTACCAAGACTTGTTAATCCCACAGGGTGAGACTAAGACGCCTACCACAATTTTTGAGCCAAATTTGAAGCAAGCTTTACTAAATTCTAGCCAGGTCCAGACCTTAGATTCTCAGAGTATGGCGGCAAATTACACTAGTCAGGGGCTTCTAAAGGCAAAACCCACAAACTACGTACTTCATGCTTTAGTCCAATCGGGGGCAAACAAGCATACATCTTGATGTACTTCCTGCCTATGTACGTCCTGACTATGTGTGATCAAGCACACATGCTGTGCAATAGGTGCAACCAAGCTTGCTTACAGAATCGAAAACACATGGCTTGTTATTTTACATGCACAACAGCCCCAGCATACCAGGAATTTTTTTGACCTTGGGCAAGTGAGTCTTAGAAGTTAAAGACATTTTTGATTCATACACACACACACACACACACACACACACACACACACACACACACACACAATTTATGTGCATTGGTGTTTTGCCTGCATGTATGTCTGTGTGAAGGTGTCAAATCTTGGTGTTACAGACAGTTGTGAGCTGCCATGTGGGTGTTAAGAATTGAACCTGGGTCCTCTGGAAGAGCAGCCAGTGCTCTTTAGCATTGAGTTACCTCTCCAGCCCAACTCATAGACCTCTTAAGCACAGTAATTTTAATTTAAAGTATAACTTTAGCCAGGCATGGTGGTGCATGTCTTTAATCCCAGCACTCGGGAGGCAGAGGCAGGTGGATCACTGTGAGTTTGAGGCCAGCTTGATCTACAAAGTGAGTCTAGGACAGGCAGGGTGACACAGAGAAACCCTGTCTCAAAACAACAACAACAACAACAACGCACCTCAGACACTCAAGAGGCAGAGGCAGGTGGATTGCTGTGAGTTAGAGGCCAGCCTGGTCTATAAAGTGAGTCCAGGACAGTCAAGGCTACCCAGAGAAACCTTGTCTCAAACAAACAAACAAACAAAAAATGTGTCTCAGACACTTGTTCCGGATCTGAAGCCCAACATTCACCTGAGGCAACACTTACTGCCTTAATATAAAAGATCCTTAGAAAGGACGTAAGACAAGATTCACAGGACAAGGAAAGGAGAAGGCCAAAGCCTCTGTTGCAGACACAGACCTGAGTCTAGAGGCAGTCACGGGGAGTTTCCGGTTTGCTGTGTCCTTTTACAACCATTGGTATAGAGACACATGGATAATTGCAGGAATGCAAATAGATTATTAAGGGATGTGTTAGTTAGGGTTTTTAGACACCAGGACCACATTAACTCTTCTTATAAAAGAAAGCACTTAATTGGTTTACAGTTTAGAGGTTGAGTCCATTATGATCATGGCGGGAAGCATGGCGGCATGCAGGCAGACATGGCACTGGAGAAGGAGCTGAGAGTTCTACATCTGGATCCTCAGGCAGCAGGAAGAGAGAGTGACACTTGGTCTGGCTTGAACATTTGAAAGCTCAAAGCCCACCCCTACCCCCCCAGTGACACACTTCCTCCAACAAGGCCACACTTCCTAATAGTGCCACTCCCCATGAGCCTAAGGGGGCTAAGTGTGAGGAGCCGCCCATGGGGCCTGGCTATAAGGGAGCAGAAGAGGAAGAATCCGCAGTGACATTTTGATATTTTCTATGTCACTGAAATAGTACCTGCCTCTCCTAAGCTGGGAGCATGGGAGTTTCTGACGCATGCTCCGTGGGTTGAATGAAGTCCAGGTAGACTAAGGGCTGCCACTCTCCCCACCGCCGCCCTGCGCTAATCTCTGCCTCCTCCTCCTTCATCCTTCCTGACACCACCCTTCAGAAACCTCCAGGTGCTCATCTCCCCAGAAGCTCCCGAGCCCCGCCCTCTGCTGCTCCGGGAGCATCATGCGCACACCGTGTCGCCTACACGTATGGGCAGGATTGTGTCTTTCCGTAACATCCGAGGTTATTGAATAATGACAAATTCCAATCCAGCCTCCGCCTTGCTGGTAATCATCAGCCAGCCTCCCTGGGAACTGTCATTTGATGTCTCATACAAAAGAGTGCAGCCATTTCAGCGGGTCTAAGAGTTTAGCACTTACATGCCAGGAAAGCGAAGACCAAGCATTTATATTGCGAAATCACACGCACTGATAGGGAGATAAGAGTCTCCAAAGAAACTAAGTATAAAACTCCTTGCTAACGAGTCTACAGACTGTTAGGACCTGACTAACTAGAATAAACTTGAATGTGGCAAGAAGGAATTAAAGGTGGGGACCCAGAAACACTTGGGTCCCAACCTGTCCCAAGAGACCCCTGGGGACTTTGGCCAAGCCAATGGGTCAATCCCTTGACGGAGTCAAGTTACGATGGTGTTGATGCATGAACACAGCTCTTGCTTCAGAAGAGAGAAAAAGGAGTGGTCATGGCCAGGGAATACAGATTCAAGTTCCCCAAATCCCAACCCGGAAGCAGTTTCGTGAAGTTTTCCTAGTGACAGAGCCGTGGAAGTCAGAAGTCAGGATACA
This sequence comes from Acomys minous, assembly GCF_964271855.1. Classification (NCBI taxonomy): domain Eukaryota; kingdom Metazoa; phylum Chordata; class Mammalia; order Rodentia; family Muridae; genus Acomys; species Acomys minous. The sequence goes on from NC_140500.1 coordinate 21,134,730, forward strand.
CTGGTGGAAATATCAGAGAGGCGGGTTACAACAAGGCAGAGCCAGCTCGGTCAGCTGCAGACCTTACATTTTAGCACTGTTAGCGCTTCTGACTAACAGAAACTAGACTCTTGTTCATATATTTCAAAGGATTTTTTTCACCTTTTAATCACGGAGGTGTTAGGTTAGAAGCATACGTGGGCAGATAATGGCTGTTTAGAGAGTAAAGATAGCCCAAGATAAATTAAGCTCTGGACCTGCAACATTCCAACCTCATTGTATCATGGAGCTATAATCAGTCAATCATCCTCTGCAGATGGACCGTCTTTCCAGGAATGGCTCGCAATGGCACTTTAGGGAAGTGACACAAATTTTAGAAAGCGGGACCCAAGTGGAGGAAGACGGTCACTGGGGACAGGCCTTCGAATGGTCTGTCTTGAAAACTTCTTTGGAGAGTCTACCAGAGAAATAATCGCTACTCAAATAGCCCTGCCTGAGGACTGTCGCCTCTCTGGGAGAAGGCCATCTTCTTTGGCTAACGTGCAGCTTTGACTGCAGTGAATGCACAGGGTAGGGAGGGAAGGCGGGGCCACTCAGGCAGCTGACCAGCCGAACCAACCTTTGCCTTTAGCCCTGTGTGTTGTCACAGGTATCACAGTGAGGGGACCTTCAAATCCTAGAAGGTATATCTTGCAGCGGACACATCCTGTCTTTCTGTCCACCAGGAAGTGAGCCCCTGTGTTCTGACACCCCACCAATCCCCATCGGCTCCACTTCATGACACACAGACTCAAAAGCAATGGAGCCAAACAAATATTCCCCTCTCCCCCCACCCCCAGATGGGTTTCTCTGTGTACCCCTGGCTATCTTGGACTCGCTTTGTAGACCAGGCTGGCCTCCAACTCACAGAGATCTGCCTGTCTCTGCTTCCCTGAGTGCTAGGATTAAAGGTCTGCACCACCAAGTCCCGCTGTGTCTTTAGGTTTAAATAATAACCACCTCCAACTACTGGGGCTTATTATAAAAGAGCCCCTCGGGAATTCCCAAGGAGTCACATGCCTTGGGCTTCCAGAGCAATGACTCTCAGACAGACTGCACTGAGAAAACAGAGGAAATTCAGCTGCTGAGAGCCAGGAGCACAGACACAGCCTCTGTTCAAGAGTCTGGAGAAAGCGGTGGACTTCGCAGCCCTCAGAGCCAAGCAAGAGACTCAGAAAGTGCAAGGAAACAAAACAAGAAGATGTAGCAAGTCACTTCCTTTTGGTTCCTCCCATCCAAACACTCTGGCCTTTTTCTTGTTCCTTCCTTTTTGTTTGTTTGTTTTATTGTTTTGTTTTGGTTTTCAAGACAGGGTTTCTCTGTGTAGCCCTGGCTGTCCTGGATTCACTTTGTAGACCAGGCTGCCCTCGAACTCAGAATGATCCACCTGCCTTTGCTCCCGAGTGCTGGGATTAAAGGCGTGGGCCAACACCGCCCCGCTTTCTTGTCCCTTGTTGTTGTCCGGTGGACTCCAGGGGCCTTTGCTTTCAATGTCCCCTCCAAGAGCACCTTCCGCTTCTAGATAGCTCAGCCCTATACTCTTCAGCTCCAGCAGGCTGCTTGAGTCCACTTCTCAATAAGGCCTGCCCTAGCTACCCTCCAGGAACCCCTGGCCCCGCCCTCTGGCCTCCTCTTCCTGTTCCCTTTATTTTTCTCTAGCACCATCCCCCACCCCCAGCATTCTGCACATTTGTTTTTATTAGTCCCTAACACCTTCCAATCATCTGGAACAACGCGCCTGAAACAGGAGTGGCGAACAAATTTACCTAACAGCTAGGTCCAATGGTGAGGCCTGGGGCTCTTGCCGCTACTTTTAGAGGCTTAGCAGGAAAGTCACAAGGTCAAGGGCCAGGACACTTAGCAAGATTCTGTCACAAAATAAAAAAGGGGTGGTGGTGCCAGGGGTGGTGGCGCATATTTTTAATCTCAGCACTAGGGAGGCAGAAAGAGGCAGATCTCTGTGCTCAAGGCTAGCCTGGTGTACAGAGCAACTCCAGGACAGCCAGGGCTACACGGAGGAAGCCTGTCTCAAAATAAATGAATAAATAAATAAATAAGGTAGATAAATAAAAAGGGGGGGAAAGCTAAGTGACTTCAAAAGGACCGGCAAGAAAGTGCAAGCTTGATGCGTTGAGTTCCATCCACCCCAGGAGTCTTATGGCAAAAGGAAAAGCAATGGAAACAGTGAGGTTGACAAAACCAGGGAGACACTAGCACTCTTGAGGCAGAGGAGGTGGGAGAGGGAGCCGAAGAGCCCAGCAGTGAAGCCAATGGACCAGGGGAATGAGCACCCAGGCCCCACCTCACTCTCCTCAAGCCTGCCAATCTTCCTGGGGCTCCCACTGGCTGGCAGACAGCAGAGGGCAAGGGAACCCGGGAGAAGAGTGGATAGTGGACATGGGGCCATGGACAGCCGTAGTCGGCCTGCCGGCTTTGCCCTAGTCTACATACACGCTTCCCCTGGTCAGATTGGGAAACCAAGGCACAAACAAAGACACTGTACTGCACACCAGACAGGGCCTGAGGTGACGAGAAGAAAAGTTACAACAAGCCGTTAAGGCTTGCGTGAGGGCCAAGGAAGGTAAGGATCATTTCTGACCACTGCCAGGCTAGCCAGTGTGAGCTGTCATCCCTGATCCAAGCCCAGGGGCTGGGGTGCGCTTGTCCCCTCACCCACCCACCCCTTTCCCAGCTTTCTTGGTTCCCAGACAGAATAGTTCCCTTGCTGCATCCATTCCCGAGTAGACTAGCGTTTCTGTGAGAACAACGGATGGAGGTTCTGGGTAGGACATTTGGGTAGCTGTGGCTGCTGTCATTCTAGAGAGGGAGGGAGTGTGGGGAGGAAGTGACAATGAGGTGGCCCAGGAAATGCTGGGAGGTAGCCAGAGTGAAGGAGAGAGACGATTGTTGGGGAGGGGAGGTAGCATCTATGAGGAGTGCCTTGGCATCTACACACCTAGCCTGTTGTCAACAAACAGCCTTTACTGATGTTGGCCAAATATAGTCATAGTAAATTGTGGCTCCAGTCTGTGACCCAAAGCTGAGCTGGGCCATACTCCTCAGCCCTCTCAGCCTCCCTGGGCTGTTCAGCACACCCTCCTCCTCCTCCTCCTCCTCCTCCTCCTCCTCTTCTGCCAGACGGCTGTATTCAATCTCCACCTCCCATCTGTATGTTTGTATATATTTACAGTTTTTGCTTTGTTTTGCGGTACCAAGTCTTGCCTTGTTGCCCAGCCTGGACTGGAACTCTTGCCTCAGCCTCCTGAGCGCTAGGATTACAGGTATGTGTCACCAGGTACACCCTGTAGTTCTTTAGACTGATATGGTACTTTTTCCACAAGCTAAACTGCTCCGCAATTTGGGAGTTTTGTGTGTGTTGGGGCACTGAGCTAAAGAACTAGGGAGAAGGTGGCTGGAGAGATGGCTCAAAGGTTAAGAGCACACTGGCTGTTCTTCCAGAGGACCCGGGTTCAATTCCAAGCACCCACATGGCAGCTCACAACTGTCTGTAACTCCAGCTTTAAAAAAAAAAAAAAGGAAAGGAAAAAAAAAAGAAATAGGAAGAAGGAGGGGGAGGGGAACAGGGAGGGGGAGGGGGAGGAAGAAGAAGAAGAAAAAGAGAAGAAGATTACACATACCCATGCTTTCTAAAGATCACCAGTTGTTTTGAGTTCTGTAAACCTCAAGAAAAGTTTAGCTGTAGCTGTGGCCTCAAAAATTAGAATAGCAGGCACAGGGAGGGGCTGTCCCTTACAAAGGACTAGTCACAAAGGAGTGGCCTCTGCTATGTCATGATCTGCCTTCACCAAAGCACTGCAGGTTCTGCTGTGAGCCTCCCCTTAGTCCTGTGACCATGCTCACTTGCCAGGCCACGGTGGTGCATGCCTTTAATGCCAGGACTTGGGAGGCAGGAGTTCAAGGCCAGCCTGGTCTACAGCAAAAGCAAAAACGTGGACACAAGCAATCCAAGAAAGGAAGCTGGATTTATTCTGACTCATAGTACAGTCCGCATGGCAGAGAAGGCGTGCCGACGACGAGAGAGTCACCTCACTGTGTGCAGAAGCACGGAGAGACGTCACACCTGCCCTCAGAGAGCAGACAGAGAACAATGCTATCTTTTAGTCATTTTCTCCATTGTCACTTCTTATGCAGCCCAGGAGATAGGGTTACCCACATCCAGGGTGGGTCTTCCTCAGTTAACACTCTCTGGAAATGCTCTCATAGACACACCTAGAGGTCTATCTTTTTTTTTTTTTTCTTTTTCTTTTTTTTCTTTTTCGAGACAGGGTTTCTCTGTATAGCCTTAGCTGTCCTAGACTCATTTCGTAGACCAGGCCAGCCTCAAACTCAGTGATCCTCCTGTCTCTGCCTCCTGAGTGCTGGGATGAAAGGCATGTGCCACCATGCCCGGCCAGAGTTCTATCTTTCAGGTGATTCTAAATCCAGCTAAACTGACCAGGCCAGAGTTCTATCTTTCAGGTGATTCTAAATCCAGCTAAACTGCCCAGGAAGACTCCTAGCTTGATATTTAGCATCTAGACTAGCACCTCGTAGCCAAAGAGGAGTGAAGGAGTCTCCTAAACTGGGTGATGCTAGACAGAGCCTGACTCCCAAGTGGGGTGATGCTAGACAGAGCCTGACTCCTGGGTAGGGTGATGCTAGACAGAGCCTGACTCCTGGGTGGAATGCAATCTAAATAAGAGGCAGAACTGGAGACCTGAGGAACAGACCAAAAAAGGGGGTTTACAGAAAGAGGGCCGTGGCCTGCCAACAGAGCTATCTGACCCTAACATTTACAGGACCCCCTGCCTCCCATGGAGAGCTCGGAGGACTGCCCAAAACCAGAGAGGTGAACTCCACCGGGCGAGGGAGAATGGTAGATAATAGTACACTAAACTGCGGCGAGAGAGGATGAACAGAGATAGGCTCCTTCTGAAGCAGCTCGCACCTGTGGCCCTGGCACTCCCCTGGACAGGAAGTTCAAGACACACCCAAGCACAAAAATCTATGGAGCCTGTGTTTCAGAGAACGGAGTCCCCAGGATCACCTCACTCCACCAACTCAGTCTTCAGAGCCGTGTTGCTCAGCCTCAGCTGCTTACTCAAATCGCTTAGAAACTTGTAGAAGCCAGGCACGGTGGCGCACGCCTGTAATCTCAGCACTCAGGGAGGCAGAGGTAGAATATCTGTGAGTTCGAGGCCAGCCTGGTCTACAAAGTGAGTCCAGGACAGCCAAGGCTACACAGAGAAACCCTGTCTCAGAAAAAGAGGAAGAGAGAGAGAGAGAGAGAGAGAGAGAGAGAGAGAGAGAGAGAGAGAGAAGAAGAGGAGGAGGAGGAGGAGGAGGAGAAAAGAGAAATGAAGCTTGTTGAGACCCTGGCTCCAGCACAGAGAGAGGAGGTGTGAGGGAAACGCCATCCCTAACCAAAGAAATAGTGGCGTGGGAGAGCTTCCTGGAGAGGTGTCGATTTTCTTTACTGATGTGTCCCTGGTAGGTCATTACTATCCAGTCAGAGTTGCACATTCAAAAGGATAAACTGACAGAGATGAGGTCATTACTATCCAGTCAGAGTTGCACATTCAAAAGGATAAACTGACAGAGATGAGGTGAGGGTGGGGAAGAGGACACAAAGGTGGGTGGGTAGAGATGGGGCTGGATCTGGAAAATAGCGCCTCTTCCCAGGGTCAAACTTCACAACTCCCTGAAGGGGACCACCCCTCCCCCGGCACTATTTGAAGTCTGGAGGCGTCTAAGGCAAGGACCTCTAGTTTCAGTCTTTAAATCTCTTTCTCTCCCTTCCTCCCTCTCTCCTCCTCTTCCTTCTCCTTCTTCCTGAGGCAGAGTCTCATGTAGCCCAGGCTGACCTTGAACTCAGTACACAGCTGAGAACAGACTGGAACTCCTGGTGTTGTGGGGTAGCCACCAGAGAAGACTACTCAGACACGGGCTTAAGCCAAAAGAAAGTTTATTAGCTGGTGGGTGACTACACCGGGGGGTGGGGGGTGGGGGTGAGGGGTGGGGGGTGGGATAGGAGGGTGCGGTAATCCCACAGTGTAGCTCCCCGAGTCTCTCTTGGGGTGAGCCTTTAAGCACAAAAACCATGTCCTGGGCTGGCATACTTCAGTTAGCAAGAAGTAGCACTACAGAAGCCAAAAAGCAAAAAACAAGGTTAGTACATTTACACTGGAGCTCCTGTTTCTACCTCCCAAGTGCCTGGTTTACAGACGTGCATCACCACGCCCACCTCAAAAGCTGCTTCTCTGGCTTGGCCTTCCGCAGCTTCTGTGCGGGAACAATCACAGCGTTTATGTCCTAGAGTCCTGTGAAGGTTGCCTGAGATAATTAATACCTGTAGAGCCACTGGGACAATACCTGGCACGCAGGAGGTGCCTTGTAAAGTACATGTGTATACATGCACAGAAATCTATATGATTTGCGTACTAATTATAACTTTATATCTAAAACTATACATATATAATAACGTACACTACTATGTACAATGTTGAAGTGCTCTGTGCTAGACATGACTTTAGGCACCTCCCGGCGCCTTTTGAGTGGGAGGCCCCGTAGCTCCTGGGCCTCTAAGGCAAGAAGTCACTTTGTTCCCAGGCAGCATCGCCCCACGTGAAGCCCTCCCAGAGTTAGCTTGATCTTTGAATCAGCAATCCGTGGCCCCGTGGAAAGCCTGGGTCCCTGCAGGCTCGCAGGCCCGCGCGGGGAGTGAGGGCCTGACCGGTACCGGAAGCCGAGGAGACTGACTCATCCTCGGTCATCGCAGCCTCCGCGGCCACACAAAGCGGCTCTGTCCCGGAGGGGCCGCGCCCCCTAGAGGCCACATCAGAAAGCGCAGCCTGGGCTCCTGGTTCCAAGCTAGATCGGTTTTTTTTGTTTTTGTTTTCGGTTTTTTTTTTTTAAATGAAATTTGAGGTGCAAGGAAGGAGATAAGCAAGCACAAACACTTTCTTAATCAATTGGTTTTCGTCTTCTTCTTCCTTGTGGAGGCACAATACCAAATATGAGCGCCCAGTAGGCTCACAATTCGGGCGCAGACGGATTGCTTGCCAACCTTCACTCTGGGAGCACACCTATCTTCAGAAGTAAATGAAGATTTAAGTAGCGGCACCGCCAGCATTTGTAGCATACTCATTTATTTATGTGTTTGTTTCATTTTTGTGGGGTTTTTGTTGGTTTGTTCATTGGTTTTTCGAGACCGGGATTCTCTGTGTTTCAGACCAGGCTGGCGGCAAACTCCAGAGATCTGACTGCCTCTGCCTCCTGAACGCCAGCCTTAAACGTGTACGCCACCAATGTGCACTCAACTATTTAAGCAACACTTTGATTTAACCTCACAATAATTTACCAGGGAGGCTGTGGCATGAGCCTTTAATCACAGCGCTTGGTAGACAGAGGCAAGCAGATCTGAGTTCGAGGCCAGCCTGGTCTACAAGAGTGAGTTCCAGAACAGCCAGTGCTACACAGAGAAACCTTGTCTCAAATGACAGAGAAACTCTGTCTCCAAAAACAAAACAAAACAAAACAAAAAAAGAGCGGGGGGGGGGGGGGGGCGGGGGCGGAGAAAAACTAACCAACCAGCCAACCAAATAAATAACTGAAAAATAATTCCACAATAATTTGAAGTGTAGGATTATTTCGTACTGACAGGTCAGCTCACAGGAAAAGTAGATTATTTTCTCAAGGTCATATGGCTCCAATTCTCAGATAGGAACCCTCATTTCTTTATAGTTTGGTGATTCTCTCCATTCCTTCCCACCCCTCCGCACCCCTCCCTACCCCTCCCCACGCCCCGTGCAATAAAGTGACTCACTCAACATACCTGTAGACTCCAGGGACATGAGTCACTAAGTCCACCCTTCTAGTTAGAAGTAGCATCCAGTACAAACCTAAGCACCCCTCCCCCACCCCGCCCCGCCCCCGCCCCGCCCCCTTCCCCACCCCGCCTCCACCCACCTCCACACGCCACACCTGGTTCTTAGGAAGCCAGAGCCTGGTGGACGGTTTCTGGTTTCCCACACACTGTATTTCCAGAGCCCAGAGGGTGTCTTGAGATTCCATGGTGGGTTTGCGCGGCTGTACACACACGGAAGCCAGACTGCCCTAAACAGCCTTCGTGGGCATCAGGCGTCGTGAGGAAGCCTATAATCCCATTCATGTCGCCTAGCCCGAGGCACCACAGCAAACTCTAACCAGCTTGCGCTACCCAGTGAAGAGCCTGGGTTACTGAGCTGAAAAGCCAGAGAGAAAAGGGCTTCAGACCTGAGGTGAGCACTTCCGCTCCCCTCAGTGGGATCTCAGGAAGCGGTTGGTGGTACCGTGCCTGCGTTACTCAACGAATGTCAAGACCATTAAAAAAATAAAATAAAATAAATAGATAAATAAGAAAATTCAAAAGGAGGATTGGCTCCTTGAGAAGCTGACATGGGAAAATTTTAAGCGTCGTGAAAAAGCAGAATGGCTGGTTTACGAGGGGAAAAAAAGGGGGCGGGGCCTGTCATGTGAGTGTAGCCCGGAAAGGACAACAAACAGGAAAAGGCTATCTCTATATCCACACCAGCAAAGTTCAATAGTAGTGAGTCACAGAGCTCAAACCGCAGAGGCAGGGCCAGTGGAACATTTTCCCCTGGGCAGGGAGGGAAGTCCGAGATGCCTGCCTTCTTCTAGAGGCCACAGAGGAAGGCTGTCCCCAGAAGAGAGGCCTTGAGGTCGGCAGCGTAGCTCAATGGTAGTCCACCCGTCTAGCAAATGGGAGGCTTTGGGCTCCAGTCACAGCAGCACAAAGAAACCAAACAGAAGCAAAAGGGCAGAGGCAGATGTACTGGTCACATCTGCCTTGGCCATCCCAACACTAGGGAGGTAGAAGCAGGAGGATCAGGAGTTGAAAGCCAACTTCAGCTACCTAATGAGTTTGAAGCCAGCGGGAAATAATAGTAATAAAAGGAACACACCTGGGCTGGAGAGATGGCTCAGTGGTTAAGAGCACTGGCTGTTCTTCCAGAGGTCCTGAGTTCAAGTCCCAGCAACCACACATGGTGGCTCATAACCATCTATAATGAGATCTGGTGCCTGGTGAGCCTAATAGCTCACATGCAGTACAGAATACTGTATACATAACAAATAAACCTTAGAAAAATAAGAATATGCAGGGTGTGGTGGCACATGCCTCTGATCCCAGCACTTGGGAGGCAGAGGCAGGCGGATCTCTGTGAGTTCGAGGCCAGCCTGGACTACAAAGTGAGTCCAGAACAGCCAAAGCTACACAGAGAAACCCTGTCTCAAAAAACAACAACAAAAATATAATAATAATAATAATAATAAGAAGAAGAAGAAGAAGAAGAAGAAGAAGAAGACATCCAAACTGTAACCCACAGGCATGCCTACCACATGGTGCTAGTACAATTCAGAGTCTTACTGGGGATTCAAAACATGACACCACTGCCCTCAGAGACAGGCAGAAGAGAGGCAAAGCTTCCTCAGCAGGGGGAGACGGGGTGCAGCTGATCCATATTTACTAGGTAGGACCACAGACTGTTGGGCTGGCAATCTACAAAGGTCCAGTATCTGGGTATCCATAATAGCTGGAAATCTCGCTGACCTGACCCATACGTGAACGGCCCATATGTTTTGGATCTATGGTCATCAGTGCGTCATGGCTGACGGCACAGAGATGCTCACCTTATCAGCAGGAAGCAGAGGAGAGAGAGCAAACGGAGGCTTGCTCACCAAGCACTCAGCCAGCCATTGCTTCTCAGCACTTGGACCAAGCGTGCGTCTCTGCACTGACTCACGCCCGCTGCAAGGAGAAGCTGCTCGGGTGAAGGCTGGGAGCAGCACCAGTACGTGTGTCTAAACATAAGGGTTTAGACAACCTGAGCCCATGTAGGACATCTTGGGAACACCTCCTTTGACACAGGGTCTTTCATTGGTCGAGAGCACATCAATTAGGCTAGACAGGCTGGCTACTGAGCCTCAAGAATCCTCCTGTCTCTACCTCCCGAGGGCCAGGGACTACAAAGTTTGATGCTGGGGATTAAGCCCAGTTCCTTGTTCATATACGGCAAATGCTCTACCGACTGGGCCACTCCCCCTACCCCTCCCGGGCTTCTGTCTTCAGTAAGAGTCTCACCACATAGCCCTGGCTGACCTGGAACTCACCATGTAGTCCAGGCTGTCTTCAAACTCACACCCCTTCTGTCTCAGCCTTTCTTTCTTTTTTTTTTCTTTATTAATTTATTCTTGTTACATCTCAACTGTCTCAGCCTTTCAAGTGCTAGAATTCCAAGTGTGTGCCACCATTCCCAGGCCAAATTCTTTTCTGAGTCAGGGTTTCTGTGCGTAGCCATGGTTGACTTGGAACTCGCTGGGTAGACCAGGCTATTCTCAGACCTATAGAGATCTGCCTGCCTCTATCTCCCAAATCACTGGGATTAAAGGCATATTCTACTATGCAGGGCATGCCATGAGAACAGCTCCCAGGCATGGTAGAGCACGCCTTTAATCTCAGCATTCAGGAGGCAGAGGCAGGTGAAGTTCCGTGAGTTCAGGGCCAGCCTGGTCTACATAGTGAGTTCAAGGACAGCAAGAGCTATGTAGAGAGATCCTATCTCAACAAACAAACAAACAAATTGTCTATCCCGGTCGCACATGCCTGTGGACAGTGCACTTGGGAAGCTGAGACAAGAGCATCAGGAGTCCAAGGTCAGCCCTGGTTACATAATGAATTTAAGATCAGCCTGGCCCATGTGAAAATTTGTCACAAACAAACCAACCAAATTGCATTCCGCACATTGGAGGTCTAGGCACGGTGCGTGGTTGGTTGCGTGTACATGCAGTGAGCAAGTTACTAAGTGGAGCAGATCCACAGGTCCAATGTGCTTCATAGTTACCCACTTTTGATGGTTTTTAGAGGTGAAAACAGTTAAATCTGCTCATCGACCACAAACCCCACAGGCCGCAGCGCAGCCTTCCTCCCCCGGCTTCATGAGGCACCTTAGCTCTCCAGACCTGCTCATCCTGGCTGCCTGGTGCTTTGTAGCGCCAATTCACATCTCCTCCCCTCCCGCCTCCCTCCCGCAGTGACTGCTGTGTCTACTCTCTGCTTATATGATTGGAAACGATCTTTAGATAGCACAAGATTGCACAGTGCCTTTCTTTCCATCTGTCATAGTTCACCTGCACAGTGACCTCCAGGCTCAGTTGTGACAAATGGCAGATCTCAGTCTTCTTTAGGGCCAAGTGATGTCGCACTGTACATTTGGACTAGCTTCTTTATCTAGTGGCTTATCAGTGGACAATTCAGTTGTCTCCCAGCTGCTGAGAGCAGGGCTCCAGTGGACACTGGAGTGCTCCAGGACAGGTGTCTGCATGTGGTGCTGACGTCATTTCCTTTGGGAAGATGCCTGGAAGGTACTAGCAATATCCTTGGAGAGCTTTGTGCTTTTTTTTTTTTTTTAAATAATATCTGTACCAATCTACATTCCTACCAACTTTATAAAGGAATTTCCTTTACTTCACACCTTCTGGGTTTTTGCTGTTGTTTTATTTTGGTTGAATACCCAGAAACTCACTGCCAAGGCCAGTGTCAGGAGCTTTCCCGTGCTGCTTTGTATGGGTCCCCGAGTCTCTGGTCATGTGTTACTCCCAGGGATACAAGGAGAAAGGTCACTGACCCAAATCATTGTGGCCAAATTAATTAAATCAGGAGTTTTTATTTATGTGCATGGGCTGCCTCCCACTAAGGTGGGGTTCCAGAGGTCAGCGTCGGACTTGAGGAAGACAGCTTTCATAGCTCAGGGGTAGGGGGTGTCCAAATGGGGGATTTGGTGGGCAAAATAAACAGGGTTACAACAAGTTAGTCACAAGGACCTCCTGAAACAAAGACATGGTGGCAAGGTGGTTTTTTGTTTTTTCTTTTTTCTTTTTGGCTTTTCGAGACAGGGTTTCTCTGTGTAGCTTTGGCTGTGCTGGACTTGCACTGTAGACCAGGCTGGCCTTTAATCCCAGCGCTATGGAGGCAGAGGCAAGCGGATCTCTGTGAGTTCAAGGCCAGCCTGGTTTACAAAGTGGGTCTAGGACAGCCAGGGCTGTTATACAGAGAAACCCTGTCTTGAAAAACCAAAAAAAAAAAAAGAAAAAAGTATGGAGGAATTCATGACTATGTTGTCTCAAAAAGAGAAGAAAAGAGAAGAAAAGAAAATGAAAAACAGTTGAAAGACCCCAAAGAGATATTTGGATAAATCTGTTCATATCAGCACTGTTTACAACATCCAAAAGATATAAAGTGACTCTCCGTGATCATGGACACAATGTGGTGCATACATACAGAATGGGGTATTATTTAGCCTAAAAAGGAAGGAACGAGCCAGGTACAATGGTGCATGCCTTTAATCCCAGCACTCCAGAGGGAGAGGCAGGCGGATCTCTGTGAGTTTGAGGACAGCCTGGTCTACAGAGTGAGTCCAGGGCAACCAAGGCTACACAAAGAAACCCTGTCTCAAAAAAAACAAAAACACACCCAAACTGACTCATCATACCCTTCACCCCATGCTTAGGTCTGGCACCTACTGTTCTTTTTCTTTAAAAAATAAAATAATAAAAGCTGGGCATGGTGACGTGTGCCTTTAATCCCAGCACTTGGGAGACAGAGGCAGGCAGGTCACTTTCCGTTCGAGTCCAGCCTGGTCTACAAAGCAAGTCCAGGACAGCCAAGATAACATAGAGAAACCCTGTCTCAAAAACAAACAAAAAATAAAATAAAATAAAAAATTATTGTCATATGTTAATTACGTGATAGTGGGTTTTGTTATGGCATTTCCATATATGGGTATAACTTTTTAAAAATAATCCCATTAACCTCTCTTGTCCCCCACTTCCACTCTTACTCAGCCCCTTCTACTTTCTCATCTCTTTTTCCTGCCTCTATGAACTTGACTTCTCTGAGAACCTCACAAAATGGGAGCCACCCAGGATTTGCTACTTCAAGACGGGCTTCTTCACTGAGTATACTGTTCATTTGTCAGGCTCTCCTTCCTTTTTTTTTTTTTTTTTTTTCTGGTTTGTTTGTTTCGAGACAGGGTCTCTCTGTGTAGCCTCGGCTGTCCTGGACTCACTTTGTAGACCAGGCGCTGGCCTCGAACTCACAGAGATCCTCCTGCCTCTGCCTCCCAAGTGCTGGGACTAAAGGCATGCGCCACCATGCCCGGCTGGAAGGTTCCTTTCTGTTGGGTAACGTTTATAGTGCCGGGAGGTGCTGTGTAGGCTGCTGAGGAAGGAAATGATGAGCTATTGTACCCAGCTGTGCACGCCACAGGCTACAGCTCTGCACTTCCTGGTAAGACGTTCCCACTGCTGTAATAATGAATATCTGCAGGTTACAAACCGACTTCTGCTGAGAGCGGAGGCCTGATCCAGGGGAGGGGACACATAAGCTGGTTTTCATGGTCAAAAGGATATGGCTCTATGGGGTCTATGATAAATGGACACGTAGTAAAACCGCCTTCTAAATATTCATGATCTATTCAGGGGGAGGAGGTCCCGCTCAGTCACAGTCATAGGGAAGGGGAATGGGGTGAAAGCGGGAGGGAGGGAGGGAGGGAGGGAGGAACGGGAGGATGCATGGGATGGGATAGCAAATGAAATGTAATATGAATTATTTTATTTTTCAATTAAAAATGTGTTTAAATTAAAAAATAAATATTCATGTACATGTCTTTAGACTAATGAACGCTGCCCTGAGCTCTGGCTGAGGGGGAAAAAAAAGCCCCTCTCGGCCGTGGGCAAGGGTCAAAACTGGGACTCATAAATGGTCAGATGCCAAGGATGAATGAACACCGAGGCTCAGGCAAAACAGGACATCTGGGTCACCCTAAGTCCGCAGGAACATTGTGAAGGAAGGATGAAGAACTGTCGGAGCCAAAGAGGACGAAGTGAAGAGAGTGGAGTCTTCAGCATGTGACAGCGCGGGTGCATTCCTGAACAGGCACAGCTCTGGCCACCTGCGCAAGGCCCACAGAAATAAAGAAAAACCAGGAAAGGAGGCGGGGAAGACTGATGTGACCGAAGGAGGCAGGAGTGGGGTGAGTTTGTATTTGGAACTGGCCTCCAACTCACGCAAACTCACTCAAACGTACCCGAGGATGACTTTGAACTTCTGATCCTCCCTTCCTCTGCTGAGTCCCTGAGTGTGAGCTTACAGACCTGCGCCACCACCAGCGTTTTACTGTTGAGCTGGACATGGAACCCAGTGCAGGGCAAGCAAACTCCACCAACTGCGCCCCTCTCTCCGTGCATTACTCTGAGCGAGCAGGCTGCTCTGTCCCACAGGCTGCTGGGCGCGCTCAGTGTGATTCCCGTTGGGACTCTATCTGCTCCTGTCTGCTTCTCCCTTTTACGTTATCTGCTCCTGCCTGCTTCTCCCTTTTACGTTACCCACGCGTGCTTAATAATGTCCCCTGGTCAGAACCTCAGGACCACAACTCCACAGGATGTCAGGGTCCATCACAGCGTGAGGCAAGACACAACAGACATCCCTGCTGGGGACAAAGTCCGTTCAACGTCTCTAAACTCCGCGATTTTCCTCTTAGCTGCGTTTTGAGGATACGGTTAAGTTACACATATCAACTTTGACACTTTGTACACCATGAGGGCCTTCTGCAGCTAGGTCCCAGAAAGTTCTTTGGAGGGATGGGCGGGGGGCGGCCAGGCATTGTCACAAATCCCTTTGAGAGTTTAATTAAAACTATAAAACCAGGCACGGTGTGGTGACCCTTGCCTGTAATCCCGGCACTCTGGAGGCTGGGGCAGGAGAATGGTGGCTTAGGGTGCAAATATAATCTCCTGGCGTTTGTAGGACATCAAAAGCCCTGGAAGCCAAGTCGAGAACCCTAAATATACAGAAAGAAACAAAATTAATCTGTTGAAAGAGCTGAGAGGCATGGTTAGCTTACGCGAAGAGCCTGGAGCTCAAAAAACGCTCCACCCAGGAGGGCCAAGGCCAGCATTTCTAGGTCCACAGTGCCCCCTGCTGGTGGATGTCAGCAACCTCACAATGCTTTACTCTGGGAAAACGCCTGTGTCAGCCCTGCCCTTCTAAAGTCTGGAATGTGACTTTAGTTAAAATTGTCACAGAAATACCATTGTGCTCCTAGTAATTGCTCTCTCTGTCTCTTCGAGATTTGACCCCAGGCTCTCACATGGATTTTAAATACATGCTCTACCGTAACTGAGATAAAATATCAGCTCAATAATTGTGGTGTTCCTAATTATTATCACAACCTTTGCCACAAGCCAGTAGTCCCAAGATACTGAAGAAGCTGAGCTACAGACTGAGTTCAAGGGCAGCCTGGGTAATTTGATGAGATTCCCCGCCCCACCTCCACCCCGCCCCTTCTCAGAATAAGAAGTAGAAAATAAGGGCTGAGGGTGTAGCCTGCGGTAGAGTACTTGTCTCGCATGTATGCTGTGGGAATTCTAGGCCTGCCTGCATCCCCTTGGCTAATCTTTGTTGTGTGCATGGCTTCATGAACGCTTTAAACTGCGCTTTCTGGGGTCGGAAAGATGGTTGAGTTGCTAAGAACACTTAATGTTCTTACAGAGGATCAGTTCAGTTCCTAGCACTGGGGGGACCCTTGGCACTCCTGGCGGAGCTCTTGGCAGCCCATGTACCCACCTGTGGTTCCAGCTCCATGGGGTTGCCAGGGCAACTTCTGTTAGTAAAGAATCCTGTTTACTACCAGCTGACGCACAGTCACCTCTGGTTTCCATGGTTCCCATCAACAATGCAGCAGGAATTGATTCCTGGTGGGCGAGTCTGCAGGGTGGGGCATCCTCTCCCTTGTCTGGCTCGCAACTCAGCTGTTTGAATGCTCATTGCAGGGTGATGTGGGGAGGGGAAGGTGTGTTCTTCTGTGGTGTCTCAGGCTTGGGTTTCCCTTGGAGGTGAGACAAAAGGCGTGCTCTCTGTAGTTGGGGCTGACTCTAAGCTGATTGGAAGCCTCTGTACCTAGTTAGGGAGGAGTCCAGAAATGCAGACACAGAGAACTCCCAGCCATGAAAAGCAGAGCAGTTTATGAGCTTTGGTCATTTAACAGTTCTCCAAGCCAGTGGCAGGGGTGATGGGCCATCTATAAATGTGTAGGGGGGACAAGGGGGTGGGGGACGGGACGGGACGGGACAGGACGGGACAGGCTGTTTGGAGCCAAAAGAAAAAGGAACCAGAGCAGCAGGTAGCTACCCTTCCCACAGAGTCAAGGTTTCCCTACATATTCCAGGCTTGCCTGGAAGTCTCTGCGTACTCTAGGCTTGTCTCAAAGGGGCTATCTTTCTGCCTCAGCCCCATGAGAGCTGGGATTACAGGGGTATGCCACCATACCCAGCATATCTTTTATGCACAGGTTTGGAGACTCCAATCCTTTTTTATTTCTTTTTTTTTTTTTGGGGGGGGGGGTTTGAGACAGGGTCTCCCTGTGTAGCCTTGGCTGTCCTGGACTCCCTCTGTAGACCAGGCTGGCCTTGAACTCACAGCGATCCGCCTGCCTCTGCCTTCCAAGTGCCAGGATTAAAGGCGTGCACCACCACATCTGGCCCCTTATTTTCATTTTCTTTGTGCAGAATGCAGCGAAGATGCCAAACCAAGGAATATATCACTTCTTTCTAAAGTGGGTAAACTAAATCTTTTTTTTTTTTTTTTTTAATTTTCCTGGACAGGGTCTCACTATGCACCCTTGTCTGGCTTGGAGCTAGCTATGTAGACCAGACTGGCCTTGAACTCACAGAAATCTACTTGCCTTTGTTCCCTGAGTTCTGGGATTAGAGGCCCACACCACTGGCACAGTGCAATGATTTGTCCTCGAGTTACTTAACATAATCCAGATGGCTAAGTGTGGGGGTGCTCATCTGTAATCCAGCACTCAGGAGGCAGAGAGACAGGCAGATCTCTGTGAGTTGAGGCAAGCATGATCTATACAAAGAGTTCCAGGTCAATCAAGGCAGTGTAGTCAGACCCTGCCCAAACAAAACAAAACAAACAAAACAAAAAAGCCCATAACAAAACCCAACAACAATAAACAGATAAAATACTTTGTTTGTTTGTTTTGGTATTTCGAGATAGGGTATCTCCGTGTGGCCTTGGCTGTCCTGGGACTCGCTTATAGACCAGAGATCTGCCTGCCTCTGCCTCCGGAGTGCCAGGATTAAAGGCATACGCCACCACGCCTAGCTAAAATACTTTTTTAAATTCAAGAAATACTAGCTGTTATTCTTTTTGTTTGTTTGTTTGTTTGTTTGTTTTTTGAGACAGGGTTTCTCTGTGTAGCCTTGGTTGTCCTGGACTTGCTTTATACACCAGGCTGGCCTCCAACTCACAGCGATCTACCTGCCTCTGCCTCCCGAGTGCTGGGATTAAAGGTGTGCGCCACCACGCCCGGCCTAGCTGTTATTCTTATCACTTTCACTGAAATGCCAGTTTGAACTCTATTTAAGTCACTGAAAAGCACTAATCGCCAGTGTTGTGGCTCCGGGAGCCAATGAAGCGTTGAAGGAAATTAACAAGAAAAGTCTCCATGGTTCAAACAACAGTCACTAAGGAAACATTCTTTCCAGTGACTTCACGATGACACAGGAACATGACCAGGAGCTGCTTCCGCACTTTGCCCCACCCCCACCCCCACCCCCACTCGTCCCTGGGCAGTGCTCACATGGGCTCCGTTTGTTCTGTTTTGACATTTTTACTAAGCTATGATTCACACTGTATAAACTTGTCATTTAAAGCTGACCAGTGGCTTTTGGCATACTCACCATGCTAAGTCCTATCTCATTCCAAAATACTCCCATCAGCCCCAAAGAAACCCCAAACATGTGTGCAGCTGTATTCCTTCCCCCTCTGCGCCCCTTGGAAACGGCTAATCTCCTGTCTCTATGGTTAACCTCTTCTGGACATTTTATAAAAATGGGATCAGCCGAACTATTCAGACAGGGTCTTAGGTAGTCTAGGCTAGCGTTCAGCTCACTGCTCAGCCAAGAGTGGCCTGGAGTGCCTGTTCTTCCTGCATCCTGGGATTACAGGTGTGTCTCACATGTACACAGTTTCGTATGAAAGTGTCTTCGCTCTCTAATATTTGCCAACAGGTAGAAGGAACTTGGGGATCGTATGGGAAGTTTGCATTTGACCCTTTGGGGAGCCATTAAGAAGTTCTGTGTAGCAACTCAGTTGTTTTTTTATGCCCACCAGCAATGCTTGGGGAGAGTTCTCAGTTGGCAAAACAGTAAACCTTGGATAAACCTCAGTGGTTACCGTACAGCCCCGATGCGAAGTTCGGGCCTGAGCAGTGTTCTCCATCCTCACAGACAGGTGAGGTTATTTAGTGATTGCCTCAGCAGGGGTGAAGTGTGAAGTGACTCTTCCCCTCGTCACTGACTGGGCGTTTCTGTTGTTGCTTATGGTTACATTTCTGGGTTTTTTTTTGTTTGTTTGTTTTGTTTTGTTTTTGAGACAGAGTTTCTGTAGTTCCAAGTAGCTTGCTGGGTAGAACAGACTGGCTTGGAATTTAGAGGAATTTTTTTGTTTTTGTTTTGTTTTGTTTTTCGAGACAGGGTTTCTCTGTGTAAACCAGGCTGGCCTGGAACTCACGGAGATCCACCTGCCTCTGCCTCCTGAGTGCTGGGATTAAAGGCGTGTGCCACCATGCCTGGCTTGCAGTTGTTTTTCCAAGACAGGGTTTCTCTGTGTAGCCTTGGCTGTCCTAGACTCACGTTGTAGACCAAGTTGGCCTCCAACTCACAGAGATCCTCCTGCCTCTCTGCCTCTGAGTGCTGGAATTAAAGGCATGCACCACCACGGCTGGCCACAGGAATCTTTTTTTTTTTCAGGAATCTTTTTTAAGTGCTAAGATTATAGGTGTGTAGCACCATCCGGCTGTAACTTCTTTCATTTACAAAAATGTTGGTGCTTTGTGTGTATATGACACCCAGTAAAATGTCAAGGAGCAAGGATGCACACATGTGAGTAACATGTACATGAGCTAAACCTGGAAGCACAGGCCTATAATCCCAGCTACTTAAAATGCTGAGGCCAAGCCAGGCATGGTGGCGCATGCCTTTAATCCCCGCTCTCCGGAGGCAGAGGCTGGCAAATTGCTTGCAGTTCCAGTCCAGGACAACAGAGAAACCCTGTCTCACCCAAACCAAAACCAACCCCCCCCCCAAAAAATGCTGAAGGCTAGCCTGGGCTACAGAGTACTACTGATTTAGCAGATTGAGCCCTGAGCCCAAACCCGTGGTGTTCAGATTCTGTTCTTATGTTAGGGTGTGTGTGTGTGTGTGTGTGTGTGTGTGTGTGTGTGTGTGCGCGCGAGCATGTGCATCATGTGTGATTTTAGTTATATAATATAATATAAATATAATATATTATATTTATATAATACATATAATATAAATATAATATTTTATATTTATATAATACATATAATATAATAGTTATATAATATAAAATATCATAATATATTATATATGTATAATATAAATATAATGTAATAAGGTTCCTTGAGACCTTATCAAACAACCTTGCTGTTATTTGTCCTTCATCCCTCCATCTCCTTCTGTATTGATCTCCCATTTCCCCCCCTCCCATTTTTCCATTTACCACTTAATACCTCATGGACCCTGCTAGTTCCTTCTCAAGCTCACAAACGTGCTCTCTCTCTCTCTCTCTCTCTCTCTCTCTCTCTCTCTCTCTCCCTCCCTCTCTCCATGGTCCCTTTATCCTCCCCTGGCTTCTGTGGTCACTCCATGTATTACCCCCATACCTGAGGATTTGGAGCTAGGGACCACAGATGAGACCATGTAGGGGTTGTCTTTCTGAGTTTGGATTATCTAACTAATTATATCTAACTCAATATGATCTTTTCTAGGCCCGCTCATTTACCTGCAAATTTCATGGTTTCACTTTTCTTTGCCGCTGAATAGTGTTCTGTTTTGTACATGTGCCATATTTTTATTATCCATTCATCTGCTGGAAAACACTTACTTGTTCCTTCTTCCTAGCTAATGTGAATAAGGTGGTTATGTCGAGCAGATTTCTGTGGATTAGGGTGTTGGATCCTTTGGGCGTATGCCAACCAGTGTGGTACAGTCACACAGTAAAGATACTTTTAGTGCCTTGAGCATACTGCTTTGCAGAGTGGCTGCACCAATTACATCCCCAACAACAGCGAACGAGGGTCTCCCTTTCCCCACAGCCTCACCGGCACTAGCGGTCAGTTGTTTTGTTGGTCTTAGCCATTCCAACTGGGATAAGATGAAATCTCAAAGTTGTCTTCATCTTTGTTTCCCTGACTCCTAAGAAGGATCGTGTTAGTTACTCTTCTAGTCTCTGAAGAGACACCATGACCAAGGCAGCTCTTATAAAAGAAAGCATTCAGTTGGGGGATTGCTCACAGTTTCAGAGGGTTAGCCCGTGAGGGTTATGACAGGAAACATCGTGTCAGGAAGACATGGAGCTTAGACATTACGCACTGACCCACGAGCAGCAGGGAGGGAGGGAGGGAGGGAGGGAAGGGGAGAGAGAGAGAGAGAGAGAGAGAGAGAGAGAGAGAGAGAGAGAGAGAGAGAGGCAGGCCCTGGGTCGGCTGTGGCCTTTGGAAGCCTCACAGCCCACACCCAGTGACACACTTCTCCCAACAAGGCCACACTTCCTAACCCTTCCCAAAGGGTCCTGAAGGTGGAGCATTCAGACATATGAGCTTATGAAGGCCATTTTCATTCAAACCACCACAACGATGAAGAATTTTGAGATGTTTCTTAGCCTTTTTCACTCCTTTCACTGAGACCTCTCTGTTTAGATCCCTAGACCACATCTAATTGGGTCATTTGTTTTCTTAACTCTGTGTTTTGCTTTTTGCTCTTTGTGCATTCAGGATTTTCTTTTTCTTTTATCAGATATATAGCTGGCAAATATTCTCTCTATTTATTTATTTATTTATTTATTTATTTATTGGTTTTTTTTGTTTTGTTTTGTTTGTTTTTCCGAGACAGGGTTTCTCTGTGAAGCCTTGGCTATCCTGGGACCAGGCTGGCCTCGAACTCATATCAGTCCGCCTGCCTCTGCCTCCCAAGTGCTGGGATTAAAGGCGTGCGCCACCACACCCGGTTTATATTCTCTCCCATTCTGTGGGCTTCTTCATTCATTGTTTCCTCACCTGCTGCTCTTCACTATCGCCTCAGCCCTCTGTTCTGATCGACGGCAGGAGCACAGTGCTTCCCCCTGAGAATGTGTTTTGTCGGTCTAAGAAGTTTGGGATTGTTTGTTTGTTTTTGAGGCAGAGATGTGTACCCTCGGCCTATAACTTGCTACACAAATCATCCTGGCTTCCGATTTGCAATGATCCTCCTGCCTCTTCCTCTTGGGCAAGCACCACCACTCCCAGCCTGGCTTTTGGTTTGCTTTGGTGTGGCTCTGTAGGGGCTTCATTGTTTTCTCTATTCAGAGTTTGCTTGCTTGTGTTCTATTTTGTTAAGGGGGGTGGGGGTTGGGGGGTTGGGTGGGGAGGTAGAGGGGGTTGAGGGAAAGAATTAAACCTAAGGCCTTGTACACAGTGGGCCAAGCCATCTGCTGCTAAACTCAGTTCTCCACCCTGCCCTGAGTCAAAACCAATAGAATAGTGACCACCCTGACCTTCAGCAATGTGCAAGTGTCAAATGAGAAAGGTGTGTGTGTGTGTGTGTGTGTGTGTGTGCAATATGTATGTGTAACTTAGGCTTCAAGCACATGGACACAGAATGTAAACTCTGAAAACCCCAGTAAGGGGAGAGGGGTCCCCAAACCCTTTGGACGTAGCTACATGCGTTTGTCCCAACACTATGAAGGCATCTTTCTGCATCATCCCAGCTCCCTTTGGCCCAGTCAGGACCCACAGCCCTGTGGAACTGGATATCTCTGAATCCCAAGAAGTCGGTGACCTCACTGTGACTGCAGTGACAAAGGCGTGGCACACACACTCCCGGTCTCTTGGCTTAAGATGTTCTAGGCATTTCAGGATTCTGCCAAAGAGAATCCGCCTCCACCTTGCACCTTGTCCTCCTTTGCTTTCCATTTTACTGTGGTCACGCCATGACCAAAAGCAACTTGGAAAGCGAAGGGTTTGCTTTATCTTACACTTCCAGATAGTGTCCACCACTGAGGGGAGTCAGGGCAGGAGCTGAAGGCAGGAACTGCTTACTGCTTCCTCCGGCTTTTCTCAGATGTATTCTTTCTTTCTCTTTTTAAAGATTATTTATTTATTTTAAGTATATAGGTGCTTTATCTGCAGGCCAGAAGAGGGCATCAAATCACATTGTAGATGGTTGTGAGCCACCATGTGGGTGCCCAGAATTCAACTTGGGACCTCTGGAAGAGCAGCCAGTGCTCTTAACAGCTGAGCTATCTCTCCACTCCTCAGATAGTTTTCTTATACAGCACAGGTCCTACCTGGGGGGGGGGGGGGAGGGGTGAAGCACTAACCATAGTGGGCTGGGTCCTCCCACATAAATTAGCAATTAAGAAAATGCTCCACACATGCCCAGGGTAGTCTGATGAAGGCTGTTGCTCAATTATGGTCCCCTCCTCTCGGGTGCTAATTTATGGCAAGCTAACACGCACATAACTCCAGTACCCTTAAATTAAGATAGGTTTCTTTATAAAGTTGGTCTGCCCTGGATATTGCATTAAAATAATGAAAAATTACTGACACAGTTTTTAAAGTCTTAAAAAGAGAGAGAGAGGGGGTTTTTTTGGGGGAGGGGAGGGCGGGGGTTTTCAGACAGGGGTTTTCTGTGTAGCCTTGTCTGTCCTAGACTCACTTTGTAGACCAGGCTGGCCTCCAACTCACAGAGATCTGACTGCCTCTGCCTCCCAAGTGCTAGGATTAAAGGCGTGCATCACCACACCTGACAAGAACTTTTTTTGTTGTTGCTGTTACTGTTTTGTATGGTTGCTTTTTCAAGACAGGGTTTCTCTGTGTAGCCCTGGCTGTCCTGGAACATGCTCTGGTGACCAAGCTGGCCTCGAACTCACAGAGATCTGCCTACCTCTGCCTCCCGAGGGCTGGGATTACAGGCATGTGCCACCAAGCCCTGCCAAGAACGTATTTTTTCAAGACAAAGAATAAAAATAGTTGCTATATAAACTGAGGACCTGAACACTCCATGGTATGGTTAAGGGGCTAGGATTGGTTAGGGTTAGGGTTAGGGGATTAGGATTAGGGTTAGGATTAGGGTTAGGGTTAGGGTTAGGGTTAGGGTTAGGGTTAGGGTTAGGCTCAGTGGCATCTGGAAGAATCCAAAGCAGAGAGAGAGAAAGGAGGAGACTGAGCTCGGGTAGTAGAACGGACCTGGCTTTGAGAGAAGCAAGTGCAGAACAGAGCGAGAAAGAACAGAGATGGGGAGAACAGAGAGAGAGAGAGAGAGAGAGAGAGAGAGAGAGAGAGAGAGAGAGAGAGAGAGAGAGCACATAGCTGAAGCAGCAGGGTTATAAAGATGGGGGTGGGGGGGTGGGGTTGGGAGGGTGGGGGGGAGGGGGGAGGGGTGCTGAAGGGGTTAAGCTTGTGAGCTAGGGAAGCTTAGGTTAGAGGAGGCTGGAGTAGAGCTAGACCAGCAGCAGGACCTTTGAACTGTGAGACTGGCCAGCTTGCCCTTTGCTATGCTAATAGGCAGCTCGGATAGGATAGCCTTTTGTCCCCTCTGCCTTTTGAAATCTGAGGAAATAGAGTTTCCTTTGCAACTGCCAGTTGCTCTGTTTCTATCTGGGGGGTGGGGAGGTGGCGTGGGGTGAGGGGGTTGAGACAAAGTCTTCTAATTAACCCGGGTCAACCCAGAGGTGTTATGTAGCTCCAGCTGGCTTGCATTTTCAGCAATTCTCTGCCTCTGCCTCACTATTGCTGGGATTACAGATGGGCACTACCAAAGCTGGCAAGCATAGGAAATAGCTCAGTGTGGTACCCGATTCAGCTTTGGCTATGCACACACCCTTCTTGCAGGTAACAACCTCAGGACACCCTCAAGCTCCCACTGGCACCTAAGCACACGTGGCTCCCATCTCTGAACAATGATACAGATGTCTCTGCCCCTAGTAACAATAAAATGTTGGTTTGTTTTTCAAGACAGGGTTTCTCTGTGTAGTTCTACTATCCTGGGACCTGCTCTGTAGACAAGGCTGGTTTTGAACCCAGAGATCCATCTGTCTGTCTCCAAGTACTAGGTTCAAAGGTGTTTGCCACTATGCCTGGCTATAACAATCAAATTATATAAGTTTCTATCCGAGTTTATTTCTCACGTGTCCAGGTATAAAAACTAGGAGACCTGTTCAGTGAGATCTCGCCTTAACCTCCTGAGTGTTGGAAAAGGTGTGTGCCCCATGGCAGGACATTTATATTACCACTTAAGGACAACTTGTAAAAATAGAAGCTATTCAGGCCACATTACACTTCCTGGACTCAGACAAACCGGCCAGCAAGAGCGATGATGACACTAACCTCCTTCCCTCTTAAGTTGTTCAAGAATGCTTGAGTGCAAGGAAAGGCCATAATGATGGTTGTGGTACCTTGTCACCCATAGATGGTGCCCTCACAGCACAGTACAGTATAATCTATTAGACTGATTCTTTTGTTTTGTTTTGTTTTTTTGAGACAGAGTTTCTCTGTGTAGCCTTGACTGTCCTGTCCTGGACTCACTTTGTAGACCAGGCTGGCCTCAAACTTGTAGCGATCCACTTGCCTCTGCCTCCCAAGTGCTGGGATTAAAGGCGTGCGCCACCACGCCCAGTTCATAATGATTCTGAAGTGGGGAGAGTTCCAGACAGGGTTTCTCTGTGTAACCCTGGCTGTCCTGGCACTCACTCTGTAGAGCAGACTGGCCTTGAACTCAGAGATCTGCCTGCCTCTGCCTCCTGGGTGCTGGGACTAAAGGTGTGTGCCACCACTCATCTGATGCTCATGATTCTCAAAAATCCGACCTGGTCATACTGATCCATTGTGACGCACTCTCCAGCCCTCCCTAAGAAACCTTCTAGTGATAAAGAAAGTGCCAGGCCAGCACTTCTCACTTCTCACTCCTGGTCTGGCCCTGCTCTTGGCAGGATTTTCATGACTTCCAAAAGGAGGAAGTGAAAGGTTTCACGCTTCCTTTGTTGCTCCTCCTCCTCCTCCTCCTCCTCCTCCTCCTCCTCCTCCTCCTCCTCCTCTTCTTCTTCTTCTTCTTCTTCTTCTTCTTCTTCTAAGAAGCTTGTCAATAACAGTTTGTTCATTAAACTCACTAATGTATCCTATATCCTATGTAAATCACAGTCATTGAGTGGCAAATATATGAGGCAATATTCTAAGAGCTTCACAATCTTTTTTGTTTGTTTTTTGTTTTGTTTTGTTTTCGAGACAAGGTTTCTCTGTGCAGCCTTGACTGTCCTGGACTCACTCTGTAGACCAGGCTGGCCTCAAACGCACAGCGATCCGCCTGCCTCTGCCTCCCGAGTGCTGGGATTAAAGGCGTGCGCCACCACTGCCTGGCTTGAGCTTCACAATCTAAAGTCATCCGGCCCTGTAACTGTACATAAGCCAGCACTATTGCTTTGAAGATACGGAGGTACAGAAATGCCCTAGTTTTCTTCCTATTGCTGTCATAAACACCGTGGCCAAAAGTAACTGGGTCATCATGAAGAGAAGTCAGAACCCACACTCAAGGCAGGAACCAGGAGGCAGGAATTGAAGTGGAGACCATGGGAAAATGCTGCTTACCGGCTCCCTCAGCTGCCTGCCTTTCTTTCTTTCTTTCTTTCTTTCTTTCTTTTTTTTTTTAAAGATTTATTTATTTATTATGTATACAGTGCTCTACCTGCTTGTACCGCTGAAGGCCAGAAAAGGGCATCAGATCACATTACAGGTGGTTGTGAGTCACCATGTGGTTGCTGGGAGTTGAACTCAGGACCTCTGGAAGAGCAGTCAGTGCTCTAACCGCTGAGCCATCTCTCCAGCCCCAGCTGCCTTTCTTATACACCCCACGACCACCTTCTCAGGGTTGGTGCCAACCACAATGGGCTGGGCCCTCCCACATCAATCATTAATCAAGAAAAATCCCCCCAAAGACTTTCCTACGGGTCAAACTGATAGAGGCATTTTCTCAACTGAAGCTCTGCCTTCCCAGATGACCTTGAGTTTGTGTCAAGATGACAGAAAAAAGCAACCAGCACAAGAGAGATTTGAGAGTCTTTGAAATGGCAGAATCCCACTTTTTTTTTTTAAGATTTATTTATTATGTATACATTGCACATTAGATCACATTATAGATGGTCATGAGCCACCATGAGGTTGCTGGGAATTGAACTCAGGACCTCTGGACGAATAAGACAGTGCTCTTAACCACTGAGCCATCTCTCCAGCCCCAGAATCCCACTTCTAAACAGACTGCACAAGCTAAATCACTGGGCATCTTCCTTCTCCAGGAAAAGTGTTGAGGCCTGGGGTGGGAGGTCCCTGTCCTTCACAGTGGGATCTCTCTCCCTCTCCTTTTGTTATCAGAAGCTGCCATGTCCTCACATTTAACCACAGATGGAACATAGCAGCAAAAAGCTGCACTTACCATGCAGAAACAGATTTTTTTTTCCTCGTCATTATTCCCTAAAGAACCGAGGAGGACCACTACATCCAGTTCTGGGGGCTACTGGGTGACAGTGGGAGCCTTCAGAGGTGCATCTAGTGGGAGGCTGTTGGGGTGTGAACAAACCCTGTCCCTCCTTTCTCTTCTCTTCCCCTGCTGTGAGGTGGGTTTGATCCACAATCACCATGCTGTGCTAGGTCGCCACAAACCCCCAAAGTGACAGGGGCAAGCAGTGCACTAAAACCTAAAACACTGTGAGCCCTACAAAACCGTGAGCCAAAAGATTCAACTTTTCTTCTTAACAAGCTCGCTCTCGTGTGTCTTTGTTATGGTGACACAAAGCCGACTAACACACAAGCCCTTACCAGTTAGTTAGTCACAGGAAGTGGAGCACACTTGGACCTTCTCTCAGATTCAGTCTCTACGGAGGGCAGAGGGGGACACATCGAGGCTCAGAGACGATGGCTCATACCACAGGCCCCCTGCACAAGTGTCTCTCGTCTGGACAAAGGGGGTCAGATTTTTGTGCTGTCACGCTAGCCTGTCATTGTATGCAGGTGCCCAAGGGAGGGAGCAGAGTGGGCAGGTCCTTCTTCAGCTGAAGTAGTCACTAAGCTGGGAGAGTCGAGTGAAACTGTCAACAGGCACCCACAAAAACCTCTAATAATAGGAGCATTAGCCTCTGTGCCAGGTCGGATGCGGACTGTCTGATTCTGCTGAGTTGGCCTGAGCTAGGCTCGTCTCATCCAGGATGTAGGTCAGCCCTATTCTGCTTGGTCTGGTGTGGTGGTTTGAGTAACAGAGGCCCCCACAGGCTCATCTATTTGTGTGCTCTTGCTAACGTTATCATCAGGACCTTTGTGAGCTCATTGCCTCATGTTATAGGACAATAATACCTTCACGGGCTTTGTTTTCGGTTTTTGTCTTAGACAGGAGCTCATGCAGCCATGTTGGCCTCGAACTCATTGTGTAGCCAAAGATGACCCTAAACGTCTATCTTCTTGGTTCTATGTCTTGAGTGCTTAGGATGCCTGCTTTCTGTGGTGCTGGGGATGGACCCTATCAGGAAGATAATCTACCAACTGAGCTACATCCACAGTCCCTCCTAAGGTTTTGGTGAAGACTAAATGAAATATCATGTGCCTTGCACACCATAATCACTGTATTTAAAGACCACCTGGTATTATTATAAAGATCCTAAAGCAAGGCGTGGTGGTGCACACCTTGAATCCCAGCCCTCAGGAGGCAGAGGCAAGCAGATCGCTGTGAGTTCGAGGCCAGCCTGGTCTACAAAGTGAGTCCAGGACAGCCAAGGCTACCTGTCTCGAAAAACAAAAAGATAAATAAATAAAGATACTAAAGTTTAGTTATTATAATCTGACTGACATAACAAGCCAGTACACCTCCTGTGTGTCTATGCGGTGAAGTGTGGTGATGCACACTTTCAATCCCAGCACTCAGGAACTAAAGGCAGGTGGATCTCTGTGGGTTTGAGGCCAGCCTGGTCTATACAACGAGTTCCAGGACAGCCAGGGCTATGTAGAGAGACCCTGCTTCAAAATAAGTAAATAAATAAAAACAATAACAACCACAACCACCACCACCACCACCACAAAGCATCTATGAAGGGCTTTCTGAACACTTGAAGCAGGAGTAAATTATTTTACATGTACAAAGCCCTGGGTTTAACTCCCGGGACTGCAAAAACAAAAACAAAAAACAAAAACAAAACAACAAAAAAACCACCAAAAAACAAAAAACAAAACAAACAAACAAACCAAATCCATTGACTCCCTGACACAGGGCAGCAGTGGGGGCTATCTGCACCGTGCACACCCATTTTATTTTATCTTGTAATTTTTTTCTACTGAGACAGATGTCTAATTCGTGCACACCTCGGATTCACTATGGCGCTGCGTGTCCTTGAACCACTGATCTTCCTACTTCCACTTCAAGTGTGACAATGGCTTCTGTTTCCTCCTCCTCCTCCTCATCTTCCTCCAGACAAGGGCCTGTTATGTTGCCCAGGCAACAGGCTGGTCTTGAATTCCTGGGCCCAATCCACCCTACCTCCTTAACAGGCCACACCTGACCTTTTGCACTCTAAAAACAACAAACCTGTGACTACAGGAACAGCAAGGACTGTGAGGGAGGGACCTTTAGGCAGATGAAGAGAATTAATGTAGCACTGGAGTGGAGGCCAGGTCAGCTAAGCAAGCTGAGAGGAAGGCAGGCTCGCGCACTCACAGTGCCCTCCTGTTAGGAGCCTGGGGTCAGACCCCACGCTTACACCCGATATAAGGCCTGAATCACTGTGCTTCTCATCCCGCCGCTGTGACTTTGGTCAGCTCATGTCTGAAGCTCAGTTCGGCATCTGCCGAGCAGGACAAGACCAACAGTGCTGGCCTCGTGAGGGAGGGGTGCGGGGAAGAATGAAATTGTCGTGTCTGTGTCCTCAAAAGCAGTCCCTGACACATAGGGGGGTCCGTCGGGCCTCACTGCCAGCCCACATGAATTCCACTGAGGACTTGGTCTCTGAGGGGAAGGGCAGGAAACTTCTAGAGGACCGGAGCTCACCAAAGTGACCTGTGTTGCGGCTTACTCATCGGAGGGCCTCTAATAAGATGGGATTCCCCAAAGGGCAAATGGGCCTACACACACACACACACACACACACACACACACACACACACACACACACACACACACACACAAAACCAAGAGCCAGGTCTGTGACTTCTGACCAAGTGGCAAGGGCAGGGCTGAGAGAAACCAGTCACGCTTAGGAAAAAGATGCCCTAGCTATGAAAACTTTTACAAGGACTAACCTAGGCTCTTAAATGCCCTCTTGCATGGGCTTTGGGGACACCCCAAAGCTTTAGAAGCCCAAGAGACCCAAGGTCAGCGCAGAGTGAAACATTTGGAGGAAGGGGCCTGAAGGAGGTGATCTGATGCACGTATCAGATCTCACGTGGGTATCTCCCAGGGCAGGCTGGGAGAGGCCTCTCAGGTTGTTAGGCCAAGTAGTCGTCGCCTCCGCCGCCCCCATCTCGCCCCTCCCCTCACCCCGTCGTCATCCTCTCCCCTTCCCCAAACCAAACCAAATCAGTTGTAGTTTCCATAGAATGCCACTAGGGGCAGCAGTGGTCGCCAGGTGTGATGGGACAGAGAAACCCCTGAGCTGCAGCAACCTGTAGAGAACCCGCTGTTGGTTTTTGTTGTTGTTTTCTTTTATTTTCCTCTCTGGAAGCAGAAAGAGGGTAGGGCATATCCTGCAGGTGAGGGGCATGTGGTATGGTCACCTGCACCTCACTGCTAAGGACTTCCTGGGGCCCGACAAGTATGGATGAAACATGTGCAGCCTTCTCGGGTCAAAAGAGGAAGAAGGCCCAGTCAGAGAAATAGGCCTGGACATCAGACACCAGACTCCAATCCCTGGCCCTGGGGAAAACCCACAACCATTTTGCCTCTGAGGCTCCCTTTTCTACTTGCTCTGTCACCCGTGCCTGCAGCGGACACCTCACATTCCTACAGCGCCCGGCCTCCTTCGGTGCTCGAAAAGACAAACATCTTTGCATGCAGCAAAAGAGCCTTAGCTGCTTTCCCGCTGACCCACCGCCATCCACAGAACCCTGCTTAGCCTGCTGCTGAAGGGGGACAGAGAGGTGACAGGGTAGGCAAGTATCCTCCAAATGGAATGTTCTGGGTCTTCCAGCAAATCAATTCAGTGCAATTCACCGAATGCAGAGGCCAGCCTAGCTGCCAAGCTGTATGCAAGGGGCTGTTCCCACTTTGGGGACATTTAGTGAAGGACCAAGACACCCAAACAGAGAGCCATGGGGGCTAGAATAAGAAAACAGGGGTGCCTCGGAAGAAACCGTGGGAGGGGGCAGTGTCAGCAGGGAGGGAAGGAAATGCTAGGCCTGAGAAGGATTTGAAGGACGGACGTGAGAGCGGATGGGGGACTTTGCGGGTACCACTGAGGGAGACTACTTGAGCAGAGGGCATCACGAAAGTCAAGGCAGATTCAGGGAATCTGATACACAGGAAAAAGGTGGAAATTGTAACGGGGTCCAGTAAGGACGTCCTTGAACGCCAAAAGAAAGAGGGTTTACCCTTCCGGGTCACCACACCCCAGAGATGGAAGGCAAGATGTTGCCAGAGGCCATCAAAGTAGACTCTCGGAGTCTTTAGAAAGCCTTCCTTTTCCATGTTTTGGTTTGTTTGTTTAGAGACAAGTCTCACGTGGCTCAGGATAATATTGAACCTCTGGTTCTCCTGCCTCCAGCTCCCCTGTGCCAGAATAAGAGGCATATGCCACCAAGCCTCGTGCATGCCAGGCAAGCACTCTACCGACTAACTGAGCCGCATTCCGGTCCTGTGTGCTTGTTTCCTGAGACAGGGTCTCTCTGTGTAGCCTTGGCTGTTCTGGAGTCGCCTTGTAGACCAGGCTGGCCTCGAACTCACAGCGATCCGCCTGCCTCTGCCTCCCGAGTTCTGGTAAAGGCATGCGCCACTACTCCCGGCCCTCCTTTTTCGTTTTTATATCTATACTTATGCTTATGGGGAGGTCAGAGACTTTCCTTCCATTAAGTGGTTCTTGAGATTTGAACTCGGGCCTTCAGACTTGTCAGCAAGTGCTTTGGTCTTCCCAGCCATCTCATTAGCC
This sequence comes from Acomys minous, assembly GCF_964271855.1. Classification (NCBI taxonomy): domain Eukaryota; kingdom Metazoa; phylum Chordata; class Mammalia; order Rodentia; family Muridae; genus Acomys; species Acomys minous. Next base: position 21,166,045 of record NC_140500.1, read on the forward strand.
TTGCTTGCCTGTTTTTCTGCCAGGCTCTCACTGTGCTGCACACACAGTGCTCCCTCCCACAGCAGCCTCCTAGGAAGCTGGGACAACAAGTGTACCCCACCACAAGCTCCGGGCTTCTTGACAGGCAAGCTCTTCCACATCACGGGGTCTTTCTTCGTTCTGTTTCAGAAGCGTCCTCCCTGCAGCCCTGCTCAGCAGCACACTGCGGACTCAGCACAGAGCTCAATCCCTCCAGGAAACCTTCCTTGCCTCCCCTACGTGGGAACTGGTCCCTCTAACGTGCGTTCACGGCTCCTGGCCCATCATGTCTATGTCTACCTTTATCAATCTTCTGTCTACCCATCTGTCTCCCCCACGAGTCCGGGATCCCCTTTGACTCTGGCATTCTCTCATTTATCTCTAGATTCATCAGACCTTGCACGGGTGGACAGGAGGAAGGAAAACAGAAAGGAACAGGAGCCCAGTGCTGAGGTAAGGCACCGGCAGCTGGACCCGGTTGGCCTGGCCGCTTTGTATATATCGGCTTCTGTGATCTGCCACCGCCTGCGCAAGTCCCCAGTCCGTCCCACACTCTTTGGAGAAGACATAAACTCCCATTGGCTGCCTCCTGTTGCCGGTAACTTCTAGCACCTCATTAGCTCAGCTGGCTTGCCTCTCCCCAGAGATGTGGACAGGGTAGGGCTCAAGGCTCCAGTGCATCTCCCAGGCTTTCCTGCCTCTTGGGGGCTTTATGCCAACCCCCACAAGATCCACCACCAGGCCCAAAAAGCTACCTTAAGGACAGAGCCTTTTGATTCTCCAAGACCAGATCCTAGGAAGACACTCAGCAGCTGTGGGGTCCAGCTGGGGGCCTGATGAAGAACATCTGGACCAGAGAAGAAACTGAGGCATGGTAAAAGAATGTGATCCCACCAGGATTGTCTAAGGAAGCCAAAAAAAGAAAAGAGCATCCAGGAGGTCCCCTCTGTTCGGACCGGTGACTCCCAGCCCCTCCCAGTAGAGGCCCAGGGTCTGGCATCCTAGTCTTCAACTGCATGAGGAGCCTATTTAGTTCCTCAGGTCGGGTTTCCTTCATCAGCCTGCCCCAGGAGTCTGTCCTCCACCTCACAGAAGAGCCTGTAGGGAGGGGTAGTTGTAGAAAGGCTGGAATAGAAGGAATGGAACAAGAGAGGCTGAGAGCCCACCTGCCCACACACCTGTGGCTGGCCACACACCTGTGGCTGGCCACACACCTGTGGCTGGCCACACACCTGTGGCTGCCCACACACCTGTGGCTGGCCACACCTCTGTCTTTAGCTGTGCCCGGGAACCTCTCCTCCCATCAAGGCTGGATACAGGCCCTGGGGCACTGGTAAGTGGAGGTGGGACCTCAGCCTTGAGGGAAAGCTGGGTCTATGGGAGACATCCCCAGCTTACATCCCCCCCCCCCCATGTGACTTAAGTCCAGGATTGGCCTTGGTACCCTCTCAATTCCAATTCCTCTCTTACTCTTCCATCTCCATCTGGGAAACAATGGACGGGGGGGGGGGGGGGGGGGTAAGAAGCTAGGAGCCCTCTGCACCAACTGTCTCTGGGGTGTCATTCATATGACCGGCAGTCACCATTAACTTTCTCTCCCTCATGGCTCCTTTTGTCATCCCTAGGCAGGTCTTCCTCTTCCCCCTCCTCCTCCTTACCTCCCCTCTCCCCCTCCCCCAGTGTGAATGTAAGAACAAGTAAACACTAATTCCTTGGCAACACAATCGTAGTCTCATCCAACCCCTTCCTGCCCTCAATGCACACAGCTGAGAGGCTGGAGGCAAGCAGGGGCCCAGAGGCTTCCTCTGCACCACTGAGACCCCCACAACACCGTAATCACAAAAACAAAAACACTGGTGGGCAAACTTATGGCCCGGAACAGGACACACAAACAGCCAGTGGTAATGATGCCTTTCCAGACCAAAAGGAGCCACGAGAGCCAGGGAGAATTAGAGCATTTTTGCTCCGAACACAAGGAGATGGCTTCTGAAACGGTTCTGTGGACTTGAGGGTGCTTTGGGTGGTAGCAGGTTGTATCAGGCCCAGTCCAATCTATTGGCAGAAGGAAGATCTCAAACTGGGCCTCAGACCTGTGCCCACGCCCCCTACGGACTCTTCCACCTCTGATCACTCATCCATGGGGTGCCTCTTAATTTCAGATATCTCGTGCTTCCCTCAGGCCGAATGGCACGACTTGGGAATGTGAGGGGGGGGGGGGGGAAGAGCCTTTCACATCATGGCCCCAGGCAGCTCAGTACCACTTTTGAGAAACTTGTTTGAGAAGGCCACACTAGCCTATATTGCAGTGCCACGGGATGGTGTCCTCACCTGGTCTGCCCCTTCCCTCCAGGCTTAGGTAATGGGACCCGGCCCCTGACCCCTCCCTGAATCAAAAGCAAAGTCCACAGAGCCTTCCACTCGGTTGCCAGGGCAGGTCAGCAGGTCCGCTGGAGATAAGGGCTATACACTTTGGACTTCGCTAGAGGACAGCAGCGAAGGTGCTGAGGAGCCCAGAACCCAAGCCCTTCCTGATGCGAGGCTTGCTCCTTTTCAGGTTAACGGTCTAAGTCAGGCATGAGTGACAAGGGTGCAAAGAGGGGAGGGGTACCTGCCACAAGTCTCTTGGTCATTACTCTCACCGCCTCCGCCTAGCGTCGCCCAACCTTTCATTTACCCCTCATTACCCTGGCGTCTGGCAGGGGTCTGGCCGGGAAAGAAGGACGCGCTGGTGGCCTGTGGGTGGCACAGGTTCCAGCCCCGCGCCCCGACCAGGTGGCAGAAGGCTGACTAGTTCAGGTGCAAAAGAAAGGAAGAAGGCGCACACTGGGAAGTGAGCGCTCCTGGTCCGGGGGTGGTTGGTGGCTGTGTTACGTGAGTCGCCGCCCGGGTGACCGCGACCGCGACGCTGCACGGCCCGCAGGGAGGGGGAGGTACCAGCCCGCGTCCCGCCCCTCTGCCTCCACCTTCGGCTCCCCTCCCGGCCCCGCGCTGCCCGGCCCCCTGGGCCGCTCGGTCCCAGTCCCCGGCTGAGTCAGAGGGCCAGCCATCGCCGAGGAAGTTGACAACGACCGGGAGACTCACCGGCCATAGTAGGCATCCAGGACTGTGGAAGCCCGGATACCTGCGCTCACAGGTGAGCCCTTGGGAGGGAGAGTGCGGGGCAGGGAGGGAACCGGGAACCTGGGGCAGGGTCGCAAGGCCTCGGAGGGAGGAAGGGAGGAGGCGGAGAAAGAAAGAGGGAGAAAAGCTGGGCCTGAGAAAGGATGGAGAGGGTGGAAGTGGGGAGGGGTAGTAAGGGACAGAAGGGGGGGGAGAGGGACACTGCCCTCAAGGGCTAGACTGTTGGCCCGGGGCGGGAGACATAATGAGCAATCTCTGCGGATAAGTCAGAGAAAGTTAGGGGAGATAAAGGAAGGGGACCAGGGCTCTGTTAGTGGGGAAGCAGGCCCCTGTGTAGTGTTCTTGAGCCCAACTTCCATTAGAGCCTCTCCCCTCCAGGCCCTGCCTACTGGAAGGGATGGGTCTCCCATCCAGGTTTAGGAAGGAGAGGTGGAGTCCTGCATCTGACTTCCAGCTCCAAAGTGGTGTCCTCAGAGGCTGGGAGAGACTGAACTTACTAGGATACCAGACCGCTGCTTCTGCTAGGCTCATCTCTAAGGACCCTGTCTGACAGCCGGCTCTCTCAACGTCACCAGCTTGCCCGTGGCAGCCTTGTGGGTCCAGGTAAGGGATGTGCACTAAAGGGACAGAAAGCACGTATTGTCTTGAGTCTCTGTTGCAGCTAACAGAAAAGCAGCCATGGATGGCAAGCCAACCAGTGAAGGTGGCTGGTCGTACTGTGATTAAAAACTAGCTGTAACTCACAGAATGTGAATTTGTGTGACAGGGGCGCATGCGTGCAACCTGTCCTCACCGCACTGGTAACTCAGAAATGACTTCCAACCCTTCCTTTGTTGGACTGTTTCTCAAACATTATTTTTCTTTTTACTTTTCTCCACTGTTTAAAAATGTAAAAGTTGCCAAGCATGGTGGGATGTGCCTGTGGTCACAGCACCCTCAAAAGCTGAGGTAGAGGAATCCAGAGTTGGAAGGCAACCTAGCCTGGGTTACCCTGTGTGGTCTGGGTCAGCCTGGGCTACATTATGAGGCCCTCCTGTCTCAAGTCAGCCAAGAAAATAAAAGGCATTCTTAGTCTGTCCTAACACAGAGGACCCCCAGGCCATCTCTAGTCAGCCTCACCCGCCCCCAGTCCACGGACTATGTGTAGTATTGCCTGTAATCCCTCAGGAAAGCAGACGGATATCTAGTACAAGAGAACGCCTTCTACCTGGGGCTATCCAGAGCACTAGACAGTCCCTGTGACCTTCTTCCCAGCTGCTCTTGAGACTACAACATCCTCTGAGGCCAACATGGGAGTGTTTCCTGAATGTAAAGCAGATGTTCCTACCCAGCATGCACCTGGACCTGCCCTCCCCCTACCAATTTATAGAGAGTAGACACTCCACCTCCTCCCACCAAGTGATCACCATCTGGCCTTCTTCTCCCCCCACCCCCACCCCCACCCCCACCCTCCAACTCTTGCCTTTCCCTGTTCTCTGACCTGTGGAGACATTCCTCAATAATCCAGCCTGGGCTTTCTGTCTTGCAGAAAAGGGGACCCCCTTTCTCCTGGACATTGGAGCTATGATCCTCTGGGGGTAACCCAGGAGAGAAGCAATGCAAGCCTACGGTCCTCCAAATGAGGGCCCCCTCCAAGGCCTGGTTGCTTCCCGAATTGAAACTTATGGGGGCCGCCGTCCGACCTCCACCCAGAGCAGAGCTGAGAAAATCTATCCCAGAGGATTGGTGAGTCTGCCTGTGCCCGGAAGATGACCTGGGTGGAGCAGGAGGGAAGACACCAAGGCTTTGAAGTCTGCCCCCTTATAGTTTCACAGCGACTCTATTCTTGTCTCTTAACCTCCTCTGCTTTCCGGGGTTGCTGGGAGGAGAGGGGAGTGTCTGGGCCAGGATCCCAGGCCCTCACAAGCAGCCCCAGACAACAGAGTGGGAGAGGTAGGGAGCTCTGTGGAGCCACACCCACAGAGGAGAATGGGAAGGCATTCCTGTGTACCATACCACCATACCATACCCGAGCAGTGGGGAAAAGGCACCTTTCAGTCTCTACTGGGGAGGAGTTAAAAGCTTCCTGAGTCAGGGCTGAAGAAGAGCAAAGGTTCAGGGTGGCCCTGTTCTCACAGGGGAGGGGGGAGGGGGGAATGGAGGGAAACTGTCCCGCCCCTGGCTCCACCTGCCTGGCCCACCTCCAAGCCTAGTAGAAGAAAGGGGTGTGGAGGCCAGGGTTTCCTTAAGACAGTTCGCTTCCGGCTAGGGGTATCCCCTGCCTCTCCCGAGGATTCCACCCCACCCTGGAGATGGAGACTCTCCCAGGCAGAGGGCAGGAAGGGGCACTAGGAAGTACGTGGGGGTAACTCAGGCCAAAAGCAGACAAGGAATGTGACCAGGCCTGCCTTGGGAGGAGACTTGTGGCTTCAACCTCTAGCACAGAAAAGACAGCAACCTCCCAGTGGCACAGGACACTCGCTGCAGCCCCTAGGAAGGAGGCTGCACCAGTTGTGAGCTCTCATTCCCACACACGAGGGAGGCTAGCTGGCCAGCAAAGGGACACCTATGCGTCACTCACTGTTCCTGTGAGCCCTTGGCACCGAGGGTTTGTGCATGGCTGGGCAGACCCTGGGAACTCACTGCAGAGCCCAGGCGTGTGTGTACTTGTGTACCTGCTCTGCAGGAGGCCTCAGCTTCTACCTCCAGGCTCCCTCAGGAACCAGGCAGGCATGCCCCTGCCCAGCTGAACTTGGCCTCCCTGGCAGCAGCCACGGTGACTCAAGAAGGCCGCAGCTCACACCAAACTGGTTTGATGAGAGCAGTGGGCCAGCCCAGCCTACAGGAGTGAGGAATAATGTCCAGAGCGGAGCTTGGTCCCTACCACCTCTCTGGTATTTCTGGCCCTTCCAGAACGTCTGTCTTCTCCCCCAGGACCCTAGTCACCGGCGCCTCCAGCAAGCTGTCCCCTTTGCCAGGAGCTCTGGCCAGGCCCGAGGCCTGTCTCCTCTGATGCTTCGGGAGCCAGAGCCAGAGAAGAGGCATGGAGGCCATTTTGGGCTTGGCCCACCTCATTCCCCCAAACTCAAGGTAGGAATTCCCTTGATTTCTGTCCCAGTGCTCACAGCCTCAGCCATGGTGGCCTCTAGAGACAGCCAAGCCTGGAAACTCTGTGAAAGGAGCACTGGCTGGGAGAAGGCAGGCAGGCAGAGCTCTGTGCAGAGGCTACTCAAGGACGGACCTGTATGTGGCCGATGTGCTGGACCTCACGAGACTAAACTATTAATATTAAACTCTCTCAGCAGTTAAAAGCACTGGCTGCTCTTCCACAGGACCTGGGTTCAATTCTCAGCACATGATGGCTCACAGCTGTCTGTAACACCAATTCCAGGGGCCCCGACACCCTCACACAGACATACATGCAGGCAAAACACCAGTGGGCGAAAAAATAAAAATAAATAAACTCGCAGCTTTTGGAAATTACCAAATAACACGTGAGCCAGGGACAAGTTATTCATCATTCACCCTGGCTACGAGCCCTACCACTTCCTCCTGTGAGGAAGTGGGGTGAGCCTTAAAATTGTTTTCCACATTATTTGGCACACACACAAAAAGTTATAAGTTATAAGTCATGCTGCTTCATAAATAGCTCCACTGTCAGCCAAACACGATGATGCACATTTAAAGTATCAGCACACAGGAGTCTGAGGCATGAGGGTTGCAAGTTCAAGGTTAGCCTGAGCTCCATAGTAAGTTCTCTTCTAAAAACAAACAAAAATGTGTCCATTTTATGTCATTCTGTTACATGAGACCTTGCTTTCTTTTTGGTTTTTTTTTTTCCTCAGGGGGAGCAAGGGGGTTTGAGACAGGGTTTCTCTGTGTAGCCCTGGCTGTCCTAGAATTCCCTCTGTAGACCAGGCTGGCCTCACACTCATAGCAATCTGCCTGCCTCTGCCTCCCAAATGCTAAGATTAAAGGTGTGCACCACCACTGCCAATCGAGACCATCCTTTCTTAAGTCTAGTCCTGGTCATTACTTGAAAGCCCCTCAGTCTGGGGTGTATATCTCAGTGGCAGAGAGCTTGCCCAGCATGTAGAAGATCCTAGGTTCCAATTTACAGCACAGCCAAAATTGAGGGTTTGGAGTTGGTTGGTTGGTTGGTTGGTTTTTTGTTTGGTTGGTTGGTTTTGGTTTTTTTGTTTTTTGTTTTTTGTTTTTTGAGACAGGATTTCTCTGTGTAGCCTTGACTGTCCTGGACTCGCTTTGTAGACCAGGTTGGTCTTGAACTCACAGAGATCCACTTGCCTCTGCCTCCCCAAGTTCTGAGATTAAAGGTGTGCGCCACCATGCCTAGCTAAGAAAATCAATTCTTATAGACTACTCTGAAAAGTCTGATTCTGCCCCTTACCCCTATTCTGAATCAGGAAGCTTCTAGAAGGAATCGCTCTGGTCAGGAAGGTTCCTCTCAAGCCCCTCTACCCAGGGATCTTTTTGCAGACAGAGTGTAATTTCATTTCCTGGACAATAACTGAGTTTACTCACATCATGCCAGGCACATGTGTGTATACATGTGTGCACACACAGTCCTTCCAGAGCCTGGGCACCAGGTGTTGAGGACGTGTCAGGCTGACCATCTTCTCTGCTCTCCCAGGAAGTCACCAGGGCCCATGAGCTGGAGGTGAGACTGCATACATTCAGTATGTTTGGGATGCCCCGCCTGCCACCTGAGGACCGGAGACATTGGGAGATAGGAGAGGGAGGTGACAGTTCCCTGCCCATGGAAAGGTCCTGGAAGGAGCTGGTGCTTGGACACAAGGTGGGCTTGAAATGACATATGTCCCCATAATGCGTCCGACCGACCCTCTTCCACACATGCACACATATAGATCACATCCACCCTGAAAAAGACAAAGGCCTTGGGATATGGCATGGAGAGGGGAAACCTCTAGAAATCTTGTTCGAACCCCAGCTCTGCCATCAACTAGTTGATGGTTAAGACAGAGGAGCTCAGGGCCGGGCGTGGTGGCGCACGCCTTTAATCCCAGCACTCGGGAGGCAGAGGCAGGCGGATCGCTGTGAGTTCGAGGCCAGCCTGGTCTACAAAGTGAGTCCAGGACAGCCAAGGCTACATAGAGAAACCCTGTCTCGAAAAACCAAAAAAAAAAAAAAAAAAAAAAAAAAAAAGACAGAGGAGCTCTCTGAGCATCACTTGCTTCATATGGGAAAATGGGGGTGACGCCACCTCCAAACTAGATGACTGGTTAGGATCAAACGGTCCTGTGTGGAGGGACTAGAACTCGGACCTAGCACTTAACAAGTGGCACCTACTCTCGTCAGCGTTCCCCAAGTGAACCAGCACTGTCCCCCTCAGGAGATGAGCCGCGAGCTCTGCCACCAGCAGGAAGCACTGTGGGAGCTCCTGAGCACCGAGCTGACCTACTTGAGAAAGCTCAAGATCATGACGGATGTGAGCCCGCCCTCAGTCCCATCCCCTCCCTCGGTCCTTCGGGTCGTTCGTACCAGCTCCATCTTCCCAGAGGCGAATGGCTGGGATCAGGGGGGGCTCAGGGTCAGGGGAGAGAAGACTGGAGGTGGTGGGGTTGGGAAGATCCTGAAAGAGGGAGCTCAAGGGCTGAGTCCCGAATTCCTCCCTGCCTCTAGCTCCTGGCAGCTGGTCTGCTGAATTTGCAGCGGGTGGGACTGCTGACTGAGGTGAGAGGAAACACTATAGGGGCGAGCCCCCCCCCCCAAGCAGGCACTTTCTGAATTCCCCACAGCCCCATTTCCTGGGACACTCCTGATTTCCCTAGATCTCCCATTTGTATTAGATGGTGCTGCAGGGGTAGAGGGGCTCCTTAGGATTTTCAGGGTCACCGCGAGGCTCTTCCCTTCCCCCAACCCGAGCCCTATCCCAGAAGCTTCAAGTCCCTTCCTGACTGTGACCTGACAAAGGTCCCGTTACTGAATTTTGCTCACTTCTCCAGGTGTCAGCTGAGATGCTGTTTGGAAATGTCCCCAACCTGATTAGAGCGCACCGGAGCTTTTGGGAGGAGGTGCTGCAGCCCATCCTGGAAGACACTCGCACCTCTGGCCAGCCTCTGGACCCTGTCAGCTTACAAAATGGCTTCCTGACAGTGAGTCAGGGGAGACCCGGAAAGAGCAGGATGAGGTGAACCCAAAAGGATCCACAGGGCACAGCCCAAACTCTAAAGTATAACCTTATCTCTTTCGCTCTGCTCCACAAGTGTGCCTGTCCCAAAGGCTCTTGGGGCTTCTAGAGACCCTTTGTTTATTTGTTTGTTTATTTTTCCAGACAAGGTTTCTCTGTGTAGCCATGACTGTCCTGAAACTCACTCTGTAGACCAGGCTGACCTCAAACTCACGGAGATTCACCTGCCTCTGTCTCCCAGAGTGCTGGATTAAAGGCATGTGCCAACACTGCCCAGCAAATACTGTCATTTTTGTTTTGATTTTTTGTTTGTTTGTTTGTTTTTTTCAAGACAGGGTTCCTCTATGTGATAGGCCTGGCTGTCCTGAACTCACTTTGTAGACCAGGCTGGCTTTGAACTTACAGAGATCAAGCCTGCCTCTGCCTCCCACAGTACTAGAATTAAAGGCCATTCCTGGATTGTTTTTTGTTTTGTTTGTTTGTTTGTTTGTCTGTTTAAGATTTATTTTTTATTTTATGTCTGAGTGCTCTATCTGCATGTATGCCTGAAAGTCAGAAGAGGGCATCAGATCACATTGAACATGGTTGGGAGCCACCATGTGGTTGCTGGGAATTGAACTCAGGACATCTGGAAAAGGAACCATCTCTTCAACCCCTAGAGAGCATTAGGAAATGCAAACATACAGGGCTGGGAGATGCCTCAGAGGTTAAGAGCACTCTGTTCTTCCAAAGGTCCGGAGTTCAATTCCCAGCAACCACATGGTGGCTCACAGCCATCTATGAGATCTGGTGCCCTCTTCTGGCATTCGAGCAGAACACTGTAAACATAATAAATAAATAACTCTTTAAAAAGAAAAGAGAAGAAAATACACCTTCCTTGGAGGTGGGGGGAGAGAGGCGCTCTTATTAGCTATACAATTTGTATTTGTTTTCCTTATTCATTCATTCATTCATTTTGGTTTTTCAAGACAGGGCCTTCTATGAAGTCCTGGGTGTCCTGAAACTCCCTCTGTAGACTAGGCTTGCCCTCAAACTCACAAGGATCTGACAGCCTCCTGAGTGCTGGGATTAAAGGTGTGCACCACCTCCACCCAGCTTTTCCTTTTTTTTTTTTTTTTTTTTTTTTTTTTTTGTAAAGACAGAGTCTGGCAGTGTTACCCAGACTAGCCTCAAATTCAAGCTCTTCCTGCCTTAGCTTCCCCAGTGCTATAATAACAAGTGTGCCCCGCTTGGCAGCTCTAAAACATTAATTACTTCTTTGAGACCCACCAGCAGACAGCTAAGTGCAAGAATGAGGCCGGAGAGCTGGCTCGGTAGTTAGGAACACTTGCTGCTCCTGCAGAGGACCTGCGTTTGTTTCTCAGCACCTACGTGGTAGCTCACAACCATCTGTAACTAGTTCAAGGAGGCCTGACCTGACCTCTAAGGGATCCAGACATGCACACGGTACTCACACACCCATGCGGATGAAACACCCATACACACAAAATAAATAAACCTTTTAAAAATGTTTCTTAAAGAATGATGCCTAAGAAGATTCTGGAAAGGCTTAGCTGGAGGAGAAGGGGTGATTGGTAAAAGGCCACAGGGGCACTGAGTGTGGGGAAGAGAGCTGGCCTGGGGTTGGTTAGACTCTCTTTCATTGTGTTTCTGGGCCAGTAGGAAAGGTGGGGATGGGTACAAAGCTAGAAGGGCAGTTTCCTGGGAGCCTTTGGCAACCCCCCCTTCTTTCAGAGGAGGGCTTTCTGGGTGACTTTCAGGTCGTAGAAACAGGAGCCCCAGTGTCCCGAAAACAGCCAGGTTGAATTATTGATGGCAAGAGAGTGAGTCCAGAGGAGTAGGCACAGCCAGTGCAACGGACAGGATGAACTCCTGGGGCAGCCAGGTTCTGTCTGTCTCTCGGGCTATCTGCTCCTCTCTGCAGCACAGCCTGGCTGTGGGAGATGTCCTGGGAGGTAGATCTGGTAAGGGCTTCACCGAGGGGCTGAGTGAGGCTCTTTCCTCAGCCTGCAAGCCATGTTCTACAGCCAGAGTCTATTCACGACCCTCCCCTAACTGCCCTATATCTGTTCCTCCAGTTTGGCCAGCGGTTCCAGCCTTATGTCCGGTACTGCCTGCGAGTAAAACAGACCATGGCTTACGCCCGGGAGCAGCAAGACGCGAACCCTCTGTTCCACAGTTTTGTGCAGGTGGGGTACCGTGGAACACAGGGGCCGGAGGGGCGCCATTGTACAGCCAGGTCATGCCAGGCTTCAGTCGGGTGCCAGGCTGAGGCAGTCACTGGAGGTGCCGGCAGGAGGGTCCCTGCAGCCTCCTGAGTTCCACCCTCCTCCCCTGCAGTGGTGTGAGAAACACAAGCGCTCAGGAAGGCAGACGCTGGGTGACCTGCTCATTAAGCCTCATCAGAGAATCACCAAGTACCCACTGTTGCTGCAGGCTGTGCTCAAGAGAAGCCCGGAGCCCCGAGCCCAAGAGGCCCTGAATGCCATGGTAGGTCCCTCAGGTGGGACTAGGGGGCCCTTGGGTGGAGGGGTAAGACCTGATCGCTAGAGGTCCCTGAAGGTCTCTTTCCTCAGAGAGCACTGACTGACTCGGGCTATTGTAGAGGGCTATGGCTGCCGTTACATGGGTCAGCTGGGCTCAGCTGTGCCTTCTTCTGTGCTTCCCACACCCCCAAGATCACAGCTGTGGAGTCCTTCCTGCGACACATAAATGGGCAGGTCCGCCAGGGTGAAGACCAGGAGAGCTTGATGGCCGCAGCCCAGCGCATAGGACCCTATGAGGTGCTAGAGGCCTCCAGTGAGGAGGTGGAGAAGGTGAGGAAGCGGCCTCTAAGGATGCCAGGCCCCAGGGAAGGCAGATGAAGGAGATGCCTGGCAGGAAGAGGACAGAGGCCAACACACCCTGTACCCGAGTGCCACAGCTGGGTGTGTTGGTCCATCATTCCTTCCTGTGGGAGGAGGCCAAAGGGTGGATGAGAAGAGCAAAGGAGGGACCCTGGGGTGCTTGCTGTGGCTCCAGGTACAGAAAAGATGGGCTGCTGGCAGCACAGGGAGCCACCATGGGTTGGGATGGAGAGGCACGCCTACATGGCATCTTGATCCCCTCCCTGCTTCCCCTGTGTTCCCATAGAACCTGCGTCCCTTTGCCACCTTGGATCTAATGACTCCTATACTAGGGGTCGCTCCTGAGCATACAAGGCAGCTGCTGCTGGAAGGACCCGTGCGAGTGAAGGAAGGCCGAGAAGGCAAGGTGAGAGTGCGACCACGGAGTGAAAAGAGGAGAAGGAAGGCTTAGAAGGGAGCACATGGGGTGAGAGGCAAACAAGCTGGGAATCGGGCTGGGGAAGGAAGGTGGCTTGATGGGTCAGTTTGTGCTTTAGGTATGAGGACCTTGGGATGGAGAGATGATAGCTCAGCAGTTAAGGTCACTTGCTGTTCTTGCAGAGGACCCAGGTTCAGTTCCCAGCACCCACATGGCAGCTAACAACTGTCTATAACTCCAGATCAAGGATCTGACTTCTTTCCTGGTTTCCTCGGGCACTGCACACATGAAGACACATACACTAAGACAGAAATATCCAAAAAAAAAAAAAATCATGAGAACTAAGTTTAAATCCTCAATACCTACATAAGAAACTGAGCCTAGGGGCTAGCGAGGTAGCTCGGCAGTTCAGAGTGCTTGCTTGCCCATCTTGCAGAAGACCCGAGTTTAGTTCTCAGCACTCATGGTTGGGTGGTTTAATACTATCTGTAACTCTAGCTCCAGAGGGTGATCTAATTCACTTTCCTGGCCTCCTTGGGCACTTTCACTCTAATGCATATACCTCGACACAGACACACATCACTAAAGTAAAATTAATGTTTAAAAAAGAAAAGAAGAAGTAGAAGAAAGAGGAGGAAGAAGGAGGAGGAGGAAGAGGAGGAGGAGGAGGAAGAAGAGGAGGAGGAGGGAAGGATGATGGCAAACCTGGGCATGGCTGCTTGCATCTGTAGCCCTACTGTGACTGGGCAGAGGCAAGCAGATCCTGAGAGAGTCCACGTCATCTCAAAGCAATAAAGTAGAAAAGTGACAGAGCAAGACACCCAGCATCCTGCTCTCTTCTGAGCCCAAGCATGGGCACACTGGAGCAAAAACCCACACAGTCACATACACATACCCCACACACAATACACAACACACACAAGGTCTCGATGGAAGAGACTGTGGTGGGCTGGGCAAGAGGACATGGTTCTGGTTCTGCCTGAGTGCTAGTTGTTTGTATGACCTTGGGGCAGCCCAGTTCCCTGCCTGTAATCAAGGGATGGAACCAAAGTGATGCCCTTCCATCTGACACGCCACAGTTCTGCCCTTGCTCTTCTGCTCACAGGTATGAACCAGTGAGCCAGGATCTCTGACCGGCCCTGCCCTGGCTCTGCCTGACCTCACCTCTTCCTCCTGCAGACAGATGTGTACCTGTTTCTCTTCTCTGACGTGCTCCTGGTAACCAAGCCTCAACGCAAGGTGGACAGGGCCAAGGTCATCCGTCCCCCTCTCATGCTCGAGAGACTCGTGTGCCGACCACTGCGAGACCCCAGTATGTCTCTTCTCCAGAGGAGGAAGGGTCGGGATTGGGGTCAGATAAGGCCCAGCCCTTACAGCAGAGCCCTCTTCTCCATGCAGACAGCTTCCTGCTGATCCACCTCACTGAATTCCAGTGTGTCTCCAGCGCCCTCACCGTGCACTGTCCCAGTTCAACAGAGCGCACACGGTGGCTGGAGAAGACCCAGCAGGCTCAGGTAGGTGGCAGCCAGGCACAGAGAGGGGTGAACATGCACTCCGCTCCCAGGAGCTCAGGACTGACTGACACTACAGAGGGGCAAAGGAGGGTAGAGAGCCTGGGCTACATCACAGAGAGCCTAGGCTAGGTGCAGGTGCAGACTTGACCATCAGCGCGTTGGGTGCCTTTCAGAGAACAGAGTTTAAGAAAGGCTGTGGCCAGCTACTGACTGAGACAGCCCAAGACGTGGTACAACCTAATGGTTTGCTCACACTGAACAGAGAGTGCTAGGTGCCAGGGCACCAGAAAAGAATGAAAGCGCCATTCCTGCCCTCCAGGAATCTGAGCTGCTGCAGCTCATTAGAATAATTAGAGTACAAATAACAGAAGCCAGTATGCAGAAGACAGCGACAGAGAAAGGGGCTGCCCTCTGCCGCCGCCTGTCTGCAGGAAAAGCATCGCTGCTGAGAGATTAGGGAGAGATGCCATTGCACAGAGCTGGACACTGGAGCACTGGGGGACCCAGGGGAGTATGTCAGGGGGACAAAGCAGGGAGGAGGGAATTCCAGATATAAAAAAATACATTAACAGGACATAGCCATGCGTGTTGAAAGAACCACTGAACTGGGAGGGTATCAAGTTGGCCCCATCTCTCACTTTATAGGCAGGGAACGGGGTCTAAGGTCATAGAAACAAATAGAGTTCAGCTTGGGACCATGTCCTTGTATCCTGCCCATCACACTTTTCCATTGCATGACTGTGTAGGTGTATACACCAGAGTGTGCATGCACAGGAGGGAGCCCATCTGAGATCAGCACCTTAGGTCTTTTTACATCTTCAGAGACCCTTTCCCAACTAAGGTCACATGTGGCTTCTGCGGCTTAGGCTTCAGAGCTAGCTTTCTCCAGGCTGTCAGACAACCCACTGTTGGGGAAGAGGGACAGAGAGAGATGGAGATTTGAGTTAGACTCTGTCTTGTTTGTTGTCAGGGCTGGGGCTCAAACCCAGTGCCTTCCCTTTACTGGGAACTCCACCCTCAGCCCCAGGGAGTAATCTGTACATTTACTTACATATTTGGGTGTGGGTTTGGGTGTGTATAACTGTTTGTGCATCACCACACCTGTAAACTTTCCTTTACCTCCTGATCCTCTAAAATTTCCCCTCTTCCTTTGGCTTCCAATCTTAGAGACTCTTGGAACTTCTGGGAACCAGTAAAACCGGCTGGTGTTCATATGCAAAATAACAGCTGTGGCTAGTCTCTGCGGGGTGACAAATGGAACATCACTTCTGTTCTATGGCCAAACTTGCAGAGTGGCTCTCAGCCACACAAAGCCTGAAATACTGGGACACACACCCACACACACAAACATACACACACACACACACAAAGGGGTGGTAGAGTATCTCTTGGTTTCTCTTCTTTCTCTTGCAGAAATGTTAGTGAGACATCTTCCTTAAGGGTTTACAGAGGTGGCTTTCTTTCTTTTTCTTTTTCCTTTTGGTTTTTCGAGACAGGGTTTCTCTGTGTAGCCTTGGCTGTCCTGGACTCTCTCTGTAAACCAGGCTGGCCTTGAACTCACAGAGATCTGCCTGCCTCTCTCTCCCAAGTGCTGGCATTAAAGGCATGTGCCACCGCTGCCCAGGGTTTACAGAGGTGGTTTATGCTTAAACAGAAAATGAGTGACTTCGTGCTGGGAAGAGGAAAAGGAACTGGTAAGGGGAACAGGAAGAAACCTCAGAGACAGAGGCCAGGAAATGAAAGTGGAGCTAATTGAAGACTAAAGCAAAATTTAGAGGGAAGTCCAGAGCCTACCCTGTGTTCTTGGCAAGTTACTCACCTTTCTAAGCCTGTCTGTGTGGGAAGGTACAGTGAAAGCCAGCAAGCCAGAGGCTTGGCATGAGGCCTTGTGCTCTGTGGGTGCTCCGCAAGTGTGTGTCATTGGTTTTTTGTTTTATTCTTTTGGTTTTGTTTGTTTGTTTGTTTGTTTGTTTGTTTTGGGCGTATAAGAAAGAGGCGAGCTAGCTGAACACTCCTAGAATCCCAGCACCCAGAAAGCTGAGACAGGAGGATCTTGAGCTTAGGGCTAGCCTGGGCTATATGGCAAGTTCTGGATCTGAGTTGCATAAAAAGACCCAGTGTCACAAAAACAAGGAAGAGAAAGGAGGAGGAGGGAGAAAGAGGGAGAGAGAATATGAAAGAGAGGAGGAGGAGAAAGGAGAGAGGGAGAAAGAGGAGAAAGTGGAGGAGGCATGGCAGGTGGTGCGGAGCTGGGAGAAGGCTTTGGCGTTTGATGGCTGACAGAGGCAAGGAACACAATCCTTTGTCATCCAGTGGGTGAGCATTGACAGGAGTCATCCTTGGAGGCCCTTCCCTCTTTCTTCAGCTTTGCAGGGAGTGGGGCGGGAGGTGGGCAGGGAAACCACCCTCCAGCTCTTTCTTTCCAATACTGCTCACGTTGGCTCTCTTCTTGCTGTGGCCAAGGCAACGGGAAGCCCTGTGCTCTGCTGCCCCAGAGATCCCGCCTTCCGGAGACGGGAGGGACAAGGGGCAAGCTTAGTGGAGGCACTGTCCCCGGATGTTCCTTAAAGACTCTGCCCTTATTCTTTCCTTCCACACGACAACCTTATCCTGGGCATCCTATCACGAACTTGAACTTGGGGCACGAGGGACAAAGGGCATTGCATCTCCCCACAACAAACAGGCTGGGCAACCCCATCGCCCTTCTTTTGCTTGCACCTTTCCTCGCTTCACGCCGAGCTGGAAGATGAGGCCTGGGGACGAGGGAGGGGACATAGGAACTGGCCCTGTGTCTCATCCTCTGCTCCCGTTCAGTGACTGGGACGCCAGGGAAAGAAGTACGGAGTGTCAACTTAAGACCATTTCCCATGCCTGCCCAGCCCTCCTCCAGCATGTCTCGTCCTGACCCAGCCGCCCCCGTGCTCCGACGGGAGCTTTGAGAAGCCTAGGAGCCCCAGGGCTGCTGGCTCACATTCTCAAAGCTAATGAGAACATACAAATATGGAGCCATTCGCCTACTGTAGTTATCAGTCAGTATAGAGTACTGTATGGGGTTGAGGGACACTTAAGATCCCCATGCTATGTCAGATGCAGCTCCTTGGCTGCCACTGAGGTGACGATGCCTGGGGAGTGGCATAGGAGACTCCAGTCACAGCCCTCCCCCCCCCTTTCTTTCTGAGATGCGATCCCACTATCTGCTGCTGGAACTTTCTATGCAGATTATGCTGACCTCGAACTCAGAGACCTACCTGCCTTAAGTGGATCCACCATGATCCAAATGTTGGGACCATGCCTAGTCTGCAGTCATTTCTTTACCAGCTGGGAAGCACTTTAGTATTTTCTTAGCCACTTAGCCAGAATACTGACATCCGTTCTGCTCATAGCAGCCACTTCTATGTTCCCTCATGCCAAGCCTCCTCCCACCACCCACCCTGTGTCTCCCCTCGGGCCCTGCTGTCTTCCCCAACACTAACCTCCTGTGGTAACTCAAGGCCCTTCAAGGCTGACTTTGCAAAGCTTGCAGCCCCTGGTGACTTAAAGACCATATTTACCCAGCTCTCCTCCCCACCATGCTTCCTTGGCAAGAAGCAGCATCTAAGACTAGTCTCTGCATCTGAAAAAAGGAGCTCGCGGCCATGGTTTCCTTACTGTAGGGTGATGGTGCATGCCATAGCGCCCCATGCTAATGGGGATGCTTTGTAAGCCATCTCTCAGATGTCACTGCTTTGTTCTGTATGAAGACTCTGAAGAAGGGACCCAGATATGTGTCATCTTCTCTTCCATCTTGGAACAGCTTTCCTTTCACCTCATCTTAAAGGGACAGAAGCGTCCTCAGTCTAGGAAAAGTATGCCCCTGTGCCTCAGAGTGGGTTAGAAGGATTAAAGATACCACAGAAAAGGCCCTTAGCACAGTGCCCAGCATACAGCAAGTGCCCTATGAAAGAGCTCATGATAACAAAAGTCCCTCCACAGGCTGTTCTGCAGAAGCTCAAGGCCGAGGAGTATGTTCAACAGAAGAGGGAGCTCCTGGCCCTCTATCGCAGCCAGGGCAGGGAGTCCCCCAGCACCCGGCCCTCCACGCCTTCCCCGGAGGATTCTCAGAGCGGTTCAGAGGGGAGGTAAGACTCATGCATGCCAGCCAGGTGCGGTGGCGCATGCCTGCGATCGCAGCACTAGGAAGGCAGAGGCAGGCAGATCTCTGAGTTCGAGGCCAGCCTGGTCTTCAAAGTGAGTCCAGGACAGCCAAGGCTACACAGAGACATGGTGCCTCCAAAAAACAAACAAACAAAAACACTGAAGTGCACCATCAAAGGAGGGGTACACGGTTGGGAGGAGAGAGAGAAGTTTAAAAGGCCGAGAAGAGTCAGTAGAGGCTTGGATGGGTACAGGAAGATGAGCTTCATCTGGGAGTGGAACGGGCTGGTAGTCACCATGTGAATGGATAAGTGGCACAGGGTGGGCACAGGACAGAGACAGAAACGTGGCGTGTGAGCTCCCAGTGAGAAGCAGGCTCCAGAGTGAAGGGAGATATGAGTCTCAGAAAAATAAGAACTTCCAGGACACACAGTGTAAGATTCACTCCCTGCTGATATAACTGCCTGGTAACATGCTTTTAGAGAAAAGAACCCACCACTGCACCCACTTAGCAAATATGAGATGATCTGCTTAAGGGGAGGTCTGCACCAGGTGCTGCAGGCACAACAGCTCAGAGGCAGCCCAGGCTCTTTTATATTTGTTTGTTTTTGAGGCACACATCTCATGCTGACCTTGAACTCACAGCATCCCTCCTGAGGAACCATACCCAGCTTAACTCAAGGTCTTTTTCTTTTTAAAAACACGGGACACTTCATAAATGTTATGGCCTTGCACAGGGGCTGTATTAGTAATCTTTGTGTCATTCCAATTTCAGCATAGGTTCTGTGTAAAAAAGTTGGTACCCAAAGGTCTTCTATAGAGCACAATTCTAGCCAGTGAGGTAGGAGGGGGAAAAAAAAATCACTGTCACGAAAAGAGACAGGGTAGTAAGTTTGGAGGAGGAAACATTTCTGAATGGAATGACAGGGGAGACTTCCTAGCCTTGAATTTGATCTGTGTCTGAGTCTGACTTTCTGCTGTTAACCGTAGGACTTCGGAGTTCACCGTCATCCCCCGCCTGGTGGTGACTGAAGATACAGATGAAGACGCTCCCTCTGTGCCTGATGATACCTCAGACTCTGGCTATGGCACCTTGATTCCAAGCTCCCCCAAAAACTCTCATTCCCCCCTGAACAGGCTTCGGTCCAAGGCTCTCCGTAGGGACCCTCGTCTCACTTTCTCCACTCTGGAGCTCAGAGACGTTCCTTTGCGCCCCCAGCCTCCTGACCCCCAAGCTCCCCAGCGACGAAGTGCCCCAGAATTTCCAGACGGCATCCTGAGAGGAGGCAGTCTACCCAGGAGAGCCTCACCAGCCTGGTCGGAGGAGGAAGATGAGACCTTGACGCCAGGGAATGTGGTGGTAGAAACCTTAAACAGAGCGCAAAGTCGGAGTCCGCTCCCCCACTCCCCCACCCCTACTGACTCTGCTGGGGAAAGCTTCTGGGAGTCTTCGGATGAAGAGGAGGGGCCTGTAGACCCTGAACTCCGCCCCCGCCCCCTGCGGGCTGACATACTCAAGGAAATAAGGGAGGAGCTGGCCAGCCAACGGATTGAGGGAGCTTCTGAACCTGGGGATGGCAAGCCCCGGAGGCTGACTCGAGCTCAGCTGCAGAGAATGAGGGGAACCCACGTTGTACAGTTGGACACACCCCTGTCCACATCGTAAGTGCAGAAACTTATGGGGCAGAGGGCAGTATGGAGTGAGGGGCCGTTCGAAGAGGCAGGCTGTGCAGAGCAGGGGCCGACACAGGGCAGGGCACTCAGCTTTACCGCAACCCACTCCTGTTGTTTGACCTTGACCTTATGCATTTGTCTCCTTCCTTTCCAGAGAAGCATGAGGGTTGCCCAGGCCCTGTGGTACATCTCCTAGAGGAACCATCTCCCCAAGAGTGCTGGTCACCACCCTTCCCCCTGGACTCTACCTCAACGATGATGCACTTCAAACCAACCTGCCTCCTGCTCTGAGAACTCCGGAGGCTGAGAACTGTACATTGACGTCTCACAGACATACCCCCGAGGCCCCCCCCCCCATTAAACTGCCCAGAAACATGGCTGTTTGGTTGGCACTGGATGAGGGTGGGAAACAGGACGCATGGGCACCCAGAGGGTCGCAGTGCAGTGTACTCTGTTAGCAGGCAGAATGGCTGGACTTCCCATGCCTCCTCAGGTCCTGGGCTCTGCCCAGCCTTCTCCTATCCACAGACCACTCTTTCCAGGGTCAGAAATCATTTTTTTTAAAAAGACTTTTAGTGTATTTACAAGAGCCCACGGCTCCGGCTGGAGACACCATTGTCCTGTGTTTGCCTCTACCTTACACAATTCAGCTGTTCACCCAGGCAGGCAGCAAAGGCAAGCTGAGTTTCCATTAGTGTGATGTAATTGATACAAAGATTGCTTATCTGCTGTGGAAAAAAAGGCCTAAGAATCAACTGGGAGGCTATGAGAAGAAGCCTTGCATCCCAAGTGGGCATGAGATAAGAGTGTCTCTTTCCTCTACAACCACCTGTTCTGGTTTTTGGCACCCTCAGCGGGCTGACAGATGTCAGGCACATCTCGCTGCCATGCACAAGTGGCTGGCTCTGAGGCAGTCCTCAGGAGCTGAGAAAAGCAGTGTACAACCGAGTGGGTAGCACCAAGGAAGTGGCTGCCAGCTGGAACGAACCTGCCCCTTCGAGGGTCCCGCCTCCTTTTCGCCCAAAGAGGAGGCCCACAGGGAAGCAGGGCATCTTGCAGGACTGTCCTTCAAGTCCCTCCCCTGAGGCGGGGGTGTGGTCTCATGGCGGGAGGCGGGACGTAGACGAGAAGGAGGCGGGGCTTCCCAGTGTATCCTGGATGTTCTCCAGGCAGCCACGCAGGTCCATGTCGCAAAGCACGCGGCCCAGTACGTCCAGCGTAGCCTCGTGCCGTGGCGTGCGCCGTCGCCAGGCTTCCAGCATGCTGTACTGAGCCTCACGCAGGCAGCGCCCGTTCTGCAGCTCCAGCCTCTCGATCTCGTGTTCGCTCAGCCCCAGGAGCCTTATGAACTCCTTCCAGCGCGACGGAGGCACGCCGTCCACCACCGCATACAGCGTCACAGGGTCTGCAGCTGGGGACAAGGAGCCGTGAGCCTCCAGCGGCAGCCCTGCCATCATGCCCTCCGCCCTGCCCGACTTCCCTCCATGAGTAATGCCTCAGCTGGGAACCCAAACTCACTGTCAGGACGCTGCAGGTGGGCGGAGTCTTCCCATTTCTGAACAGGGGGGACCGACGGCGGCGTGAGGGCTGCGTATAGGAGAGGGTTAGCGCTCTGGAATGGGACCACCTCCCTTACAGGTGGTACGACCCTGAAGTTGGGACAGTTACTAGGGTCGAAGGTAGGGCTGGAGGTACTAGAGAAAGGAAGGAAGGCTGGGGCAGGACTGAAGTCCGGAGTACGGTTGATGTCAGGGCTGAAGGTTGTGGTAGGGGCTGAAGTTAGGGGCTTAGTAACAATTCCTTCAACCTCGGCCTGAAAGAGAGAAAGCATACCATTAGCGGGGAGGTAGAGGGGAGCCCCTTCAGGCTCTTTATTCTTTATGGGTGTGAGGATGGAGGAACTAAGGGAGGCCACCCCCCCCCCTTCCGAGTAATTTGGGTGGAAGCACGCTGGGGACAAGGACCATGAGCCTCCAGCAGCAGCCCTGCCATCGCGCCCTCCGCCCTGCCCTCCATGAGCAATGCCCCAATATCGGAACAGTCCAGGAAATCTTCGTTTTCCTCTCACCTCTTTGACAGGAGCTGATTTCCCACAAACTGAAAGAAAAAAAAAGAAAGAAAGAAAGAAACCATGAATTTCACTTCCCTTTCAACCCTGGCCTTGGGGACTTGTGGTGTCATGCCTCAGGGGCTATGTGGCCCTAGGGACAAGAGAATGACTGCTACAGTATGGCTTCCCTCTCACCATCCATCCAGGCCTATTCCGTGCCCAGAGTCCTTAGCCGTGAACAAAGGGGCCACTCCTCATCTCCCTCCAACTTGCCCACCCGACCCCCTCCCACATCTCCACCGGCACCCTTTACCCCCAAGGCCACACTCACGGATGGAGTAGACCTTCGACTTCCACCGGGGATATCGGCACATTAAGCTGACGAAGATAAAGGATAAAACGCAAAGGCCAAGGAAGATAACTAGGGGCAACAGCACTGCGGTACCTGCAAACAAAATAGAGCATGCTCAGTGTGAGGCAGGGGCAGGAGACTGGGGGTCGGGGGTAGGGTGGGGGGGGGCTAAGCGGAGGGGAGGGTGGGTGAAACTGGGGAGTCAGCCAGCCAGCTGGTTGAGGATGGGCACCAAGCCGCGTTCTTCCTCACCTGAGTCCTGGGGGTTTGGGCTAGTTGCAAACAGAGGATAACACAGCTTCACACATTCTTGATTTTTCTTGCAACTGAAAGAAGAGACAGCGCTGGTAAATAGACTGCCTGCACTTCTTTGCTCTGCAGTTTTTTTGTTTTTGTTTTTGTTTGTTTGTTGCCATCTCTTCATCGAATAGAATTTATCTGGAGCACGGATGCAGAAGAATGAAGCAGCTCATCGTACTACTATTTTGTTTTACAAGTTGAAGGGATCTTGGAAGGCTTAGACAGCAGTACGCATGTAAGCTCGGCACTTGGGAGGCAAATGGCAAGAGGATCGGTTCAAGGTCACCCTTGCCTACATAGCAGGGGCAAGGGCAGCCTGGGCAACAGGAGACCCTGTCTGTTGGAAGAGAGTAGAGAGGAAAGGAAAGGGGAAAGGGTGAGAAAGGCAAGTCGGCCATGTTGATAGGTTTAAAACAGTCATAGTCGCACATGGTGGCTCACAGCCATCTGTGACCCCAGTTCCAGGGGATCTGATGCCCTCTTCTGGCCCTTGAGGGTACCAGGCATGAACAAGGTACACATATATAGAGTGCTCTGCCTGCATGTACACCTGCAGGCCAGAAGAGGGCACCAGATCTCATTATAGATGGCTGTGAGCCACCATGTGGTTGCTGGGAATTGAACCCAGGACCTCTGGAAGAGCAGTCAGTGCTCTTAACCTCTGAGCCATCTCTCTAGCGCCCCCCCACCACCACCTTCTTATTTTAAAAATACCAGGAATGGCGGCACATTCCAGTACTCAGGAGGCTGAGGCAGGCAGATCTCTATGAATTCAAGGCCAACCTAGTCTACATAATGAGTCCCAGGCCAACCAAGGCTACACAGTGAAACCCCAAGTGAGGAGAAAAATGGTCATAGGGCTGAGGTATAGCTCCATGAGCTAGTCAAGAGCACCTGAATATGATGCAGACAGCCTGGATTCCACAACACACACACATTTTGGGGGGGGGGGGTTCGAGACAGAGTTTCTCTTGCAGTGCTGGCTATCCTGAACTCACTTTGTAGACCAGGCTGATCTCAAACTCACAGAGATCTGCCTGCCTCTGCCTCCCCAAGTGCTGGGATTAAAGACGTGCACCACCCTGGCTGCTGCAATCAATATTTTAAAAATAAAGTTTAAAGGGTATTTATGGCGAGAGTAAAAATTTCATTCCCGTCACTGACTAGTAACAGGACATTAACAAGCCATTTCACTTTTATGGCCCAGCACGTCATGGAGACCATGCGACCTCTTGACTTTTGGGATTAAGAGTCAAGTTCTTAGCCCTGTCATGGTGTGTGTGGTAGATAGCAGCCGTCAGTGGACTGAGCTTAGTGTGTTTGCTGGCAGGCTTGTAGCACACAGAGGCCTGTGGCTTGGATCTGAAACATCTTGCCAGGATCCGTGTGTTGAAGGCTTGATCCTCAGCATGCTGTGGGACGTGGGGTCTAGTAAGTTAGGTCCCCGAGGGCTTGCCTTTGACCTCACTCCACACCCTCTCTCTGCACCTCTCAGCTGCTGTGAGGTGAGCAGCTTTGTTTCTGCAGTATGCTCCAAGGCTTTTCCTTGGATGGCACCGTTTTGCTTCCAGCACTTGACTCTGGAGGTGACGGGTCAGGCAGGCATGAGAGGTTTTAGGATGTCTGTCACTGGGGCAGTCGGAGAACCCTCACTGAGAGCTGCCACAGGGCAGAGGGGATGAGAAACCACCCTTAGGTGGCAAACAGAGGAATGTGAGAATGTGAGTTCTCAGCAGAAATCTGCAATCAGAGAAAGGCTTTTTCCCCCCTTTTTTTCTTTTTTGTCTACCTCACAGAGGTCAGGGTGAAAAACACATGGGATTGGGTCCACAAGCTCTTTTGTGATGAAATTGAATGGAAAAAAAGAGAAAGCAAAAAGCTTTGGCTCAGACACTCCCCCTGCCCTATTCTGGGGTTTCCTGACTCTGGGTATCCAACCCGGAGTGCTCTAGGTGTGCTAGGCCAGTGCTCTACCATTGAACCACACTTCCACCCCCACTCTCCTTACCCTAAAGGTTAAGAATCCTAAGACACGGAGATGTAACGACTTGCCCAAGTTTGCAGAGCCAGGAAATGGCGAGGCTGGGATTTAACCTCAGATCAGCCCGACCATGAGAGTCTCAGAGTTACTTCTCTGGAAGCAAATGTATGAGAGCACTGCAATGTGGGGGCCACAGGAATGAGGGAGACTGTCCAGGAGGCTGGGACGGGGTCACCATGGCGTAGTGACCCGTGCATCAACCCAAGAGCACAGCAGGGAACGGTGCTGCCTGCATCTAACTGCCTGGCACTGCAGAGGCATTCACGCATGCATGTGTGGCACACGTGTGGAGGGCAGAGGATGACTCTGTGGAGCGTGCCACATGCTCTCCTTTCCCTTCCACCCGGGTTCCAGGGATTGGACTCAGGTGGCCAGAGTGCAAGCACTTTACCTACTAAGCCACCTTGCCTGTCCCCTGATGTGCTGGAGAAAGAGAAAGGACTGTCTCAAGTCCTGTGGTGGCCTTCTTCTCATCTGCTTGTAGGAGACCTCCCTTAATCCTGCTGGGGCCTCTCAGCCACAGCTGCCCCTCCGCCCTGCCCCCCAGGTCCCCACCCAATGCTCGCAGATACTCACTGGCTGCAGGAGATACATTCGTTTTCGCTTAGAAAGAATCCCGCGTGGCAGTCACACACGGTGTTCTGCTTCTCCTGACCTGTGAGAGAACAGGTCGACTCAGGAAGGATGCCTGCCGTCCGAGGGCCAGAGGGAGGAAGACAACGGGCAGGCCGCAGGCACCACATAGGAGCTCATACCCACAGACCAGAGAACAGGGAGTACAGAAGACGCTGCGTCATGGGGAGGGGGACAGATACTCCTGAGGAGGGGAGGGGGCCCGGGCTTGGGTGAGTGGCGCTCACAGGAGATAGTCACAATGCCGTTGAAGCAGAGGCTGCAGTTCTTGCACTGGAAGACTTTATCACTCAAGTAGTACTGGTACTGGTTTTCCTTGCAACCACACACAGTGTCCTTGTCTGCTCTGCAAGGAGAAATCTCCACCTGGGACATCTCTGAAGAGGGAAGTAAAGGGTACATGAGTCCCGCCTCCCTTTTCCCAGCTCCACCATGTGCATCTGTCTGTCTGTAACACACACACATACACACACACACACACACACACACACACACACACACACACACACACGCAGGCCCAGGCTTGCACGTCCATACATGTTCCCAGGAGCAGATTCGAATCCTTACCCCCTCCACAACCAGCCACACGCGCACACCCATCTCGGACCGAGCACCTTCCAAAGCCCTCGCCCACTCCCAAGGCTTGCCTTCCCGACATGTCTTGCAACTGAGGCACTGTCTGAGGTGGTTCTGGGAAGCCGTAAAGGTGCCTTGATCACACTCCCTGCAAACTGTTTCTCTCTCTGGGGCTAGACAGTCACTCACCAAGTAGGTTCCTGTGAAAAGGGTCAGGGTTAGGCTGCAGGAGAGAGCTGACAGACAAAACCAAGTCCAAGGGAAACAGCAAAGTAAGGGGACCCCCAGGGACCAAGGTTTGGGAACACCAGAAACAAGCAAAAAAAAAAAAAAAAGCTTCAAGAGGACTCTCTGTTCCCACTTTCTTTTACCTTTGTGGCACTTGGTACAACAGTAGGAATTATTCAGGGGGTGGGCATATTTCCCCTGGGGACACAAACTATCCCTTTTCTCCCGGTCCCCAAGGGAAGGGACCAGTCCAGTGACCCCTGAGGGGTATATCCCCGCCAACAGAGCCAGGAACACCTGGGGAAGAATCAGAAAGATGAAACACCGTCAGGGGTGGGGTCTCAGAGGCAGCAGCAAATTGAGCCTCCTCACACCTCCCCCAGTTCACATCCCTCCTGAGGAGCATTCTCCCTTGGGCCACAGCCACTGTGCAGTCTAGTATTTTCTCACTCTCTGGTTGTTCTGTATACTAGCATTTGTTTTTACAACTCTAGGCAATTAGGTCTCAGGCCCAGTTCCCCGAAGCAGCTCCCAGTGCTGGTCACAGGACCGATGGTCAAGGAATGTTTAGTTGTTGGTGCTGTTTGCGGGGCAAGGGGTGGAAGTCGCCCGCTGCCCTACGAGGAAACATCTTTAGCGAGAAGTAGCAGGCTGCCTCAGGTATAGCCCGTTCTTCTAACAGACAGTCCTACAGCTCATTTGACTTTTTTTAAAAAAAGATTTATTTATTATGTATATAGTGTTCTGCCTGCATGGACACCTGCATGCCAGAAGAGGGCACCAAATCTCATAATAGATGGTTGTGAGCCACCATGTGGTTGCTGGGAATTGAACTCAGGACCTTTGGAAGAACAGACAGTGCTCTTAAGCTCTGAGCTATCTCTCCAGCCCTCACTTGGCATTTCTATAGCCAGGTGCAGGTTTCAGTGTGCCAGCTTGTGAACACTTCGGAGGAAGAGCCATTGGGATCTGTAAACCTTTGACTCCATCCCACTAAAAGGTACTATGGGGGTTGGGCAAGCTGTAGGGAGGGCTGCCATGAAGAAGGTTCAGGAAAGTGCCCACTGTGAAAGCAAGAGACCCTGAGATCAATCCCCGTCAGCGACATAAAAAGCCAAGCATAACAGCATGGGTTTGTAATCCTGGCAACGGAGAGGAGAAGGCAGGTCCCCGAAACTCTTTGGCCAGCCTAGCCCAACTGAACCAGTGATCCCTGGGCCCAGAGAGAGAGACCCTGTCTCAAAACAGGAGGTGAATGGTATCTGAGGAAAACACCTGAGGTTGACCTTTGACCTCCATGCACACTGACGTACAAGCGCGTGCGTGCGTGCGCGCGCGCACACACACACACACACACACCCCAAATCGGATAGGCACACAGGTGGATGTTCTTGCAAGCATCATTCCTGGGAGTGGGCAGACACAAAAAGAAGAACTCCCGCATTCACGATGGCCTGTCTTCAAGTGTGGGCATCGGGGGAGCGGGAGCTGGGAATGAAACCAAGGACCTCACACATGCCCTGAGCCACAATTCACCCACAAATTCTAAATATTTGTTTCAAGCCTTGCTCAGGAACCTGCCCTCACTCACATCCATGCCCTCCGCAGCTACGTTTATGCTAACAGAGAACAAACGGGGGGGGGGGGGGGGGGGGGAGGCAGGCGATGAGTGGGCCATGTCAGCGAGAGGTTGGTAATCCGGCTCAAGATGGACCAACAAATCAGGAGCTGAGGATATGCCAGGAGTCCCAAAGCCCTGGGCCAAGCAGGGCAGGGTATTCTAGAAGGCTGGTTTTATAAGCCCCGGCAAAACTCATGGCAGCTAAATGGTTTTCCTGTTTGTAAACAGCTCCAGAATGAAGAAAGCAAAGTCACTTTAGCTTCAGTGTGGACCTTGCTCTTTGATCTCTCCCAGCGTCGGGTTTCCCTCAGCCTTTTTTCTTTCACTCCCACCCCACCCCACCCCGAGCTATGAGCCACTTTAGGTCACATTAGAGGATGTCATCGAGGTATGTTATAGATGCAGGGGGCCCTGCAGACCAAGCAGATCACAGTTGCCTGCGGGGCGCTGCAGCCTCCACAGCTCTTCTAGAAGGAGGCTGGCAGGTTGCACCCTGTCAGCTACTGCAGCAACAGCAGCTGCTTGGGTCAGGAAGCCTGTGCCTCAGCCATAGAGCCGAGAAGCCACACACAGAAGCACACCAGTAACCAGTCTCGAGCAAGGGTACAGCCCCTGCACACACCGACGGGGCGCAGAGGCTTCCAGAGTGACAGGAAGGGTTAGTTAGGATAAGAACTTCCCAAATCATTTAAGTGTGCTTCCTTTCCCCGAAGAAATAATGCTGGGAGCACCTAAGGTCATTGGCCTTTCCAACCCCATCAGAGAACTTGAAGCAAAGCCAGGAGGCCAAGGCAGCGGCAGAAAGAGGTAGAGGTAGGCTGCGGGCCAAGAACAGCCTTGGAAGGAACGGCTCAGCCAGGGACAGATGAGCCTCCAAGGAAGGAGCTTGGGTTCTCCGGTCCCGCTTCCCTCCCTTTCCAGAACTCTCGGGGTTAAGCCAAATCCGGGAAAGGGAAATATTTTCCCAGCAGCTCCGCCCCAGTGACTCAGGCCAGGAAGGGGGGGGGGATCTAGGACAGTGGGGGGGGGGGCCACGGTGTGCAGCTTCCCCAACTCTACAAGGGCTGTGAGTCAGCAGAAAGAAAAGGGCAGCCAGCAAGTGGAACCCCAGCTGCTCCCTCCACAGTGAGCAGTCTCAGAGCCCTTTATCCCTCTCCCCTTAGAAGAGCCAGGCAATGGACCCCTGTCCCACTGGGCCCACAGATTTCGGGAAATGTCTCCCTCTCCCATTCCATCCCAAAGGGAAGTCTTCCAGACTCCCGGCTTCCCCCAATCAAGTCAACAGGCTCCTCCCAGAGAACCAGCCTCCCCCCTCCCCCTCCATGACGTCCTTCCTTTAGGCTGGGGCCTGCCCTGATTTCTCCTAAAGTTAAACAGTCTTCAGCCGATAAAACCTCATCCAGGATCCCTGCTCTGTGGCTCCCCGGGGTTCCCCAACAGCCCCCCCAGACACTCTCCGGTTCCAGAATCAACCCCAGGCTGCTGCTCTTCTCCCACCCTAGTTCACCACATTCCCACAGCCCGCCTGGTTCTGGCTTGTTGCATGGAGTTTGGGGGAAGGAGGAAGGCAGTTGCAATTGCCAGAGAGTCCAGGTGTGGGCCAGTTCTGAGGTTTTAAAGCCAGCCACTCCCCAAGCCTAGTAGCCACAGAGCAAAAGCCACAGCCGTCTTAGGGTTAGAAGAGATGAGGAGGGAGTTATTCCCAGGCACTTGGAGGCAGAGGATGGTGGATCACTGAGTTTGAGGCCAGCCTCGTCTACAAAGATAGTTCCAAGACAAGCCAGGGCTACACAGAGAAATCCTGTCTCAAAAAACAAAAAACAAAAAACCAACAACAATGAAAACAAGCTGGGTGGTGGTGGTGCACGCTTTTAATCCCAGCACTCAGGAGGCAGAGGCAGGAGGATCACTGCGAGTTCGAGGCCAGCCTGGTCTACAAAGTGAGTCCAGGACAGCCAAGGCTACACAGAGAAACCCTGTCTCGGAAAACAAAAACAAAACAAAAACAAAAACAAACAACAACAACAACAACAAAGAAAACAAAAACAAACAAAAAGGTGGCGGGGATACAGAACTGGCACTATACTTCATATACTCCAGGAATTCCAGGGCCCTCACATATTCTCTCAGTAGGCACCAAGTGTAGGCACCACCGAGCCCTACTAGCAGTTGCATAATGAGGCAAAAGACAGGATAGGGGAGCCAGGTCTAAGGACCCGTCCCAAACCTGAATGCCTTTGTCTGGAGCAGAGGAGGGGCAGGAAGCTGGGGAGTGCGTAAAGAGAGATGCTTGAGGTGGCAAAGCATCTAATTGCCTCTCAGCTTCCGCCTGGGGACGCCTTAAGGTGTGACTTCCTGCGCCGCCTGCTGAATAGGGCAGAGAAGCCAAGCAGGACCCTGTGGTCAAACCTTGACCTAGCCACCTTTTGGGGACCCACTCTTTAGGCCCGTCCCCCGCATCAGCATCTACGTGGTGTTTGTTCTACTGAATGTCAAGACCTGACGGGTGAGGAGCTCATCAGTATGGCCTCCTCTGAGAGCTCTGCCACAATCCTACCTCCCACCCACGAAGCCCCCGCTCCACACACTGATGACTCATGTTTCTCCACCAAAGCTCCTTGGATACCCAGTGATCTGCTCGTGTTGAATAACACGGACTGCCCGTATCCACTCTGGGCTCTTATCAGAAGCTAGTTATTTCAGATGAGTAGATACGATCTCCCCAAACAGACCACAAACCCCTATGAGCTAAGACATCAGCGCATGTCTTGATCACATCACCCAGAGCCAGGCTTGCAGAACCGGAGCGACATCCATCCCAGATGGAGCCAGTGAGACCTTCAAGGATGTAAGGAAGCAGCAACGCCCTGCCACCGAGACGTGCTTGTCTCCCGGGAGACATTTCGGAAACTGTGCACCCACTTCCACATCCAGGCACGCTTGTGCACTGCTCATCCTACTGATAATTCTGTCCTGTGTTATCACTTCCAGGGACCCGCAGATGTGGCTGGAATCAGCTGGAAGAAAAACCTGAGAACTGCTCCGCAGTCAGTTGGACCACACTTCCACTTGGCCAGTCACCGACCTACTTAACCTGCCCCCAGCGGAGCTCGCCAGTCTCCTGACCCAGATGCCACAGCACCAACTTCTGGGTACCAAGGTTGCAAGCTGTGCCAAAGCCCTCAGAGACATGTAAGTGTTTCTCTTGGAACCTCTCCACTTCCTAATGTCCTCTGGTTGCCCCTCACCTGAACCACTGACCATTGCAACTGCCTTCCTCCTTTCTACTCCACAGTGGGGTCTCAGGGCCTCACTATGTTGTTCGGGCTGATGCTAACTTTCTGGCTCAAGGGATGTGCCCGCCTCGAATGTCTGCTGGGCTGAAGCTGCCTACATAATTTCTTATCTGCACTCAAGCTTCAGCTTGTATCACGGGGGTGTGAATCTTCCTTGGCACCTCTAAGACCTGGCTCCAAACATCATTTCCATGAGTACACACGGCAGAGATAACTCACTGTTATTTGGAACACAGTCTGGACAGAATGGATGCTTGGACAATACCAAAGGAAGGAACAAAGGAAAGAAGGGAAGAAGGGAGGGAGGGAGGGAGGGAAAGAGGAAGGAAGGGAGGGAGGGAAGGAGGAAGGAAGGGAAGGAGGGAGGGAGGAAGGAAGGAGGAAGGAAGAAAGGGAGGGAGGGAAGGATAAAGGAAGGGAGGGAGGAAGAGAGGGAAGGAGGGAAGGAAGGGAGGGAGGGAAAAAGGGAGTCTCTATGCATGATGCTTCTCTTTTTCTTTTTAGTATTTTTTAGGCCATGGCCTCATGTAGTCCAGGCTGGCCTTAAGCTCTCTATGTAGCCAAAACTGGCCTTGAATGGAGCTCCTACCTCTAGGATAACAGGCATACACCACCTTGGCAGGCTCAGGGTTCTTTTTCACACACTGCAGAGTGCCCATTCTCTCTTGGTCACAGTGCCCAACAGGGCCGTTCCACTCCCAGCTGAGGAGTCCAGCTGCTGAAACCACCACGTTTAACACAAAATCCCATCTCTCCATTTCCCCAACCCAGGCTCCCAACCCCTTCGCTCTCCCTCTTTCCTGGCTTTGCATACCAGAACATCCTCTTTCCTGCACGGCAGTCCCTCTTGTTTCCACCTGACCTATCTCTTGCTCCTTAACTGATTGAGCCATTAGTCAAGGGTCAAACCCTTCCAGGACCTGCATGGGTGCTCTCTGTGAGCCAAAGTTAACACACTGTGAGCCTTCGGGTCTATGCAGGCAAGCTCAGCCCAGCCTAGGGCAAAGGCCATTAAGCAAGCAGACAGTTGGCCTGTGGCCCAATCCCCTCCCCCCCCAGTTCTGCCTCCAGGACAGGACATCACAAGGCCTTGGCATGTCTTTTCCTCCAGAGTGTTCTAAGTCATTTTGGCTCATTATTTAAACTCTTTAAGAGTCGTAAAATCTTGCTAGCCTCGCCACATCCCTGCCGCGTGCACTGCTCCCTCCTGACCCCAGCACTTCCTTCTCACGCATCTACCCCATGGGCACTGTGTTCTGGACCGATAAGGCAGTGGACAGCCTTATTTAGACCAGCCTTCTCTGTCCCCCGTCTTCAGGTTCTGCTTCTGTTCCTAGTGCCCCATATCCACCTGGACCTCCACAACTGGAGCAAGATCTCTCTCCTTTACTTATCTAGACCATTTCACTTAGGAAGGCAAAGGCAGGCGGATCTCTGTGAGTTCGGGGCCAGCCTGGTCTATAGAGTGAGTCCAGGACAGCCAAGGCTACACAGAGAAGCCCTGTCTTGAAAAAAATAAAATAAAATAAAATATTGGCAGCCATTGAGAAATGACTACTAATGCTGCTAGAGATGCAGAAAGAAGCTAAGTGTTCATTGACTTCGGGGACTTCATTCTCTAACCCTAACCCTGAAGTAGGCCTAGCACAAAGTAGGAGATTAATAAACTGAAAAAAAAAAATTAGCACTCACTTGCCTAATCAATCTCAAACTAAGAACTACAAGGTAGTGGTTGTTATAGACATTTTGGAAATGAAGAAGCAAAGGCACAGGGGAGTCACTGAGCCCTAAATCCAGGTGATCTACCCCGAAAGAGAGAAGAATTAAGTGGCTAAGCTTAGCTGGGTGATGGGTGCAGAGCCAGAGGCAGAGGGTTGTGAGGTGAGACTGGGAGTCAGGAGAGAGAGAGTGAAAAGACAGGCAGGAGGTGGTGGTGTACACACATGTGATTCCAGCACTCAGGAGGCAAAGAGAGGCAGGCGGATGTCTGCGAGTTCGAGGCCAGCCTGGTCTACAAAGAGAGTCCAGGACAGCCAAGGCTATACAGAGAAACCCTCTCTCTCAAACAAAACAAAAACAGACAAAAGGAAAAAGAGAAGTAATCTCAGTACTCGGGAGGCAGAGGCAGGTGGATCATTGTGAGTTTGAGGCCAGCCTGGTCTACAAAGCAAGTTCAGGACAGCCAAGGCTACACAGAGAAGCCCTGTCTCGAAAAACCAAAAAAAAAAGAAAAAAGAAAAAAGAAAAAAGAAAAAAAAGAAAAGACCCAAAACCAGGAAGACTGGAGTGGTACAGGGTTCTGGAAACACTGGTTTAGAACGGGAACTGGAGGAAAAGGGCAGGGAAGGGGCAGAAATGAGCCCCATAAGGAGGCTCTCAACACTGACAGGAAAAGAAGAATGAGGACAAGGCATGGAGAAAGGCAGGTCTCACGGATAAAAATGCCAGGCCAGGTTGTAAAGACCACCCACACAGCCCCAGCTCTGGCGACCTTCAGGGAATGACCACAGGCACATAGAGAGAAATCAAGGAAACATGAAACAAGGCCAAACCAGAGAAAAGTACATTTTCCAGTGACGAAAACAAACTGCTACCAACTTCCCTAATCTTAACTGTGGAATTAGAAACCATGAGATTGACGTCTAGGTCTGTGGGGAGGGGGCTAGAGGCCACACTGGCTAGGTAAAGCGGTGCTCGCTACCTAGAGAGGGTTAGGCCGATGGAGATCTCTTGTCTGGAAGCAGTAAAGGCTGTTAAAGGGGAGAAGTCCGGGACCAGATCGGCAGCCCAGCTTTATCAGCTTTGGGTTCACTTCTAAGCACGCTATCCCAAACTTGTCGCACCAACTGATCTCCTTCTTCTACTCAGTCTTCCAACACCCTGACTGACCCACGTTGTTGAACTTCTGCCAGAGAAAAGAGGGCTGCTCCTCCCAGCCCAATTCCACAGGCGCGGCAGCTAACCTCCCCACAGCCCAACGCACCCCCTGGGATCAGCCACCTTGGCTGTCAGGCCCCGGGCTTGCCAGCTTGGCCTGCCATAATTCTCTCCCTCTCCGATTTCTCCCCTCCGGCATCTCAGGGCAGCCCCAAGGTGAGGCACAGCCAGCCTGGCGCAAACTGAAGCGCAGCCCCTGCCCCTGTCCCTGTCCCTGCCCCTGTCCCTACCCCTAGGACAAGCCCACTCCTTGCCAAGCCGCCCCTCGCCGCCAGCAACCCACCCTTCCCTCCTGTCTCCCGTCTCACCAGTGACAGCAACGGGCCAGGCACGGTGGGGAGACCCATGTCCGGCCGGCAGCGTCCTCTCACTCCCCCATTGGAGCTGGGACGGGACAGCAATTGGCAACGCTGGTGAATGAAGTAAGGCGGTCGGACCAGGTGGCCCGGGCGATGGCAGCCTGGGCCTCAGGTTAGAGAAGCTAAAAGTCCGAGGTAGATAGAGATCAGGCTGTGGGTCCTCCAGGACCTCGAACCCAGTAGGCCCGATCAGGAGCCAGTGTTCGGAAAACTCAGCGGGGAAGAAAATTAAAGCCGAGTGGAGAGAGGTGGTAGGAGGGGAAGGGAGAGTGGAGGGGGTGGTGTTGCAAGAGCGGGACCGGAAGAGCCTGGGGAGAGGCGAGGGAGGAGGGAGGAGGGAGGAGGGAGGAGGGAACCAGAAGGAGGGTGGGGAGGGCCAAGGTTCTTTAACACTTTGTAACCCGGGTCCCACAGCCTGGCACCCCAAACCCACTTAACACCCAGTGGGAACACTTAAAGAGTTTGAGAATCAAGTTCACCGACCTCCAGTTCAGACTCTTCTGCTTTTTAGGTGAGTGAATTTAGACCCGTGGATTAACCTCTCCAAGCCTGTTCTCAAACTCAACGACTGAAGCTAGCCTATCTGATTGGATGGCAGGCAGGAGTTACTGAGGGACAAGCAGTACGATGCCTGGTGAGCACTCTGGGCCTCGTAGCTCCCTTCCTCCGCTCCAGAGTTCCTTCTAATCTCACTTTCTTAGACATTTACCCATCCAACCCAAACCCGGAGGAAAGCCAAATCTAATTTTTTTAAACCCTGCCTGGGGCCGGGCCCTCAGCCTCTCCCAACTCCCCCAGGCACCCATCATGGCTCTGCCACCAACAGGAGGGGCGCATCATACAGCGTCTCACCCCCCCACCCCGAAACCTCGGTTGGCTCCCCAGTTATTATAAAATAGGAGCGAAAATGCCTGCCCTCACATAGAGAAAGAGAAGCCATGACGATTCAGGAGGCCATGTCTGTAAAGAGGCTTTGGGTTCAAAGTAAAGGGTCCCCAGGTCTCTTTTCCCAAGCATGCTGTTTGAAATAGGGTTTCAGCCAGCCCAAGCCGCCTGGCCTCAAACTCACTATCTGGCTGAGGCTGGCCTTGCACTTCGGACCCTCCCACGCACTACATGTGCACCCCCCACACCCAGCTCTAGATACTCTGATGATACATCCACTGGGACTAACCCCAGAGATAGTAATACATCGCGTTCTGTAGCTGGGGGGTGGAGAGGGGGGTGAGGAGAAAGCCACAAGAAGGGCACACTGGAAGACAGAGCATAGAAAACAGATTCTGCGCCCCCCCCCCACAAGGCCCCACTGCTCTCTCTGCGCCTTAGAGTACCTTACCTTCCTGCTGCCGGCTCTCACTAGGGGTGGCTACCTCCTACCATTTTCATTTGCTCGGGTCTTCTCCCAAGTGAACCCTGCGACAGAATTCCCTCAAGTACCCTGGAGAGTTAATGACCTTCTTTCTGTATGCCAGTTCCACCAGAGGTCCTCCAGCAGCTGAGCTGCTGAGATATGAGGGGGAACCCAGGGGCTTAGGGCTTGGGAACTGGGAACCAGAGCTCCTGGCCCATCTTCCAGTGAGCTAGGGCTGACCTCCAGCCTCCCCCGTGGGGTTCCTCTCCTCTTCCCTGTGACCCCAAAGGCAAAGCTTCTGCAGATTGCCTGGAGGTGTTCCTACTGCTGGGGGGCCCACTTCTGCCACCAGACTGGCCAGTTTTCAATGTGAGCAAGCCAGAAGAAATACATGGAGCAGGAGGGAGCCGGGGTGGGGGTGGGGGTGGGGTTGAGGTATAAGTCAGTAGTAGAATGCTTGCCCAGCATAAGCAAAGCCTTAAATCCATCCCCCATCTCACACACACACACGCACATACACACACACACACACACACACACACACACACGCACACACACACACACACACGCACACACATACACATACACCTCTCTCTCTCTCTCTCTCTCTTTCTCTCTCACTCACACACACACACCACTCACTCACACACACACCACACTCATTCTCACACACACAACACACACACACACACACACACACACACACACGGACTTACATATACACTAACAGACACTAGCACACCTCCCAGGGCTGGCTTAGTGGTTAGAATCATATTAGGTTCATATTAATATTAGAAGCATTAGCAAGTGTCTGCCACATGTTAAGTTTCCTACAATATCAATAATTTGTACCACTAATAAATAACAACTTCAAAGTCCCAAGTTTAATACTACAAGGAATTTTTAATTGTCTGTGCAATCTGCCAAAGCCATTACTACTCAGAGCCTGGCACAAAAGGGGAATTTCCTTCATGGCTTAGGATAAAGGCTGATTTTAGCTCAGCGAGTTTGAAGCTTTGAGACAACGCGGTACTAACATGCTCCATAAAACTCAGTTTAAGAGACGAGGGTAAAAACAGGCAAACCTGAGGATGTGGAAAGCCGGCTAGTTTGACAGAGGAGATAACAATGGAAAGACAATGACAACAGGAGGAGAAAAGGCTATGGTTGGCAAGGCTGGAGGGATAGCTGGCACTTAAAAGTACCTGCTGCTCCGGCAAAGGATCAGTGTTGGGTTCGCAGCACCCACATGGCTGCTTATAACTGTTCCAAGGGATCAGACACCCTCTCCTGGCCTCAGGTATGCATGTGGTGCACAGACATGCATGCACACATGCATGCAAAACAGCCATGCATGTGAAATAAAATAGCAAATCTTAAAATGAAATGAGAAAAAAAAAAAGAAAGAAAGAAAGAAAAGAAAGAGCTGGGGAGATGGCTCAGTGGTTAAGAGCACTTGTTGCTCTTGCAGAGGACGCAGGTTCAGTTCCCAGAATCCACAGAGTGGCTCACAACCATCTGTAACTCCAGTTTCAGGAGATCTGGAGCCCTCTTCTGACTTCTGTGGGCACCAGGCATGTGTGTGGTGCACATACATGCATTCAGGCAAAACACCCATACACATAAACTTTTTTTTTTTTTAATGCGCATGGGTGTTTTGCCTGCATGTATATCTGTGTGAAGGTATCAGATCTTGGAGTTATAGACAGTTGTGAGCTGCCATGTGGGTGCTGGGAATTGAACCTGGGTCCTTTGGAAGAGCAGCCAGTGCTCTTAACTGCTGAGCCATCTCTGAATCCAAAGGGCACTGGGCTCCAACTCCCTGTGACGTGGCCCTGGCCACAGGCCTGCTATTCGGTGCCCTTACAGGGAGACCGTGTGAGTCAGTGGCGAGGGCCTGGATTCCAGGCAGGCTCTGTGAGAGTTACAGCCAGGACAAGTCACTTCATCTGTTAAGCCTGATAAGGAAAATGGGGAGGAGGGAACCCTCCCCCGTCCCCCCAACACTATGATCCCAACTCCCAAGAGTAGTCTTCAAACCTCAGGGAGGCACGGAGGTGGGTAAGGGGAACCTGGAGCTCAGGGCAGGGAGCTCACTGCAGGATCCACATTAGATCCAGTTTGGTAGGCTGTCTACCAGGCCCTCCCTTCCCAGCCACCGTAGACAGGGATGGGCAGAACAGGGCTGGGGCCAAGCAGAGGAGAAGCCAGAGCAGCCACACCTGAGGCTGTGACAGGGACACTGTTGAAACAATAGCATTTCCTGCCATTTGCTTGAGTCTGGGAAGGGGAAGTCAAAGTCTTCAAGTCCCATGACCGATGTCCCTGTTCCTTCCCTCTTTCTACAAGATCCCCTTCTCCACAGCCTGTGATCCCAGCACTGGGGAGACAGAGGCAGTAGATCTCTGTGAATTCTGTAAGTTCAAGGCCAGCCTGGTCTACACAGTGAGTTCCCAGAGGGGGGAAAAAAAGCCCCTTCTTTTCTGGCTCCTAAGGACAGAAATTGTGATGAACGGCAAAAAAAATAGGAACAGTCCCAAGTCTTATTCCCAAATCACAACAAGACAGGGTCACTTCTGGTCTCTGCAGATGAGAACAGCGGGGTTCCACTCAAACATTTCCCCAGCTTCTCCTCTGTTGAGTTGAGAGGGTTCCCTCTGCCCTTCTCACTGTGGCTAAGACTACCCAAGGCTCTGAAATTCTGGAAGAACTGGTTGAATCTCACCCTCCCCCAACACCCGGGCAGTGGTGGGGAGGAAGGTGGCAGAGGTTACGTCACAGCTGAATGACTGCAGCCGATACCACCAGGGTGTGCCAGAGAGGAGGGTGACAGAGGTTACGTCACAGCCAGGTGGAGTCTGGAGAGGAGTATTCTTGATGACATATGACAGTGACACGTTTGGCATGGCTGCCTGTCCCCTCCCTCTACTCTAGGGCCTCCCCCCAAAAAACAACAACAATAACAACAAAAACCTAACATAGGCAGTGCCTCAGGAACTTGCATGTCATGGGGCCCCAGCCAGATCTTCAGACACTGTTTTATGGACAAGCATTTATTGGGTACCTGCCCACCTGCTCCAGGTGGGATACTGGGCTAGACTGGAAGGATACAAAAATGAGCAACACTCATCCTAAGCACAAGGAGTCCACAGTCCACTCAGGGAGGCAGGAAACAAAAGATGAGAACATATAATAGAGTACAGTGTGGGACTGAGGGGACATGAGGATAATTCTGGGGGAGATAAGAAAGGGTAAAAGAGTTCACAAACGTAATGGTGTCTTTGAGCAGGGTTCTAAGGGATGCATAGAAGTTCTCTGGGAGATGGTAGAGGAAGCTTCTAGGCCGAGGAAATAGCTAAGAAGACAAGCATTGAAGGCACTGGTGTCTGGTCTATCAAATGAGAGAAGAGTCTTGGAAATGAATGGCCAAACCTTTACTATACTCGTCTTACACTGGCCCCCAATCTTGGGGAGTCAGAGAAGGGGAATTGCCAAAGAATTAACAAAGGGGGCTTTTGGGTGGGGTTCCCCACCTAAGTTCAAGAGCAGACATCTGTGTCCCAGAAGACAGTGAGGCCAGGCCAATGTCTGGTCACGGGGTAGGAAACCTGTGGCTGCTTTTCTGTGCCTTGTTTATATTTTATTCCTTGGTCGTTTCCCAGGAAAGTTCCTTGTCAAAGCGCCAAGTTTGGCTTGGCTGATCCAAGGGAAGAGGAGACTTGTCTGTGCTTGTGTGGAAAGCTCAGCATGAGAAGCAGGGAGCAGGGGGCGGCCCTGAGCGGCTCATTAACCAGGACAACTTCCTGGCCCCTTAGCCTACTCCTTCGGGTGTGGAAGGTGCTGCTGAAGACGAGCTAACCCTCGGGTTACCAGGGAGCACTGGCCTGGGTGAGGGAGCACTCTCCTCTCTCAGGGCTCCTCCAGAGCACAAGCAGAAGAGCCAGGCACTGCCGAGTCCAGTGGAGGGGCAGAGGGGCCTAGGGTAGCATAGGCAGGTGGAGGGGCAGTCAGGGCCAGGCAAGGGGTTGTGCCCTGCTGGGGCAAAGCAGGTGTTGGGGATGTGGGGCGGGGACAGAAGCGGGAGGGGAAGGAGGAAGTTGGAGTGCAGGCCACCTCCCTGGCACCCCTGACGCCCCGTCCTGGAGACCAGTATCGGCTTCGGAACCTGTGCAGCAACATGATGAGTGTGATGACCAGGAGGTCGAAGATGAGCTCCGCCATTTCCACCACAGACAGCACAGATGAGCCGAACCACAGGCTCCACTGGCTGCCCAGGTTGGACAGGAGGCTGACCATCTGTGGAGAGAAAGAAGCACCCATCCCTTTACCAAGCCAGCTCCCTCTGTACCTTGGATGCCTCCTGCCATGTGTGTGGGGGGAGGGGCAGGCGAGGGCATCTCCTTATTATCATCCCCAATAGGAAAATGGTCATGGGACCAGCAGAAACTAGGGCGCATCTCAAGGGCTTCCTTCCAGTTGTCTGTCACACATGCGTGCCTCCCACCACGACCCAACCTCACGCCCCAGCTCCCTCTCCCAACGCTCTCACCTTATCCTGGACTCCACTTCCCATTCCTGGTTTTCTACCTCTGAGGCACAAACCACTCATCCCTCCCTCACAACTAACCCTGTCAAGCCCCCTGTCAAGCTCATCTCAGGCTTCCTGACTTCATGCGGGCCCTACCGTGACAGAGGGAGACTCCGAGTTGGTTTTATAGTTCAGCTCCTTGAAGAAGATGTTGAGTTTAGCAACTCCGTTTCTTTGGGGGGAATGGGAGAGAGTGGGATGAAATGGTGGAGGGTTAATGCCACAGGCCCTCTTCCCAACACCTCCGTCAGAACCTCTTCCCTAGACCTCCTTTCCTCCCAAGGGTCCTGCCCGGGCGGGTGGTGGTAGGGGCTCAGGAGCAGGCCTGACCTTTTGTTGTTGATTGTATAATTGTTCTGTAAGGACAACATCTCGAAGATCCAATCCTGGAAAAAAAAAATGAGGGGTTACAGGGATGGATGGTATCAGTCAAATATGCTAACATGTGTAATATATCCAGAAGGCCAGTGTGTTATGCATACTTGCACATATGTGCCACTGCATGGGTGTGCATGGGTGTTCACATGCACACCCATCTCTCCCCTCCTGATGTTACCTGGGACTTCACAGATGGCCATCGTGAGTAGCCAGCAGAGAGCTTGTAGTTGGTCACACTGCAGACAGATCAAAGTGCTCTGAGATGGAGTGGGGCTCTCCCAGCTGCCATCCTACCCAGCCTAGCAGCTGCTGCCCAGCCCACACCCAGGGAAGGGCCCTTACCTGCATGGCTTCCGACACTTGGAGAAACAGCCCAGGCTATCCAAGGAGAAGGCACCCTGCAGCTTATAATAGCAGTAGCCTGGAGGTACAGAGAAATGCCTGTTTTCTGAGGGCATCCCCATCTTTTCCACATGCAAGGTCTTCTAGGCTGCCTGAGTACCCACTTTACAAGAGCATTTCAATGGTGTCTTGGAAGTGGCTACCGCAACAAAACTGTTTAAGAAGTTAAACTAAACCAGGCATGGTGGCACATGCCTTTAATCCCAGCATTTGGGAGGCAGAGGCAGGCGGATCACTGTAAATTCAAGGACAGCCTGGTCTACAAAGTGAGTCCAGGACAGCCATGGCTAACACAGAGATACACTGTCTCAAAACAAAATAAAACAAAACAAAACAAATTAAGCTAAGCCGGGGATGGGGGAACACCCATGTAAATATGTCTCCAAAAGGCACAAAACTTAAAAGTCAGAAAAAAAAATGGGAACAATGATTGTGTAATAAAGGGTTAAACCACAATGAGATACAATTTTTACAATCACTAGGACAACTGTTTAAAAAAAAAATCACTGCCAACAAAAACCACTGAGACCATCACTTACAGCTGCTGGGAATACGAGA
The DNA here is from genome assembly GCF_964271855.1 of Acomys minous. Classification (NCBI taxonomy): domain Eukaryota; kingdom Metazoa; phylum Chordata; class Mammalia; order Rodentia; family Muridae; genus Acomys; species Acomys minous. The sequence continues at coordinate 21,207,587 of NC_140500.1, forward strand.
TGGTACAGCCACCTCCATAACAGTCTTTCAGAATGGTTAAACAATTACCATGAGCCCAGCTATTCTCCTAGGCGCATAAGAAGAGAACTGAAAACCTAGTCCGCACCAGGACATGTACACAGATATGCACAGCAGCATTAGTCACAAAACCCCGGATTAGAAACAACCAAAATATCCACCAACTGGTTAAGTGAATAAACAAAATGCAGCCCAGAGCTGAGAATGGTGGTCTACGCTGGTAATTCCAACACTTATGAGCCTCAGGCAAGATTGCTCTAAGTCTGAAGCCAGCCTGGCCTATAGTATGAGATTCTGCCTCAACCATCAAGTCATAGCAAGGAATAAAGTGTTGACATGTTGTAACATGGATGGACCTGGAAGGACCTGGTCACTGTGAAGTGAAAAAAGCCAGTGGCCAAGACCATATGTTCAAGACTCCATCTACACAAAATGTTCATTCAACATGGGGAGTAGTGGTTGCCCAGAGGCTGGCAGTGGGGGGTTGGGAAACTTGGGGGACAACTCAAAGATACAAACTGTCTCTGGGGAGTGATTTTTAAAATTCTAAAATAGTGACCATGAGACTAGAATAAAAGCCCAACACCCCAAACTACAACTACATTTAACTAAAACCATTCAGTTTAAGCAAGTGAACTCTGAAAGATGCAAATGATCTCAGTAAAACAGATTTTAAAAGAAAAAAAAAAAAGAGAGAAGAATAGGGCTATGGGATCCCTCCTATGGCACAGGAGAGCTCCAAGGAAACCAAAAAAGTCAAAAACAAAAACAAACAAACAAACAAAAAACCCAACGGATTTGTTATAGTGTGTGCACACATGCACATATGTGGGGGGTGGGAGGGGAGATTTGGGGTGTGCCACCATATCCTCCAATTAAGGCCCAAAGCCTTGAGCCACCATGCTAGGAAGTCATGGGAAGCAGCTTAGTAGCTTTCTCTGGGGAGGAAGATGTAGGAAAGGCGTCAGGATGCTGTTGGCTCTAGTTCCTCCTCCTCACCTGCACAACTCCCCTCAGACTTTCAAAGGCCCAGAACTCAGAAAGAAGGCTGGGCATGGTGGTCCACACTTTGTTTTGTTTTGTTTGGTTTGGTTTTTCAAGACAGGATTTCTCTGTGTAGCCCCAGCTGTCCTGGACTCACTCTGTAGACCAGGCTGGCTTCGAACTCACAGAGATCCACCTGCCTCTGCCTCTGCCTCCTGAGTGCCGGGATTAAATGTGTGTGCCACTGTGCTCAGCTAGCCCATGCTTTTTTTTTTTTTAAAGATTTATTTACTTATTTTATGTATATGAGGGCTCTATTTACATGCCAGAAGAGGGCATCAGATCACAGTATAGATGGTTGTGAGCCACTGTTGGGAATTGAACTCAGGACCTCTGGAAGAGCTGACAGTGCTCTTAACTACTGAGCCATCGCTCCAGCCCCGGCCCATGCTTTTAATCCTAGCATTTGGAAGGCAGAAGCAGGAGGATCTCTGTGAGTTCAAAGCCAGCCTAGTTTACATAATGAGTTACAAGACAGCCAGAGCTTTGTAGCAGTAAATAAATGAAAAGATAAATGAATTTAGAGTTGTTAAAAAGCAGGAAGGAGAAGAGGAAAGCTGCTACCAAGCCAGCACCCCCACTGTCCTTTCTATGCCTTCCTCCCCTCCAGTCTGCCCATCTGAGAAATAAGGTGACACCAAGTGGCCTCTGTGTTCCCTCCAGTTCTGACATTCTGCAATTCTCCAAGACTGGAGTGGGCAGGGGGCAGAGGCAGAGGGCAAGGGGCAGGAGGCTGTGGGCAGGGGCAGGGGTACGAGGCTGTGGGCAGGGGCAGGGGCAGGAGGCTGTGGGCAGGGATAGGGGGCAGGGGCAGGGGTACGAGGCTGTGGGCAGGGGCAGGAGGCTGTGGGCAGGGGTATGGGCAGGGGCAGGAGGCTGTGGGCAGGGGTACGAGGCTGTGGGCAGGGGTATGGGCAGGGGCAGGAGGCTGTGGGCAGGGGCAGGGGGCAGGGGCAGGAGGCTGCCCTGACAACAGCAGTGACAGAGGAAAAGTCCTATCAGAGTGGGCCAAGGCAAGAAAGGAAACAGATGCCACAGTCAGGTGGGACTGGGACAGGTGAGAGAACTCCACAGAGGTCTCCCCGTGTCCATGGTGTCTGGTGCCTTGCCCCCTCCAGCAACAGCCTTGGCTCCCTTCCTCCCTTTCTCAGCCTGCTAGAGAGCTAAGAAAGTAAAGCTCTGGGATGAGGCGAGGGAGGGGCCCCTGGGAGGAGGGCTCTGAAATGCAGAGAAGAGCATGCAGGCCAGGAGCTTGAGGGGTTCCTGCAGTCCCGTAGTTTCCTGTTAGGATATTTTCCTTCCGGCTTCCTAGGTTAGCTCTGCCACCATGGAAAGGAAAAGGGCGCGCTCAAGACAATGGCCGGATAAGTAGGGCATGCCAGGGCTCTCCAACTTGTTTGGTTGTGCCCTGCTCCAGGTAAAAACATTTTCTAACAAACATTTGATTTACAAATTACATCCCTCAGGGCGAGATGGCTCAGTGGGTAAAGCCGCTGAACCCGAAGATCAGAGTTAAACCACGTGGCGCATGCGTGTATGCAGGGATGAAGGAAGGAAAGAAGGGAGAAAGGGAGGGAGGTTAGCTTAAAAATGATTTTTAACTCACAGATTGCATCCCTGGAATGCTGAAAGGATGCAACACAATTTCTAAAGCACAAGGTGATGAGACACAAACAGGGAGCTTCTAATAAATTCTTCCCGGGGCCACCAGTGAGAAGCTGGGTGCTCTGCCTAACCCTCCAGGAGCCACCCCTGCTGAGCACTCCAGAGAATGAGGAGACAAGCTGAAACCACAGCAGGAGACATATCACACACACACACACACACACACACACTTCCTTCCCTCTGCTGCAGAACAGGACAATTCCTTCACAAACACACAACAGCCAAAGACAGGAAGGGAAGGAGGGAGGGAGGGAAACAGAGGCAGAGACAGAAGGCAAAAAAGCAAGTAGAGACTGCAGCCTAGGGCAGGTGGGAGTGAGCCAGCCGTCTGAGGCAAGGGCTCTGGGAGCCAGACACCTAGGGAAATGGAGGTGGGCTCCGGACAGTGCAAGGGGGCTCCCTGGCTTACCCCAGGAGCTCTGCTTCTGGTAGTCACAGAACTCTTCGCCCTCAGGCTTGGGGTAGAAGATGTAGGCACAGCCACACTTCTTGATCATGTTTTCCTGGAAGCAAGAGTGGATGCACACCTGGAGGAGAAGGGAGGGGTGAGGAGAGGCACCAGGCCTGGCCCAACCTCACCCAGGGAGCCCCACGTGCAGGAAGGCTGCACCCTTCTCACCACGGTACCATCCCCTTCTACTTCCTCTCCACCCCTCCACCCAGCTGACCAACTTCCAGGAAATGGCTGCAACAGGCTCTGTGTACCTGCTGCGTGTACTTGGAAGGGTAAAGGTTCTTGACAGGGACATCGAGGCCGTCCTCAGTGCAGTCGCCGTAATTGCCTCCAAGGCTGTCCAGGGCTTCCTGTGAACCCGTGTACACCACGAATTAGTTCACAGGTAAAGAGGGGGGGGGGTCAGGCTTCACCTTGGCTTTTCAGCCTTCCCTCAATCCCAAGTATAACTCACACCCTGGGCAGCAATTTGTCAGCCTCCCCATCTTGGTGGACCATCTTCCAGGGCCCCTTCCAGGGCCCCAGACATCCCTCCTTGTACCACTCTGGAATCCTAAGGATGTCCTGAACCCTTCTTAGCACTTTGGGTCCTCTCCTCAAAGCCTTGCTTCCCTCGGCCCCCTTGGCTAGCCCCTCCACGCAGTTCCTCTCCTGAAGACCTCCATACCCTGAAGACTATTCACAAGGCTCCCTTCAGCCTCCTGGCTGCTACGGCTACATCCTGTCTCCCGTCTTCCTCTCCCTCCAGTGATGCTCTTTTCCCAGGTTCCCAGCCAGAGCATCCTTGCCTTCCTCATGCTGATGGAGGTCTCCACACCAGGCCGCAGGTTGAAGCCACCATCATCCATAAAGGCAGGCTCGTCCTGCCCATGGACCATCACCCTGGCCCCTGTCACCGTGGACAGCAGGGGGATGAAGTCATTCTGCTCCGTGCGCAGTGTCAGGGACAGACCTGGAGACACAGTGGGACAGGAGTTGGGGATGGAGACCCGCCCTCTCATCCTTGCAGAGTCCTGGAACAAGGCCAGCAGGTGGACTTGGCAAACCAGAGCTGAATTCTGGGCCAGCTTAAAGGATAGAAATCCTTCTGTACCGAGAGTGGATTATTGGGTAGGTGGGTGGGGGGGTGCGCGTGGGGAGAACGGACTGAGCAGATCCTTCCAGAATAGTGAGGGGACATATCCAGGTGAAGCCCAGAGGATGCCCAGCATCTCTAGTATGTGAGGCGGAGGTGAGTGAACATGAGTGAGGCAGGTCAGCAGGGAGGGCATCATGGGGGCAGGAGCTGCTCACCATTGTTGACTCCAGGCATGGAAGACATCCAGAGATTGGAGTTGTTCTTGTGGTTGAAAGTGTAGCAGTTCCCATACACAGGGTGGTGGAACCGAGAGTAATTCCTTAGTAGGCAAGGGGATCAGAGAGGGAAGGAAGTACAGGAGGTCAGCGGAGCATGACGTATGGCAGAAGAGACCGTTCCCAAGCAGGCCTTATAGAGCATCCATCAATCACCTGTCACCTCCTGTGTGTCTACATAATACCGGGAGGTTGCCCATACTCCTGTCACCTCCAGTGTGTGTACACAATACTGGGAGGTTGGCCTGTGCTCCCTCTGTCACCTCCTGTGTGTCTGCACAACCCTGGGAGGTCAGCCTGTGCTCCCTCTGTCACCTCCTGTGTATCTGCACAACCCTGGGAGGTCAGCCTGTGCTCCCTCTATCACCTCCTGTGTGTCTGCACAACCCTGGGAGGTCAGCCTGTGCTCCCTCTATCACCTCCTGTGTGTCTGCACAACCCTGGGAGGTCAGCCTATGCTCCCTCTGTCACCTCCTGTGTGTCTGCACAACCCTGGGAGGTTGGCCTGTGCTCCCTCTGTCACCTCCTGTGTGTCTGCACAACCCTGGGAGGTCAGCCTGTGCTCCCTCTTACAGCCAACGGCATCATTCCACACCACACAAGGCAAGGCCACACACAGCAGGCCTGGGATTTACACAAGTGATCTTGTCTGTTTCAGCCGCCCCCCCTCTTAAAAAAACAAAACCAAACCCTCCTAAGCTCTGTGTTTAAGATCCATCCATGGGGGCTGGAGAGATGGTTCTGAGGTTAAGAGCACTGTCTGTTCTTCCAAAGGTCCTGAGTTCAATCCCCAGCAACCACATGGTGGCTCACAGCCATCTTTAATGTGATATGATGCCCTCTTCAGACATGCAGGAGTACATGTAAGCAGAGCACTGTGTGCATAATAATAAATAAATAAATCTTTGAAAAATTAAAAAAAAAAAAAAGATCCATCCACGAAGCTCCACTGAGTCTGCTGACTCCCTCCCCCGCTACATGCCATCCATGATGAGGATCTACCACACTGTGCCCTTCTCCCCTCCCAGTGAATGCAGATCCCGTGGATGCAGGGACAGTGATGATGAGCCTGGGATTGAGACCCGGGCATCTGCCTGTTAGCCCAGCTTCTTCTCCAGCCTCGCTGCCTGGTCCCCCCCACCCCCCACCACCCCCCGTGTCCTCTAGTGTCACCCTAAGATACTCGGGATGCCCCTGGCTTCTCAGGACCTAAGCTGTGGTTCTCCACTCGGGTTGTGAGATCCTTGAGAAAAGGAACCACACCTCTGTCTTATTTTAGGGTCAGATACATGGTTCCTGGCACACAGGCAACACTAATAAATAATAGTGCGTGGCCATTGAGAGCACTGATGAGAGAAAAGGATGGGGGAGGGGTGCAGGGGGGGGCGGGAGGGGCGGGCAGGAAGACAACATTAGAGGAGGGAGTGAAAGCCACAGCGAGCATGGAGCTGAAGGGAAGAAGTTCAGAGCACAAGGGAGGAAATGAAGCCAGGTGTTTTCCAGAAGTCTCTGTGCACGAGCGAGTCTCAGGTGAATAGGTCCAGTCAGTAGCTGGTCTATAACAGGCCTGGGAGTCAGGAAGAAAACCACACAGCCATGTTGCTACAGTAAAATCACAGGTTCTGAGAGCCACGTGGAGAGGGGACCCAGGTTCCACTTGCTGCCATCAGGGAGATGGCAGAGGGAACAGGACAGGAGGCAAATGAGGCGCTGGCCTGTGACCGGTAGAGGGAGTGAGATGGGGACAGTGACCATCTGAGAGTGGGTCTGCTCACGTGGCCTTGAGCTAGCCTTACTTCCACGGTCAGTCTCTTTATCTGTAAAACGAGCAGAGCAAAACTAGAAGATCCGGGAGACAGGTACAAGGTGTGAGACTCTGGGGCTCGTGTCAGGCTGCACTAGGAAGCCAGCATCTCTACAGCTGGGCTGGATGTGGGGAGACTGAAGGAGGGCTCTAACTTAGAGTGCCACTGATCCCCACTGGCTGGGAGCAGAGAAGGGCACAGTGTGGTGGATTCACACAGCGATGGATGGCATGAAGAAGGTGGAGTCAGTGGATGCGATGGAGCATCATGGATGGGTCTTAAACACAGAGCCGAGGAAGGCTTTATTCTGCATGTTAGAAAAAGATAAAATAAGATCTATAACACATATGATCACTTATGTAAATTAAAAAAAATAAACTTTGTAAATGCACATATAAAGAAATGTATATTAAACACATTAGTACAGTGTCCACTGAGAAGCCAAATCATGTGATGGTTCAGAATAAAGCCTTGGCTGGGCGTGGTGGCGCATGCCTGTAATCCCAGCACTGTGGAGGCAGAGGCAGGCAATCTCTGTGAGTTCAAGGCCAGCCTGGTCTACAAAGTGAGTCTAGGCTGTGTAGCCAAGACTACACAGAGAAACCCTGTCTCAGGAAAAAAAAAAAAAAAAAGAATAAAGCCTTGGGCTGGAGAGATGGCTCAGAGGTTAAGAGCACTGACTGCTCAAAGGTCCTGAGTTCAATTCCCAGCAACCACATGGTGGCTCATAACCATCTATAACAAGATCGGGTGCCCTCTTCTGGTGTGCAAGTGTGCATGCAAGTATACATAATAAAATAAATAAGTCTTTTTTAAAAAAAGAATAAAAGCACTTGCTGTCAAGACTGACAACCTAAGTTAAATCCCTAGAGCTCACATTGTGGAAGGACAGAATTGACTTCCACCTCTACAAGTATTCCACAGAAGGCAAGTGTGTACAAACATTTAAAAAAAAAAAAAGCCCCATCCAGTGCGACGATGCCTGTAATCTCAGCACTGGGAGGTTGGTACCAGAGGATTGCCATCAATATGAGTCTAGCTGAGGCTACATGCTACATAGTTTGTTCCAGATTAGTCTAGGGAAAGAGTGAGACCTTGTCCAAAAAACAGGAGAGGGGGCTCTAGAGCCCAACTCCTTATATTTAAACGCTAACTCTAAGAAATACTAGACAGGAGGCCAAACAAGTGTCTTACTCTCCTCCTCTGTCAAATGAAGATGATAGAAACAGCTAGGGTAGGGCACTGAGCACTAAGTTAAAGTACGAGTGCTTAGTAAGAACTGTATTAGCTTCCCACTAAGGAGGGAGTGACTGACTAAACCACCTAAAGTAAAAAAGACAGGCAGAGATGGCTCAGCTGGATAAAGGTGCCCGCCGCCAAACTTGCCTAAGGTTGAGGAAAGCAATTCCTGGGAAAACTGTCCTCTGCCCACACATGCGCATGGACAAATAACTACAGGTAGCTTCCTTCCTTTGCTTGTTTTTCACATAGACACTAACAAGCGGAGGATGCGCAGAACTTAGAACCCTCAGGATTGCTGCTGGGAATATGAAGGTGTGTGTGTGTGCGCCTGGGGGAGTCCAGCAGGGGTCTCCGGATGCTGGGCAGTGATGTGGCCCAGCCCTGCACTCCTGGGGAAACTAAAACACTGCCAGTATAAAACCTCACTCAGGTGCACCTGCATCAGTGTCCTTCATAAAGGCCTAGGATTAGGAAGGGCCCGTATCACAAAGGTGTGCTATGGCTATACAACACAGCATTACCTGCTGAGATCCGAGTTCTGCCACAAGTTACAGCCTGGATAAACATGGCAAGCACATGTTAGGTAAAAGACACCTCCAGCCGCTGTGTGTGTGTGTGTGTGTGTGTGTGTGTGTGTGTGTGTGTCTGTGCGTGTGTGTGCACACATATGTATATGCAAGAACCTAATAATTTCTAGACAGCCAATCTTCCACTGAAATACAGCGCTAGCCCTTGTAATGGCATCTCCCGTAGAGAGCAGTCGATGTAGACAAGACAGCAGATTAGTGGTCCCCAGGGCTTGAAAGAGATGGACCTCGGGGAACCGCCTAACCAGTAAATGGGCTTCTTGGGGGTGAGTGAGGAAAACGTTCTAAAGTTAGATAATGGGCAAGAGTTGCACAGCTCTAAACATGTTTAAAAACCACTGATCTGGATATATGAAAAAGGAGAATTTTACATGTTATGAAGAAAAGATCATGTCTGAGGCCATGGCTCAGTGAGAGAGGGCTTGCATGCATGCTGCGAGGGCCTGCGTTCGATATTCAGAACTAAACGAAAGGGAAAGGAGAAACAGAAGACAGGAGGAAGGAAGAGGGAAGGATCCGGGAGGCCGTGCTCGGAAGCTCACCTAGACTGCAGAGGGTCTCGTTGTATTGACTGGATGTGTATGCATGTTTTGCCTATGTGTCTATCTGCACACCATGAGCACAGCTGGAACCTCTGGAGGCGGGAAGAGGACATCCGGTCCCATAGAACTGGAGTTACGGACAGCTGTGAGCCACATGCATGTGGCTGCTGGGAGCTGAATCCGGCCCCAGTGCAAGAGCAGCCAGTCCCCTCTCCAGCCCCTGCTCCAGAGGGCTTTGAACGGACACTGATGTGAACAGTTAATATAGCAAAGCTACGTTTCAAATGTGCCTCTCAATTCTCGTGTTGAAAAATGACTTCCCAGTGTATTAGAGACAGGATCCAACAGGAAGAGACGGGGTCACGGGGTAAATCCCCATGAATGGATCCACATCGGTAGTTACCTCAGGGTTCTGGAGAGGGTTAGCTATAGTTAAGGACAGGCTGTTACTCAGTCAGGCCAGCTTCCTGCTTTCTCTTTCACACGCTCACTTTCTCTTCCTCTTTTTGCCATGTTACGTTATGGGAGCCCTCACTAAGTTCCGGCACCGGGCTTTTAGACTTCTCAATCTCTAGTATTATAAGCAACAAACTTTAAAAAAGAAATATATATATAATAAAAAAATCTTTAAAAATAAAACAAAATGCATAATAGCCAAGATCATCAGAAAATAAAAGAAAGAAAGAAAGAAAGAAAGAAACGAACTTCTTTTCTTCATAAATTAACCAGTTTGTAGTTTTCCATTGTTGCAACAGAAAGGGACAAAGACTTCCTGTGAGGAATAAAGCAAGGACTTGAAAGCAGAAAGTTAGACAGTTTATAGGGTTGTTCCAACAGTCGAGTGAGAAAGGCTGAGACTCTGAGCTGAGGGAGGGACTTGCATGCCAGGATTACAATGAACTGTGGACTTGCTGGACAGGGAGGCCAGAGCTTGGAGTGGACAAAGGGGGAGGACTGGGACAAAAACTCCAGGTGGAAGGTGACAGAGAGGCTTGGTGGCAGGTGCAGGCTGGCCTAGGCTTAGCTGCCTCACTTTCCTGCTGCTAGCGTTTATCCATAAACAAACAAAGAGCTCAGGCAGGTACAGAACTGTGTGATGGGGTAAGAAATACAAGCAACAGCAGGTGACACCTGGCCCTGCTGCCACTCTCTTGTGACATGGGTGGAGGAAGGGGCCCCCTGCAGAACAGAGACAACACTTCAGCACCAGTCCCACTGGCTAGAGGCTCAGAGGTGGGCCCTGGAAGCCGAGCAGCAAAGGTAGAGGAGAAAAAGCAAGGGTAGGAGGCCAGAGGCTACAGAAGGGAGCCCCTCACTTCCTCCTTCTACCAGCTTAACTAGGTGGCTGTGTCCTCTTTGAAAGGAGCGTATGCAGGGGTCCTGACAGAAATTGTCCTTGAGGGACAGTGAGATGTGGAGACTCCTTCGGCCAGCCTGAGCCTCTGGGCACGGCACTTCACCTGTTTGGGTGCGAGAGGACCGACCCCGCCATGCCCTGGAGTGTATAAAGTGCCCTCTCACATTTGCCACCTCAGGCAATCGGTGTAGCGCCTAAGATAGTCACTGTCATCATCACTTGAGTGAAAACGCCAAGAGGGCAATATATCCCACGTGCCTACACCCGGGTCTGGCACACGGCCCACACTGTCAGAAACCTCCTTTCTTGGGCTTTGATTTGTTTCCATTTTACAAAGAAAAAGGTTCTGAAGACCGTCGCGAGATGAAAGAGTCACCGGGCCAACAAGAGACAGAACCACAGCGGGATCTTCCGCTCCGTGGATCTTACCACATTGCCGTCTACAGATGACGCGTTGGGCACAGACGTGGGCTTCAGGCTAGTGCCCTCGCAATTTTACCGACCCAAAGACACAAGCATTTCCTGAGCCCCCCCACCCCACCCGGGAGGACCCAGGAAGGAGATTCCGAGGAACCACCGAGCCAGCGGGGCCTACTCACGCCTGGTTGCAGGGGGCCTGGTTGAAGCGGCAGGTGAAGATGAAGTTGCCCAGGGCTTCCTCCTCTAAAGCCGGTGAGGTGTCGGGCAGTCTGGACAGGATGTTGATGTAGTGGAAGCGGTACCATTCCCTCACTGCATCCACCCCGGAGGAGTAGGTCTGGTAGAAGCAGTCAGATTTGTTCTGGTTGCACTGCACACAAGAGACCACGATGTCAGCGCCCATCAGGGAGACATCGGCGTCAAAGGCTGACAGGTGACTTATTCTGAGGGCGGATGACCAGGAAGGTATAGGGAGCAGGGTGTAGGTGGGACAGAAAGGGAGAAACACACTCTCCTAGAAGCCCCTAGGAGAGTTGGCCAGAGGATCATGGGATTGAGGCAGTGGTAGGCAGTGTCTTTTCCTCGGTGTAGTTCACTTACACAGCCAGGCAGGAAGAGAAGCAGGAATTCCCGCCCCTCCCCCCCTCCTTTCACTAATGGTGAAGGTCAGGGATCCAAAGGTTTGTTTCCACAACAAAAGCGAGCCTAGAACTCCACTGTGCTGGTGGTATGGTCCAACTCACAGGGCTCCCTTTCTCTTTCGCTCTTTCCCATTTTCTCCTACTCTTTCTTTTAGTCTGGGTGTTTAGGCTCTGGGGATGTAGCTCAGGGGAAGAGCCCTTGCCAAGCACAGGGAATGACCTGGGTTTTACACATACACACACACACACACAGACACACACACACACACACACACCTCATGTTATTCAGTGTCTCATTTACTTACCGTCTGTTACAGGCTTGAAGAACCTCAGTTCTCCGTTCTCTGTCATGGGAGGGTCTCAACTAAGTCCCACCAGTGGGGACTTGAATTCACAACTGTGTATTTTCTGCAACAGATTTACTTCTTGCCACTTATTACTACATAAGCAGGCGGCCAAGAGGCTCCACGAAAGGTGGCAGGGAGGGGCGCCGCTGTAGGTTTTTATTATTTTTTTTGCACCGATTATTTATTTGTTTTTATTTACTTGTTTACTTATTTACGTATTTGTGTTACTTGCTTGAAAGTCCATGAGATCCTCGGGCCTGTCAGTCTGACGGAGTGGGCGGGGCCATGACAAGGGGCGAGAGCGTGGGCGGGTCCTGACCTGAGGGGCGGGGCTTACCAGTTCGAAGCCGATCTTCCAGTCCTTCCGGTCCACTTGTGGGTTGTTGTCACGAACGCTGGAAGACGAGCGCGCCGCGCGGGCTGGGTAGGGTGGAGGCGGTACGCGCAGGCGCTGCAAGGGGTGCGGGAAAGCGCCCCTAAGGTCGCGGGTGCTACGGCGGCGGGCCCCAGCCTGGCGAGTGTAGGAGGAGTTGTATTTGTAGAGCTCAAAGAGCGTCTGTTCCGTCATGTGGTCTAGCTCTTCGAGCGCCTCTTTGATTTCGGTGTATCTGAAAAGAGTCAACCGGGAGGAGGTTGGTCTAGGGGCGCCCGCCGGATCTCGGGCTGCGCTACGGTGTTCTCCGTAAACTACGAGAGGATCAGAGATCCCTATGACGGCTCCAGAGCCGTCTGGAGGTAGGGGAGGAAAGAGACTTGTCTGTAGGGGATGTCTAGGCCAGGACTTCATTTATGGGGGGACTCCGTCCTGCCCTTCCCCTCAGGGGAGGGTGCCCTTTGGGAGTGCCTGTCACCTGTACCTTCAATTGGAGGCTTCTCAGCAACTGCACTTTCAGACTCTCCCTAACTGCTTTAAAAATACCCCATGTATTTCTCTAGAGATTGGCCTTGGCTGTCCTGGATTCATTTTGTAGACCAGGCTAGCCTCGAACTCACAGTAATCCACCTGTCTCTGCCTCCCGAGTGCTGGGATTAAAGGTGTGCGCCACCACACCCGGCTCTCACTCATTCTTAATACTGATCGTATTACTATCTGCGTGACCGACATCCACATTGCTGGCCTTAGAATTACTGTCTAAGAAACAAAGCAGAGGTGGTAAATTAAACCAGGCTGCAAGGTAAAAAACCAATACACAGATATTAATTGCATTTTTAAATACTAGCAACAAAGAAATGGAAAATGAAAATAACACCACACTGGGGCTGAAGAAATAGCTCTGCGATTAAGAACACTCGAGGCTCCTCTGGAGAATCTAAGTTCAGTTCTCAGCACCCACATCAGAACTCCAGTTTCAAGGAAATCTGACTCCCTCTTCTGGCCTCCAGCCACACTCACACATGTGGCATACACATAAATAAAAGTACATTTTAATTTTTATTTTCTTTTAATTATTTTTTGCTTGTTTATTTTTTCTAGACTAGGTTTCTCTGTGTAGCCTTGGTTGATCTGGACTCTTTGTAGACCAGGCTGGCCTTGAACTAACAGATATCTGCCTACCTTTGCTTCCCGAGTACAGGGATTAAAGGCATGTGCCACCACGCCTGGCAAAAGTAAATATTTTTAAAAATGACTTCTTAAGTAAATCTGATTAATTTAGGAGCAAATCTGATGAAAGATAAGCAAGATGACATATATTTTTGAAACCCTGCTAAAGACCCAGTGCCAAACCCAAAGGAATCACACAGCTGCTCATGCCCTCGATGTCACCACGTCTCCCAACTTGATTTTTAGACGACATACAATCCAGACCCCATATTCAGCAAACGTTTTCAAAGGAAGTGGCGGGTGGTTCTAAGGCTTCTATGGAAATGCAAAGAGCGTCTATGGAGCTCAGACTGACTTCAAACTTGAAATCCTCCTGCCTTAACCTCATGAGCAGCTGAGCTTGCAGGTACATTCCACAATGCCTGTTTGCAAGGAAACTGCCATGGCCAAAACAATTGTGGGAAAGGAAAAAAAAAATGTGGATTTCTACTGCCTGAGTTTACTATTTACTGTAAAGGGGGCTGGAAGGCTGTCTCAAAGGCTAAGAGCAATGGCTGCTCTCCCAGAGGACCTGGGTTCGGTTCTCAGCACCTTCATGGTGGCTCACAACCATCTGTAACTTCAGTTCCAGGGGATTCATCCTCTTTTTGCCTCCATGAGCACTGCATGCACATCTAAAGACGTACATTCAAGCAAAACACCTATACACTTGAAATATAATAGTAATAATAATAGTGACAGTAATAATTTAAAAATATTTGCTGGGCCAGGCACGGTGGCACACATCTTTAATCCCAGCATCAGAGAGCCAGAGTTCTAGGCCAACCTGATGTATATAGTGATTTCCAGGTCAGCCAGGGCTACATAGTGAGACCTTGTTTCAAAACAAACAAACAACATAAATAATAAATATACAAGAGGAATTGGCTGGAAATGCCCAATATTGTCACTATTAAATGTCACTTTAAAGAAAAAGTCAAGAGCTGGGTGCGGTGGCACACATCTTTAATACCAGCACTCTCGAGGCAGAGGTAGCCTATGGGTTCTGATCTCTATGAGTTTAAGGACAGCCTGGTCTACACATTGAATTCCAGGACAGCCAGAGACATACAGTGAGACTCTGTCTAAAAAGAAAAGAAAGAAAACAAGCTTCGAGCACTAGTGAAAGGTGCTACTGCCAGGGAAGAAGGGTTAGTGCATCTGGGCTCTGACACAAGCACCATTTTGTTTTGTTTTGTTTGCTTTTGTGGTCCGCAGGATCAAACCCAGGGCCCTACAAATGCTAGGCCCGTCCTCCACCACGGAGCCACACCTGCAGCCCAAGGTTATTTAAAATCTCACCCATGATGCTAATGTACAACTGTCCCGTTCAGACCTTCACATTTCTCCCCCTTTGCTTCTATTTTCATCCTGAAAGTCTAGCTGGCTGGACCCTAGGCTTTCCCTTTTTGCAGCCGCTCCCTCATCCCCTCACAGGAGAATAGAGAGCTCAGGCTCAAGGGTGTGTGCCCAAGGCCTTCTGGGAGACCGATTCGGAACTGATATTCCAAGAATGGACATGCCAGCTAGTATGAGCACTTCTGAGGAGCCAGGCACATCCATTACATATACGGCTCAACCATCTGGGCTAACAGCATTGCCATGGCCCTTTCCCAAGACAATATGGCCAGGAGGACATGGGTCAGAATGTGCTCTCCATCTTCAGTGTCCTCTAGTCTATCCCAGAAAGACCACTAGAACTCTCACACACTGCCCCCTGCTGGAAGGGCACTCTGGTGCTCCAGCTAGGTGATGTCCAACCTTTGTGATTCCCAGCCTTGGCCACTCATCTGTGGAACTAGACAGATCAGCCTGTCACAGAAAGTCCTGGAGAGATGGAAGGAGGAAATACTCGGAAACACAAAGTGAAGATGACTCTCCTCTGTAAAAGAGAGGCTGGCGGGATATAGGAATCCTAAGAGGCTTGGGGGGCTGGCACACATATTTTCCCATCTGTGTCTACTCCTCCATCCCTGATAGACTTGATGGGCTCCCAAACACCTGCTCAGGGACCTTTGGAGGATTCTCAGCCGGCATTCTGGAATTCTTGGCAGAGCTGAGAACAAGAGACAAGGCAGTCTCCTTCCTTGGCAGTGTGTACCAAGGCCCTATTCCCTGTCTCAGCCAGGCCAGTCTTGACACTCCTCTCTTTGATTACTTTCCCAGCCCTTCGTCTCCCAAGCAGCTCTGAACAATGCTAACGAGGCACACGCACAGACCCTGCAGCCTCAGCTTGTAGATACCCAACACACAGCCTGCATGCACATGTAGACACCCAACAAGCAGCCCTTATCCAGAGCTCTTGCATGGGTTCTGAGCTCTCAGATGTCACATGGAGCCATTGGAGAGTAGGGGCAGCCAGGGTGGCCAGTGTGGGTGTCATGCTGAGAGGATGGCTCTGCTGAGCTCTTCTGGCCTCACAGCAGGACTGTTATTGCCTCTGGGCAAGCTGGGCTCAGGGCCTCTAAGCAGGATAATTACTTCTTTAGAGTTAGCCACAAAAAAACCAAAAAAAAAAACAAAAAAAAAACCAACCCTGTTATAATCTCTCTTAGGCTATCAGGATGATGCTGTGTAGAATTCCACTTTTTCCGTTTGTTTCTTTGTTTTGTTTTTCCAAGACAAAGGTTTCTCAGCAGGCCATGGTGGTACATGCTTTCAATACTAGCACTCAGGGAGGCAGAGACAAGCTGATCATTTGAGATCAAGGCCAGCCTGGTCTACAAATGGAGTCCAGGACAGCCAAGACTACACAGAAAAACCCTATCTAGAAACAAACAAACAAACAAACAAACAAACAATTGCCAGGCGTGGTGGCCCATGCCTTTAATCCCAGCACTCAGCACTCAGGAGGCAGAGGCAGGCAGATCCCTGTGTGTTGGAGGCCAGCCTGGTCTACAAATCGAGTCCAGGACAGGCAAAGCCACACACAGAGAAACCCTGTCTCGAAAAACCAATAAATAAATAAATAGATGGTTTCTCTATGTTGTCCTGGCTGTCCTGGAACTAGTTCCTGTAGACCAGGCTTGCCTCAAACTCAGAATGCCACTTTTTGTTTTGTTTTGTTTTTCTTTTTCGAGACAGGGTTTCTCTGTGTAGCCTTGGCTGTCCTAGATTCACTTTGTACACCAGGCTAGCCTAGAACTCACAGCTATCCACCTGCCTCTGCCTCCCAAGTGCTAGAATTAAAGGCATGTGCCACCATGCCTGGCTTAAAAATGCCACCATTTAATGAGCTGGCCGGACCATGTAGAATCTGATACATGGATAGCCAGTCCCCAAAATCAATAACAAATCACACTAGAAAATGTTTCCCTTAGCAGTACAATGAGATGTTCACCTTGCCTTTGAAGTATGAACCTCACACAGATGGCAAAGAGTTGTTGCTTCCTGGCGGGCTACTCACACGTGAAAAGGACTACGCATCACTCTTAGGCCAGTGGGTGCTATGCCACTCCAGTTGGTGTTGTATTATTATCATAGGTATTAGCTATTAGAGATAAATGCCATTACAGGGGCGTACTGTCGGCCACTTACGCACCATGTGACTTCGAGGTTGTAACGGAAGTACCAAAGGAGTGCTGAAGACCCAGATTCCGGTTCTTGCTCCTCTCGGCACCTGGTGGCTTCTGGCTTCTTTCTTTCTTTCTTTCTTTCTTTAAAGATTTATTTATTTATTATTATGAATACAGTGCTCTTCCTGCATGTACATGTGTGGCCAAGAAGAGGGCACTAGGTCTCATTTTAGACAGCTGTGAGCCACCCTGTGGTTGCTGGGAATTGAACTCAGGACCTCTAGAAGAGCAGACAGTGCTCTTAGCCTCTGAGCCATCTCACCAGCCCTTTTGGTTTCTTTTTACTTATAGGTTCTTGGAGCCTCAATTTTCTTTCTATCTGTCCTTCTTATCCGGGAAAACTGACAGCGGCCAGTGGAATGGCTCTGCTAGTAAAAAGCGTTTGCTGACGAGCCAAGCAACCTGAGTTCAGCCCCCCGCCCCCCCAAGAACAGAATCCAGGTAAAGGAAGGCGAGAACTGGCCCCACAAGGTTGCCTTCCATGTACCTGCCAAAACACATGAGCACCCACCCATGCACAAGCACACACACAGCTCTGCCTATGCAAGACCCCGTGCACTGTACCGCCCTGGTCCCAGCGGCAGACTGCCTGACAGACAATGGCCTGGCCACTGGCCACCCCAGGGTCTCCACCCCCAGTCTGGACTCTCCCTGCCGGACACCAGACTGAGAAGTGCAGGTCAAGGGTGGCTCTCCGGCTCAGAGCCGCACTTCCTTCTGTGACTCTCTCAGGAAACGGCCCTCTCTCTGCCCCACTCTTGCTGCCAGGTCCCTTGCTCTGCCATCTGCAGAAAAGACGAGGCCATGGTCTTCACTGCTCAAAAGCTCCACGTTCTTCCTTGGTTTTATTTCATTGTTGCTAGCCCAGGGTCTCATGTAGCCTAGCCAGCCTCCAACTCAAGTTGTAGCCAGAGCTAAACCAACCTTGTAACTCCTGGTTCTCCTGTCCTTCCTTCCCAAGAGCCAGCATCACTGACATGTGTCACCCGGCCTGGCTGAATTCTGCCTTGGGTCGAGCCCTAAGTTCCATGTACGTTTGCAGGCTCTGCTTCTCTGGGATGTGGCGATATCCAGCACCCTCCTTCGAGTGACTAGAACTTGTAAAGCAACACAGCGCTGCCGTCAGGACCGCCTTCTTGTGATTCTCTGCGGGCTGTGTCCCTCAGCAGGTAGGCACCCCAGTGTGACTATTCTCCACTCCGGGCCCTCTCTGGCAACTGGATCCTCCATCCTATCCTCTTCTTGCCCGAGACTTGAGTCCCTGCCTCTGCCAACAGCCATGATTCACACTCAGGTCACCAACCACGAGGCTGCCCCAGCTTGTCTGCTGTCTCTACCTCTCACTGGCCGTGTTTCCCCACCCCTGCACTCCTAACCAGGAAGCCACTTCATCTGCTTCTCCTCCTGCTGGGATCCTACCAGATGCTCCACCTTGGGGAAGCCTTGCCTTCCTATGAGACAGAGCTGTGAAGTCACACTTGATCTGGGACGTGACTGCTAACATGAGAGGCACTAGCTCTTAGCTGGAAGTGATTTTTGCATCCCAGTTTCGCTTGCTATCTGCCTGAGTTTAATTCTCTGGGCATCTGCTTCTTCATTTATAAAATGAAGGAAATAGTGGTAAACACATTTGGGGTTAAATCAGTCATTAATCTCGCTTTTCTTAAAGGTCAGACATCTGGGCAGGTAGACGGGACAGCTGAGCAGGGATTACCTACAGGTATTCAGCCTGGGTCTTTGGTGACAGCTGGCAACACTATGTCGCTCTGGCTGTCCTAGAACTATGTAAATTAGGTTGTCCTGTAGCTCACAGAGATCTGCCTGCCTCCGTCTCCAGAGTGTTGAGGTTAAAAGCATAAGCACAGCTGGCCCATTTAATACTATTTTGCTCCGATTTAGATTCATCTGGAGAGCCATTGGGACATCAATATATATTCGTCATTGTTACTGTTATTTTTCTTCATTATTAGCTATATAGCTTTGGGTCTAATTAGTTCACCTGGGTGAACATCAGTTATCCTCATCTGAAAACTGGACATAACACAGGGGTGGTACCAAGTGTCCTGTGATCCCAGGAGTTCAAGGCCAGCCTGGGCTGTATCAAGATCCTATCTTTCACAAAAGAAGAAAAGAAAAGAAAGCAACAAAGGGAAATATATATGTATGTGTGTATATATATATATATACACATGCCCACCTCCCTAGACTTGGCAGAGGGGCTAGTGCTTAAAAATCATGCAACAGGGAGTCAGGTACATAGTAGGTCTCCAGTTTCCGCCTGTATTTGGGAGCCCGCCTCTAGCCCCTCCCTCCCTTCTGTGTGTTCTCTCTCTCCTCCCTCTGCAGTGACCTTTTCCAGTTAGAGGGAACTTTTCTGTATGGGCACCTGCTTTCCAGTCGCGGGGGGGGGGGGGTGTCCCTAGACAGTGTGGTGTCCAGTGCCTGGGTGTTTTATCCTGGCCTGTCCAGGGCCATGCACCTGGCACAACCTTAGAAACTATGCAACCCTCAGCAGACTCACCCCCAGCCCTCCCTGTATCTCCTCATCTTAGTGACCACAAATATTTATTGAGTGCCTGCAACCTACTTCCAGGCCCTGGCCCCTCCCACGCCAGCACCCTCTGCCTATTCTGTCCTAGACCCTGTCAGGCCTGAAGTGAGAAAGGGGTGGGAAACCTACAGGAAACATGAGGCTAAGGGGAAGGAACTATCCCAAGTCACCTATTCCAAGTGCCATCTCTTGAGTATAAGACAAGACCGAGTTTGGGCATCAAACAGGATGAATCAGGATTCCGTCAGTATCGGTAACCCTGTTGACTTCCTTGGCCTCCTGGCCTCAGTTTCCTATAGGTAAAACCAGGATAATACTGGTCCCTGCCCCCAAGACTTTGAGAATGACAATGTAAAAGAGGAGGAGGTGGCCACAGAGGACTTCCAGGGGTCTGACGTGTTCAGCTACAGTAAGTGTTCTCTATGGCGTTCGATACATGGGGGCAGTTTTGCCTTCCCAGAGCAGGGCTTGCCCAACCTTTGTTAATTCATGACTCATCTCTGGACACGACAGGCTACCTGGGGGAGTCTCCACCCGCAGCGTGTGACCAATCCCAGCCATCCATAATTGCTTGCATTCCTGATGTGTGTGCTCACACAGACGTTCACCCTCATCCAAACACTCGTAAGAGACCTTACGCTCCTCGAAGGCAGGCCAACTTAAGAGCTTTTGTTGTACGAATCACGGTGGGCTGCAGTTATTTGTTTATACGCCTACCTCTTCCCCCTTGCTTTAGCTCTCCTGTCTCCTGTACCTAGTAAAGCACCTGGCCCTCCATAAAGCTCGCTGAATTAGCAGCAGTGTTCTCCTGCGGGGTGCCTAGCACAGTCTGTCTTGATGTACATTTTCAAAGTGTGCTGTAACTCAGCAAAGACAAACGGTATGTACAAACACACACAGCCCTGCCCTCCCCCTCTTCTCCATGGTAACAGACCCAAACTGGCAAACAGCACGGACAAAACCCCCAAACTTCAGAACACACCAAAGTCACCCCTCCCTAAAAGTCAGAGACCTGGGCAGTCAGCTAGGATAGCTGAGCGGGGATCCCCTGCATACCTCAGCCTGAGACTTTGGGGGACAGCTTGACCACAGGCCTCCCTCCCATTCTACCCTCCTACCCTTCATCCCGAGGGCCATGTTGCCTACTCCACAGCACAGCGAACTTCCCTTCCACACAAAAGATCTTATCTGCCTCCACGGGCATCGGCAAGACCTTGACCTCAGCTCACTGGCCTCGCAGCTCCAGCTCCATCACCACCTTCGTTTTGCTCTCTTGGACGCCGCTGTGTGTGGAATCTGGGCCTTCTGCATGCTAAGCACATGTTTCACTGCTGAGCCGCCACCCCCCCACCCCCCCACCCCTACTCATGGTACCCGGAAAACAGCACAGGGTAGACTGACCTGTAGGGGTTAAGGGTGCAGACAGTGACAGCGGGGAAGACCAGCTTGTCTGAGTTGAGGTTGATGTTGAGGCTCACTGGGTAGCTGAAGAACTCCTCGAAGAGCAGGGCGAACTGCCAGTACATCATGCCGAAGGTGCAAAGCCAGAGCACTGCCCAGAAGGCCGTCTTCATGCGGTTGTGCTTGGAGCACACCAGGCGGATGGCGCCGTGGATGGTGGTATTGTTGCAGAAGAACTGGAAGAGCTCTCGGTAGGAGCGGTGGAACTCGATCAGTGCCTCCTCCTCCTCGGTGGGCTGAGGGGCCGCTGAGGGTTCGGGGCCCAGCCCCTGCTCTTCGCACTTGTCTTCTTTCCCCAGCCCTTGCATGGGCTGAGGAGGACAAGGATCTTGCTCCTTGAACATGTCACCCTTCATGGAGCCCTTAGGTGAGTTAGGGAGGCGAGAGGAGTCTGGGTCAAGGTTGAGCTCGGGGTCTCTGGTGCGGTCCAACATCGTGACTGTGAAGGCAGAATGAGGCTGCCCCTGACCGTGCCCGCATCCCACGCTGAGTCCACTCTCCCCTGAGTCCTCCCACCCTCCTCCACCTTTCCAGGAGCCAGCTGACCTTCTCGGAGTTGGGGCTAACCCGGCAGCACTGAGTTTCACTGGGGTAGCCACTGAGCTTCAGAGGGAAGGCCACCTTCCTTTGCCCGCTAGCGCACCTCCCTGGGTCTCCACAGCAGGCAATCGGCCTGGCTTAGCGCCTCTCCCTCTTGCTCTTTTCCTCCCGGACTGTGTGACTGGTTCCAGCTTTCACGCCCTCTTGGCCCAGCTGTCTCCTGCTTCTCTTCGGTTCTCCCTCTCTAGGCCAGGCTCTCTGATCCTGTCTCACTTCCTGTCCTGCCTTCCCTATCTCCTCCTAGGTCTTCTCAGGGCTCTAGCCAGCCCCGGTCTCCAGCTCCTTGCTACCTCCTTCTCTACCTCAGGGACTGCGGGGCTCCAGGAGGAGGCCTGAGCTGCCTCCTGCTCCCAGCTCCCAGGTGTGGCTGGGCTGTGACTGGTTCCTTTCCAGTTGAATCTGGCAGTGGAGCCTCTCCACCCTCTCACCTGACAGGTGCAGTGCCTGCCCCAGGAGCCCGCCCGCCTGTCCGTCCGCCGGCCCGCCTGCCGGTCTGCCAAGGATGGGAGCGACAGAAGCCTCATCAGCATCTCAATTAAAGGTGAGCCGGGCAGAGGGAGGGTCGGAGGAGGAGTCTTGGTCTCGGAGCTCTCCCGGGAGGAGGGCTCTTGGGGAGGACAGGTGAACCAGGTACTTGCTGAAGACTTTCGGCCAGGGATTGATGGGAAAACTGACTAGCGCGGAGAGTAGGAACGGAAGACTAGTGAGGCTTAGAAAGCCAGAGCCGGGAGGAAGGATTCTACACATAAAGCCAGGGAGGCAGAATGATGGCTGAGAATAGGTGAGGAAGCAAGCGCAGAGAAGGCAGGAAAAGGGAGACAGACTGAGGACTCGGCAAAGAGGAGGAGGCGGGAGCCCTCCCCAAAGGGACTCTCCTGTCAGGCAAGCTAGCCAGGGGAAAGAAGCTTAAGTGGACTTCCGGAAACTAGGGTCTCTGATTGGGGCTCCCTCAAGGTCATCCATCCCAGGTTGATCTCTGGGGGAAACCGAGAACGGGTCTCTCCAAAACGAGGAGCACCTTCTTGCCTTTTTCCCTCTGAACTCCTCACCCCACCTACCTGGCCCTGGCCAGGCCTGGGAGGGGCCCAGGTGAAGTAGGGGGCTGGGCCAGGTCCTAGGACATTCTGTTCTTTTTGAAATCATTGGCTGATAGGCTAGGAATGTGTAATGTCCCCTGTTGTGGTCACAGGGTTACAGGAATGTGGGCACCAGAGGCAATGTGTGTGTGTGGGGGGGGGGGCAGGGGCAGGCAGATCTTTGTGGGCACAAACCAAAAGTCCAGGGCCAGGCAGGGATGGCAGACACTGGGAGAGAACAAGAGCTGTGTCCACGCTGTTATCTGGGGCAAGGAAGGTGGGCACACTGTCCTAGGAGTCATTTTTATCAGGGCTGTGTTTTTCTCCCTCAACCCAAGCCAGCTGGGGGGAGAGAGAGAGAGATGCAAGCATCAAGCAGTAACCACACAGGTTTACACACTTCAAAGGCTCAGACCCAAAAAGAAGGAGATGCAAGGAGCTGCTGGAGAGCCAGTCCAGGCCTCGCACTGCTTGGGGTATCCTCACTTGAACCATGTAGAGAGCAACCCCAAGTGGCCCGGTGTGCTCACTGGCTCTTCGTACCACATACCTTCTCTCCAGCAGTAACAGGCAGAGGTGTTCGCTGTGGGCCCCCAGACCTGTACACACAAACCTTACGCAGCCAGAGAGGCTCAGGGAAGGAAACAGGCCTGCATAACAAGTAGCTGAAATGTAGCAAGATAAGGATTCTGGAGGCAGAGGTTAAGAGCCAAGTGCCCTGGGAACCTGGGGGAGGCAGGAGAGGGGACAGACACATTTCAAGTGACACCCTGGAGCCTGGCACTGCAGCTGAATCTTGAAGAACAAGGCGTTTGCTCAAGGTAGTGCCTCATCTCATTTTTAATGAGATTATGTATTATTTATTATGCACACAGTGTTTTACCTGCATGTACACCTGCACGCCAGAAGGTCTCGTTACAGGTGCTCCTGAGCCACCATGTGGTTGCTGGGAACTGAACTCAGGACATTTGGAAGAGCAGCCAGTGCTCTTAACCTCTGAGCCGTCTCTCCAGCCCACCTCATCTCGTTCCTAAAACGAGAGCCTGCCTGTCAATCAGGGTTCCACTTGCTAGCCAAGCTGTATCCCAGCCGCCGTGACACGCATTCATGAAACCTCCTGTAAGAGAGGGAGGACTGGCCCGCTCTTTATTTTTCAGATGCAGAAACTGACCCTCCAAAACAAAAGGCAATTTTCTGACATCAGAAAGCAAAATAGCAGCAGTTATAAACAGAAATCAAAGAATCTTCTCCTCTGAAGTTGCCTCTTGCCATTTACCTTCTGAGACAGACCAGCCATAGAGGCTTGGTCAATCCCACACAAAGCCGAAGGATTTGATGCTGTCTCCTTGGCTGTGTGACTCTGAACTGTTCCTACCTCTCTGTATCACCAGACGCCCCTAGGAACCCCATTCCCCCTTAGACTAGTGAGTGTCCTACAGGCAGGGTGCCAGGTTCCCCTGACTGTTTGGTCTGTGAGGTTCTGAGAAGCTGGCTCCTCCCTGCCTCTTCTGTTTGCTAGCTGGGCCTGAAATCCAAGTACTGGCTTAAGGCAGCATGACAAATAGTTTTCACCTCAAGGACTGTGAGAATTGCCTGGCCTAAAGAGTATGGTGACTGTGGCGTGTCCTGACAGAGTACAAGAGAGTGGCTTGGCTTGGAGACCACAGTACTAGAGATCTGGAATGGGCCAGAGCAAGCCTGTTGTGAGAGACGTCAGAGTCCTGTACTTTGCTCAGAGTCCCATTTGAAATATTACACACACACACACACACACACACACACACACACATGCAAACAAATACACACATATTCATGCAAATATATATATGTGCACACACACTTTTGTCCCCAAACCAGGGCATTCTTTTGTAGCCCAGGCTGGCCTGGAACTCACAGTAGTGCTCCTGCCTCAGCTCTCCACGTGCTGGGACTGTGCATCCATTTTTGTCATAGTATAGTTCCCCAGAAATGCAGAAATACATAAAACAATAAAAGCTTCCTGGGGCTCCATTTCTTTCCCTCCTCCCACCTAAAGGGACCCACTGGGGTTGTCTATCATCTGTCTCTTTCTGGGTGTCTTTTAGACTTGCATGTTTTGGTGTGCTGTACGTTGAAACAGGCCTTGAATGTATAACTCACCTTAAACTTGCTTTGCCTTGAATTTATGATCCCTCCTGCTATCAACTTCCTAACTATTACTATTACAGATATGTGCCACATGCCAGTTTACGTGCATTTCAAAATGTTTAAAAAAAATAATCATAAGCAGGAAGGACCACATCATAGGTGTTACTCTATGACTTCCATCTTTATTTTTAAACTGTTTGTCTTTGAAAGGCATTCCTATGCGGGGCATAGTGGTACATCCTTCGATGCCAGCACTTGAGAGTCAGGTGGATCTCTATGAGTTCAAGGCCAGCCTGGTCTATATGGTGAGTGCTAGGACAACCAGAGCTACACAGTGAGACCCTGTCTCTAAATAAATAAATAAATAAGTACAGGAGGAAGGAAAAACAGATGGACAAAGAATGAAGGAGCAGGAAGTGGTATGTAAGGCCTAGCCTCCTGCTCAGTACATGGGGGAGCTAAGGCATGAGGACAAAGTGACTTCTTCAGGGTTACCCAGGGGTTGGGGTTTTCAAGTCTGATGCTGCTTTCCTGACTGGCAGTCTTGTATGGCATGTCAGGGGCCTTGTTGTTGTTGTTGTTAATCTTGTCTGAGAAAGACCCACTTCCCAGGGCTTCACACTGCCTCCCCCAGAGCTCCAAAGCCATCCTTTAAGTAAGAGGCTGCTTTCCCTGCCCCATACCAGCCACCTACCAACCCTTAGTATGGCCACACCGGATTCACAGGTCTTCCTGACCCTTCATTCCAGAGAGAGCTGATTGGCAGAAATTCCTTTTTCCTCCACACTCCTAAGGAAAGCCAGCCCACATCAACACCTCCTGGCCTTTACTGTTAATGAACTGGCCTGCTTATGCACCTGTGCTCACGTGCATATGCTTACATGTGTGTGGATCATATCTTAAGCTGTCCCAGGACAAGCACCAGGCTCACTTATCTTGGTGACTTCAGTGACCAGTGGCTAATATTTCTGCTTTGTTTTGTTTCTGAGACACTGACTTGGCCCAGGCTGTTTTCAAATCCCCAGTCCTCCTACCCCATCGTCCAAGTGCTGAGGTTACAGATGTACACTGCTGTGCCCAACTTATGGGTTACTACTTGATGGCCCACTCTGCAGACAACAGCATTTCACATCTTGGCTAGGATCCAAGGTTGGTTTTTGACAGACAGAGAGTGTACACTGGGAAACCATCAAACATCTGGACTTCCTCAGGTAGCACACTGATTTGCGGTCTATTCATCGAAATTTCCTTCACCTTTTTCTTTTCAGCCTTCTTTTATGTTTTTGGGGCAAAAATGAGTCACCCAATTAACTGTCTCCCTTTACTCTTACACTTAGCACTAACTACAGAGCTGCCTATTGTGGCAAATACAATCATCCTTTTATCTTCCTTTATGTAGTATAAATGTAACATGATGGACCAGAGGATTTCTCTCTGCCATCCTCAGTTTAGTGTCCTGGAAAGATGCTTAGATGTTCCCCATTAGAGATGTATTCCTTTGGTTAGTACAGGGCTTAACAAGTTCGGCATTGCTGGCATTCTCAGCCAGGCAACTCCTTGTTGTCTGGGCTTGCCTTGCACTGCGGGTCACAGCAACATCCCTGGCCTATGTGCACTAGGTGATAATGGGAATTCTAAGCAGTTGCAACCTAAAATGTCTTAAGATATGTCCAAATGTCTTCTAAGGAGCAAGGTTACCAAGATTGAGAGTAACTGGGAAAGGCTTTGGTCCCACTGACATTCCAAACACTCTGGAGAGGGCTACTTCTCATCTGCTATGTCCATTTCTCGGTGCATGCCAGTCCCTGGGCTGGCCAAGGGCATCAGTTGGCTAAAAGAAAGGTAAGGAGTATTTAGAGGGTCCCACTGACACCAGTTCTCTCTGGGGATTACTCATCAGCTGTGGGGAGAAGGGCATTTCAGCAATCCCCTCTGAAGGAGGCCTGGGAGAGGAGCCCTTCACACCTTTCAGGAATCTGTGAGGGCATTAGTCCTGCTCTGGTATTGCTCAGTAAATACAGATAAAAGTTTCCAGAAGCTGGTAAAAAGCACAAGAGGTAAAGACAATGATGCTCACACTAAGAATTTGAAGATTTCTCCTCCCCGAGTCCCGACCCTCCAGAAGAAGGTTGGAGAGGCATCCAAATACCCGTTTTGCATTGAGCTGTCTGTCTGCAGGCCCTATAGGCTGCCAAGAGTCCTCCCATCTTTCTGAGTTCTGACTCAGAAAGTGTCCACACTCACATGCTTACTATATAAATATACAGATAAACAAGTAAAAAAAAAAATTAAGTGAGAATCTACTAGTCTATCTATGAAACCTTAAAAACACATACTGACAGACAGTGGTGGCACATGATTTTAATCCCAGCACTTAGGAGGCAGAGGCAGGTGGATCTCTGGTCTACAGAGCAAGTTCTAGGACAGCCAGGGCTACACAGAGAAGCCCTGTCTCAGGAAAAGAAAAAAAAAAAAAAAGATACATATACTATATGAAGAAAAAAGACTGGCCACAAGTTAAAGCTAAGTAATGACAACATGGCGGATCCCAACTGTGTAAAGCTGCTACCCACCTGTCCTTTATGCTCTTAAGAGATGCCAGTGAGTCTAGGCCTTGCCCCAACTCCCTGGGCCTAGAAGGAAGAGAAGCCAGAGTGGGTCTGCTATCAGGGGTCCCCTTCCTTGCCAGGTGGCCTTGGCCTTGGCCTGCTGATGTACAGACAGACAGTCTCCAGCGTCAAACCCGATGACCTACATCCAGTGAGGGGACAGCACAGAGTGATATATCAAACTCCCAAGGCAGGACCCCTGGGTATTTTCTAAAACTCACTTCTGCACCAGTGTTTCACATCTCCACTGAAAGCCTGTCTGGATATCCTATCCACCATGGAGAAGGCCCGTTCTCAGGTGAGCCTTGCAAAAGAAGACATCCCCTTGTCCCAGAGGAGACTCCCCTGAGTGACAAGGAAGGCAGGCGGATTGCTGACATGGCCTGGGGTCTGGAGTGCAGGTAGACTCTGCCAGAGTGGCTAAGCTATGTGGACCACCTTCACTCATTCCATGCATGTACCTGGCCTGTCGCATAGGCCAGATCATGCTAAACTCTGTGAGCCCAGTCTTAATATCCAAACCAGGCCAGCTCACAGCCTAGTTGGGAGCAGACAGGCAGCACAAGACAGGCTTTGGTCTTCCTTGGGGCCTCCAAGGCTTCCTGGAGGCATGGACTCAAATTTGGAGATGGGGTTGGGAGGTGGCAAGGCTATTAACGTCGGGAAGAAAAGGGCCAACAGGCTAAAGGACCCCGGTACCGTGAGCAGGTCTTCTCCAGAAAGTAAGATGGCTGGCCTCTCTCAGGTCCCCCTGTTTAAAGAGAGGCACAGGCTTATGGGCACACGGCTGAAACTGGGCTACCCAGCCCAAGCCCAGAGGTCCCCACTCACCAGGACCTGGGTTTCCATGTCTTCCCCCTTTGAGAGAGGGTCCCAGAGGTCAGGAGGACAGGTTCAAAGCCAGCTGCACTCTTGCCAATGTCTTGTGTGCCCACTAGTGTGTGGTGTGGGTGGACCAGCAGGGCGGAGGCCTGGTGGCTTGTTACTGTGGTTGTTTTTCTTTACAAAGTCACAGAGTGGGGGCAGGCCCACGGTCTCCGCCAAATGATGTGACTGGCCAGCCGCTGCATAAGCTAGCCATCTCTGAGTGTCTCGGCCGGGTTCACTGTCATTCCCTGGTGGCTCCGCATTGCAGATCTGGCACCCAGCTGTCCACTGCTCTGCCTCAACATCTCTGTGTTGCCAGGTCAGCTGTGCCCCAGGCTCTTGGAGGGCAGCCTGAATGAGGGTTAGCCACTGGCTCTGCGCCCCTCTTTCCGCCGGCCCATCGGGTGTTCTTAATCTGCAGCCCCTGTAGGGGCCAGGCTTCCAAAGAAAGGTGGAGGCCGGTTCCGGGCCTGCAGCTCTCACGTGCTTTCCCGGCCAACCCCCCTCCCGCCCTCCGTGGAGCGAGGCGGCCAAGCCTGTTCCTCTTCCCCCCGTCGCGATTGCGACAGGCCTGCCTCTGCTCCCAGAGCTCCCTGCCCCCGCCCCCGGCCGGCTCTCTCCACTCCCACTTCCTGAGCCCGGCGCTGGAGCCCTGGAGGCCAGGCCCGGCCGCTCCCGGCCCCCGGGGGGCACGTCGGCCCCAGCCGAGAGGCTTGGGAAGTCGTGGCCAACGCTGCTCAGGACGTCCGGGCTTCCCACCTTCCTCTCAGGCCTCCACCCGATCTGGTCAGCCGACCCGAAAGGCCGCCATGCGTCTGCCTGGGGCCTTCTCTCCCTGCGGCCTGGTCTGGGGGCCACTCCTGCTGGGACTCTGCGGGTTCCTGGTGGCATCTCAGCCCCAGCTGGTGAGGGAGGGCTTTAGGTGGGATGGGCCAAGTGGGAAAGAGGGCCTGGGCAGGCTTCTACCTAGCCCTTCTGCCCTCCAGAGCTGACTGTTCATTCTTCTCTGTCTCCGCCTCCCCTGGAAGGTGCCCCCATATCGCATTGAAAACCAAACTTGCAGGGACCAGGACAAAGAATACTACGAGCCCGAACATCACGTCTGCTGCTCTCGCTGTCCCCCAGGTGAGAACAGTGGCCCTAGGAAGCCTAGGTGTTAGAGGTGGGTCAGAGTGACACCAACACTGGTAAAACTAAGCTAGTTGAGACCAACTGAGAAGCATTAGCCGTTGTCACACGGGCACTGATTTGAAGAGGTAGCCATGAAGGCAGGATGGGGGACAAAGAGGCTCCACAGCATGCAGCAAGCAGCAGAGACAGGGATAGACTACTCGTCTCCTGATACCCTTTTTAACCCCACTTGCCTCACAGGCAAGTTTGTCTCTGCTGTATGCAGCCACAGCCAAGACACAGCTTGCCAGACTTGCCCCCCGAATTCCTACAACGAACACTGGAACCATCTCTCCATCTGCCATCTGTGCCGCCCCTGTGACTCTGGTAAGTGGGGGGGGGGATGCACCTGGATGATGGGTACTCCTGGGGACCCCAGCTCCTCCCTGACTCTAACCCCCCTCTCTCTCTGCCAGTGCTGGGCTTTGAGGAGGTTTCCCCGTGCACCAGTGATCGCAAACCCGAGTGCCGCTGTAAGCCCGGGATGACCTGTGTTTATTCGGACAACGAGTGTGTGCACTGCGAACTTGTAGTCTGCCTGCCTGGCACGGAAGCCGAGGTCACAGGTCAGAGGTCACTGAGGACTGCCAGTGAAAGGCAGCTGGGAGGCTAGAGCAAGGGAACATGGTACTGTGTCTGTAGCAAGGAGTGGGGCGGGGGCGGGGGTGGGGGGGCTGCAAGATGTGAGTTGGGAGAGGTGTGAGGAGCTCTGAAGGTGGCTCCTGTCAGCACTGGGGAAGCTTGGGGAAAATGGCAGGCTGCAAAGCCAAGCTTGGGGAAGGTAACAGCTATAGAACAGATTGGTTGACAAGGAGGAGGCATAAAGGAAGCCCACAGCTGGGCTCACACTTGTCCACTCACCCTGACTGGCCTCCCTTTTGCCAGATGAACTTACAGATACTGACACCACCTGTGTCCCCTGCAAGCCAGGACACTTCCAGAACACTTCCTCCCCTACAGCCCGCTGCCAACCCCATACCAGGTGAGAGTGCCCCTTCCCACCCCGCGTGTCCCCCCTCCCCCAACACACTCCAGGAAGCCTGAAGGTTGTCATCCGCCCGCCCCCCCCCCATCCTTGACTCCGTGTGCTCACCTGGCCGGTCCCCACCACCATGTTCCGGGAGCTGGGCACCGAGGGAGCAGGAGGAGCTCACAGTCCTGTTTTCTCCACAGATGTGAGACCCAGGGCCTGGTGGAGGCAGTTCCAGGCACCTCTGACTCTGACACCGTCTGTAAAAACCCACCACAGCCAGGTAGGATGCTGGGCTGAGGGACATGAGGCAAGATCTGGGCAAATGCCTCAAACTCCCTCATCTAGAAAAACAGTAGAACCGTGCATCTTTCCTCCCTGGATTAGACAAAAAAAAAAAAAAAAAAAAAAAAAAAAAAAGAAAAGAAAGAAAGAAAGAAAAAGAAACATCCCTCTTCCAAAGAAGTTGGAAGGGGCAGGCATCCAAATCAATGGTAGACTGCTTGCCTGGGATGCACAAGGCAAGGTTTAAATCCAAGTGCTACCAAAGGAAAAAACAAAACTTTGGAAAGCTAGCTGTGGCGGAATACCCATGTAATCCCGACGCGTGGAAGGCTGAGGCAGGAGAATCAAGAGTTTGAGGCCAGCCTGGGCTACAGAGCAAGATTGCCTCAAAAAAGAGCCTGGGGATTAGAACATCTCTGGGCTGTTTTCTTCCACACTTTGAAAATCATACGCATCATTCCAGGAAACACTTGTACGCTGGGACTTTGTCATTACTTCTGGACACAGTTCCATCCTAGAGCTTGTCAGAGGATTCACTTACTAATCGAATACCTCACCGTTCAGTTACACACTCCATGGGAGACGCGATCCCCGTTTGACTCTTTCTAGGTTTTCTTGCATCTTGGTTTCTGTCTTCCAGGAAACCCACTAGCTTCCCAGCCTGGTGGCTGACTGTAGGTTGCTTCTGATGACTGTAATCATTACTAATTGGCAGAATGTGGAAACAGGGTTGGATGGCCAGATATTTGTAATTATAGCTTCCAAGGATTGAGAACTACTCTGAGCTCCTCAGTGATCCCACGTCATTTGCTTAACGATTCTGTAAAGTGGAATTACTCATGCTCACTGATGGGAAGAGAAAACTGAGGTGTCAAATGATTAGCCTGAAATCACCGTGTGTGTGTGTGTGTGTGTGTGTGTGTGTGTGTGTGTGTGTGTAAATCCTGTTTTCAGTATCTGGTCTTATTTGGGGCCCACTTATAAGGTGCACATGCCATAGAGTTTTGATTTGCTGTTTCGTTTTATTTTTGTAAATTCATACCGGGAGTGGTGGTGCATGCCTGTCATCTTTGCATTTGGGGGGTGGAGGCCAGGCTGCATGGGGCACTGTCTCTGAAAGTGGGAGGAGGGAGAGAGAGAATAAAAATGTAGCTAAAATTCACCCATTGAACTTACAGCCCTTTTACTCTACTGCTTTGATCTCTCTCCTCCCATATATTTCCTATGCATTTCTACTCACTTTTTTTTAAACTAAAAGCGTGATAGAAATGTTTTATCACTTGAATTTTTTTTTTTTTTTTTTTTTTGGAGAGGAAGGGGTTATCACTGAACCACTGCACTCTTCCCCAGCCCCTTCAGCGTATCAAGAGTATTTCTCCATGCCCTCTCAGGAAGTCTCAGCTCTGCATCACGTATCATTAGTTACTTCTGAGCTAGGATTTTTGGTCAGTAGGTCTGTTAGCCTGGTTGTTGTATAGATGACAAACTGATGCTCAGATAGGTGAGCTGACTTAAAAGACGGGCACACAGACGTCCAGACTCTGGTCCAGTTTCTCTCCGTGCCTTGCATGCTGTACTCCCTTAGGCCACAGCAGTGGGTGAACTAGTGTGGGTAAGATGGGGAGCCAAAATGCCATCTCTCTGCCTCTCTCCTTCAGCCCTGACAGGAGCACGAGCGTGAGCAGCTTGCAGCAACTGACATTCTCAGAGGCACAGAGGGGCAATCTCAGGCCTGGTGGCCCCTCTGTAGGACAGCCAGGTCACAGAGACAGGGCTCTCCCATTAGGACCCAAACATCACCGCCACCCGCCTTTCACCTACTTCTGGCCTTGAAAACCAGATGCCCCAGCACCCCTCATCCACTGACTTCGAAGTTTAAACCCCACCGCTCAGGACAGAGTCTCTCGTGTGGTCCAAAGCTCTTTCCAAGGCTGGCCTCAGCCCCTGGTCCACAGCCCAAGGGCAATGCTCCAAAAGAGGGAAAAGGCTGGCTGACTTCTGGGAGAAGCCCCCTCCCGCTCCTGCCCTATCTTTTGGAGTCATCACTGTCTTCTGTTGTCCTGGCAGGAACGATGCTGCTGCTGGCCGTCCTGCTGCCGCTGGTCTTCTTTCTGCTTTTCACCACTATCCTGGCCTGCACCTGGATGAGGCACCCCTCTCTCTGCAGAAAGCTGGGTAGGAAGGAACCCCTGTCCCCCATCCACACGTGGAGGTGGTGATGGAGGGGAGGGCTATTGAAGGAGAAACCCTCATGCAAAAGACTCTCAGGGTGCCTGAGACGCCATCCTCTCCTACCCAGCAATCATTCTGACGCTAGGGATAAGGGTAACAATACCATTGACCTCTGGGACACTAGGGTTGGCAGCAGCACATGGTGGGGGGGCATAGGGGGGACAGGGTGGAGGAGGAGGGGGCGTAGAAGGTGGGAGGTTGGGAATGGGAGGCCTCTCAACCCTTTTTGTTCTTCGTTTCAGGTACTCTGCTCAAGAAGCATCCAGAGGTAAAGGAAGAAGCCAGCTAGGAGGGGCGGGCCTGCGAGGTCAGGGAAGGCAGACTTTAGCCTCCGCCATTCATCCGCCCAGTTGTTTGCTAAGTGCGCCGCCATTTACAGCCCGGGAACCTGCCTCCTGTCTGTCCTGGAGTCTGCACAGTAGTGGAACAAGAATACAGTGCAAAGTCCAGGGATATTAGAGCATTTAGCTGGCACGGACAAGACCTGGGCTCCATTGCCAGCGCCGCAGGGGGAAACAGCCACCACGGGTGGTGGCTCAGTCCTGAAATTGCAGCGCTTGGGAGGCTGAGGCAGAAGGCTCACCATGAGTTTGTGGCTAGCCTGGGGCTATGTAGTGAAATTCAGGGCAGCCTGGGCTGGAGTAAGAACCTGCCTCAAACAAAACAAAAACACCACACCAGCAGCCATCATGTATACATTATATATACACATATGCATGCACACATGTGTAAGATTGTGTGTGTGTGTGTATCAGGTAGCAACCATCATAAAAGCGTGGTGGACAGTGGGTGACAGCAGAAGATGAGGCTATGGTCTTTTAGGCAGAGTGCACAGGGAAGCCTGTGTTAACGCTGAATACCTGAGCAGTTCACTGAAGAAATGAGGATGCTAACCTGGGAACTCTAGGAAAAAGTGACCTAGGAATTAGAGAAGCTTGGAGTGCAAAGGCCCTGAGGCAAGAAGCAAAGACGGGACGAGTTGCCGAAACCCAAGGAGTAGGAGCATGGAAACTAAGGTGATGTCTAGGTCTCTCTGACAGGTGGATGGTTCTCTCTATACCCTCTTCTACAGGGAGAAGAGTCTCCCCCTTGCCCCGCTCCAAGAACCAACCCACATTTCCCTGACCTGGCGGAGCCACTCCTACCCATGTCTGGAGACGTTTCCCCAGCCCCTGCTGGACCCCCGGTGACCCCAGTCTTGGAGGAAGTGGTGCTACAACAGCAGAGTCCCCTGGGCCAGGGCACAGAGCTGGAGGCTGAGCCTGGGGAACATGGCCAGGTGGCCCATGGTGAGCTGGGCAGGGCCATAGGGGGGAGGGAGGGAAGAAGAGAAGGTGGAAGGGAGGGAGGGAGGGAGGGAGGGAGGGCCAGCAGAGAGAAAGAACAAGGCCCAGGTGAAATAAAAAAGATCCAGAGTAGCAGGCTACCAAGAAGAGACTCGATACCCTATGAGCATATACAGGGGGAGGAGGTCTCCCTCAGTCACAGACATAGGGGAGGGGAGTAAGGGGAAAATGGGAGGGAGGGAGGAATGGGAGGATACAAGGGATGGGATAACAATTTAGATGTAATATGAATAAATTAATAAAATATATTTTTTAAAAAAAGATCCAGAGGCAAGACAGAAGGGAAGAGTCAGAAAGGAGCAGTATGTTCAGAACTTGAGAAAACTATAGCAAAGCTGGGGCTGGGAGGAACCTGTAGTCCAGGCACTGGAAAAGGAAGCTTTGGATTTCAGAGCCATCCCCCACTACACAGCCTGGGCTCTGTGAGACCTGACTCAGAGGAAAGAATAGCAAATGGGAGGCAGGACTGGGAGGAAGCATCCCCTCAACTGAGCCTTCTCCCCAACAGGTGCAAATGGCATCCATGTGAGTGGAGGCTCTGTGACTGTCACTGGCAATATCTACATATACAACGGGCCAGTGCTGGGGGGTGCACGGGGCCCTGGAGACCCTCCAGCTCCCCCCGAGCCTCCATACCCGACTCCTGAAGAGGGAGCCCCCGGCCCTTCTGAGCTCTCTACACCCTACCAGGAGGATGGCAAAGCTTGGCATCTGGCTGAGACAGAGACACTAGGGTGCCACGCCCTCTGACAGAGCCAAGGAACCTATTCGCCACCCATGTCTGATGGCATCTGGGAAAAGGCAAGGAGGAGAGAGGGTCTAGCACCTTCTTCCTGAGGCTGCTCCCCACCAGAACTCACAGGGTCTGGGCAGGCTCTGAGAAGCAGAGCCCTAAGGGACGGACTTGGCCTCAGACACCTCTTCAGAGCAGAACTGGACACTAGCAGGGCGTTGCCCACCCAGGACTCCTACTACTGCCTTAGCAAGCCTGAGGCCTTGTTGCAGACCCACCAGCTCCCAGAGGCCTCCACCCATTCAGCCTCCGACACAGACAACAAGGCTTGTGACCCCAGCAGGCCTCTCTGCATTCTAACCATGGCAAAGGAGGGAGCTGGGTCCCAGGGCCACTTGCGAGGACATCACAGGAACCTTGCAAGGCTTCACGGTGCTCATCCCCAGCCTTCAGAGGCCTTGACAGCCTCACACCACACGGACCAAGATAGACCCTGTGAAGATGAAAGCACACGGGAGGAGCATCCCTCCCTTGCTCGTGGGGGAGAGGACAGTGAGACCGTGAGAATGGGGGTTTGGGTAGCATTACCAGGTATTGGGGGAGTTTGGGAACAGGAGAAAAATGGCAAGTGTATTTATAAACTGTAACCACATGCAAATAAAGACAAGATTGAGGTCCTTTATCTTGGGTTTTTAAAAAAAATATTTTTATTTACTTTTTAAAATTTATGTGCGTTGGTGTGAGGGTGTCAGATCTTGGTGTTACAGACAGTTGTGAGCTGCCATGTGGGTGCTGGGAATCGAACCAGGGTCCCTTGGAAGAGCAGACGGTGCTCTTAACTACTTAGCCAACTCTCCAGCCCCCTATCTTGGGTTTTATATGGAAACATTAGACTGTCAGGTTAAAACCAAAGGCAAAGGTGAAAACTCAAACATGTAATCCCTCAAAGGCACTTCTGGGAGAAGCCCTAGGTTTGGTTCACGCAGTGTCCATATTAAGCAGCCACGGCTGAGTGTGTGCAGGGAAGCATTCTGCATACCTGAATATGGACTGACTCGGCCCCCTCAGTGCCATAAGGCAAGTGCTCTTGACAAACTTAAAAACAGGCACAGGTGGATGAAGTAATTTGTTCAAGCCAGTTAGCCCAGCATAAATGTCTCTTCTTCCACAGGCATTAAGTCCCTGGGCACAGCCAAACATCTGGCTGCCCTGCACAGTGTGTTATTTTATCTTTACTATTATTACTATTTTTTTTAAATCTCTTTAAAATGTCTCTTGCCCCTTAGCTGGGCAAAGGTGGCACACACCTTTTAATCCCAGCACTCACAAGGCAGAGGCAGGGAAGATCTCTGAGATCGAAGGCAGCCTGGTTTACACAGCCAGGGCTACACAGTGAAACCCTGACTTGGGGGAAAATGTCTCTTACCCTTTCCTTAGTTGTCTGCTGCTCACACATGTATCCAGCGTACTGCCCAGCAGAGGCAGCCAGTGCTTGAAGGATTGCTCAGGGCTGTGCTCAGGGCTGCCTTCCATAAAAGGTAACAAGTGTGGCTGCAAGTGTCAGGAGCCCAGTGGCTGGCCTTCATCAAGACGGCATGGCAGGAAAACACATACCCCAGGAGTCTGCAGGGCCAGCTGAGTGGACGGGTCACTTAAGGTTGATTATGGGAATCAAGTCCAACTTCTTTCTGCACGAAGTAAGGAGTGGTGGGGTGCATCTCCACAAGCATAAATCTTCCTTCTCTTGTCATGCTTGAGCCAAGTGACACGAATCCGTAATAATTAGTCCAATGTGTTTAGATTAAAAAAAAAATACTACATTCTGTTCAACAAAATACAGGAGGAGAGAGAAGCTCAAGGAAATGGTGTTGTGGAGCCATCAGGATGGCTCAACAGGGAAGGGCACTGGACGCCAAGCCTGATGATTGAGATTGCTCTGCAGAACCCACACGGTAAAAGTAGAGACCTGACTCCTGAAAGCTGTCCTCTCATACACACACACACTCACTCACACACTCACGCTCTCACACGCACGCTCACACATTCACACACACGCTCACACTCACACAAACACACATTCACACTCACACCATCACATACACACTTGCACATTCACACTCACGCATTCACACATTCACGTGCACACTCACATCTCACACACACACACACACACACAACTCTTTCTCTCTCACACACACACATACACACACACACACACAAAGAAAGAAATGCTGCTCAGGCACAGCCCTGTTGACACTTCAAACGGAGGACTGCACCCGCCCGCACTGTGCTAGTCCCCAAACAAGCTCCTGCTGGTGTCTACCCTGAGTATACAAACTAGGAAAAGCTGGCCTCTTCCTGGTGCAGCCTCTTCCTGTCAGAAATGTAGCACATCCACGTATTGGTGCTTTTCTGTCTGTGTCCAACAACAGCGCCTCCACGTTTTCTCAGCACTTCTTGTCAAGTTTACTCCTAGGTGTGCTTATCTTTATTAGGTGCTATAGAAACGAAGCCGTTCGACTTATTTTTTGTTTATTTTGCCTTGTCTTGTTTTTTGTTTGTTTTTTGTTTTTTGTTTTGTTCTTAAGATAAGATCTCACTAGGTAGCCCTGGCCAGCCTGGAACTCCTATGCAGATCAAACTGGCCCCTTGAACTCACAGAGACCCACCTGCCTCTCTTCCAGAGCGCGGAGACTAGAGATGTGCAGCACCAGCTCCAGCTAAGGACATGACATTTTTAAAACTCAACTACTCATGAATTCTTTTATTATCTATAATGGTTTCCAGCTAGGTCTTAAGATTATCACCTCTAAGTAATGAGAAATTTTATCTATGCCTTTTAAGTTGTTTTTCAAGATACAGTCTCAGGGGACTGGAGAGATGGCTCAGAGGTTAAGAGCACTGTCTGTTCTTTCAAAGGGCCTAAGTTCTGAGTTCAATTGCCAGCAACCACATAGTGGCTCACAGCCATCTATAGTGAGACCTGGTGTCCTGTTCTATATAAGTAATAAATAAATATTAAAATAAAAAAAGCTAGGGTCTCATACATCATATTCCAGGCTGGTGGCCTTGGCCTCAGTATGTAGAGAAGGGTGGCCCTGATGGCTCCAGCTTCCAGCTTCTGCCTCCCACATGCTGTGATTACGGGTGTGCACCTGGCTTCTCCTGTTGAGTTTTATAGTCTTCTAGTAGCCTTACCATCTAAAAGTACTGTCTGGGACTTCCGAAAGAATGTAAAAAACGGCAATATACACTTCTTTTTTGGTCTTTTGGCATGTTCTCTTTTAAAACTTTTAAAATTCATCCTGTTGGTAAGCATACAAAACAACGGGGTGCATTGTGTCAACTTAAAACAAGTTGCTGGGTACAATGACTAGGACCAGTATTTCCAGCATAGAGGAGGCAGACAGAAGGGGAGCACCTCAAGTTCAAGGCCAGCCTGGGCTACATAGTGAGTTCCAAGCCATCAAGGGCTATAAAAAATCTTGTGCTATAAATAAATAAATAAATAAATAAATAAATAAATACTCACTATACCAACAATGTTCTGGTTGGTTTTTATCAAAATGACACAACCCTAGACAAACCTGGGAAGAGGAAATCTAATAGAGAAAATGCCTCCATAAGACTGTCCTGTAGGCAACTCTGTATAGTATTTTCTTAACTAGTAATTGATGTAGGAGGGCCCAGCCTACTGTGGGGCAGTGCTACCCTTGGGCAGGTGGTCCTGACGGTGTGTGTGTGTGTGTGTGTGTGTGTGTGTGTGTGTGTGTGTGTGTGTGTATGTAAGAAAGCAGGCTAAGGAAGCCATGGAAACAAGCCAGTAAAGGAGCACCCCTCCTATGGCCTGTGTTTCAGGTCCCGCCTCCAGCTTCCTGCCCTGGCTTCCCCCGGGGATGGATGGATGGATGAGCTGCAGGCTAAAATAAAACTTTTCCTCTCCGAGTTGTTTTTAGACGTGATGTTTCATCAAAGCTACAGAATCTTAACTGGGACAAATAACACCGGAAAATAACAACAACGAAAACCAAAAGCAACAAGCAAACAAAAAGCATGCACTTTGGGGCTACCTAGAGACACCTCGGCTGTTAAGGACAGTTACTCTCACAGCTACATCAGTCAGCTCACAACTGCCTGTAACTCTCGCTCTAGTGGATTGGAGGCCTTGTTTTGGCTTCCATGAACACTGCATGCACACAGCTCACACACAGACAAGCAAGCATGCAAGCATACACATAAATAAAAATAATTTTTAAAAGATTTATTTATTATGTATACAGTATTCTGCCTGCAGGCCATTAGAGGACACCAGATCTCATTATAGATGGTTGTGAGCCACCATGTGGTTGCTGGGAATTGAACTCACGACCTTTGGAAGAACAGCCAGTGCTCTTAACCTCTGCGCCATCTCTCCAGCCCATAAAAATAATTTTTAAAAATTGTAAACACACACATGACATCAAACCCTGCCTGTGACTGCTCTATCCCACTACCATCCCTTGCATTTAACATTTTCTTGTCTGATGAGAATTTAGGTAGGTGTATTTATTTATTCATTTTCCTACACTAAGGAAGTATCCATGTCTTGCCATTTCGTTGGAG
Source organism: Acomys minous (assembly GCF_964271855.1). Taxonomy (NCBI): domain Eukaryota; kingdom Metazoa; phylum Chordata; class Mammalia; order Rodentia; family Muridae; genus Acomys; species Acomys minous. Next base: position 21,246,848 of record NC_140500.1, read on the forward strand.
TCAGATGGACAGCGACTGAAGAGGTGTAAGCTGAGGCTGGGCAGAGCTCCTGCGGCACAAAAAGGTGAAAGCGGACCCCATGGGGACAGGCGCTTCGCAGTGAGTCAACAGGATGTGTTCATGGGCTGGCAGCCCAGCTCTGTGGACTTGGCCTGGTGGTTTGTTAAACTAATCTGCGCTACACTTTCAAAGTTCACATTTGGAAAGCATTTTAAAAAAGTATTTTTGGTTTGTTTTTTTTTTTTAAATGTAACAGTCATTTTAAGATAAAACAGCAAACAAAACAAACTTGGCTGAGAACTTCCTGGTGTCTGTGTAATAATTACAGAGAGATAAGCACTGAAAAACATGGAACCAGAGTCAGGCCTAGGCTGGGAGGTCAGGAAATGCCTCCTAGCGGAAGTTATCATGCAACCTGAAGAATAACAAGGAGAGTTAGCTACCCCAGGGCAGTCCTGTGACAGAAGGAACAATCTGGCTGCTGCTAGAGAGCCTGGTTCCAGGGAGCTGAAGCAGGAAACAGGCTGCTGAGACTTACAGACAGCAATAAGAATCTGGAGCCTTACCCTGAGAGCAGTAAGAAGCCACTAAACCCTTTTCCCATCGTAGTAAGATGTATAAAGTGCACCAATGGTCGCCTTAGAGACTGAACGGCTGGCGACAACTGAAGGGACTCTGGCCAGCCTGAGCATGGCGAGCGTGGCTCTCTGGCAGGCTTGTCCTTCTCCCCCATTCCCTCTGATTGCATTCCTGAAGCTAGCCCCCAAGATCTGTTCCTCCTCCTGAGGCTGCCTTCCAAGGTCCTGCCATGCTGTCAAAGTATTGAAGGGCAGGTATCAAAAGCCCCCTTTGGCTCTCTTCATTAACACGCCCAATTAAACACCTCATCCTAACATGGAGTTTTCCATTTTACCTTTATAAAGCACCACTTGCCTGTCTCCCCTCTGTTCAGAGGCAGTCCTTGGTCCCACCCCACCACTCCCAGTGCTACCTGCGACAAATACTTCTTTGCCCTTATCCTCCTTCACTTCCCCTTCTCCTTTGTGTTCTCTCTCTCTCTCTCTCTCTCTCTCTCTCTCTCTCTCTCTCTCCTCTCTCTCTCCTCTCTCTCTCTCTCCTCTCTCTCCTCTCTCTCCTCTCTCTCTCCTCTCTCTCTCTCTCCTCTCTCTCCTCTCTCTCTCCTCTCTCTCTCTCTCCTCTCTCTCTCTTCTCTCTCTCTCTCTTCTCTCTCTCTCTCTTCTCTCTCTCTCCTCTCTCTCCTCTCTCTCTCCTCTCTCTCCTCTCTCTCTCCTCTCTCTTCTCTCTCTCTCTTCTCTCTCTTCTCTTCTCTTCTCTCTCTCTCTCTCTCTCTCTCTCTCTCTCTCTCTCTCTCTCTCACTCTCTCTCTGGTGTTGAGAAAGGGTCACTCAGGAGCTCACAGAGAGCCACCTGCCTCTGCCTCTGTGCTGGGACTAAAGGCACACACTTCCACAGGGTCCTGTCTTTGTCTCTTATTCCCTACCCTTTGTCCCTCTGGGGCAAATAAATCTCTTTTGTTCTGAGAACTTGGTCTTGGGGCCCTGAGCTGATACACTCCCTTTCAACAATCAGAGAGTTAAACCATTTGCCAGTGTATGCTCTTAGCTGCTGAGCCACTTCTCCAGCCCCTCACAAAATACAAAATATTAATGTAAAAAAATCATAAAGACCGTTGCAAGGCTACACTTGTGTAGGTAATCTAGAATATATGATTTCATGCCCTTGTCACTCAATAATTCTTGAATATTTTTAAATTTTTTATTATTTTTAATGATGTGTAGGTGGATATGGATATGTGCATGCACGTTCAGGAGGCCCCACTTAGGCCAGAGGCAGCAGATAGGTCTCCTGGAGCTGGAGCTACAGGTTGTAAGCTGCCTGACGAGGGTCTGAGAACAAAACTTGGGTTCTCTGGAAAAGCAGCAAGTGCTCTTAACTGCCCAGCTGTCTCTCCAGCACCATCGCTCAATAATTCTTGTCACTGGAATCCCAGTTTATATTCTAGGAGCCACAATATCTGGGATTTTCAGTATCCCACAGAGACACTCACTTTTTCTCCTCATCTGGCACTGAGGATGGAATTCAGGTTGTATGCTAAACAAATAGTTTACCACCGAGTTATAGCCCTAGCACCGCAGAGATTTTTTAAAAAATTTAATACTGAGTGTCATTAAACTACCCAGACTAGTTTCACATTTGTGATCCTCCTGCCTCAGCCTCCTCAGTAGCTGGAATTCAATGTGTGCCACCACTTCAAGCTTTTAAAATTTATTATTTATTTATTATTATGTGTGTGCATGGTATCCAATGTGGTTAGACAACTTTGTGGAGTTGGTTCTCTCCAGGAACGAAGCTCCAGTTGGCAGGCACGAGGCTTATACAGCAAGTACCTGTTGAGCCGTCTTGTTGGAGCTTTAGTTTTTATTTTTCACTACTTTAAAATGTATTTATTAAGGGACCAGGGAGATGGTTTAGTGGGTAAAGGCGCTTACTGCCAAGACATGACATGAGTTTGTTTGCACCTTAGAACTCATATTAGGTATAGAGAGAGCCAGCGTCTATAGGTTACCTTCTTACCACCACATGTGCGCGCGCACACACACACACACACACACACACACACACACACACCCAACTTCTATAGGTTACCCTCTTACCACCACATGCATGCACACACACACACACACACCCAACTTCTATAGGTTACCTTCTTACCACCACATGCATGCACACACACACACACACACACACACACACACACACACACACACACTTCTATAGGTTACCCTCTTACCACCACATGCATGCACACACACACACACACACACACACACATACACAACTTCTATAGGTTACCCTCTTACCACCACATGATCAACATATACACATACACACACACAAACACACACACACACACACACACCTTCTATAGATTACCCTCTTACTACCACATGCACACACACACACACACACAACACACACCAAACAAACAAACATGTACTGTGATGTGTGGACTAAACAGAACCTAGTGTGTGAGAGAAAGCAATCTGAGATGGTCCCAGTCCCCACCTCCCAACTCTGTAAAAAAAAAAAAAAAACTATTTGATTTCTATCTCATCAGCAATAAAATCATACAATATTAGTTTTATTTGTTTGTTCAGATTTATTTATTTATTTATTTATTTATTTTTTGGTTTTTCCAAGAAAAGGTTTCTCTGTGTAGCCCTGGCTATCCAGGACTCACTTTGTAGACCAGGCTGGCCTCGAACTCACAGAAATCTGCCTGCTTTACAAGCATGCTCACCAAGCCTGGCTTTATTTTTATTTTTTAGACAGGAACTAGGATTCAGAATTTGTGTCCACTCTTTCGCCTTCTGAGTGCTGGGACTATAGGTTTGTATGTATCACTGTGGTGTGTGTGTGTGTATTATTGAGATTACACATAGGCCTCAAACATACCAGGCAAACTATCACTGAACTACACTGAGGTTCTACATATTTTACTTTATGAACCTTTATGGGTTTGTTTATTTATTTAATTGTGGGAATGTTTATTTTGTGATAAGGTTTTTCTTAGGGAGACAGACCATACACAGGTCTACTCACCCCAGACAGGGAGCCCAACACAGACAAAAGAATAGATAGCACTGCTGTAACCGGTTTAAACTCTATAGCCCCTCCATGAGACCTACTTTAGTTCCTAACATAACTGTGGCTCCTCTGTTGACGCCGGCTGTCACTTTTAGCATATCAGAAGCCATTTTGTCTCTAAATTGCCATTTTGGTTGAGTAAGATCAGGTTCTCAGGCCCTACCTGTCTACAACTTAATACTTGTTGAACATTCTGCTTGAATGAATGATGTATGTTCTACTTAAACTAACCCACAGTACCCTGCTATGTTCCCTTCTCCCAGAATGATGGGGAACTCAAAAGTCCCCAAGCCTATATGCCAGCCAATCAGCTTAAAATGCGTTGTCCAGCCACCTGGACGTTGTGCTCAGAACAAAATAGATGCTTCTTGTGTTCATCTAGTCAGAGTGACGTAATGCTGCCCTCCTCTTGCTTCCCACCTGGTTACCTGGTTGTTACCTGGTTATGGTTTTTCTTATAAAAAGCCTGCATTAGAAGCTCCCGAGTCCACTGTGTCCCTGGCCGTGGTCACTCTTGGGGTATGGCATTCTAATAAACCATCAATATCTCAGCTGAGAGTTCTACATCTTGATCAGCAGGCAGCAGAAAGAGGCGATGTGCCATCCTGGGCGTAGCTTAAGTATAGGAAACCTTAAAGCCCACCCCTACAAGCAACACACCTACTCCAACAAGGCCACAGCTCCTAATAGTGCCACTCCCTATGGGCCAAGTATATAAACACTCCTAGCTATTTCTATTGAAATCACTACAAAGGGGTTACTTACAGCAGCAGAAATGACTCACTAAAGCCCACCCCAGCATGGGTGACAGCTCAGAAAAGCTGGGAACCTGGAGCACACGGCAGCCACAGTTGGTCAAAATCTCTTCTTGGCAGTTTGGCTTGTGTGAGAGCGACTTTCAGTAATCTTTATTGTTTACTGGGGGAGGGATGGGGCTAGTGAATTTGGTCAGTTTCAGGGACTTCCTGAATCTATTTTGAGTTGTTTATCTTCTAGTTTCTGGAGCTTCCCTGAAGGGCAGAATGTTTCAATCTCAGAGAAAAGTGCCACACAAGTGTGTCGAGGACACACACGTCATAGTACACATGTGGAAGTCATCCAATGGCTTATGAGAGTGAACAACGCTCTCCTTCCACCACAGGGATCTCTGGGATAAAACCTAAGTCGTCAGGTTTGGCAGCATGCTCCTTAGCCTGCTGAGCTAAACATGAATTCAACCTTTATTACCAATATTATTTAGACCTAAAGTGCTTCAAAATGTGAAAGGATTTTTAAAGATTTGTTTTATACTTAGTAGTGTCTTTCTTGCACATATGTCTGTGCACCATGTGCATGCTTGGTGCCCTCAGAAGCCAGAGAAGCCATTGGATCCTCTAGACCTGGAGCTACAGGTGTCTGTGAGCCACCATGTGGGTGCTGGGAGTCAAATCTGTGTCTTAACTAAGTAAGAGCAACAGGTGCTCTGAACCGTTGAGCCATCTCTCCAGCCCCTGCTATTGTTATGATTGCAATTTTACAAGTTTTTTGTTTGTTTGTTTGAGACAGTGGAATTTTTATTTGGAGGTTTGCTGAGGGCAAAACCCAGGGGCATATGTAAGTGAGGCAAGTTCCCTACCACTGAGCAACACTTTTAGCCTCCCTTGCATATGTGTGTGTGTATATATATGTATATATACACACGTATATGTGTATGTGTACATATGAATATATATGGTGTGCATGTGTGTATGTGTGTGAGAGAGAGAGACAGAGAGAGAGAGAGACAGAGACAGAGACAGAGACAGAGACAGAGACAGAGAGAGGCCTTGCTGTGTAGCTCAAGCTGGCCTCAGATTCTTGACACTGCAGCTTCCACTTCCTTAGTGCTGGATGAAATGTGTGAACCACCAAACCCAGCTTCTTGTTCATCTTAGATGAGGCTAACCTTTGGACCCTGGCCAGAGAGCCAGATTAGAGGTAAAAAAAAATTTTTTTTCTTCCCTTGTAACAGGAAGACAGAAAAAGAAAACATGCGGTGTAGCTCCGTTCATAAAGTTTTAAAAACCTAAACTATGCTACTTAGAGATGTGTACGTACGTAAAGGGCTGATCATCACCCCTCCCCAGGGAAGAGAGTCACCCAGGCTGTGGCTTCCGGAATGAGGAAACTGGTTGTGTTCACAGAGGGGTGTGTGGATGACTTCTGAACCTCAAAGAACACTCTGCTCGGTCTAGGTGGTAATTACATAGTGATTTCACTTTCCTGTTACTGAGTAAACTAAGCAATAACCTACACATTTAGGCTCTCCATTTTTATTTCTTTATTCTAGATATTTCTTACTATAGTAAAATGAATAAGACAGACTTGAACTAAGTAGAGAGATCTGAAGTAGTCACTTCTGAGCATCTTGATGTGAACAGACTAGAGATGTACCTTCAGAGCCTTAGACATTTAGATCATAACAGTGGGAGCACCGCACCATAGATAAGACCACTCACAGAATATGAGGGTGAAAAGAGAAAGGCCTGAGCCAAGACCATGTGGGCTCCCATATCCCATATCCCATAGTCAGTCAGATGACAAACTAACAAATGATCCTGAGAAGGAAAAGCCAAAGATGGAGGAAGGAAAAAAAATGTTTTTGCAGAAGGGAGTGGTCAACCCTGCAAATTTAAGTCTTAACAGCTCTGAGTGGAAAGGTTTCCCAATGCAAGTGTTGAAGCTCTGAAGGTAAAGCTATCCTGGCAGCCAATACCCAAGGAGTACCACACAGCACACCAAACCTCACAGAGATTTATTTGTTGGGGAAGACACAAAAGATTGTAATGGAAGTTTTGGTTTCTTTAAAAACTCAGTTATGGTATGTAAACATGTTTTTTTTTCTTTTAATCCCAAGTGTGGGATTTTAGTTTGGGCTTTAGTTTGTCCACAGCTGATAAGTGCCTCGGGCAGGGCGTGGTCTTCGCCAGCTGCAGTTTAGTTTAATTTTGAGAACTCTGGGGAATATAAATAGGAGAGCTCAGAGAGAAAGTGTGGAGGTTTGGAGAAGACAGACAGAGAGAAAAGGTGGCGGCTTGGAGGAGACAGACAGAGAGAGGGTGCTGCGAGAGGATGGTGGAGAGAGAGAGAGAGAGAGAGAGAGAGAGAGAGAGAGAGAGAGAGAGAGAGAGAGAGGCTTCAATCAAGCCTAAACAGCCAGGAGAAGTAGAGAGGTCTACATCTCCTCTCTCAACTAACCTTCTTCTTTCTCTCATACCTAGTGTTGGGGTGTCAGAAGGGATTGGGGTGAAGGGAGGTAGAGGCAGAAATACCCCAAATAAGTAGAGTTTAAAAACCAGTGCCAACAAGAGAATGGCTGGCCCTGCTCTGGCGAGAAGCGGCAGGCTAAGTGGAAGGCAATGCTTATGTAGGGCTTGGGGGTGGGGTGGGGGCCTCCGTGGTGGGGACTGGTGAAATTTCAAGCCCTGAGTTTGGTGGGCTCAGGAATGTATGGGTTTTTCTGCTCAGGGACTGGTAGATTTTTCAAAACCCAGAAGTGAGCTCATACCTTTTTAATTTTTAAATTTTGTTGATTTAATCTCACTTGACAGCCTTATCCTAGCCCCTCTCTCCTCCCCTCCCAGTTCCACCCTCCTGCTCCCTCCCTCCATTCCCCCCTTTCCTTCTTCTCAGAGAAGGGGAGGCCCCCCCATAAGTACCAACCCACCTGACACCTAATGTCACAGTAGGACTGAGTGCATCCTTTCCCTCTGAGGCCAGACAAGGCAGCCCAGCTAGGGATCCAGAGGTAGGCAACAGAGTCAGAGACAGCCCCTGCTCCATTTGTTCGAGGACCCACATGATGACCACGCTACATCTGCTACATATGTGTAGGGGAGGGGTCTAGGTCCAGCCCACGCATGCTCTTTGGTTGGTGGTTCAGTCTCTGTGAGCCCCCATGGGCCCAGGTTAGTTGACTCTCTAGGTCTTCTTGGGGTGCCCTTGACCCTTCCAGCTCCCTCAATCTTTTCTCCCACTCTTCCACAAAACTCCCAGAGCTTGGCTTATTGGTTGGCTGTCGGTCTTACATCTGCTTCCATCAGCTGCTGCATGAAGACTCTCAGAAGGCGCTATGCCCACATTTTGAGAGACTCCCCAAACAGATCGCCCAAGAGCTGAGGAAAGTCTTTATTGCAGGTTCAAACCTAGGACCACTCCCTTTGCACTGACACAGAAGATACTTGGAAGTGGCCTCAATTGACAGGGTTGTTTTTTTAAATAGGTTTTAGATAAAGAAATGGGTTTTACAGTCTATGATTTGTATGGCATTTGGCAGAAAAGCTGCAAGCAGGGCGTTACAAGCCTTGGCGTTTCATGCTTGGGTAATAGGTGTAGGGGCAAGTTGGCCTATAGAAAAGATTGGTGGAAGCAGTCACAGGGGAATTAGGAACTTTGGCTTGGCTTCTCCTGATTGGTTGTTGCTATGTGCAGACCATCTGCTGGTCAGCTTGACCAGCAGAGAGTATACTTGGACTTTCCCAAGGTGAGCTGATTGTGTTGCTAGGGAATATTTTTCTGTTTAGACTACTTTGTGGTTTTCCTGGAATCTGAGTTCAGCCCTTGGCTAGGTTTAAAACAAAATGGGGTTTCTTTCTCAAAATGAGTTTGTCTGCTCCTTACAAAGGCAGTTATGCTAAGCTCCTGTCTGTGCAAGCATAGCAGAGTATCATTAGTGGTGTCAGGGGTCGGCTCTCTCCCATTGGGTGGGCCTCAAGTTGGGCCAGTCAGTGGTTTATCATTCCCTCAATCTCTGCTCCATTTTTATCCATACACTTCTTGTAGGCAGGACAAATTTTGGATTGAAGGTTTTACAGATGGGTTGGTGACCCCTCCATCCACTGGAAGTTCCACCTGACTATAGGAGGTGGCAACTTCAGGCTCCTTAACCCCCTGCTGCTAACAGTCTCAGCTAGGGTCACCCCCATAGACTCCGGGAAGCCCCCCATGTCCCAGAGGTGCTCCCCCACTGATTTCCATTCTCTTTCCCAGTCCTTCCCCCAGCCCCATGTCTCCACACCTGACCCCCCCCTACCCTCTGACCCCGTTCCCTCCCTCCACCTATTTCAGATGTCTATTATTTCCTCTTCTGAGTGACATTCAAGCATCCTTCCTTGGGTTCTCCTTGGCTTCTTTAGATCTGTGGATTGTAGCATGGTTATCCTGTACTTTACGGCTAATATTCGTGTGTGTCTTTCTGGGTCTGGGTTACCTCACTCAGAATGATTGTTTCTAGTTCTATCCATTTACCGGCAAATCACATGATGTCTGTGTTTTCAATAGCTGAGTAGTATTCCATCGTGTAAATGGACCACAGTTTCTTTATCCATTCTTCGGTTGAGGAAAGTCTAGGTTGTTTCTAGTTTCTGGCTATTATGAGTAAAGCTGCTATGAACATAGCTGAGCAAGTATCCTTGTGGTGTGGTAGAGCATCTTGTGGGTATATGCCTAGAAGTGGGTATGGGTATAGCTAGGTCTTGAGGTAGAGCTGTTCCCACAGACTTTTTATTACTAATAAACAACCAGGTGTTGGGAAGAACGGCAACATTACCATTAAACTACTTCTTGCTGTGCGGGGACGTCAAAGTCCACGGGGCAAACTTGATCATCACCATCAGGGTGTAATTGGAGATCTTAGACCTCTGGTCCCACAGGGGCTGATAATCCTGTAATAGCAACTGATTAAAGGTCTGCTTAGGAAGGTTTTGAATTTGTTGTTGAAGAAAAGTAAACAAGAAGTTTGGGGTGTTTTGCTTTGTTTGGTTTTGTTGTTGCTTTTCGAGACAGGGTTTCTCTGTGTAGCCTTGGCTACCCTGGACTCGATTTGTAGAGCAGGCTGGCCTCAAACTCACAGCGATCCACTTGCCTCTGCCTCCCCAAGTAATGGGATTACAGGTGTGTGCCACTGTGCCTGGTTTAGACAAGAAGTTTTTAAGACAGGGTGCAATTAGTAAGATTAGGAAAAGAAGAGAAAAGGGGGTTAAGAAAGGCAGTATCCAATTCCAGGACTGTCAATGATCCTCTGGCCAAAGGCGTTGAGCTTTTGTTTGTTTGGTTGGTTGGTTGTTGGTTTTGGTTTTTTGAGACAGGGTTTCTCTGTATAACCACTCTGACTATCCTGGAACTCACTCTGTAGACCAAGATGGCCTCGAACTCACAGAGGTCCACTTGCACCTCTGTTCTCAAGTGATAGGATTAGAGGCGTGCGCCACCACTGCCTCTTTTTTTTTTTTTTAAAGACTTATTTATTGCTGGGCATGGTGGTGCATGTCTGTAATCCCAGCACGTGGGAGGCAGAGGCTGGTGGATCACTGTGAGTTCAAGGCCAGCCTGGTCTACAAAGTGAGTCCAGGACAACCAAGCTACACAGAGAAGCCCTGTCTCAAAAAAAAAAAAAAAAAAAGAGGACTTATTTATTTATCATGTACACAGTGTTCTGCCTGCATGTATGCTTGTCCACCAGAAAAGGCCACCAGATCTCAATTTAGATGGTTGTGAGCCACCATGTGGTTGCTGGACCTTTGGAAGAGCAACCAGTGCTCTTAACCTCTGAGCCATCGCTCCAGCCCCACTGAGCTACTTCTTACATTTTTGGAGATCTGTCTGGAGTTGTCAGATCTTATCATTTACTATATCCAACTGGTTGACATAAAAGTAACATTCCTCCCTGAGAAAGAGACAAAGACCACCTCTCTTCTGCTGTTAGTCAGTCTAGACCTTACCAATTTTGTAGTACCATGGCAGCCAGTGAGTCAATTTGGCCCTGGAGGGCGAGGATGGTCTGAGTCACCCATTGGCAGTCCTGGATGAACCGAGGGAGGAAAACAGATAGTGGATAGTTAGGGAAATGGTTAGTCCCACTGTTCCAGGGGCAGCACTAGCAGTAAGACCCAGGACTGTGAGAAGGGTTAGGGCCCCAACCATTCTTTTGTCATGCCATGCTTCTATAAACGCTGTGACAGGAACCATTCCTCTCTGGGTATCACTCCTAATTTTGGGGAAAGGAACACTAGGGAGAAGTCCCGAATTACCCAGAAAGTAGGCAGTGGTAAACTTGAGGGCAATAGAGCATGGAGGCATTGTGAATGCTCAGACCTAGGAGCAGGGTGGCACTGCTCAGGGCTAAGGTATTATTACAGTCTGAGGGATCCATTGTGTCCATAAAGTGTGTCCCAGGAGTTAAAACAGTCTGTGATACCAAAGAGAGGGGTGTGGGGGAGTTAAGGTGGCAGTGATAGTTGGCTCAGGACAGTTAATGGGTTATCGAGGTGGGAGTCTTACAGTGCAATGGGTGAGGCCACAAAGAGTGGTAATGAGTATGACCCAGAAGGGACACACAGTCAGCATTCTCCAGGGTGACCAGGCAGGGTGTCATTTAGCCATTGACACGCAGAGGTTAAGGTGTGGAAAAAGAGATGGAGTGGCCATGTGGACAGAGAGCTGGGATCAGCGTCATCCAAGAAGAGAAGTGTTAGAGAGCTAAGAACCTTTGATAGATGTCTGATCACATTTTAAATCTTTTTCTGTAACTCAACCAGTGGTTCTCAGTCTTCCTAATGCTGTGACTCTTCAAAACACTTCCTTGGACTTGGTGAGATGGCTCAGTGGTTAAGAGCACTGTCTGCTCTTCCAGAGCAATCACGTGGTGGCTCACAACCATCTATAACGAGATCCAATGCCCTCTTCTGGCCTGCAGGTGTACGTGCAGATGGAGCACCCATATACAGAAAAATAAATAAGTCTTTAAAGAAAAGATCAAAAATAAACATTTCCTCATGTTGTGGTGACCCCCAACCATAAATTATTTTCATTGCTACCTCATAACTGCAATTCTGTTACTGTTATGAATCATAATGTGAATATCCAATATGTGACCCCTAAAGGGGTTGCAGCCCACAGGTTGAGAACCACTGACTTAAATGTTGGGAAAATGGGATGTATACTCTTTGTGTTTGGATGATGCTCACCAGGCTCCTGTTGACCAGGACACAATATGGTGGGCCAGTGACACCCTCCTCCCATCTTGTGCTCCATGGGTCTTGAATGTAGAGGTGGAAGGATCCTTCCTGTATATAAAGATGAGCAGGTGAATTAAGACAGTCCGGATTTAGCCAGGCATGGTGGCGCATGCCTTTAATCCCAGCACTTGGGAGGCAGAGGCAGGTGGATCTCTGTGAGTTCAAGGCCAGCCTGGTCTACAAAGCAAGTCCAGGACAGCCAAGGGTAATACAGAGAGACCCTGTCTCGAAAAACAAAAACAAAAAACAAACAAACAAACAAAAAAAGACAGTCCGGATTTGTCTCGTGCTATTTGCAGAACTAATAGGGGCAACCTCTGTAAAGTTTCTGACCACTTCTTGCAGTAATCTCCCTTTTAGTCACAGAGAAAACAGGCATGGCGGTAAACCTCGGTGAAGGAGAGATGGGTATGAGAGTTAGGTATAGGGAACAAATCAGCCTTTGACAGCCTGCTATAGAATATTTCCCAACCCTTTTAGGACAGGCTGTTGGGTAGAGGCAAGGGGGCTGTAACCATCTGCATGTGCTACCACAGTCAGGGGTAGACAGGAGAGAATGGAGGAGGAGAGGGCAATTTAGATACAGGAGATTTTCTGATTGTTTGTTTGCACAGCGGTAGAAGTTGTCAACACTGAGAAATGAGTATGTCTGTAGCCAGTGTTTGCTATTTTGTGGGTTCTTCTTCTACCCTTCTCTGCCCTTTTTCTTCCATCCTTTCAACCCCTTAACACTAGATAAGAATAAAATACAAACAGACAAAAAAATGATAGAGAGGAGAAGAAAGAGAACCCTGAAAAAGTTGGGAAGGGGCAACGGTATCATTGGACTATTTCTTGCTGATTAGGGGCATCAAGTTCCTTGGGGGCAAGTCTAATCTTCCCCCTCAGGCTATCTGGTTTATTCTTGTTGTTTCTTCTTTGCGCACAACTACTCAACAAACTGCAACCGGCAACAACCTACCACTCCTCTCAGGGCCCTAGCATGTATATGCCCTCTGAAAACTCCCCAGAATTCCAAATGTCACACAGTCACAGAAACTATCTGCAGCTGGGAAAATCACAGCTGTGCTAGAGCACGAGGCAAATCACAGTCAGCTGCTGCAAAACAGTCCCATATCCCCACACCTGGGATTAAAACAAAAGCATAGTCTTATAATATTTCTGTGGGTTTGTTTGTTTGTTTTGGGGTTTGTTCGTTTGTTTGTTTGTTTGTTTGGGGGGGTTGTTTGCTTTGTGGTTTTGGTTTGGTTTTTGATTTTTGCATTTAGGGTTTCTCTGTGTTTTCTGTAGAAACTGAAATTCCGGAATCCTCACTACGCATGCCAGTCTTGGCCACTGAGCTGTACTGAGGCCAAGCTGTTTGTAGTACCACAGCGAAGTGAGACTTTAATAAAATCTGAGTCTGCGAAGGAAGAGAGGAAGGGCTGCAAAGTGAGCTCCACGACCAGTTTCCGCAGGTTCCCAGTGGGAGCTGAGAGGAAAGAAAGACGCCCAGGAGGGCACAGATTACCTCTGAGACTTCCAGGGTGGCGCAAGAAGACAAGAGGGAAAAGGTGACAGAGGCTCCAAAGGGCTTTAAGAAAGCTAAGGGACTTAGCAGGCAACTCCAGGGCTGGCCTCGAACTCACAGCAATCCGCCTGCCTCAGCCTCCCAAGTGCTGGGATTAAAGGCGTGTGCCACTACACCAGGCATTTGGATTTTTTTTCTTTTTAAAATTTATTTATTTTGTGTGTGTGTGTGTGTGTGTGTGTGTGTGTGTGTGTGTATGAGAGAGAGAGAGAGAGAGAGAGAGAGAGAGAGAGAGAGAGAGAGAGAGAGAGAGAGAGGATGGATGTGCACATGTGCCCAACAAGGCCAGAATAGGACATCAGATCCCCTGCAGCTGGAGTTACAGGCAGTTCCATGTCACCCCCATGTAAATGCTGAACCTGACTCCAGTCCTCTGGAAAAGTCACAACCACTCAGCCATCTCTCCAGTCTCTCCCCTCATTTTCTTTCTTTCTTTTTTTTTTTTTTTTTAAGACAGAGTCTGTCTGTGAAATCCAGATTGGCCTTGGACTCATGAACACTGCCTTGGCATCTAGACAGCTGGGATTAAAGGTATGTGCCACCATGCCCAGCTTAGCAGTAGTAAGACTTTGATGAGCAGCCAGTAGAAACAGTCTAGCTGACGCTGGTGGAAACCACTCAGTAGGTCAAGGCAAGGGGATTACAAGTTCAAGGCCAACCTGGAGGATTTAGTAAGACCTTCTCAAAATAAATAAAAAGTAAACAGAAGGCTGGGCCATAGCTGAGTGGTAGAGTATTTGTCTAGTGTGTACAAGGCCCTGGGGTATCATCACTAGAACTGTTTAGTTTTGTTTTGTTGTTTTTGTTTTTATAATCTCCATGAAGTTTTTGGTGCACAGTAGGCATTCAAGAAATATAAATCACCGATTTCTATCTTGGGTGCTTTTGTTATGGTTGCTAGTTTTATTTTTTATTTGTTTTGGTTTTGTTTTGTTTTGTTGGGTTTTTGTTTGTTTGTTTGTTCTTTTTTGAGGCAGGATTACAGGGTTTTAATGTGTCCCTGGCTGGCCTAGAACTTACTGTGTAGACCAGGCAGGCCTCAAATCACAGAGATCTGCCGGCTTCTACCTTCCAAGTGCTGGGGTTAAAGGCGTGCACCGCCACGCCTGATTTAGGTACTTTTAAAAAGCCGTCTAGCAAACAAAGCGCTCGGTATTTACTCTGAGTAAATAGTAAGAAGCTTGATTATGAAAGAGGAGAGAAATAAGAAAACAGTGGACAGAGGCTATGGAATGGAAGCAAAGTGATGTTTTCTTGTTTGGTTCCTGTTGTTTATTGTTGACTTTGACAGAGACTCCTTGCCTATAGCCTTGGGTCTAGATTTTCTTTTCTTAAAATACTGTGTCAGGAGTGGTAGACAGCCTGGTCTATAGAGTAAGTTCCAGGACAGCCAGGACTACATTGAGAAGCCCTGTCTTGAAAAAACAAGGGGGGAAGGGAAAAAGGAAGAACAGAAAGACTGTAGGAGTTTTTGTTTGTTTGTTTGTTTGTTTGTTTGAGACAGGGTTTCTCTGTGTATCCTTGGCTGTCCTGGACTCGCTTTGTAGGTCAGGCTGGCTTCACAGAGATCCGCCTGCATCTGTCTCCCCGAGTGCTGGGATTATAGGCCTGTGCCACTGTGCCTGGATTTTTGTTGTGTTTATTTTCAATAGAAGCTTTAGACTCTTGGAAAATACGTTCAGAAAGTCCAGTGATCTCTCACGCCCTTTCCCCTCCATCTTGCACATAGCTTCCCCATTTATGAACATGGTCCACTGACATGAAACCTTTGTTCTAGCTGATACTTGACACCACTTAGCAGAGGTTACACTAGGGCTGTTAGGTTGCACAGCTCTAGAGTCTTGAGATATGTATAGCATCATGAGCCATAATTGTAATATCACAGGAGTAATTTCACTGCCCCAAAGCTTCTTCCAGCTACCTATTTATCTTCCCTTCCTCCAGGTTCTTGGGAATACCTAATTTTTTTAAAGTATTTTTTTTTTAAGTTTTACTTATGTGAGTTAATGTGGTCAGTATACACATATTAATGCAGGAACTCTTAAAAGGCCAAAATAGGCCTTGGATCGATTGGAGCAGGAGTTAACAGGCAGTTGAAAGGCAGCCATGGTAGGATGCTAGCTGCTAGGAACAAAACTGGGGCCTTCTGAGCAGGTCGGGGCTCCTGATGTTTTTAACGCCTGTGTACTTTTGCTTTTTCTTGACTGTCTCAGGTTGGAATCATTTTAGCATGTAGCCTTTCAGACTGGCTTCTTTCACTTAGCAGTGTCCATTATGGTTCCTTCCTGAGTTCTCACTGCTTGCCAGCTCATTTCTTTTCTGTGAATCATATTCCACCTGGACAGCTCACAGCTCACCTACTGGAAAAATGCCTTGGCTGCTGCCAAGTTCTCAGAATTATGGATAAATCTGATAAAACTTGTGCAAGCAGTGCAGTTGCAGAGCAGAGGTAAGGCGAAGGGAACTGGAAGCTCCTTCCAGAGGCTGCAGCTGTTCACAGTCCAGCAAGCCCTGGGTGGGCGTTCCCTTCACCTCACACCCGTGTTAGCTCTTGGTGGTGTCAGCACTCTGGACTTTGGCCTTTCTGATGCATGTGCCGTGCCATCTCCCTGGTTCAGTTGGTATCTCCCTGATGACTTCTGGTGTGCAGAGTCTGTTCCTTTCAGGTTTTATGTTAAGGTCATTGGTCCACTTTTCAGTCAGATTGTCTTCTTGCTGTTGTTCAAAGAGGTTTTTTTTTTGTTTTTTGTTTTTTGTTTTGCCTTTTTTATCTCCTGTCCTGTAGCAAGATAGGACTTTTGCAGAGATTTTTCTCCTGCCTGTGGTTCACCCTTTTACTTTCTACTCCGAATGACTTAATTTCACAATCAGAAAAATAAACCTTTCTTTAAAACACAGCCTTGGGGGTGAGGGGTGTGGCTGGGTTTGGTAGCGTGCTTGCCAAGCCTGTCTGAGGCCATGGGTTTGTTCCCTGGCTTGACCTGTGTATCTGCGATCCCAGTTAAAGGAGGTGGAGACGGGAGGATCGCGAGTTCAGATCCATCCTTGGTTACAGATGAATTTAAAACCAGGGTGAGATACATAAGACTGTATCAAAAATTAAAAAACAAAAAACCAGAAAACAAAACCCAGCATGATACAGCCTACTATTCAATTACCTGCAGTTAGATATCCGGAGGAAGGAAAGGTATATTGACTAACTTGTGTTTCCCCAAATTTGCAGATCGAGGGTCTGACCGCACCGCACATGGCGCACATCTATAGCCTCAGCTCTGAGGGAGGCTGAGACAGCTTCAATTTATGCCAGCCTGGGTTGCACAGACTTGGAGGCCAGCCAGAGCCATGCAGCCAAACCCTTTCCACACCCTCTCCCACAGAAAATAACGTCGGAATAGACAGCTGTTTACACAGACTTCCAAAAGGGCGCTGGGTCGCAACGCAGGACTCGACAGGTGCCCAGAAACTCAAGTCTCTGAAGAAGCGGGATCTACAGCTTTTCTGCACCAGGTGAGGTAAGGCGGTGTGAGGTGAGGTGAAGTGAGAGCAGGAAAAGCAAGGACTGAGGGATGCACGTGTGCGCACCTGCAAGGGAGCCCCTCCCCTGCGCATGCGCACACCAGCAAGCCCCCCAACACCCCGCCTGTGCTGACCTAAGCCGGACATCGGGGATGCGCGGACCCCCAGTCTCCAACTGCTCTTCAGTGCTCGTCCCCCTCCAGCCACTCCAGAGCATTCCCGCCAAAGCCACATCCAATCAGAAAGTGCCAGCACAGCCACATCCAATCCTAAGTGAGATGTGGGGCCTAAGCCCGCCCCTGGGGCGCTCTGGGCCAATGAGCCCCCGCGCATGCGGCCTGGGCTGTTGAGCGCGCAGGCGAGAGGCGGTTGAGGACAGTGGTGAGGAACGGCTGAGGAGGCGGCAGCGGAGCTGGTGTGCGGAGTTCAGCATGGTGAGAGCCGCCCCAGGCCGCGCTGGCCGGGCTCAGGGCGTCTGAGGGTGGGTGGTTCCCACGGGAGGGAGACCGCCATCTCCTCGGAGCCTGGGGCTTCCTCCCAGCCCGGGCTCCTGCGAGGGTGAGCGGAGGCAAAGCAGCCCAGGAGTGCGCGCTTTCCTCCTGACTCCGCACACGCGAGTGCGAGCGACATGCGCCTGTGTTAGGTCCTGTGAGGAGCCAGGCTGGTGGGGTGCAGCTCCTGCGTGCAGTCCCTGCAGGGTGGAGAGGGCACGAGAAGCCGGGCGTGGTGGCGCTCACCCTTAATCCCAGCACTTGAGAGGCAGAGGCAGGCGGATCGCTGTGAGTTCGAGGCCAGCCTGGACTACAAAGAGAGTCCAGGACAGCCAAGGCTACACAGAGAAACCCTGTCTCGAAAAAGAAAAGGGCTCGAGAGTTTGAGACCAGCCCCAGCCTGTTAGGATCCAGACTCAGGAAAATGCAACAAAAGATGGTGGCAGATAGGATTTTGGAAAGAAGCTTTTGTTTGTTTCCCCATACCAGTGCCCTCGACGAAGAGAACAAGCAGTTTCATTGGTTTCAGAAGATTTCTAGAAGCTCCCAAGCTTTCTGGTCAAATATTCACCGTGGGAAAGTAAAAGTTACATAATCCAAAGAGCCTTTGCTTGGAATTTTAAGACAGTCTCATAGCCCGTGTTGGGCTGGAGCCCGGTATCCCCGCCCTCGCTTGCTTCTGCTCAGTGTTAGGATCACAGGCAACAACTCTGCCCAGCTTCCCCAAAGATCTTCTATGTGTCTTGTGGCTACTAGTGTTTTGCATGTTGTGTAGTTTATAAGTGGTATAAATTTGTTCATGTTAGAAAGTGAATCTGAGCTGTGTTCTGTGGCATGCCTTCCCAAGCACAAGATGGGCTGGGGCAGGAAAATTGGATTTCTGAGTAAATTTGAGGCTAGCATAGGCTACAAGAAAAATAAAATAAGAGAAAGAAAATAAATTTCAAAAAAAGAGAGAAGAAACTTGAGACCCTATTTTAAATGTTTTTCTTTGTTTGAAATTGTTATCCATGTGTGTCTGTGAAAAGTATGTGTCCCTGTTTCCCAGAGAGGCCAGAAGAGGACATTGAAGACCCAGGAACTGCACTCAGGCAGTTAGGAGCCTGGGAACCACACTACTCCTGTCAAGAGAGTGTTCTCCTAACCAGCTCTCCAACCCAGCAGAAAACTTTTTTTTTTTTAAGTTTATTTTATGTATATAAGTGCTCTGCCTGCATGTACACCTGCAAGCCAGAAGAGGGCACCAGATCTCAGTATAGATGGTTGTGAGCCACCATGAGTTCAGGGCCTCTGGAAGAGCAGACAGTGCTCTTAACTGCTGAGCCATCTCTCCAGCAGAAAACTTATTAAGGATTTGTATTCACTGAAAAGGAATACGTAGTTAGAAATGACATAAAATCTAGGTCTAAACAGCTAGAATTTATCTATGTTTCTGTGACAGGGTCTCATCATCTGTGCTAACCTCAAACTCATCTTTTTGCCTCACCCTCCTAGTTGCCTGGTTAGTGTAATGAACCACCCTGGCTGGCCTGGTGATTATTTTTTCATTAAAAAATTTTTTTTCTCATTGAGAAAGCACATTAATCCCATCATTCTGGAATTTGGCAACATGTGCTAATGTGCTTTCCTGTTGCTGTGATAAAACACTGACCAGAGCAACATCAGGGAGGATTTAATTGGCTACAGGTTATAGTTTGTGATCGGGACACCTAGGCAGGAACTGAAGGAGCAATGGATGAATGAATATTCTTTACTGACTTGCTCCACCACCCCCTAAGTAGCCCATGATGAGTCAGGCCTTCCCACATGAACCATTAGTCAGGAAAATGCTCCACAGACATTTTCACGTCCCCTTTTCCCAGGTGCCTCTAGTTTGTGGCAAGTTGAGCAGAGCTAAATAACCAGCACAATGTTTTTGGATATACCTTTTCAAATAATCATTTGAAAACTTGAATTACCTGCAAACTAAGTAGAATCTTGCTATTTGTTTTTTTAAAAATCTGTCTTTTTCATTGAAGAATCTTTGTAATTTTTCTTTTCGGGGGGTGGGGCGTCCTGTTTATTTTTGGGACATTTTAGAAGAAGCCTTGTTGAGCCTTTAAGAAATGAGATAAGGAACTCTATTTGCTTTATATTTTTATGACATCAGTTTGAATGAATGTGCACGTAGCTTCCAGTGGAGATGAGATCAGAGGACAACTTACAGGAGATGTTTTCTTCTTCCACTAAGTAGGTCCCAGAGATGAAAACAGGTCGTCAAGTTTGGCAGTAACTGCTTTTAACCACTGAGCCATCTCACAAGACCTATATTTGCTTTTATTAAGAAACTGGTGTCCCGGCATAGTGGCATATGCCTTTGACCCCACCACCCCAGAGGCAGAAGCTTTATCTTTGTGAGTTTGAGTCAGCCAGACTTATATGGTGTCACCCTGTCTCCAAACAAAAGAAAGAAAAGGAAAATTGACAGGAAATTAGAGAGCAGGGGGTTGGGCCTTTGCAGCCCTCCGTGCATCACAAAACAGCCACCTGAAAAGCTCAGAGAGGACTCTGAGGCCTGTCCGAGGGGTAGAAACACTCTTAGTAAATGCCCCTTCCTGTCCTCTAGACAGCAGTTGACACCTACTGTTTGCGGCGGTCGATGAAACAGTTGCTGTTCCACTCTTCAGTTGCCCACAAGCAGGAGTCACTTACTGTTCATGCTACTAAGTGAGCTTCTGCTCCTGAGAGGTAGCGCGCTGGACGGTGCATGCCACGTTTCATAGCCGAAGCATGCATGAGTACAAACAGCAAGAACATGCATGCAGTTTGCATGACATTGCAACGGTGTTCTCTGTGAAATTATGCTCAAGGACCCATGGTTTACAAAAACATAAAGTTTATATCCACACTGATAGCTAGCCATGTTCCTTAGGGAGGACACACTTTCTATAGCTTATATATTGTGACATACTCCTGAAATTTTTCACTTAACCTCCAGGTGTTTGTTTAAAATTGAACAAGTGGTTGCTGAGTGTAATTAGGTCCTTGCATGGAATATATATTCTATTTATAATTGATCAATTGGGTAGAATCATAAAATGTGCAACTTATATAAGTGTAGGGCTAAAGAAGCTAAAAGCTGGATATGGTGGCCCATGCCTATAATCCCTGCACTCTGTATACTGAAACAGAAAGATTGCATTCTCCAGGCCAGCCTGGAATATGTAACCAGTCCCTTAAGTTAAAACAAAACAAAACAAAACAGAATTTCCTTAAAATTTTTTCTTACGCCTTTTCAAAAAAATTTATTATTATGTATACAGTGCTATGTCTGTATTTGTGCCTGCAGGCCAGAGAAAGGCACCAGATCTCAATTTAGATGGTTGTGAGACATTATGTGGTTGCTGGGAATTGAACTCAGGACCTCAGGAAGAGCAACCAGTGCTTTTAACCTCTGAGCCATCTCTCCAGCCTGTCCTTAAATTTTTAAATAAATATAAAACTCAGGATAATGCAGCAGGTCAATACTTAACAATGTCTGTGAGGGTTCCATTCCGAGGCCTGAAAGGAAGAGCAGTTGCTCCAAGTGAGATGGTATCTTAGTGAAGATTATTAACTGACTGGAAACAGATGTGTGCATGAGCTTGAGCCAGCTTACTGTACTCACAGTGGCATAGAGATTGATTAAAAAGGGCTGATCTAAGCGGGGCTTGGCGGTGCACACCTTTAATCCCAGCACTCAGGAGGCAGAGGCAGGTGGATCGCTGTGAGTTCCAGGCCAACCTGGTCTACAAACAAGTCCAGGACAGCCAAGGCTACACAGAGAAACCCTGTCTCGAAAAGGGAAAAAAAAAAAAAGGCTGATCTAGATGGGCAGATAGAAGACCCTGTGACTCTCCAGGCTTTGCCTGGGTGACCTGGGAACTATAATGGCAGTCCTCGCTGGAGAATATCCTATCCTTCTGTCAGGCTAAGGTAAACCCTGACAGATTTTTCTGAGAATTGCTGTGACTATCCCTGATGAACTATTGTTAGCATTGCATGGTTTCCAAGTCTTAAACTAACCATGTTTTTAAAGAGTGGCAAATGTTTATGCTCTGGGCTAACTGCTGTTTAATAGTTTGGCCAGCCTTGGGTGGCAGCTTACATCCAGGATCCCAGCACGGGAGAGGCTGAGGCAAGAGAATTGCCACTGGTTGAGGTCAGCCAGGGTGAGTGAAACTATATATCCAAGTAGGGCAAATTTAGAGGAAACAAATCTCCCTCCCCAACCCCCACCAGCCCCCTGCCTGCCACTGGGCGCATGCGTGCGCGCTCCCGCTCACTCTCACCCTCTCCCCCTCTCCCCCTCTCTACCCCCCTCTCTCTCCTCTCTATGTGTGTGTGTTTGTGTTGTGTGTTTTGAGATAGGGTTGAACATGCACTCTACCTAATCTTTGCTTCTGAGTACTGGAATCATGGGCTTGCACATCCATACCAATGGGCAGTTTAATAGAGAGTAAAGGAACACCTGAGCCATTGTTGTAAATAAAAGCCTGAAGAGAGATACTGAGGTACTATACATAATTATCTGTCAGTCAGCCATACAGGTTCACGTGAGCCAGAGAGTCAAGTGTCTGTTCTGTTTTCCAGCGTGAGTGTATCTCTATCCACGTGGGGCAGGCAGGCGTCCAGATTGGCAATGCCTGCTGGGAGTTGTACTGCCTTGAACATGGCATTCAGCCTGACGGTCAGATGCCAAGTGACAAAACGATTGGCGGCGGGGACGACTCCTTCAACACATTCTTCAGTGAGACTGGAGCTGGCAAGCACGTGCCCAGAGCAGTGTTTGTGGACCTGGAGCCCACTGTGGTCGGTAGGTGCCTGGGCCCTGGGTGGAGGCTTTCCTGGCAGAGTGGCAGAAGCCCACTGAAACCTCTGCAGAAGAGCCAGGCTGTGCACTGTGTGCTGGGGCCTAGTTAGTAAGAACCGGAGAGTGTCATGTGTGGTGTTTGTGTCCCCAAAGGCCAGGAGACCCTGGAGACAGACATGCACAGTGGAACTGAAAGACTCACAGAGCACATGGTCTCTCTCTAGATGAAGTGCGCACAGGAACCTACAGGCAGCTCTTCCACCCAGAGCAGCTGATCACTGGGAAGGAAGATGCGGCCAACAACTATGCGCGAGGCCACTATACCATTGGCAAGGAGATTGTCGACCTGGTCCTGGACCGCATCCGGAAACTGGTGAGAGGATCGCAGAGGAGGCTCCGTGTGGCGCTTGTCCTGGCCCAGAGAGTCAGCGTTAATGGTGGTGGGGTCACTGTCTTGTTGGGTTACCGTTGCTGTGGTGAAGCACCATGAGCAGAGCATCATGGGGAGGAAAGGGTTTAACTAGCTTCCACTTCCACAGCTCTGCTCATCATTGAAGGAGGTCAGGGCAGGACCCTGGAGGCAGGAGCTGATGCAGAGGCCATGGAGGGGCGCTGCTTACTGGCTTGTTCCCTTTAGCTTGCTCAGCCTGCTTCCTTACAGGGCCCTGGACCACCACCCCAGGGATGGCACAATGGCCTGTGCCCTCCCCCACCAATCACTAAATTAGAAAATGCCTTACAGACTTCCTACAACCTGATCATTTGAGGCTTTTTTTTTTTTTAATGAAGGATCCGTCCTCTCAGATGACTGTAGCTTGTGTCAGGTTGGCATAAAACTCAAGCACAGTCATTTTGGGAAATCTGTGAGAGTGAGGAATACATCATGAGTTTACCAAAACATCTTACACACATCCTGTGCTGAGACACATCCACGGTGTTCCTTGTATTCCAAGTGCCCCTGTGTGTTGTAGACAGTCTGAACTGGATCAGTTTGCAGAAACAGAAGTCACAAATGCAGGGCGTGGAGGGCATGGTGTGGCTCTGCGGTCACTGGCTTACACGCTCTGGCTTTCCCACAGGCAGATCTGTGCACGGGACTGCAGGGCTTCCTCATCTTCCACAGCTTTGGAGGCGGCACAGGATCTGGGTTCGCGTCTCTGCTCATGGAGCGGCTTTCAGTGGACTACGGCAAGAAGTCCAAGCTGGAGTTTGCCATCTACCCCGCCCCCCAGGTGTCCACAGCGGTCGTGGAGCCCTACAACTCCATCCTGACCACACACACGACGCTGGAACATTCTGACTGTGCTTTCATGGTGGACAATGAAGCCATCTATGACATCTGCCGGCGCAACCTGGATATTGAGCGTCCCACGTACACCAACCTCAATCGTCTGATTGGGCAGATCGTGTCATCCATCACAGCCTCCCTGAGGTTTGATGGGGCCCTGAATGTGGACCTGACAGAATTCCAGACCAACCTGGTGCCATACCCTCGCATCCACTTCCCGCTGGCTACCTACGCCCCGGTCATCTCCGCTGAGAAGGCGTACCATGAGCAGCTGTCAGTGGCAGAGATCACCAACGCTTGCTTCGAGCCAGCCAACCAGATGGTCAAGTGTGACCCTCGCCATGGCAAATACATGGCCTGCTGCATGCTGTACAGGGGCGACGTGGTCCCGAAGGATGTCAATGCGGCTATTGCCACCATCAAGACCAAGCGCACCATCCAGTTTGTGGATTGGTGCCCAACGGGATTTAAGGTAGGATGGGTGCTATGACATTCTAACTAAGCAAGCGACAGTCTGTGGGAAGAAGTCCCCTTTCCATGTCAGGCTCCAAAGAAAGCATGGGTAGTGAGTAGTTAAGGTGCTAAGTAATGTGACACTTGTGAATAATCCTGGGAACCCTTTTTCTTAGAACTGTCAACTACCAACCCTTCTTTCTTGTCTTGGTTTATTCTCATTGTTGTTTTGGGGTGCGGGGGTGGTTCGATGGTTGGATTTTTCAAAACAGGGTTTCTTTGTATAGCTCTTACTGTCCTGGAAATCACTGTGTAGACCAGGATAGCCTCAAACTCACAGACATCCCCCGTCTCTGCCTCCCTAGAGTGAGGATTAAAGGTATGTAGCACCGCATCCAGGCCCCAAGCCTTATTTCTTACACCATCAGAGCCTCATGGGTGTTTTCTACACATGAAAATTTCCGTCAGTTTTTTTCCTATAAGATTTATTAACTTGTTATTATGTATAGGGTGCTCTGCCTGCATATACACCTACACATCAGAAGAGCACATCAGATCACATTGTAGATGGTTATGATCCACCATGTGGTGGCTGCGAATTAGCTAAGGACCTCTGGAAGAGCAGCCAGTGCTCTTAAGAGCTGGACCATCTTTCCAGCCCCCCCAGCTTTCTTTTCACTAAGCAAACAGTATGCCTTGGGTAGGCTTCTCCTTTTTCACCTTTGTTGTACTGTAGGTGTAGATGATTCAGTGTGTTGTTTCCAGGTTGGCCATTGGTGGTTTAAGTAAGAACTTTAAAATCTTTTATTTAAGCCAGGTGTGGTGGCACATGCCTTTAATGCCAGCACTTGGGAGGCAGAGGTAGGCACATCTCTCTTGAGTTTGAAGAAAGCCTGGTCTACAAGAATCAAAATCTTTTATTCATTCCCTAGAAGATGGTATGAGTATTTGTAGTTTGATCAGTGTCCACTGTGGCCAACTTGGAGTGAACTATCTTTTCCAAGGTCCCTATAAACTTGACTGCCTTTCTCCTTCTCTGGCAGGTGGGCATCAACTACCAGCCCCCCACCGTGGTCCCTGGGGGAGACCTGGCCAAGGTGCAGCGGGCCGTGTGCATGCTCAGCAACACCACTGCCATCGCAGAGGCCTGGGCCCGCCTGGACCACAAGTTTGACCTCATGTACGCCAAGCGGGCCTTTGTGCACTGGTACGTGGGAGAAGGCATGGAGGAAGGGGAGTTCTCAGAGGCCCGCGAGGACCTGGCAGCTCTGGAGAAGGATTATGAAGAGGTGGGCGTGGATTCCGTGGAAGCAGAGGCTGAAGAAGGGGAGGAATACTGAGTGTGTGGCTCTGCCTGGCAGCCATCTGCTTATGTCTTCCCCACCACTGACACTAAAGCATGTATTTACTTATTAAAATGTCTGTATTGAGGTAGTTCCTGCCTTGTGTGCTGAGCTTTCTAACACAACTCCTTTCTAGATACCTGCCTTTTCCAAGTAAATTTCTCTGAAGAGAACATACCAGATTTTCCCCCTTAAATGATAAATGTGTCTGTATTTTCAGTTGTAAGTTCTAACAAAGGACATTAGGATAAACGGCTTTATTTGAAATTACTGCTTGACTGTCACAGAAATGACTTTCTGCCTTTTCTTTGGCTGCTCTGGAGGGGTCCCCCTGGGCTTCTTGTATGTGTCTTGGGGTTGTGGAAGCTCCAAGTCTGACACCTCCTTCCACTGACATCATTGTCTGTCTTCCCCTGCTGTCTGAGTGCTGTTGGAGGGAACCCAGAAGCACCGGCCGTCACTCTGCCCCTCACTGTGCTCCAGTCATCCTCTAGAAGCCCCTGTTCCTGGAATGGCATTAGGTGGTGAGCACTGCTCTTAGCAGAGTCTTTTATGCAAGAGTCAAGAGTTCCCTACGTGATGACCCCTTGTCAGTCAAGTGCTGCTGAGGTCCATATCTCAGAAGGTTCTGGTAGCACACCACATAGACCCACACGCAGTTGCTCCATGCTAGTCAACCAGTAGCTATGTTCAGATATACAAATGAGCCATGTATATAAAAGGATGAATCTCCCAGAAAAACTGGTGCCTTCTTCAGGTGAAAATGAAGCTTCTGTAAGGGTTCCAAGTAGTCCTCAGTACAGCTGATGACAGCATCTCCAGGTTTGGGCTGTTCTTTCCTATTTTCCTGCTGGTGCTTAGCAAACTGCTTTTAGAAGCAAGTCCACCTAGCTGACTAGAATACATGAGATGCCTTGCTTTGCCTCTGAGCCCTCACAGGCATTTCCAACCTTTTGAGGTCTATCCAAAGTGGAGTTTGAGAGGCATGTGGCCTTGGGAGATCCTTTCAGAGTGTGGTTTGCCTTGCATCTCACTCAGATCCCTCAAGCCAAGCAACATGGAGACAGTCTCTGGTTTCAGTTACAAAGCAGCTTTCCTTGTCTTCCTCAGGTGTTTTCATAAGAGGAACATCTCTCTCAACACAGGGCCCTCTCTACACATCGCTGTGGTTAATGCTGCTTACCTCGTGAGAAGACACTCACCACCACCCCCGTGTCCTTCCTCCCTCTCTAGGGAACCAGTGCTGGCTGAGACCTGTCTGATGCACCTCCTCAGAGGGTAGCACGTCTGTCTGAGAGCATCAGACCCTGAGAAACTGACAGGAGCAGAGAAATAGAGCAGGAGATGTAAAGCCGTATGGGGCTGGTCCCTAGAGACCACTAGCTCCCCAAATCCTAGTTTCAGTATTACAATTGTATAAGTTTCTAAATAAAATCCCCAACACATGTCTTAATATGTTCAAAGGGACCCCTGATACCCACCTCTGCCCCGAAAGCCCCACCCTAAGAGCCGCTGGCCTAGAGTCTAGCCTAGAAAAGACCAGTAAGAAGATCAAGTAAGGCCCTGGTGAGGTCTTTTGAGTGTATTACAGACAGGCTTTGAGGCCAAGTGCTCTGCTCCAATCAGTGGCCTTCCCTCCCTGTTAGGGATGGCCCCTACCCCTCAGACTTTGGCCAGCCTGTTCTGCAGAGAAAGCTAAGTCCTGAGAGTATGCCTGCTGCCCAGCACATCTGCCAGTTTGGTTCTAGACAGTGAACCCAGACCCTCACAATCTTTCCACTGAGCTACACCCCAAGCCCTTGCCCTTTAACCTTGAAGACAGGAGGATTCCAGAGAGGGAAGGAGACACAGGGGCAACCCAAAATCAGTATTCCACCACAAGAGGGCACCCAAAGCCCAGGCAACAAGGACATGGTCCCTCCTGCTTCCATTCAAATCCTGCAGAAATGCAATTTCTGCAGGCTGAGGCAGAGCCTGAAGCTGCAGGTTATGCAACTGGCCCACAAGGTCCTGTGACCATTCCCTCAGCAGATTCAGCTGCTCTTTTTTTCTTCCGAGACAGGGTTTCTCTGTGTAGCATGGCTGTCCTAGACTCGCTTTGTAGACCAACCTAGCCTTGAACTCACAGCAATCGCCTGCCTCTGCCTCCTGAGTGCTGGGATTAAAGGTGTGTGCCACTATGCCTGGCCTTAACCTGTTCCTCTTAAACAGACTTTTCACCACAGGCCTCCCTCCTTCCTGGGGACTGTCTCCACCCCAGGTGTATAAGTTCCTGGTCCTAGGAGAATGCAGCAGACTTGATCTCCATTTCCTGGGATGTCCCAGAAGCCCTGCAGGCCATGTCCGGTGCTCAAAGTCATTTCAGCATTTGGAATGGATTTCAGAGGTCAGCAGGTGCCCAGGAAACTTCAGAACTATTCATAGTTGAGTGTGGTTTAAAGCCTTAAGGAGCTCTATGTACCAAATTTTCAAGACTCACTGTGCTGGTTGTTTTGTTTATTTGTTTTGTCAAATTAACACAAGCCAGACATAGATAAGAAGAAGCAATGTTACTTTAAAGGGAAAAAAAAAGCTTCCATAAGGTTGGCCTATAAGCCAGGCACAGTGGCACACACCTGCAATCTCAGCACTCAGGCAGTCAAGGGCAGCCAGTAAGCAGCACCAGTCCACGGGCCCTGC
This sequence comes from Acomys minous, assembly GCF_964271855.1. Taxonomy (NCBI): domain Eukaryota; kingdom Metazoa; phylum Chordata; class Mammalia; order Rodentia; family Muridae; genus Acomys; species Acomys minous. The sequence continues at coordinate 21,274,721 of NC_140500.1, forward strand.
ATCAGCTCCTGCCTCCAAGTTCCAGCCCTGCTTGAGTTCCTGTCCTGACTCCTTCAGTGATGGACCACAACACAGAAGTGTAAGCCAAATAAACCTTTTCCTCCCCTCGTTTAACTTTGGTGATGGTGCTCCATTGCAGCCATAGTGACCCTAAGTAGGACAGCAATTCCAATTTGGAGATGTTTACATCCTGACTGTAAACAATTATAATATTTCAAGAAACCAAGTTGCTAAATGTAAACCTTAGTTAGCTTTACAAGAAGTGTTTAAGTACTTAGGGAGTTTTCTCGTTGTTAGATGTATGGATGCGTGATAGTAACACACAGTTTTAATCCCAGTGTTCAAGAGGCTGAAGGAGGAAAATCAAGTGTTCAAAGAGAACCTACGCTACACAGTAAGTTGAGGCTAACCTTGGCTACGTTGCAAGACTGTGTCTAAAAAGATACTGCCCCGTCATGCATCTAAGTACTTAAAAAGAAAATCCAATATCTTATGCTACATTTAGATAAGCAAATTAAATTATTTAAGAAGGTCCAATGGACTATATTTATAATAAAGTTTAGAGTTGGTAAGTTGAATTAAGGAAACTATTTTAAAAAAGGGTTTTTTGTTTTGATTTTTGGTTTTTGGTTTTTTTGAGACAGGATTTCTCTGTGGTACCCTGTCTGTCCTGGACTTATTGTGTAGACCAGGCTGGCCTCGAACTCAGAGAGATCTGCCTGCATCTGCCTCAGGAGTGCTGGGATTAATGGCATGTGCCACCACACCCAGCTCAAAACTGAATTTTTTTAGAAGGATAAATGGGAACTAATCATAGTGGCAAGTTATGGAGCCAATCAGGGATACATAGTGAGACCCTGTCTCAAAAAAATAAAAATTAAAAACAGGAAGAAAAGTGGCTGGAGAGAATGCTCAATTGTTAAAGGCTAGGCTCACAACCAAAAATGTAAGAGTTTGGTTCCCAGCACCCACCCCGCCCCTTGCCGGCCTCTGTCATTCTCACCACCTCTCTCTAGGCACTAGGCCCATTGTGGTCTAACTCGTATGTAAAGGAGAAGAGTCGGGGGCCCAGTTTTGACAGGACAAAGCGCTTGAATAAACTCACCTCCACACAGTACACACAAAAGGCTGGTAAACTCAAATTATGATAGTAGCCAGGCATGGTGGCACACACCTGAAATGTCAGCACCTGGGCTGTCCTCAGCTCTACATACTGAGTTTGAGGTCAGCCTAGGATACCTAAGGCCCCATCTTAAAAAGGAAGAGGAAGGAGGAGGAGAAGAAGAAAAGAAAACCCACCACATCCTGTGTCCCTATGGGCATTCCTTTCCCTTCAGAAGGTGGTAGTCAAATCCTACAGCAATGAAGGGTCAGGGAGGCAGCTAGAAGAGATGAAAACTCCAGACACAAGCTCACACGTATGCTTAAACTTCCCCAGCTCAGGAGCGATCTGAAGTGAAGGTACTGTGGGAACAATTAGACCTGTTTCCCTTCTTGTTGCAGCCTTCCAGAGAGGCTGCTGTTTGCAGTCCAGCAAGCACTGGGCAAGAGTTCCCTTCACCTCACACCCCTGTTAACTCTTGGTGGTGTCCGCACTCTAGACTTTGGCCTTTCTGATGGATGTGCTGTGCCATCTCCCTGGTTCAGTTGGGATCTCCCTGATGACCTCTGGTGTACAGAGTTTGTTTTTTTTTTTTTTTCATTTAATTTTATTTTTTGGTGTACAGAGTCTTTTCCTTTCAGGTTTAATGTTAAGGTCATTGGTCCAATTTTTAGTCAGGTTGTCTTCTTACTGTTGTTCAAAGAGTTCTTTATTTTATCTCCTGGCCTGTAGCAAGATAGGACTTTTGCAGAGATTTTTCTCCTGCCTGTGGTTCACCCTTATATTTTCCTGAGTGTCTTTCACAAAACAGAAAATATCAATGATAATTATTTCTTTGAGCCTGTGAGTCTCCTGTGTCGGTCTAAAAAGTCATCACTAGGCCAAAAGTCATCTAAATTTTCTGTGTCACCCTTCAGTTTTATGTTTTACATTGGGATGGTAGTTTTTGGGCCACTGTAAGGCTCGGTTTTGTTTTTGTTTTTGTTTTAATTGGGAATCAGTCTTGGCAAGTGAGTACCCCATGGCTCTAGCAGACGAAAGATCATTGTGCTGCTGTTGCTCCTCTATTAAATGTTTCTGTGAGTCTGTTTCCATGCTCTCTGCTCTGATCCATGGCTGTTTGTTATTTCTCTCACCACCAATATGCTGCCACATGTAGCTTTCTCCAAAGCTTGGGCCTTCTTGGTCGTCCAGCCTGTTCTTGATGCTGTATCAGCTCTGTGCTCTGAAAGGAGGCAACTAAGGGAAGAAAGATTCTGTTGAGGCTTACAGTTAAGAAATAGAGTCCGTGGTGGCAGGAAAACATGGTGGCAAGAAGGTGACAGAGCAGGCCACAGTGCCTCCAGTCAGGGAGCAGAGTGATGGACGCCATGACCTGGCACACTTTCTCCTTTTTCTGCAGTCCAGGACTCCAGAATATTCATATGTCCGGGGAGGGGGGGGACGCTTCCCACTTGAGTTACCTGAAGCTAGAAGCCTGAGACAGTAGGAACAGTAGGAGAGCTGTGAGCAGAGCCCACCCACAGAAAGCTCCGATTTGTGAAGATGCCCATTTAAGTGTAAGGGGAAAAATCTGAAGGGCTCCCTGCTCAAGAGCAGCTACCTTTTAGGAATGTGACTTACCAAAGGAAAGATCCTACACAGACCGAGTCTAAGTGGGCAGGCTCCATCAGGACCTGGCAGGACTTGGGAGTATCAGCCACATGGTCCTGATTTTCCAGGCAAAAGCGATGCATGCTTGAGGGGGGTCCTGGAGTCAGTGGGCCACAATTCCAGGGAGCCACTGAGGCCACGCAATAGGGTAGGCAGGGTTGGGATCCCCCGAGAGGCTACTGCATGAGTCTATGAAGATGAAGCTTCTGGAAACTCCAAGATGTTGCGGATTCCAAGAAAAAAACATGTGTGTTTTAACAATTCTGGTTTCTCTAGTGTCTGTCTGTGAGTGTGTGGGCCTTGTGCCCTCCAACTTTTTTCTTTGTCTTATCTGATTCCACAGCGGTGAGCATTTCTGCGTTGCTTTTATACCTAATGCTTTTCTGCCATCCAAGAAAGCCCCTAGCCAGGAATAAGTTGGGCCAAGAAAGAACCTATGTACACTATAGGTAGTGGAAGTGGATGGGCAGAAATACCCAAGCCTGGCGAAGTCTAGGTGGTTCCATCTGGAAGCCCAGAAGCTAGCCACGGAGCTGCAGGAGTCGGTGCCTGCCTGCTGGGTTTCAGTCTTGCTTTACTCTGAAGCCTGGCTTCTCAACCGTATCAGCTCCTGTGTAGTGTGAAATTCTAGAGTAGTGGTTCTCCACCTCCCTAACTCTGCGACCCTTTACTATAGTTCATGCTGTGGGACCCCGAACCATAAAACGATTTCATTGCTACTTCATAACTGGGATTTTGCTACTGTTGTGAACGGTGACGTAAATATCTGTTATGCAGGATATTTGATATGTGACACCCCCCCCAAAGGGGTCACGGCCCACAGGTTGAGAACCGCTGCTCTAGAAACACACTTGCCCAGGAGGTGCTTTCAAACAGGAACCCCTTTAGCAGCATTTTCAGTTCCGACTTCTTCTTCTTTTCAATTTAATTTGTATGTCACACAATGATGCCTGTGCAGGGAGAGGCTCTTGGTCTGGTGAAATCTTTCCCAGTGTCCTGGTATAGAGTGCCAGTTTTCTCTTTAACGGCACTGATCTTTTTTTTTTTTTTTTTTTTTTTTAAGCAATTACAGCTGCTCTCAAGCCTGTAATGTTAAACTCACACTCTTTCCCATGCCAAACTGTGCAGTTTTCCTCGTTCTGCACCACTTTCTCTCCCTCCCTTCCTCCCTCTCTCCCCTCCCTCCCTCCCTCCCCCTCCCTGGATGAGAACAGCAAGCAAAACAATGAGACAGCCCAACTGCTATCCTGTCTGTCTTGAGATTTCCTCTTCCTAATGACCCAAGTAATTACATATATTCTTGCTCCTTCGGGTCTTTGGGACACAGGTGTAATGCACGGTGCAGCCAGATGCTCTGTCAGAGCATCACGTGCCAGCCTCTAGCTGTTTTGTAGTAGTCTTTGTTCTCTTCAGAGATTCAGGAGCTGGGCCTCTGCGGTCTACCTTTCCGTCTACATCCCGGCCGTCCAAACTCCCCCACAATGGCCCCTTAAGCTCTGCCTGCTGCACTCTCGTCCTTTTCAATGTAAAGTTCTAAACTCTTCCACGGTCCCCTCGTAGACCAGTTCCAAATGCTTTTCAGGTCAGGTTTATTACAGCAACAACTCTACTTCTTGGTACCAATTTTCCATATGAATTATTTTACTCGCTACTACAATAAAGATGCCTGACAAAAAGTAACATAAGGGGCAACGGCTGCCTTAGGAAGTGTAAGAGGTTGAAAGTAATTAGAACGGAAATGGGGCCATTATAAGGAAAGAGCTGGAACTGAGGGTGCTGGTAGCTGATTGGTGTTTTCAGAATGTGGTGAATTAAGGGTGCCCATACTGAGGGGAGAAGAGGATGGATGGAAGAGAAGAATAGAAGAAGAAGAAGAAGAAGAAGAAGAAGAAGAAGAAGAAGAAGAAGAAGAAGAAGAAAGCAAAGGACCAATGCAAAGAACAGTCCTGAAGGGAATTAGGTATAAAAGCAACACAGAAATGCCTACAGCTGTAGAATCAGATAAGACAGAGAAAAAAGTTGGAGGGCACAAGGCCCACACACTCACAGATAGACACTAGAGAAACCAGAATTGTTAAAACACACATGCTTTTTTCTTCAATAGAAAAAAAAATGGACACCTGTTGACCCAGGAGGCTGGAGTAGATGCTGTTTAATAACCTGGTGATGATTTGCTATTCTGTGGACCAGACTTCCCCCAAATCTCCCCAAATCCCAAGCATTTTTTTTTTTTTTTTTTTTTTTTTTTTTTAGTCAATAGAATCTGGTTTTGTTGAAAGAGGTCATAGGTGCTCTGCAAAAGGCAGGTACTTTGCACGGGGGTTTCAATGTAGTCACACCTTAAGCTTTGCTGGGATAATTCTCAGGAGGAAACTTTTTTCCAGAGTTGTCCTGTGCATAAAGATATCAAAAAGAACCTGGGGTCGGACCCCAGAAGTTTCAACCAGCCTGGCTAACTCAAGTCATGTTGAACTGAGTTTCCTTCTTGCCTCTCTGCAGATTATTCCAATGCCAGCCGAGAACTTGCAAGGACCTTCCCCCCCGCCCCCCCCCCGCCCCGCCGCACCCCTCTCCACTCCCCACCCCCACCCCCGACACACACAAAGTTCTTATGACAACATAAGTCCTTGCAGAATCAGAATCCTTCTAACATTAAGATTCAACTCGTTTCTTCTGGTGCCAGCAGCACCTGGCTTGCAGTAGCTCTAGTGGGGGTCCCTTTGGGGACACTCAAGGTTCCAGTGACCTTAGTAAACAAAATATTAAGAGACTTACAACTAGCAGTTCCAGACTCTACCTTCAAAAGGCAAAACGCAACATAGGTTCTTTTGGAAGATAACTTTTCGTTACGCACTGAGCCAAAACACTGCCCATACTCTTTGGTCCAGTCAGTTGACTCATTTGCCTACAGAAACAACCAGATGCACAGTGTTCATCCCATTGCTGAGACAAACACCGCGACCAAAAAATAACTCTCAGGAGGAAAAGATTTATTTGGCTTATACTTCCGGGTCCCAGTCTATCCCTGAGGGAAGTCAGAGCAGGAACTTGAAGCAGAGACCATGAAAGGATGCTCCTCACCTGGCTTGGGCATGCTTCGCTCAGCTAGATTTCCTTACACAAGCCACGGCCATCTGTCTAGAAAACAATGTGGCCACCAGAGGGTGGGACCCTTCTGCATCAGTCATCGATCAAGATAATCCCCCACAGACATGCTTACAGGCCAGTCTGACCTGGGTAGTCCCTAAATTGAGACTCCTTTCTCAGGTAACTCTAGGCTGTGTCAAGTTGACAGAGCTAACTAGGCTCCATGGGAAAATGGATGCCTACTGACCCGGAACACAGTTCAGATGGTAGAGTGCTTGTTTGCCATGCAGGGTGCATTGGATTTGATCCCCAACGGCATATAAACTGAGCGTGGTCACACAGCGTTATATTAGAAGCACTTGGGCTACCTTGGCTGCATAACAAGTTCAAGGCCAGCTTGGCTACATGGGACCCTGACTCACAAAATGCATAAATTAAAAATAAATGCTGCGGCTGTGGCTTCAACATCATGACAGAATACGTCCTCAAACTGTAAGCCAAAATAACTCCTCCTTAAGTAAATAATCTGTATGGCATGGTGGTGCACACCTGCAGTCCTGGCTGGAGGAGCACAGCCTGAGCCCAGAAGTTCCCAAGTTAACAGAATCACACGCATTACAAGAGTGACGTATAGGGGCTGGAGCGATGGCTCAGTGGCTAAGAGCACTGGCTGCTCTTCCAAAGGACCTGGGTTCAATTCTCAGCACCCACATGGCAGCTCACAGCTGTCTGTAACTCCAGTTCCAGAGAGTTCCAGTTCCAATACCCTCATACAGACACACATACAGGCAACACCCCAGTGCCCGGCTAAATAAATTATTTAAAAAAGAGTACATTATAGAATAAGATATTTAAATCTCTCTGGGCATGGTGGTGAATGCCTGTAATCCCAGCACTCGGGAGGCAGAGGCAGGCAGATCTCTGTGAGTTTGAGGCCAGCCTGGTCTACAAAGAGAGTTCCAGGACAGCCAAGACTACACAGAAAAACTCTGTCTTGAAAAACAAGAGAGAGAGAGAGAGAGAGAGAGAGAGAGAGAGAGAGAGAGAGAGAGAGAGAGAGAGAGAATGTGAGACTATTAAAGCTCAAGAAAGTGGTTTTAAAAATCATGTTTAAAAGATGGAAAACTCTTGAAACTGTCCAGAGCTGCTGCAGATAATAGTCAAGTTGACCCAGCAGATTACAGGAATGCACAGCAGACTCAGCCTTCAGATACCCAGGAGCTGAGAGGACTCAGGCAGACTGTGCCTGTCTTTACCCACTGTCTTCTAAAACAACTATGTGATGAGGCGTCTGCAGCTGGCAGCAAGCACGATCAACCATGAGCCAGGGGCTTCTCTTCAGCGGAGCCTCCCTTTCCTCCTGGGATCGAGAGGAGACAGACTACTAACAAAGCCAGCAGGCTGCCTCATTCCCTCTAGGTGAAGTTGCACTCTGTATGACGAAACTGGCTTCCATGAAGGACGTATTTATTCATTGTGATATGTATTTAAGTCAACAGGTTTTCCAAGGCATAGAGAACAAGTCAGATACCCAACAATAAAACTGCATCAAGAAGATAATGTCCAAAAAATCTTTATTGTAGGAAAACAAAATAAAACAGAACGTGTTTGATCATAGTTACAAACAAACCAAAAAGTGATAAATGTATACACATGGGAGTGAAAGAAAAACAGCTGAAATGTCTCTCTCTAGAGACATAATGACGTTTTTGGGTTTCCATTTTATTTTTGACTTTCCCACACTTTCCACTCCGAATTAGTTATTTTCACAACCAGAAAAACAAATCTTTCTTAAAAACACAGACTTGGGGGTGAGGGGTGTGGCTCGTTTTGGTAGCGTGCTTGCCAAGCCTGTCTGAGGCCATGGCTTGACCTGTGTATCTGCGATTCCAGTTAAAGGAGGTGGAGACGGGAGGATCGCGAGTTCAGATCCATCCTTGGTTACAGGGGAAGTCACAACCAGGGTGGGATACACAAGACTGCACTAAAAACAAAAACAAAACCCAGCATGATACAGCCTACAATTCAATTACCTGCAGTTAGATATCCGGAGGAAGGAAAGGTATATTGACTAACTTGTGTTTCCCCAAATTTGCAGGTCGAGGGTCTGACCGCACCGCACATGGCGCACATCTATACCCTCAGCTCTGAGGGAGGTTGTGCCAGCCTGAGCTACATAGACTTGGAGGCCAGCCAGAGCTGCGCAGCCAAACCCTTTCCACACCCTCTCCCACAGAAAATAACGTCGGACGGAATAGACGACTGTTCACCCAGACTTCCAAAAGGGCGCTGGGTCGCAACGCAGGACTCGACAGGTGCCCAGAAACTCAAGTCTCTGAAGAAGTGGGATCTACAGCTTTTCTGCACCAGGTGAGGTAAGGCGGTGTGAGGTGAGGTGAAGTGAGAGCAGGAAAAGCAAGGACTGAGGGATGCACGTGTGCGCATCTGCAAGGGAGTCCCCCTCCCCCGCGCATGCGCACACCAGCAAGGGCCCCAACACCCCGCCTGTGCTGACCTAAACTGGATATCGGGGACGCGCGGACCCCCAGTCTCCAACTGCTCTTCAGTGCTCGTCCCCCTCCAGCCACTCCAGAGCATTCCCGCCAAAGCCACATCCAATCAGAAAGTGCCAGCACAGCCACATCCAATCCTAAGTGAGATGTGGGGCCTAAGCCCGCCCCTGGGGCGCTCTGGGCCAATGAGCCCCCGCGCATGCGGCCTGGGCTGTTGAGCGCGCAGGCGAGAGGCGGTTGAGGACAGTGGTGAGGAACGGCTGAGGAGGCGGCAGCGGAGCTGGTGTGCGGAGTTCAGCATGGTGAGAGCCGCCCCAGGCCGCGCTGGCCGGGCTCAGGGCGTCTGAGGGTGGGTGGTTCCCACGGGAGGGAGACCGCCATCTCCTCAGAGCCTGGGGCTTCCTCCTAGCCCGGGCTCCTGCGAGGGTGAGCGGAGGCAAAGCAGCCCAGGAGTGCGCGCTTTCCTCCTGACTCCGCACACGCGAGTGCGAGCGACATGCGCCTGTGTTAGGTCCTGTGAGGAGCCAGGCTGGTGGGGTGCAGCTCCTGCGTGCAGTCCCTGCAGGGTGGAGAGGGCACGAGAGTTTGAGGTCAGCCCCACCTCATAGGATTCCAGTCTCAGGAAAATGCAACAAAAGTGGTGGCAGATAAGGATGTTTTGTTTTGTTTTTTGGGTCTTTGTTTTTTTGAGAAGGAGTTTGTTTTCTGATACCCGTTCCCTTGAGTAGAGAACAAGCAATGGTGTTGGTTCCAGAAGAATCTAGAAGCTACCAATCTTTCTGGTCTAGTGTTCACCGCAGGAAAGTGAAAGTTACTGAGCCCCAAAGAGCTCAACCTGTGTTGGGCTTGCGTTCACTATGAGGGGGCTGGGCAGGCATGAATACCTGGTAGCCCAGCCTCTGCCTCCTCTGTATTGGATCACAGACCACCAGCTCCGACGAGCTTCTTTTTGTTGTTGTTATTGTTAAAGATCTATTTATGTATTTTATGGACATGAGTGCTCTGTCTTCATGAACACCAGAAGAGGGCATCAGATCCCATTACAGATGGTTGCAAGCCACAAGGTGGTTGGTTGCTGGGAATTGAACTCAGGACCTCTGGAAGAGCAGCTAATGCTCTTAAACGCCGAGCCATCTCTCCAGCCTCCAAAAGATTGTGTGTGTGTGTGTGTGTGTTGTGGCTACTGTTTTTCATGTTATGTGGTTTGTAAGTGGGATCTGAGATGTGTGCTGAGGCACGTCATAATCCCAAGCACTCAGTGGGCAGAGGCAGGAAAACTGTTTGAAATCGTCCATGTGTGTCTGTGAGAGCTATTTCCCAGAGAGGCCAGAAGAGGGCATTGAAGACCCAGGAGCTGCAGTCAGGCAGTTGTGAGCTTAGGAACCACACTGCTCCTGTCAGGAGAGGGTTCTCTTAACAATCTCACCAACAGAGAGAACCCAGCAGAAAACTTCTTAAGGCCTTGTATTCACTGAAAAGGGACACATAACAAATAACGTGAAAACTAACTCTAAACAGCCAGAATTTGTCTTTGTTTCTGAACAGGATCTCACCATCCATGTTAAACCTCAAACTCATTTTTGCCACAGCCTCCTCACTGTCATGTAACCACCATGCCTGGCTTGATCATTATTTTTTCACTAAAAAATGTTTTTTCTTGTTAAGAAACTTTAATCCCATCATTTTGTTTCTAGGACACAATCCTTGATGTGCCTGGAACTTGGCAGCATGTTGTTGTTTTAACTGAGAATCCCAAATTGATCTATTTTACCAATAAAGACTCAGGAGCCAGATGCTGGGGTGAAAAGACGGCTAGTTTAGTGAGGCAGAGAAAGCACCCTGCTGACCTTCCTACTTCTCTATGTCCCGATGGAAAAAACCCAAAAGGCTCACTAGCTCCGCTGACAGCCCAGGAAGAAAAAGCCCATGACCAAAGGTTTGCTAGCTCAAAGTCCAAAAAAACCAAAGGCCAAGGAGCTGAAGAGCTAAAGAGCTAAGAGCCAAAGAGATAAAAGCTAAAGAGCAAAAAACAAACAGACAAGAGCTCAAGCTAAGCTCCCAAGCTCAGCCACTTCTACTTCCACATGCTGTCTTAAATACCCCTCAGCTCAAAGTCTCTGCTGCTCTTCCATCCCTGGAAGCTGGTTTCTTGCTCCACCTCTTGACCTAGGGTTAACTTTACTAAATCCTATGTATGGAAAGCTCTTGGATTAAAGGTGTGTGCTCAGGTTCAACCATGCCAAACAAAAGACAAGTTTCTACAATTGACAATCTCAGGGATCAGAGTGGGTTCAAAGGCAAGTTTATCAAATACCCTGCAACAGCATGTGCTAATCTGCTCTCTGTTGCTGTGATTAAACACTGACCAAAGCAACTTGGGGGAGGATTTCATTGGCTTACAGGTTGGTCTGTGATCAGGACACCTAGGCAGGAACTGAAGGAGACCATGGAGGAATACTATTTACTGCCTTGCTCAGCTGGCTCTAAGTAGCCCAGGCCTTGTACTGCCCATTGTGGGGTGGGGCCTCCCAGGTGGGGCCCCCCCACATCAATCATTAATAAAGATAATGTACATGCCTATAATCTCAGCACTTGGGGAGGCGGAGGCAGGCAGATCTCTATGAATGTGAGGCCAGCCTGTTCTATACAGCGAGTCCAGGACAGCCAAGCCTACACAGAGAAACTCTTGTCAAAAAACTTTTTAAAGAACTGCCCCACAGACACATTCACATCCCCTTTCTCAGGTGGCTCTAGTTTGTGGCAAATTAAACAAAGCTAATTAGCACAGTGTTTTTGGATTTGCCTTTTGAAATTATCCTTTGAAAGCCTGAATTACCTTCAAATTAAGTAAAATCCTATTATTTGCCTCAAAAAAATCTTTTCTGTTGCTTTGAAAAATCTTTGTAATTGTTCTTTGGGGGTGGGGGGCTGCAGGGAGAAGAAGCCTTGCTGCGCCTTTAAGAAATAAAGAACTATATTTGCTTTAATTTTTTTTATTACATCTGTTTAAATAAATGTGCATGAGGCTACCAGTGGAGATCAGAAGACAACTTACAGAAGAGAATTCTCTTTTTCTACAAGTAGGTCCCAGAGATGAAAACAGGTTGTCAAGTTTGGCAGTAAGTGCCTTTAACCACTGACCATCTCACAAGACCTGTATTTGCTTTTATTAAGAAACTGGTGTCCGGGCATAGTGGCATATGCCTTTAACCCCACAACCCCAGAGGCAGAAGCTTTATCTTTGTGAGTTTGAGTCAGCCAGACTTATATGGTGTCACCCTGTCTCCAAACAAAAGAAAGAAAAAGAGAGTTGTCCGGAAATTAGAGAGCAGGGGGTTGGGCCTTTGCAGCCCTCAGTGCATCACAAAGCAGCCACCTGTAAAGCTCAGAGAGGACTCTGAGGCCTATCCGAGGGGTAGAAACACTCTTAGTAAATGCCCCTTCCTGTCCTCTAGACAGCAGTTGACACCTACTGTTTGCGGCGGTCGATGAAACAGTCGCTGTTCCACTCTTCAGTTGCCCACAAACAGGAGTCACTTACTGCTCATGCTACTAAGTGAGCTTCTGCTCCTGAGAGGTAGCGCGCTGGACGGTGCATACCATGTTTCATAGCCGAAGCGTGCATGAGTACAAGCAGCAAGAACATGCATGCAGTTTGCATGACATTGCAATGGTGTTCTCTGTGAAATTATGCTCAAGGACCCATGGTTGACAAAAACATAAAGTTTATATCCACATTGTTAGCTAGCCATGCTCCTTAGGGAGGACACACTTTCTATAGCTTATATAATGTGACATACTCCTGAAAATATTATTTGACCTCTACATATTTGTGGGGATAACTTGTTTAAGATTGAGCAGTTTTCAGCTGGCGTGGTGGCGCACGCCTTTAATCCTAGCACTCGGGAGGCAGAGGCAGGCAGACTGCTGTGAGTTCGAGGCCAGCCTGGTCTACAAAGTGAGTCCAGGATGGCCAAGGATACACAGAGAAACCCTGTCTCGGAAAAAAAAAAAAAAAGATTGAGCAGTTGGTTGCTGAGTGTAGTTAGGCCCTTAACATGAAATAGGTATTCCATTTACAATAAATAGATTGACAAAAATGTACAACTTATAAATGTAGGGCTAAAGAACCCATAAGTTGGATACATGCCTATAATCCCTGCGCTCTGTATGTTGAGGCAGGAAGATTGCAGTTTTGAGGCTAGCCTGGGCTATATAGCCATTCCCTCAAGTTTTTAAATATAAAACTCAGGATAGTGCAGCATCTCACTGCATTAACAATGTTGGGGAGTGTTACATTCTGAGGCCTGAAAGGAAGAGTGATTGCTCTAAGTGGGGTGGTATCTTTGTGAAGATTACTAGCTGACTAATAACAGATGTGTACCAGCATCCAGGTACACAGTGGGAATGGAGAGAGGGCTGATCTAGATGAGCAGATAGAAGACACTGTGACTAGGCTTTAGTTGGGTGACTAAGGCCTATTATATCATTCCTTCCTGAGTTTATCTTATCATTTTGTCAGGCCACAGTTAAAATCTGATAGAGTTTTCTGAGAATTACTCTGACTATTGCCAGTGAGCTGTTGACAATGCATGGCTTCCAAGTCCTAAACTAACCAGGTTTTTGAGAGTGGCAAACATCTATGCTTTGGACCTAACTGCTACAGACAGATTGGTGAGCCTGATGTGGTGGCCCCCACTGGAGAGGCTGCGGCAAAAGCATTGCCACTGAGTGGAGGTCAGTCAGGGTTAGTTGAGCGCAAACAAGGTGCTTAATCTCTCTGTATAACTGTGTGTGTGTGTGTGTGTGTGTGTGCACGCGCGCGCGCGCGCGTGCTTTGAGATAGGGTTGGACATGCACTCTACCTAATCTTTGCTTCTGAGTACTGGGATCATGGCTTGCACAACCACACCTATGGGCAGTTTTAATAGAGAGAAAAGGAACACCCGAGCCACTGTTGTAAATAAAGCCTGAAGAGAGATACTGAGGTACTATACATAATTATCTGTCTGTCAGTCATACAGGTTCACGTGAGCCAGAGAGTCAAGTGTCTGTTCTGTTTTCCAGCGTGAGTGTATCTCTATCCACGTGGGGCAGGCAGGCGTCCAGATTGGCAATGCCTGCTGGGAGTTGTACTGCCTTGAACATGGTATTCAGCCTGACGGTCAGATGCCAAGTGACAAAACCATTGGCGGCGGGGACGACTCCTTCAACACATTCTTCAGTGAGACTGGAGCTGGCAAGCACGTGCCCAGAGCAGTGTTTGTGGACCTGGAGCCCACTGTGGTCGGTAGGTGCCTGGGCCCTGGGTGGAGGCTTTCCTGGCAGAGTGGCAGAAGCCCACTGAAACCTCTGCAGAAGAGCCAGGCTGTGCACTGTGTGCTGGGGCCTAGTTAATAAGAACCGGAGAGTGTCATGTGTGGTGTCTGTGTCCCCAAAGGCCAGGAGACCCTGGAGACAGACATGCACAGTGGAACTGAAAGACTCACAGAGCACATGGTCTCTCTCTAGATGAAGTGCGCACAGGAACCTACAGGCAGCTCTTCCACCCAGAGCAGCTGATCACTGGGAAGGAAGATGCGGCCAACAACTATGCGCGAGGCCACTATACCATTGGCAAGGAGATTGTCGACCTGGTCCTGGACCGCATCCGGAAACTGGTGAGAGGATCGCAGAGGAGGCTCCGTGTGGCGCTTGTCCTGGCCCAGAGAGTCAGCGTTAATGGTGGTGGGGTCACTGTCTTGTTGGGTTACCGTTGCTGTGGTGAAGCACCATGAGCAGAGCATCATGGGGAGGAAAGGGTTTAACTAGCTTCCACTTCCACAGCTCTGCTCATCATGGAAGGAAGTCAGGGCAGGAACTAAAAAATGCAGGACCCTGGAGGCAGGAGCTGATGCAGAGGCCATGGAGGGGCGCTGCTTACTGGCTTGCTCCCTTTAGCTTGCTCAGCCTGCTTCCTTACAGGGCCCTGGACCACCAGCCCAGGGATGGCACAATGGCCTGTGCCCTCCCCCACCAATCACTAATTAAGAAAATGCTTTAAAGACTTCCAACAACCTGATCATTTGAGGCTTTTTTTTTTTTAATGAAGGATCCGTCCTCTCAGATGACTGTAGCTTGTGTCAGGTTGGCATAAAACTGTCAAGCACGGTCATTTTGGGAAATCTGTGAGAGTGAGGACTATATCATGAGTTTACCAAAACATCCTACACACAGCCTGTGCTGAGACGCATCCACGGTGTTCCTTGTATTCCAAGTGCCCCTGTGTGTTGTAGACAGTCTGAACTGGATCAGTTTGCAGAAACAGAAGTCACAAATGCAGGGCGTTGAGGGCATGGTGTGGCTCTGCGGTCACTGGCTTACACGCTCTGGCTTTCCCACAGGCAGATCTGTGCACAGGACTTCAGGGCTTCCTCATCTTCCACAGCTTTGGAGGCGGCACAGGATCTGGGTTCGCGTCTCTGCTCATGGAGCGGCTTTCGGTGGACTACGGCAAGAAGTCCAAGCTGGAGTTTGCCATCTACCCCGCCCCCCAGGTGTCCACAGCGGTCGTGGAGCCCTACAACTCCATCCTGACCACACACACGACGCTGGAACATTCTGACTGTGCTTTCATGGTGGACAACGAAGCCATCTATGACATCTGCCGGCGCAACCTGGATATCGAGCGTCCCACGTACACCAACCTCAATCGTCTGATTGGGCAGATCGTGTCATCCATCACAGCCTCCCTGAGGTTTGATGGGGCCCTGAATGTGGACCTGACAGAATTCCAGACCAACCTGGTGCCATACCCTCGCATCCACTTCCCGCTGGCTACCTACGCCCCGGTCATCTCCGCTGAGAAGGCGTACCATGAGCAGCTGTCAGTGGCAGAGATCACCAACGCTTGCTTCGAGCCAGCCAACCAGATGGTCAAGTGTGACCCTCGCCATGGCAAATACATGGCCTGCTGCATGCTGTACAGGGGCGACGTGGTCCCGAAGGATGTCAATGCGGCTATTGCCACCATCAAGACCAAGCGCACCATCCAGTTTGTGGATTGGTGCCCAACGGGATTTAAGGTAGGATGGGTGTTGTGACACTATATCTGAGCAAGCGACAGTCTGTGGGAAGAAGTCCCCTTTCCATGTCAGGCTCCAAAGAAAGCATGTGTAGTGAGTAGTTAAGGTGCTAAGTGATGTGACACTTGTGAATAATCCTGGGAACCCTTTTCTTAGAATTGTCAACTACCAACCCTTCTTTCTTGTTTTGGTTTATTCTTGCGGGGTGTGGTGGTGGTCTCTGGCTTTTTCAAAACAGGGTTTCTCTGTGTAGCCCTCACTGTTCTGGAAATTACTATGTAACCAGGATGTCCTCAAACTCAGAGACATCCCCCTGCCTCTGCCCTCTTAATGTTGGGATTAAAGCATGCAGCACCATCTCCAGGCCCCAAACCTTACTTCCTTCTTTTCTTTCTTTTTTTCTTTTCTTTCTATTAAGATTTATTTATTTTGTATACAGTGCTTTGCCTGCATGTACACCAGCAGGCAAGAAGAGAGCATCAGATCACATTACAGATGGTTGTGTACCACCTTGTGGTTCCTGGGAATTGAACCCATGACCTTTGGAAGAACAGCCAGTGCTCTAAACCTCTGAGCCATCTCTTCTGCCCCCAAATCTTATTTCTTACACCTGCAGAGCTGCATGCTTGTTTTCTACACATGAAGATTTCTGTCAGTTTTCTTTTCACTAAGCACACAGTATGCCTTGGGTAGGCTTCTCCTTTTTGGCCTTTATTGTACTGTGAGGTGTAGGTCAATTCAGTGTGTTGTTCCCAGTTTGGCCTTGTTGGTTCAAGTAAGTACTTTAAAATCTTCTATTCAATCCCCAAAGGATGGTATGAGTATTTGTACTTTGAGAAGGGTCCAGAGTTGCCAACTTGGAGTGAACTATCTTTTCTGGTGTCACTATAAACTTTACTGCCTTTCTCCTTCTCTGGCAGGTGGGCATCAACTACCAGCCCCCCACCGTGGTCCCTGGGGGAGACCTGGCCAAGGTGCAGCGGGCCGTGTGCATGCTCAGCAACACCACTGCCATCGCAGAGGCCTGGGCCCGCCTGGACCACAAGTTTGACCTCATGTACGCCAAGCGGGCCTTTGTGCACTGGTACGTGGGAGAAGGCATGGAGGAAGGGGAGTTCTCAGAGGCCCGCGAGGACCTGGCAGCTCTGGAGAAGGATTATGAAGAGGTGGGCGTGGATTCCGTGGAAGCAGAGGCTGAAGAAGGGGAGGAATACTGAGTGTGTGGCTCTGCCTGGCAGCCATCTGCTTATGTCTTCCCCACCACTGACACTAAAGCATGTATTTACTTATTAAAATGTCTGTATTGAGGTAGTTCCTGCCTTGTGTGCTGAGCTTTCTAACACAACTCCTTTCTAGATACCTGCCTTTTCCAAGTAAGTTTTTCTGAGGAGATCATACTAGATTTTTCCTAAGAAACAATAAACGTGTCTGTATTTTCAGTTGTAAGTTCTAAATGAGGACATTAGGATAAACTGCCTTATTTATAAATACTGCTTGATTGGCACAGAAATTAATTTTTGCCGTGTCTTGAGCTGCTGGGGACAGGTCCCCTGGCCTTCACGAGTGTGTCTTGGGGCTGTGGAAGCTCCGTGTATGACACACTCCACTGATATGATTGTCTTTTTTTTTCCTGCTGTCACTTTGCTGTTGGCGGTAACGCAGAACCACCCACTGTACCCTCTATCAAGCCCTATTCCTGGAATGGAATTAAGCAGTGAGTACTTGTCTTAGCAGAGTCTTTCATGCAAGAAGCAAGCACTTTTCAGTCAAGTGCTGCTGAGGACCATATGCAGTTGCTCCATGCTAGTCAACCGGTAGTTATGTTAGGTGCACAAATGAACCACGCCTACATATAAAGGCACGTATCTTCCAAAGTGACTGGTGCCTTCTTGAGGTCAATATGAAACTTCTGTGAGGGTTCCAAGTAGTCTTGAGTACAGCCAAGGACAGGACATCTCCAGGTTTGGGCTGTTCTGTCCCATTTTCCTGCTGGTGCTAAGCAAACTGCTTTTCCTTTTCCAGGCCTCAGTGTCCCCTGATATTTAGCATGTAGTGCTTCTTTGAAAGGACCACAGGGGGTCCATCCTCCCGATATAGCAGCACAGGTTTGTGCCTCTACAGACTTCCTGAGAAAGACAGCCCAAGGGGAGGCTCTTGGCTGGCCCACTGTCCGGGGCTGTGGGGCCTGCCTTCTAAGTCCATGTACTGCTCGAACTCTGAGAGCTGCTTTAAGTATGTGAGCACCCACACCAGCAGAGGATGGCAGCACCACGTCCTGATAAGGAAGCCTTGAGCACTGGTGTGAGCACAGACTGCCAGAAGGGCCAAGGGCGCTCATTCTGCTCTGCAGCTGTGACAGAGGAGCTCACTGCCTTTGTCACAGGAGAATGCCTTCTGGGGAGCAGACCGTATTCAGCGTGTGTTAGAGCTATGTAAGCTTGGCTTCAGGCCAGGAGCCAGGCCTGCTGAGCTGAGACAGTGAGACCACACCAGCCTTGTCATCCAGTATGAGCCTACTGTCCTGTGTTGCTCTCTGGCCTTTTGGGGCTTACCACCCCCCTCCCATACCCCCACCCCCACTCTCCTCTTTTGCTCCTCCAATTCTTTTCTACCTTTTATAATGAACACTAAGAGGCCTTTTTTTAGAACTGTGTTTGAACTAGATACCTATTTTAATTGACTATTCTCAACCTGCTTCCTGAGATTTAAATAACAGTGATAATTTTGATGACTAAAAAAGGAATCACAGGGTTAATAGGAGGTTTAGTTAAGAACATAATGGACAAGCATGAATGTGGAGAGATGACGTCACCATGGGACCCTGGTGAATGCTATGTCCCTTTCAGGTCTTTCCTCCTCCACAGATGGCTGTTACATCCCGCATCATCAGAAGTACTGAGAGGCAGCTGTGGAAAAATATATGGCAATGGAGTTCAAAGGACAAGTGAAAAATAATGATTTTTATAAACAGGGGCAGCCACTGCTCAGGAAGTATACGAGGCTAAAAGTAATTAGAACAGAATTGGGGCCATCATGGGGAGAGCCTGAATTGAGAGTGTGCTAATGGCTGATGAGTGTTTTAGAATGTGGTGAATTGAGGATGCTGGTGTCAAAGGGAGAAGGATGGGTGGAGAGAAAGAATAGAAAAAGGCAAAGTACCAATGTAGAGAACGGCCCTGAAGGACACTGGCCATAAAACCAGCACAGCAATGCCCACAGCTGTGGGACCAGGTGGAAAAGAACAGAGTCATCCTCATGGTGACAGGAGCCATTGCAGAGCAGGGCCCTCCTGAGGTGGAGAGTCACAGCTCTCCTGGAGCCGGCAGCTCCTAGTCTGCAGTAGTTGGGGGGGCTCAGGGCCTAGGCCTTTTGGGACCCCTATGGTGTGGCCTTTCTCTGTTAATACCCCGATGGCAGTCTCTCCTTACAGCTAGCTGTTAAGATCCACAGAGCTTGTAATAATACAAGAATTGCCCCACAGACCACTTGGGCACCAATCTCAGTGGGCTATTGATGGGTTCCTATGCCACGCCCAAAGAGTGACCGTGGCCAGGGACACAGTGGACTTGGGAGCTTCTAATGCAGGCTTTTTATAAGAAAACCCATAACCAGGTAACAACCAGGTAACCACGTGGGAAGCAAGAGGAGGGCAGCATTACGTCACTCTGACTAGATGAACACAAGAAGAATCTATTTTGTTCTGAGCACAACGTCCAGGTGGCTGGACAATGCATTTTGAGCTGATTGGCTGGGATTTAGGGCAGGGGAGCTCTGGGGGGCTTTCCAGCTCTCTGGGACTAAGGAGCAAAGCAGGACGTTGCAGCCTGAACTCCAGTAGAACATCATTTATCCTTAACCCAAGCATTTATCGCATGCATTTACCACCTGTTGTTACACTGTAAGCAGCAAGCAGTGAGCCTTCCTGGTTTCAGGTCTATAGGGCCTAAGAATTGTAAGCAGATTCCAACAAGCTTAGCAAAGAGCCCCATGTGAAGATGAATCTCAATGAACCTTTTCTTTTCTTTTTTTTCTTTTCTTTTTTTTTTTTTGTGAGGTTTTTGTGTGTGTGTGTGTTTGTTTTGTTTTTAGTTTTTAGAGACAGGATTTCTTGGTGTAGCCTTGCCTGTCCTGGATCTCACTCTAGACCAGGCTGTCCTGCCTCCACCACTGCCTGGCTTCCAATATCTATTTTCATAGTTTAGGAAATAGTACCTCCAGGAATCTGACTGCCAGTCAACTCTAAGACAAGAATGGTTGTCTACATACTGGAAGAAAGATGATTGGTGGGAGTAATTAATGGTGATAGTGTGCAGGAGCCTCTTTTTGGAGTGTTAGAATAATGTAATTTGCCTATCTGCTTGCTATTGACCTGTTGTTTCCATAAAACTGTAGAAACTATGAGAACACATTAGCACAGTGAGCCTGCAGAAATCCCACTGTGTCACTCTCACTGTTGAGGAGGTTCCCCAATTCTGAACATGGCTTAAGCTAAGAGAGCTGTGACACTCCACAGAAGATTTCAGGCCTTCTATTCATTCCACAGACACCCATGTTAGTTACTTTTCCTGATGCTGCCACAAAACGCCTGGCAAACCCATTTTAGGAAAGAAGGGTTGAGTCCGGCTTGCATTTCCAGGACAGCCCACCATGCTGGAGACAGGGAGGTAGGAGCAGGAGGCGCAGGCGCAGGAGCAGAAGGCGCCTGCTCTCACTGCACCTGCAGCCCATGAGCAGAGGATGAGTGCTGTGTCAGCCCATTGCCACTTTTAAAGTTGATTTTAAATATGTACTTTGATTGTATGTATGTTTAATTGTATGTATGTATGCATGCATGTTTCTCTTTGTGGGTACACACGCATATGTCTGCCTGCCTCTGCCTCTCAAGTGCTGGGATGAGATGCACCGACGTGCCTAGCAACATAAAGAAAAACCAGGGTGTCTTTAACTCATGAATACTTGTATTTTTGTATTACTTTACCATAAGACTTCATGTTTCACTAGAAAAGGATAAAATTTGGCACGTTCATCCATCCTAGCTGCATGGCATGTAATAGAATAGCAAAGAATATTTGGGAGGGGTGGAATGCAGTTCAGTTGGTAGAGGGCTGATCTGCACCTCATCGGGCCCTGGCTATGATCCCAGCACTACATAAACCAAGTGTGCTGTGCACACCTGTGATCCCAGAACTCAGGAGGTGGAGACAGACAGATCCAGTTCAACTCATCCTGAGCTTCAGAGGAAGCAGGAGGCCAGGCTGGACTAGAGAACCTACCCTACCCTACCCCCACCCCACCCCACTCCTGTACATAACCCCAATAAACGCATTCATTCACCAAACTAGGAAGGTGGAATGTTCCTATGGTCTGTCATTGCCTGAGGTGACATGGAGGTGAAAAGAAATAGGCTCCCTAGGGGGGGAAACAAAACCACCACTCAACAGTCAAGATGGCCCTTATGGGAATCACAGCCAATCTTTCTAGTGAGGTACCCTGCTGGGCCAACCAGCATGGGCTAGAAGTGAAATTGTTGAGTTAGAGTGAGCATTTTCAAGGCATTTGAGTGTATAGGTACACCAGCTCTGACGTCACTGCGACCTGCTTCCGACCTGGCTTAGGGCATATGGTTTAAGCAAAGCGATTCTAGGTCCAGAGTGTGTGCTCTGTGAGCTTTCCGTTGTTTAGTTACTCTCCATGCTGCTCTACTCTGTCTGCAGGTCTCATTCTACCCTGTAAACCCAGCGGGAGGGTGGTGTATGCCCCACTGTGCCCTCTCAGCACTCAGCACCTAGGCTCCAGGCAGCTGCTGCCGTAGAAGCTGTAACAGCCAGGAAGGAGAAACCAAAGTTTTATTCTTAACAATGTGCTACAGCTGTTAAACTAAATAATAATAATAGAAGGAGAAGAAGAAGAAGAGGAGGAGGAGGAGGAAGAGGAGGCAGCAGCAGCCGCCGCCCTTTAGGACCACCAATCTGCTCCCACATCATCACCTCAGGCTCTGTCCCAGGAACTCAGGGTGCTTAGAATGCTTCCTGTATTCCAGTGCATTTTCTCACATCTCAGAACTGGCAAGCCAGGAAAAGATGCTGCACTTCCTGCTAGACAGGTGTTCTCTTTCTCTCTGTCTCTGTCTCTGTCTCTCTATTGTCTCTCTGTCTCCCTCCCCTCCCCGCCTCACTCCTCCCTCCCTCAATCCCTTCCTATTTTGAGACGTGGTCTCATTCTGCCTCACAGGCTGACCTCAAACGTACAGTAATCTTCCTGCCTCAGCCTCCCCAGTGCGGGAGTTACCGGTGTTGGGTCTGATTCCCAGTCTTACCTTGGCCGAGCAGCACCTGCACTGCCTGAATACCACTTAGACAGCCTGAAACAAACAGCTGGACAACCTAACCTAGTAAGCCCAGGCTCATCTACCAAGCCACAGCTCGTTGCCACTGCTGTGGGAAGTCACCTTCAACTACAACAGCCAAGATGGTGACACACACTTGTGACGAGGCGGAAGGATTGCCTTAAGCTTGAAGCCAACCAACGCCAGCCAAGGCCAGCCTGAACTACGTAGAGACCCTGTCTTGAAAAACACAAAACTTTCCCTGGCAGATATCTTTGAGGTTTTGTTTGTTTGCTTGTTTGTTTTTCTAACCTTTCTCTGCTTTCTGAAGAGCTTGTACTTAAACAGTTGTCTGTACTACATATTCTGGTTATTTTCTTCTCTACCTTATTCATGGTACTTCTTCCTCTTCCTCCTCCTCCTCTTGCTCCTCTTTTGATTTCACGTGCAAACCCCAGTTCCTCACAGGAAATAATGACTAAACTTGGATGGATGGATGGGTAGATGGATGGGTGGATGCTGTTTAGCTCTCTGGTCCTCATATTGCTTTCCTGAAAACAGAGGAAACAGAGTAAGGGTTTCCAACTCTGAAAATCTCTTTCCTAACATTATAAAGTTTGCAGAGTTCTTGAATAGTACCTACCCAAAAGAAACACCCTTACTGACTTTTTTATGTGTATTAGTGTTTTGCTCCCATGCATTTCTAAGTGATGGTATCGAAGTCCCTGGAACTAGAGCTACAAACCTCGTGAGCTGCTGTGTGGGTGCTGGGCGTTGAACCCCAGTACTCTGGAGGAGCAGCCGCCACTCTCAATAACTGGGTCAACTCTGCATCCCACAAAATCAAATTAAAGGTGTGTCATAGTAAAGGAAGTCCACCTAGCTGGCGAGATGACATGAGATGCCTTGCTTTGCCTCTGCACTCACAGGCATTTCCAACCTTTTGAGGTCTATCCAAAGTGGAGTTTGAGAGGCATGTGGCCTTGGGAGATCCTTTCAGAGTGTGGTTTGCCTTGCATCTCACTCAGATCCCTCAAGCCAAGCAACATGGAGACAGTCTCTAGCTTAAGTTATAAAGCAACTTTCCTTGTCTTCCTCAGGCGTTTTCATAAGAGGAACATCTCTCTCAACACAGGGCCCTCTCTACACATCGCTGTGGTTAATGCTGCTTACCTCGTGAGAAGACACTCACCACCACCCCCGTATCCTTCCTCCCTCTCTAGGGAACTAGCACTGAGACCTGTCTGATGCACCTTCTCAGAGGGTAGCACATCTGTCTGAGAGCATCAGACCCTGAGAAACTGACAGGAGCAGAGAAATAGAGCAGGAGATGTAAAGCCGTATGAGTCTGCTCCCTAGAGACCACTAGCCCCCCCAAATCTTAGTTACAATATTACAATAGTGTAAGTTTCTAAATAAAATCCCCAACACATGTCTAAAGATGATCAAAAGGACCCCTGATACCCACCTCTGCCCCCAAAGCCCCACCCTAAGAGCCACTGGCCTAGAGTCTAGCCTAAAAAAGACCAGTAAGAAGATCAAGTAAGGCCCTGGTGAGGTATTTTGAGTGTATTACAGACAGGCTTTGAGGCCAAGTGCTCTGCTCCAATCAGTGGCCTTCCCTCCCTGTTAGGGATGGCCCCTACCCCTCAGACTTTGGCCAGCCTGTTCTGCAGAGAAAGCTAAGTCCTGAGAGTATGCCTGCTGCCCAGCACATCTGCCAGTTTGGTTCTAGACAGTGAACCCAGACCCTCACAATCTTTCCACTGAGCTACACCCCAAGCCCTTGCCCTTTAACCTTGAAGACAGGAGAATTCCAGAGAGGGAAGGAGACACAGGGACAACCCAAAATCAGTATTCCACCACAAGAGGGCACCCAAAGCCCAGGCAACAAGGACATGGTCCCTCCTGCTTCCATTCAAATCCTGCAGAAGTGCAGTTTCTGCAGGCTGAGGCAGAGCCTGAAGCTGAGGTTATGCAACTGGCCCACAAGGTCCTGTGACCATTCCCTCAGCAGATTCAGCTGCTCCTCTTAAACAGACTTTGTCACCACAGGCCTCCCTCCGTCCTGGGGACTGTCTCCACCCCAGGTGTATAAGTTCCTGGTCCTAGGAGGATGCCACAGACTTGATCTCCATTTCCTGGGATGTCCCAGAAGCCCTGCAGGCCATGTCCAGTGCTCAGGGTCATTTCAGCATTTGGAATGGATTTCAGAGGTCAGCAGGTGCCCAGGACACATCAGAACTATTCAAAGTTGAGTGTGGTTTAAAGCCTTAAGGAGCTCTATGTACCAAATTTTCAAGACACACTGTGCTGGTGGTTTTTTGTCAAATTAACACAAGCCAGACATATATGGAAAAAGGGAATATTACTTGAAAAAATAAAAGCTCCCATATAAGCAAATCTGTGGGGTATTGTCTTAATTAATGACTGACATGGGAGGGCCCGGCTCTCTGGGCTCTATGGCATCCCAGGGCATGCGGCCCGAGATTATGTGAGAAAACAGGATGAATAAGGCATGAGGAGCTGGTCAGGAAGGTTGGTCACTGCTACAGTTCTTGCCTCCAGGTTTCTGCTTGAGTTACTGCCTTGACTTCCCTCAGTGATGGACTTACAGCTGTAAGCTGAAATAAACCCTCCCTCCCCAAGTTGATTCTGGCCATGGTGTTTTATCACAGCAGTAGAACCCTAACTAAGACACTCTCATAGGTGTACATGGGCCCAGGTATGGCACTGAGGCTTTAAATCTCTGACAAGGAGAGCACCCAGTTTTCCTGAGGTGATAACTACAAATTACAGTCATCCAATGAAAACGTTCTTAGTGGTCAGGGTCCTCTGGCATTAGGAAATACTGGAGGCCTCTTGTTAGCTTCCTACCAGCTCAATGACAATAAGAACATATTTCCTGGAAATTACTCTTGTGGGTCAGGGTTAGGACTGGTCACAAGAGAAATGTGTAGAAGTGTTGCAGTTATTTTACCAGTATGGCCTACTAATGTTTATTATTAGGCCTATAATTATTATTACAGCAGTATTTTCTAACCCACTAGCAATCAATCAAGACACAGACACCTGTTATATTTGAAAATAGCCTTAGTTAACCTGGGGCAGGGCAGACATTAATTCCCTAAACTACTTCCCATAGTGGGGCAGGTACGGGATACCTGCCCCAATCCCATGCCATCTGCTTCTAATAATCTTTATCAAGCTACCTCTCATCCATAATCCCAAATACTTACTAATTATCATCTGGGCCAAATCTCCATCCGTGCCTGCCATGTGCTTCTCCTCCACCTAAGACGTGGCGCAGCCTTCTTCTCCCCTCCCCTCTGGTCTCTCCTCCCAAGATTCTCCCTGTCTCTCCAAGCCTGGGAACCTTGGTCACGCCTATCCCATTTGCCCTGCCCAGGTGTGATGGCCTTTTATTGGTCAAACAGGTTAGACTCTAGGCAAGGTATGGGGGGGGGGTCAGTCACAGAGAGACAGCAAGCAGTAATTAGCATAAAAATACATCAGACCAACCTCCAACACAGAAGCATTGAGAGACAGAAAGCTGGATGGAATCTGGCCGCAGTGCTCTGAGGGTCAGTGGCGCAGGCATTGCTGAGTTCACTTGTCACTCACTGGCTACTGGCTGACTGAGACTGCAAGAAGCACAAGCAACAGCCAGACCTGTACCTCCCCCAGGCCCAGTCCTATTTATTTCCCTCACCAGCTCCTGAGCCACCTGTGCACGCAGTTCACTGGTAAAGAGGGCTGGGTCCTTCCACAGACAACTTAGCAGAGTTGAAGGTGGTGAGGAACAGGTTACAGCTGGTTCTTGATTTTTCTCCACTTCACACCCAGCTTTCTCTTTTCCTGACCTGCAGTGGTCCTCAGGCTCACCACAGACAGTCAGGGGTCCCAGCCTTCCTTGGCCCCTTCATGATCACACAAAGGTCTAAGGATTGAATGAGCATAGAAGTGAAACAAATCTTACTCTGGCAAGGCTCCACCGGTATGTTAGTCAAAGCTTCCAAGAAGGTTTATAAAGGACTTGACTTGGAGAGCTATAGATTTGCCTCACTGTGACTGAAAAAGGTATCATTTCAGGCTGGTCATCCCAGGACTCGGGAGGCAGAGACAGAGGCAGATGGATTGATGTGAGTTCGAGACCAGCCTGGTCTACAAAGTAAGTTTAGGACACCCAAGGCTACACAGAGAAACTCTGTCTCAATATGTATATATAATCATTTCAACTAGTGATTGTGCTAGCTAGTTTTCTGTCACCTTGACACAAGCTAGAGTCACCCATTGGAAGACAGGATCCCTGGGCTGGTGGACCTAGGTCTATAAGAAAGAAGGCTGAGCAAGCCAGCAAGCAGCACCCATCCACAGCATCTCAATCCCAGAGTGGACAGACACAGACTAACACACTGGATTGCAAAGCAAGATGCATCTTTCTGCTGCATCCAAGAAACACACCTCGCCTTGGGATAAAAGGATAGGAAAAATATTCCACACAAATGGAACCAGGAAGCAAGCTATTTTAATACCTGACTAAACAGAGGTCAAACCACAAATAATTAGAAAAGATTAAAAAAGGTCTACATATCCATTAAAGGAAAAATATACCAAGGGTATATTAAAAATTTAAACATTATGCATCAAAATGGCATCCAAGTAAGTAGATACAGTTGCAGTACCATAGCTAAACTATTGCCCTAACACAGTGAGACTGATGTCCAACTTCTACCAATGGACGTGTTATCTCGAGGCAAAAGCTAAGCAGAGCAATACTGCACTTAAATAACTCCATAAATCAAGTGTACCTGACAAACAGCTATAGAACATTCCACATAAACACTAAAAAAGTTACTGTCTTCTCATCATCCAACAGAAGTTTCTTCAAAATTAACTACGTCTTAGGACACAGACTAAGCCTCAACAGGTATAAGAAAACTGAAATAATACCCTAAATCCTATCTGACCACCGTGGATGGAGCTAGATACCAATAAAATAATATGGGAGGAAGTATGCAAACTCATGGTGTTGGACAAGTCACAACTGAACGACAACTGAGTGAGGACAAAAGCATGCTGAACTGAAGGAAAACGCAAACACAACAAGCCCTACTGTATGTGGCACAGTGAAGGCAGTTTTAAGAGGCATGTCCATAGCACCAAGTGCTACATACAACAACTGCTGTGACATCACTTTAATAACCTCATTATACATTTGCAAGTGCTAAAAAACCAAGAAAGGAACAATACCTTCACAGAGTAGACAGGAAGAAATAATTAAAGTCAGGGCTAAAATGAATAAAACAGAAACAAACAAACTGAATACAACAACAAAGGATCAATGATTCCTTGAGAAAAATCTATCTCTTTAACAAACCTTTGGCCAAAGTAGTTTTTAAAAATGGAGAATGAATATACTGATTAGAGGTGAAAATAGAGACACAAAAAATAAAATTAAAAAATAAATAAAAAATAGAGACACGTTGCAAGGAACTTCAACAGAGAAAATGCCTCCAGCTGTAAGGCATTTTCTTAATTAGTGATCGGTGGAGGAGGGCCACCTTATTTGTGGGTGGTGCCGCTCATGGGCTGGTGGTCCTGGGTTCTAGGAGAAAGCAGGCTGAGCAAGCCGTGAGGAGCAAGCCAGTAAGCAGCACTGGTCCACGGGCCCTGCATCAGCTCCTGCCTCCAAGTTCCAGCCCTGCTTGAGTTCCTGTCCTGACTCCTTCAGTGATGGACCACAACACAGAAGTGTAAGCCAAATAAACCTTTTCCTCCCCTCGTTTAACTTTGGTGATGGTGCTCCATTGCAGCCATAGCGACCCTAAGTAGGACAGCGATTCCAATTTGGAGATGTTTACATCCTGACTGTAAACAATTATAATATTTCAAGAAACCAAGTTGCTAAATGTAAACCTTTGTTAGGTTTACAAGAAGTGTTTAAGTACTTAGGGAGTTTTCTCGTTGTTAGATGTATGGATGAGTGATAGTAACACACAGTTTTAATCCCAGTGTTCATGAGGCTGAAGCAGGAAAATCAAGTGTTCAAAGAGAAACTACGCTACACAGTAAGTTGAGGCTAACCTTGGCTACACTGCAAGACTATGTCTAAAAAGATACTGCCCCGTCATGCATCTAAGTACTTAAAAAGAAAACCCAATATATCTGATGCTACATTTAGATAAGCAATTAAAAAATTTTTTAAAGACTTATTTATTCATTATTATGTATACAGTGCTCTGCCACATGTACACCAATAGGCCAGAAGAGGGCATCAGATCTCATTATAGATGGTTGTGAGCCACCATGTGGTTGCTGGGAATTGAACTCAGGACCTCTAGAAGAGGAGGCGGTGCTCTTAACCACTGAGCCATCTCTCCAGCCCGCAATTTAAAATATTTAAGAAGATCCAATAGACTATATTATAATAAAGTTTAGACTTTGTAAGTTGAGTTAACAAAACTAAAAAGAAGGGTTTTGTTTTTTGGTTTTTGGGTTTGGTTTTGGTTTTTTGAGACAGAGTTTCTCTGTGTAACAGAGCCCTGGCTGTCCTGGACTCACTGTGTAGACCAGGCTGGCTTTGAACTCACCGAAATCTGCCTGCCTCAAGAGTGCTGGGATTAATGGCATGCGTCACCACACCTAGCTTAAAATTAAAAAATTTTAAAGGATAAATGGTAACTAATCATAGTGGCAAGTTATGAAGCTAATCAGGGCTACACAGTGAGACCTTGTCTCAGAAAATGTAAAAATAAATTAAAAAAAAAAAAAGGAGGAAAAGAAGGCTGGGTCTGTAGAGACAGCTCAGTAGGTAGAGGAGGCGTTCCTAAGCAACTTGAGGCCTGAGGTGGAATCCCCAACACACACATACGACATACCTAGAACTTTGTAACAGAGCAAAAAAAATGTCTAATTTGAACTTAAAGGGCAAAAGGAATACTAGGATGTTTAATTGACTAATAAGCTATATTGGTTTGCAATGTCAGTAATTATTCACAGACCACTTTTCTGTACCTTCACCCCAAACTACACAAACAACTGGGTGTGGTGGCGTGAATCTGTAGCCTCAGCACTTGGGAGGAGGAGGCAGGAAGGGAAGGAGGCCAGTTTATCATCTGTGCAGTAAGCCCTATGTCAGGAGACTACACAGAGACCATGTCTTCAAAATAAAAAGAATCAAAACTCAGAAACTCACATCATCCTAGCTCCTATTCTAGTCCCATGCCAGCCTGTCACCAGCCTGTCACATCCTTTAACATGGATGTGCTGGTCCCCACTGCCGTCCTGCAGTGCCCACTTTCCCACTCCGAACTCTAGGAGGGGAGATGGTTTGTCCTGTCGCCTCCTCTGCCCTGTGCTCCCGGAACCTTTACTCTTTCCCTTCATTCTGAGTTGGGGCTCCTCCTCAGGATCCCTGAATTCTCCCGCTGCTCTCACCCTGGCTGAGAAGGCAGGGGCTGGAGACTGACTCATTCCAGGACACATTCGCCAGCACTGCGCCTGTCAGCTCATTACCTGACACTATTGCTCACATTCTCCCTGTGAGGGAAGCATCGGCAGAGATCCACCCTTCCACCCATCCTCCCAGCCCACACCCTCCCTGTTACAGGAGAGACAGACTCACTCAAAGACCTTCAACAACTAGCCCCACTCACAAGCGAAGGAGCAGAGGGAAGGCCTCAGGTGAGGGGGAACAGACATTTACCCCAAAGGGCTTAGTATCCCTTCAGCTCTTTGCCATCTGACTGATCTTTGGGGCTCCTAGGAACTCCCTCATCGGCCTCCTCTGTCTCACCTTGCCGGCCTCTGTCATTCTCACCACCTCTCTAGGCACTAGGCCCATTGTGGTCTAACTCGTATGTAAAGGAGAAGAGTCGGGGGCCCAGTTTTGACAGGACAAAGCGCTTGAATAAACTCACCTCCAGACAGTACACACAAAAGGCTGGTAAACTCAAATTATGATAGTAGCCAGGCATGGTGGCACACACCTGAAATGTCAGCACCTGGGCTGTCCTCAGCTCTACATACTGAGTTTGAGGTCAGCCTAGGATACCTAAGGCCCCATCTTAAAAAGAAAGAGGAAGGAGGAGAAGAAGAAAAGAAAACCCACCACATCCTGTGTCCCTATGGGCATTCCTTTCCCTTCAGAAGGTGGTAGTCAAATCCTACAGCAATGAAGGGTCAGGGAGGCAGCTAGAAGAGATGAAAACTCCAGACACAAACTCACACGTATGCTTAAACTTCCCCAGCTCAGGAGCGATCAGAAGTGACGGTAGTGTGGGAACAATTAGTCAGACCTGCCTCCCTTGTGTCACAGAATCTAACTCTCCATCTATGACTTGAGAGAAGTTACATGAGAGAACCCCAGCAACAACACACAGGCAGTCATAGCAACACACAGGCAGTCATAGCAACACACAGGCAGTCATAGCAACACACCTCCACCCTGTGCTCTCATCTTCCTGCTCTACAGAGAAAACAGTTGCCTTCTTCAAAAGGCAACATGCAGCCAGGCATCGTGACACTCACTTGTCATCTTAACACCTGGGAGGGAGGGGCAGGGAATTAAAGGACATCTTCCACTACTACACAGCCATCCTGAGGCTGGCTGAACTACAGGAGACCCTGTCTTGATAGATAGATAGATAGATAGATAGATAGATAGATAGATAGATAGATAGATAGATAGATAGGCAGGCACGCAGACAGACAGACAACCTAGACAACCTAAGCAATGATTAACTTGAAAATTACTTGGATGTAGTGTCACCTCTATAGTCTTAGTGCTTAAAAAGTAGAGGTGGGAAAATCAGATGTTCACGGTCATTCTTAGCTACAAAATCAATTTGAGAGTCAAGTGCAGTGGCACACGCCTGTAATCCCAGCACTCGGGGAAGAAGAGGCAGGCAGATCTCTGTGAGATTGAGGCCAGCCTGGTCTCCAAATAAGTCCAGGAAGTCAAGGCTACACAGAAAAACCCAGATTGTCTCAAAGAACAAAAACAAAGCAAGACAAAAAATTTCTCATGAGACATTGGGGGGTTTTTGTTGTTGTTTTGTTTTTTGTTTTGTTTTGTCTTTTGTAGGGCTTTTGTTTGTTTGTTTTTCTGTGTAGCCTTAGCTGTCCTAGACTTCCTTTATAGACCAGGCTGGCCTCAAACTCACAGTGATCTGCCTGCCTCTGCCTCTCGAGTGTTGGGATTAAAGGCTTGCGCCACCAAGACATTGGGGTTTTTTTTATATATAAATAAATAAATAAAACTAAGGGACTAGGTGTGGTGGTATAAACCTTTAATCCCAACACTGGGAAAGCAGAGGCAGGCAGATTTCTGTGAGTTCAAAGCCAGCCAGCTCTGTTGTACAGATAAACCCTGTCTGGAAAAACCAAACTGAAATAAAACTGGGGGGCAGGAATCCATTTACAATAGCATCAGAAATATTAAAGCCTTACCAAGAAACTCAACAAATAAGTTATAAGACTTATACAGAAAAGCATTATTGAAAGGCATTAATAAGTACTAAATAAACTGGGCGTGGTGGCACACACCTTTAATCCCAGAACTCCGGAGGCAGAGGCAGAGGCAGGAGGATCACTGTGAGTTCGAGGCCGGCCTGGTCTACAAAGGGAGTCCAGGACAGCCAAGGCTACACAGAGAAACCCTGTCTTGAAAGACAAAAAAGTACTGACTAATCAGAAGCGTTTTGTGCTCGTGGACTGAAGGAGCCAACAGTGTCACTGCTGACTTCCACCTGCATGTCCAAAGCGATACCTGTGAAAATTCCATTGGCCCCCCTCTGTAGAAATGAAACTGACCATAAAATTCATATGCTTATTCAAGAGGCACAGAATAGATAAAAATTATTTTGGAGAGGCCAGAAAGATGGCTAAAAGATCAGTGGGTAAAGACATTTGCCACCAAACCTGAAGACCCGAGTTTAATCCCTGGCACCCACAATGGTGGAAGGAGAGTGCCAATTTCTGCAAGTTGTCCCCTGACCTCCACACAGGTGCCATGATACGCTCACACCCACACTCAAAACGATAATGTCAAAAATCCTATTTCAGAAAAGAACAAAAACAGATGACTCACACTTTCCTGTTTCGTTTTTCTTTTAAGACAGGTCTCACTATGTAGCACGGGCTGAACTTTAGTTTACAGTAATCCTCCTGCCTCAGTCGTCTTTCTGCTGGGATCATACAGGTATGCACTGCCACCCCCAGCCGATACTTCTTGATGTCAAAACTTACAATAAAGTCATAGTAATCAAACCTGTGAGACTGACACAAAGACGGCCGTAGCTTAGTTGATTAAAACTGCATTAATTAATGGAGTTAATTAATGTTAATGGAGTCCAGAAATCAAACTATAGGTCAACTGATTTCTACGAGGGTTCCAAGACTATTCAATGGGGGAAAGAACAGTCTTTTCTGACTTGAGGTCCTGAGATAACTGCCTGTCCACCAGCCAGGGTGAAGAGTGGCTTCTAAGATCATATTTTTTCTCTTTTTTTTTTTCTTTCTTTTTTAAAAAATCTTTTTCCCCTCTTCCCCGCCCCCCCACCCTGCAAGATGATTTTTTTTTAAATTAAAATCAACAACAACTCCACATGTGGGTGTGACAGGCTGAGCACCTGCCTGACATCTTTGAGGCCAGGTTTCAATCACCAGCACTTAAGTAAATGAAAATTAACTCAACATAGATCAAAGAGCAAAATGCAAGAATTTAAACTATAAAACCATTAGAAGGAAACAGGTGGCAACCTCTGCAGCCTTAGATCAGGGACTGGTTTCTTAAGTGCATTACCAAAAGCATAAGCAACAAAAGAAAAAATAGGTGAATTAAAAGTCAAGGTTTAAAAACTTCACACATCAAAAGATAGCCCAGGAGAAGGAGGAAGGACAGAGAGAAATGACATCATCATCATTATTATTATTATTATTATTATTATTATTATTATTATTATTACCCTTATTACTTGTGTGGGAAAGGTGTTGGGTGCCTGCACACACAAACACATGGACATGTGCATTTGCATGCCATAAAATGCATGTGCAGATCAGAGGACAACTTTCACATTTTAAATTTGTTTTTGGTTTTGGAGACAGTGTTTCTCCGTACAGCCCAGGCTGTCCTGGAACTCAGAGATCTACCTGTCCCTGCCTCTAAGTGCTTGGATTAAGGGTGTGCACCATCACCACCACCGCCCGCCAAACTTGAAATTTTGTTTTTTGTTGTTTTGTTTTGTTTTGTTTTTTGGTTTTTTGAGACAGGGTCTCTCTGTGTAGCTTTGGCTGTCCTGGACTAACTTTGTAGACCAGGCTGGCCTTGAACTCACAGCGATCCACCTGCCTCTGCATCTCGAGTGCTGGGATTAAAGGCGTGCACCACCACGCCCGGCTCGAAATTTTGTATTTATTTATGTGCCCCAGTGGGTGCCTGCTTGTTCGCATGTGCCGCACACGCATGCATTGCCCACAGAGACCACAAGAGGGCATCAGATTGCTTGGAACTGGAGTCACAGGGAGTTGAGAGGCACCTGGTGTGGGCGCTGAGAACTGCACAGAGGTCCTCTGCAGGAGTTGCAAGCCCTCTTACTGCTGAGCCACGTCCCCAGCCCCCAGAGAACCACTTTTGAGGGTGTGTTCTCTCTTTTCACCTTGCTGCAGTAGAAGCGCTCCTGTTTCTGCTGCCCTGTGTACTCCAGGTGGTTCGCTGTGAGCTTCCAGGCAATTCTTTGTCTCTTACCATCTCACCGTAGGCGTGCCAGGATGACAGATGTGCACATTGTGCCAGGCACTCTCACGTGGACTCCAGGGATTGAGATATGCTTGTTAGGTGTGTGCAAGTGTCTCACCAGCCTCAGAGGGTACTTGTAGGTTACATACCCAACAAGGAATTAGTACCCAGACTACATAAAGGAAAAAAAAATCTTGTCACACAGTAAAATAACAAATAATCCAATTTTTATTATCTATTAACAAAATGTTAGTAATATTTTGATCATGTTAATGATTATTAAAATAGTAATAACATTTCATTGATATCAGATTATTTTAAAAATGAGCCAACAAAAAAAAATCAACCACCTTTTCAGAAACATATAAATGGCCAGTTGAGTACTTAGAAATATGCATATTATTAGTCTCTCAGAAAAGCAAATCAAAACCAAACTGACAACACTATTTATGCTAACTGGGAAAACTGTAGCTTTTTTCTTTTTCCAGTTTTGTGTGTGAGTGGAGTATGTGTGGATGTTTGCTTGCGCGGTGGACAGTGTATAGGCAGATGTAGGTGCATGAGGGTGTGCGTGAATGGGGGGGCCTGAGGCTGATGTCTAGAATCACCCTCAATTATTCTCCCACCTCGTTTGCTGAGTCAGGGTGTCCCAATCAACACAGAATACGTCAGTACACACATATTAATGCAGGCGCCCTTAAAAAGGTGAAGAGAGGCCTTGGATCCATTGGAGCAGGAGACTTGACCTGTGTATCTGCGATCCCAGTTAAAGGAGGTGGAGACGGGAGGATCGCGAGTTCAGATCCATCTTTGGTTACGGATGAAGTTAAGACCAGGGTGAGATACACAAGACTGTATCAAAAATTAAAAAACAAAAAAACCAGAAAACAAAACCCAGCATGATACAGCCTACTATTCAATTACCTGCAGTTAGATATCCGGAGGAAGGAAAGGTATATTGACTTGTGTTTCCCCAAATTTGCAGATCGAGGGTCTGACCGCACCGCACATGGCGCACATCTATAGCCTCAGCCCTGAGGGAGGTTGTGCCAGCCTGAGCTACATAGACTTGGAGGCCAGCCAGAGCTGCGCAGCCAAACCCTTTCCACACCCTCTCCCACAGAAAATAACGTCGGACGGAATAGACGACTGTTCACACAGACTTCCAAAAGGGCGCTGGGTCGCAACGCAGGACTCGACAGGTGCCCAGAAACTCAAGTCTCTGAAGAAGCGGGATCTACAGCTTTTCTGCACCAGGTCAGGTAAGGCCGTGTGAGGTGAGGTGAAGTGAGAGCAGGAAAAGCAAGGACTGAGGGATGCACGTGTGCGCATCTGCAAGGGAGTCCCCCTCCCCCGCGCATGCGCACACCAGCAAGGGCCCCAACACCCCGCCTGTGCTGACCTAAACTGGATATCGGGGACGCGCGGACCCCCAGTCTCCAACTGCTCTTCAGTGCTCGTCCCCCTCCAGCCACTCCAGAGCATTCCCGCCAAAGCCACCTCCAATCAGAAAGTGCCAGCACAGCCACACCCAATCCTAAGTGAGATGTGGGGCCTAAGCCCGCCCCTGGGGCGCTCTGGGCCAATGAGCCCCCGCGCATGCGGCCTGGGCTGTTGAGCGCGCAGGCGAGAGGCGGTTGAGGACAGTGGTGAGGAACGGCTGAGGAGGCGGCAGCGGAGCTGGTGTGCGGAGTTCAGCATGGTGAGAGCCGCCCCAGGCCGCGCTGGCCGGGCTCAGGGCCTCTGAGGGTGGGCGGTTCCCACGGGAGGGAGACCGCCATCTCCTCGGAGCCTGGGGCTTCCTCCCAGCCCGGGCTCCTGCGAGGGTGAGCGGAGGCAAAGCAGCCCAGGAGTGCGCGCTTTCCTCCTGACTCCGCACACGCGAGTGCGAGCGACATGCGCCTGTGTTCGGTCCTGTGAGGAGCCAGGCTGGTGCGGTGCAGCTCCTGCGTGCAGTCCCTGCAGGGTGGAGAGGGCACGAGAGTTTGAGGTCAGCCCCACCTCATAGGATTCCAGTCTCAGGAAAATGCAACAAAGGATGTGGCAGATAGGGTTTTGGAGAGGGAGCTTTTGTTTTGTTTCCTGATAACCGCGCCCTTGACTGAGAGAACAAGCAACGAAGTTGGTACCAGGGAAAGTAAAAGGTAACTGAGCCCAAAAAGCAAATCCAAAACAGGCAAGGCTACACAGAGAAACCCTGTCTCGAGGGGGGGGACCCAAAAAGTTGAGGGGAGGGGCTACAGAGATAGCTCAGAGGTTAAACGCACTAGCTGTTCTTCCTAAGGACCTCGGTTCAATTCCCAGCACCCACATGGCAGCTCACAACTGTCTCAAACTCCAGTTCCAGGGGATCTGGCATTCCCACACAGACATATATGCAGGCAAAACACCAATGCACATAATAAATAAGTCTTTAAAAAAGAAAGAAAGAAAAAGAAATCATTGTCCATGTGTGTCTGTAAAAAGTATGTGTCCCTATTTCCCAGAGCTATTTCCAGAGAGGCCAGAAGAGGGCATTGAAGACTCAGGAGCTACAGTCAGGCAGTTGTGAGCTTAGGAACCACATTGCTCTTGTCAAGAGTGTTCTCCTAACCAACTCTCCAACCCAGCAGAAAACTTCTTAAGAACTTGTATTCTCTGAAAAGGAACACATAGTTAAAAATAACATAAAACCTGCCTCTAAACAGCCAGAATTTGTCTTTGTTTTTGACAGGATCTCATCATCCTTGTTAACCTCAAACTCATCTGTTTGTCTCAGTCTCCTCAGTGCCTGGCCACTGTCATGTACCACCGTGCCTGGCTTGATCATTATTTTTTCATTATTTTTTTTTCCCTGTTGAGAAGATAGATTAATCGCATCACTTTGTTTCTATCACACAATCCTTGACACGAATAGAATTTGGCAGCTTGTGCTAATCTGCTTTCCTGTTGCCATGATAAAACACTGCCATCAGGGAGGATTTAATTGGCTTACAGGGGGCTTACAGGCTTCCTGGCCCGTGATCAGGAAACCTAAGCAGGAACTGACTGAAGAAGCAATCTAGAAATATTGTTTACTGGCTTGCTCAGCCTGCCTGTTTAAATACAGCAGGCCCTATACCACCCATTGTGGGCTGTGTCCTCCCACATAAACCATTAATCAAGGAAATGACCGACAGACATGTTCACATCCCCTCTTACCAGCTGGCTCTACTTAGTGTCAAGTTGTACAAAATTAACCACACTGTTTTTGCATGTGCCTTTTCGAATTAACCTCTAAGAACATACACTTATCTGCAGATTAAGTCGAATGTTAGTAATTGCCTCCAAAAAATAAATATATCCATCTTTCATTTAAGAATCTTGGTAACTTTTTTTTTTCTTTTTTGAAACAGAGTTTCTCTGTGTAGCCTTGGCTGACGTGGACTCATTTTGTAGACCAGGCTGGCCTCGAACTCACTGCAATCTGTCTGCCTTGGCCTCCCGAGTGCTGGGACTAAAGGCGTGCGCCACCACTGCCCAGCAACTTTTTCTTTTTTGAGAGTGGTGTTCTTTTCTTTTTTGAGACATTATTGAAGAAGGCTTGTTGAGCCTTTAAGGAATGAGATAAGGAAATATATTTGGTTTTACATCTTTTTTTTTTTAACATCTGTTTAAATGAATGTGCACGTGGCTGTCAGTAAAGATAAGAAGACAACACCCAGGAGACAATTCTCTTTTTCCACTAAGTAGGTCCCAGAGATCAAAGCAGGGAGTGAAGTTTACCAGTAAATGACTTTATATCACTGGGCCATCTCTAAAGCCCCCCCCCTTTTTTTTTTAAGAAACCCAGTAGCCAGGTCCAGTGCCACACATAAATCTCAGCATTCAGGGAGGCAGAGACAGGTGGATCTCAGTGAGTTCAAAGCCAGCCAGGTCCACAAATCAAGGACAGCCAAGGCTACATAAAGAAACCTTGTCTCCAAAAAAACAAACAACAATGAAACTGGTGTCCGGGCATAGTGGCATATGCCTTTAACCCCACCACCCCAGAGGCAGAAGCTTTATCTTTGTGAGTTTGAGTCAGCCAGACTTATATGGTGTCACCCTGTCTCCAAACAAAAGAAAGAAAAAGAAAATTGACAGGAAATTAGAGAGCAGGGGTTTGGGCCTTTGCAGCCCTCAGTGCATCACAAAGCAGCCACCTGTAA
The DNA here is from genome assembly GCF_964271855.1 of Acomys minous. Classification (NCBI taxonomy): domain Eukaryota; kingdom Metazoa; phylum Chordata; class Mammalia; order Rodentia; family Muridae; genus Acomys; species Acomys minous. The sequence goes on from NC_140500.1 coordinate 21,312,374, forward strand.
AGCTCAGAGAGGACTCTGAGGCCTGTCCGAGGGGTAGAAACACTCTTAGTAAATGCCCCTTCCTGTCCTCTAGACAGCAGTTGACACCTACTGTTTGTGGCGGTCGATGAAACAGTCGCTGTTCCACTCTTCAGTTGCCCACAAGCAGGAGTCACTTACTGTTCATGCTACTAAGTGAGCTTCTGCTCCTGAGAGGTAGCGCGCTGGACGGTGCATGCCACGTTTCATAGCCGAAGCGTGCATGAGTACAAGCAGCAAGAACATGCATGCAGTTTGCATGACATTGCAACGGTGTTCTCTGAAATTATGCTCAAGGACCCATGGTTTACATATATTTTCATATATATATACATATACTTAATAAGTTTATATCCACATTGATAGCCTGGGTCATGTTTTGCCCATGGGCCACAGGAAGGATACTGTGCTGTACCGTATATAAATGTGACATACTCCTGCAATTTTCACTTAACCTCCAAGTATTTCTTTAAAATTGAATAAGTGGTTGCTGAGTGTAATTAGGTCCTTGCATATATTCCATTTATAATCGTTCAGTTGGGTAGAATCATAAAATGTGCAACTTATATAAGTGTAGGGCTAAAGAACCCAAAAGTTGGATATGGTTGCCCATGCCTATAGTCCTTGCACTCTGTACGCTGAAACAAAGATTGCATTCTCCAGGATAGCCTAGAATATGTAGCCAGTCCCTTAAGTTTTAAAATAAAATTTAAAATTCCCTTAAAATTTGTGAATAAAGAAAAAAAAAACCCTCAGGATAATGCAGCCAGCATCTCAACACGGAACAATGTCTGGGAGTGTTATATTCATGAGGCCTAAAAGGAAGAGCATCATTCTTAAGTGGGTTGGTATCTTTGTGAAGAATATTAACTGACTAATAACAGATGTGTACATGAGGTAGCTTCCAGGTACACAGTGGGTTGGAGAGAGAGAAAAAAGGCTGATCTAGATGGGCAGGTAGAAGACCCTGTGACTCTCCAGGCTTTCCCTGGGTGACCTGGGAACTATAATGGCAGTCCTCGCTGGAGAATATCCTATTCTTCTGTCAGGCTAAGGTAAACCCTGACAGATTTTTCTGAGACTTGCTGTGACTATCCCTGATGAACTATTGTTAGCATTGCATGGTTTCCAAGTCTCAAACTAACCATGTTTTTAAAGAGTGGCAAATGTTTATGCTCTGGGCTAGCTGCTGTTTGATAGTTTGGCCAGCCTGGTGTGGCAGCTTACATCCGGGATCCCAGCACAGGAGAGGCTGAGGTAAGACAATTGCCACTGGTTGAGGTCAGCCAGGGTGAGTGAAACTATATATCCAAGTAGGGCAAATTTAGAGGAGACAAATCTCCCTCCCCCACCCCCACCAGCCCCCTGCCTGCCACTGGGCGCATGCGTGTGCACTCCCGCTCACCCTCCCCCTCTCCCCCTCTTGACCTCCATCTCTCTCCTCTCTCTGTATGTGTGTGTGTTTGTGTTGTGTGTTTTGAGATAGGGTTGGACATGCACTCTACCTAATCTTTGCTTCTAAGTACTGGGATCATGGCTTGCACAACCACACCTATGGGCAGTTTTAATAGAGAGGAAAGGAACACCTGAGCCATTGTTGTAAATAAAGCCTGAAGAGAGATACTGAGGTACTATACATAATTATCTGTCTGTCAGCCATACAGGTTCACATGAGCCAGAGAGTCAAGTGTCTGTTCTGTTTTCCAGCGTGAGTGTATCTCTATCCACGTGGGGCAGGCAGGCGTCCAGATTGGCAATGCCTGCTGGGAGTTGTACTGCCTTGAACATGGTATTCAGCCTGACGGTCAGATGCCAAGTGACAAAACCATTGGCGGCGGGGACGACTCCTTCAACACATTCTTCAGTGAGACTGGAGCTGGCAAGCACGTGCCCAGAGCAGTGTTTGTGGACCTGGAGCCCACTGTGGTCGGTAGGTGCCTGGGCCCTGGGTGGAGGCTTTCCTGGCAGAGTGGCAGAAGCCCACTGAAACCTCTGCAGAAGAGCCAGGCTGTGCACTGTGTGCTGGGGCCTAGTTAGTAAGAACCGGAGAGTGTCATGTGTGGTGTCTGTGTCCCCAAAGGCCAGGAGACCCTGGAGACAGACATGCACAGTGGAACTGAAAGACTCACAGAGCACATGGTCTCTCTCTAGATGAAGTGCGCACAGGAACCTACAGGCAGCTCTTCCACCCAGAGCAGCTGATCACTGGGAAGGAAGATGCGGCCAACAACTATGCGCGAGGCCACTATACCATTGGCAAGGAGATTGTCGACCTGGTCCTGGACCGCATCCGGAAACTGGTGAGAGGATCGCAGAGGAGGCTCCGTGTGGCGCTTGTCCTGGCCCAGAGAGTCAGCGTTAATGGTGGTGGGGTCACTGTCTTGTTGGGTTACCGTTGCTGTGGTGAAGCACCATGAGCAGAGCATCATGGGGAGGAAAGGGTTTAACTAGCTTCCACTTCCACAGCTCTGCTCATCATTGAAGGAAGTCAGGGCAGGAACTAAAAAATGCAGGACCCTGGAGGCAGGAGCTGATGCAGAGGCCATGGAGGGGCGCTGCTTACTGGCTTGTTCCCTTTAGCTTGCTCAGCCTGCTTCCTTACAGGGCCCTGGACCACCACCCCAGGGATGGCACAATGGCCTGTGCCCTCCCCCATCAATCACTAAATTAGAAAATGCCTTACAGACTTCCTACAACCTGATCCTAAGGAGGTTTTTGGGGTATTTTGTTTGTTTTTTTAATGAAGGATCCATCTTCTCAGATGACTGTAGCTTGTGTCAGGTTGGCATAAAACTGTCAAGCACGGTCATTTTGGGAAATCTGTGAGAGTGAGGAATACATCATGAGTTTACCAAAACATCTTACACATCCTGTGCTGAGACGCATCCACGGTGTTCCTTGTATTCCAAGTGCCCCTGTGTGTTGTAGACAGTCTGAACTGGATCAGTTTGCAGAAACAGAAGTCACAAATGCAGGGTGTGGAGGGCATGGTGTGGCTCTACGGTCACTGGCTTACACGCTCTGGCTTTCTCACAGGCAGATCTGTGCACAGGACTGCAGGGCTTCCTCATCTTCCACAGCTTTGGAGGCGGCACAGGATCTGGGTTCGCATCTCTGCTCATGGAGCGGCTTTCGGTGGACTATGGCAAGAAGTCCAAGCTGGAGTTTGCCATCTACCCCGCCCCCCAGGTGTCCACAGCGGTCGTGGAGCCCTACAACTCCATCCTGACCACACACACGACGCTGGAACATTCTGACTGTGCTTTCATGGTGGACAACGAAGCCATCTATGACATCTGCCGGCGCAACCTGGATATCGAGCGTCCCACATACACCAACCTCAATCGTCTGATTGGGCAGATCGTGTCATCCATCACAGCCTCCCTGAGGTTTGATGGGGCCCTGAATGTGGACCTGACAGAATTCCAGACCAACCTGGTGCCATACCCTCGCATCCACTTCCCGCTGGCTACCTACGCCCCGGTCATCTCCGCTGAGAAGGCGTACCATGAGCAGCTGTCAGTGGCAGAGATCACCAACGCTTGCTTCGAGCCAGCCAACCAGATGGTCAAGTGTGACCCTCGCCATGGCAAATACATGGCCTGCTGCATGCTGTACAGGGGCGACGTGGTCCCGAAGGATGTCAATGCGGCTATTGCCACCATCAAGACCAAGCGCACCATCCAGTTTGTGGATTGGTGCCCAACGGGATTTAAGGTAGGATGGGTGTTGTGACACTATATCTGAGCAAGCGACAGTCTGTGGGAAGAAGTCCCCTTTCCATGTCAGGCTCCAAAGAAAGCATGTGTAGTGAGTAGTTAAGGTGCTAAGTGATGTGACACTTGTGAATAATCCTGGGAACCCTTTTTCTTAGAACTGTAAACTACCAACCCTTCTTTCTTGTTTTGGTTTATTCTTGTGGGGTGTGGTGGTGGTCTCTGGTTTTTCAAAACAGGATTTCTCTGTATAGCCCTGACTTTCCTGGAAATTACTGTGTAACCAGGATGTCTTCAAACTCACAGACATCCCCCTGCCTCTGCCCTCTTAGTGTTGCGATTAAAGCATGCAGCACCATCTCCAGGCCCCAAACCTTATTTCTCAAACCATCAATTACCAGACTATATGCAGATGAGTGTTTCTCAGTCAGTGACATACTGAGAAGGCAAGGTGAGGTCGGGGAATGTTGTACCTCAGTCCAGTTCCTCCAGCTGTACCTGTGTCTGCAGTAAAGCGCCGGCCTACAGGGAAGTGTAAATTAGGAGCAGTCCTTAGAGAAAGGGTCGGCCAGCACCAGATGGACCCTGTTAGAATCTTCCCTAGGTTCCTGTTTGTTAGCATCAGTGTGGTTGATCTGTGCATATTTAAGATGCATTATATAGGTGATGTTGGTTGACAGGCCAGCAGGGAGGAGCAAAGGACACGTGTTCCTTCTTAGAGTAGGAGTGTACTTCTTGATCTGAGGAGCACCCCTTGGGTCTCTGTCCTTACCTGGCCCAGCTACAGTCCGGCTGTGTTCCTAGCTGCTGCTAACAACCATGTGTTTTTCATGAGGGTCACCAGCTTAGCATATTCCCAGGTGTCTCCATCCTTCAGCTCCAACATGTTCTTCCCAGAGGTCACTGCTGTATGAGTGTTTTCTACACATGAAGATATGTCAGATTTCTTTTCACTAAGCAAGCAGTCTGCCTTGGGTAGGCTTCTTCTTTTTGGCCTTTATTGTACTGTGAGGTGTAGGTCAGTTCAGTGTGTTGTTCCCAGTTTGGCCTTGGTAATTCAAGTAAATACTTTAAAATCTTTTTTCATTCCTTAAAAGATAGTATGAGTTTTTGTAGTTTGAGTGGGGTCCAGAGTTGCCAACTTGGAGTGAACTATCTTTTCTGGTGTCACTATAAACTTCACTGCCTTTCTCCTTCTCTGGCAGGTGGGCATCAACTACCAGCCCCCCACCGTGGTCCCTGGGGGAGACCTGGCCAAGGTGCAGCGGGCCGTGTGCATGCTCAGCAACACCACTGCCATCGCAGAAGCCTGGGCCCGCCTGGACCACAAGTTTGACCTCATGTACGCCAAGCGGGCCTTTGTGCACTGGTACGTGGGAGAAGGCATGGAGGAAGGGGAGTTCTCAGAGGCCCGCGAGGACCTGGCAGCTCTGGAGAAGGATTATGAAGAGGTGGGCGTGGATTCCGTGGAAGCAGAGGCTGAAGAAGGGGAGGAATACTGAGTGTGTGGCTCTGCCTGGCAGCCATCTGCTTATGTCTTCCCCACCACTGACACTAAAGCATGTATTTACTTATTAAAATGTCTGTATTGAGGTAGTTCCTGCCTTGTGTGCTGAGCTTTCTAACACAACTCCTTTCTAGATACCTGCCTTTTCCAAGTAAGTTTCTCTGAGGAGAACATACTAGATTTTTCCTAAGAAACAAACGTGTCTATATTTTCAGTTGTACCTTCTAACTAAGGACATTAGGATAAACTGCTTTATTTACAAATACTGCTTGATTGGCACAGAAATTCCTTTCTGAGCCTGGCGTGGTGGTGCATGCCTTTAATCCCAGTACTTGGGAGGCAGATTTCTGTGTGTCTGAAGCCAGCCTGTTATGCAAAGTGAGTCCAGGACAGCCAGGAACAGAGAAACCCTGTCTCAAAAAAAAATCACACACACATGTATGTATGTATGTATGTATGTATGTATGTATGTCTTTCTGCCCTTTTTTGTGCTGCTAGGGAAGGTTCCAGAATGACTAGTGCCACCTATGGGTCAAAATGAAACTAATGTTTGTAGTTTGGGGTACAGTCAGAAATCACCAAGATAGCTAATCTTGCTAGCAGGCTTGCTCTGGGATCCCCTGTCTCTGCCTTCTAAGGCTGGAATTACAGTCAAGCCACAGTGCACAGCTGGTATTGAAAGGTGCTGGGATCTAACTCATGACCTCACCCTAGCATGGCAAGCACTTAAACCACTGAACCATCTCCCCTAGCTACAACTGCTGTAAGTTTTGAGTGGCATAACATGCTGGCAAACAGGAAAATGGAGTTTTCATGCACTGCTAGTGAAGCTGTTAAATAATCTGAGTTTGAACTGGCTGTGGTGGTGCGTGGCCATCATCCTTATCTGAAATAATAATAAAATAAATAAAACCTTCCAAATGAATCAGAAAGAATCATCAGGTACCATGGATGTGGACAGCATCCGTAGGCAGTTGCCAAGGAAACACCAGCAAGCACCATCCAGAGCTTCATTAGCCCAGAGTCTGGGAGAGAAAGCCTGAGAGCCACCAGATAGTAAGCTGGAAAATACATCCTCCTAAATAAATGTAGAAACCTTAAGGGAAATCTAAACAAAAGAACAAGGACCCTATTCAACAACTCAGAAGCTCAGCAGAGCCATTTATCTGTCTCCAGCTGCTTCCTAAGAAGGAAAGATGGAGAGATGGCTCAGCAGTCAAGGTCACTGACTTTTCTTCCAGAGGACCCAGGTTCAAATCCCAGCACCCACATGGCAGCTCACAACCGTCTGTAACTCCAAGATCTGATGCTCTCACACAGACATGCAGGAAAAACACCAATGCATATAAAATAAAGGTAGATAAGCTTTTTTTTAATGTCTTCCCCAGAGGCCATCAAAACAGCACATGATGTTGCCACTGCTCTTGGTGGCCACTGCAACTAGATGTTAAGACCCTATTACTGAAAACAACACATTATGGGTGGTGCCGTCCCTAGAGAGGTAGCTCCAAGTTGTATAAAAAAGCAGGCTGTGCCAGGCGTGGTGGTGCACTTAGGAGGCAGAGGCAGGTGGATCTCTGTGAGTTTGAGGCCAGCCTGGTTTACAAAGTGAGTTCCAGACAGCCAGAGTAACAGAGAAACCCTGTCTCAAAAAACAACAAACAAAAGCAGACTGAGCAAGCCAGTAAGCACCGTTCCTGTATGATCTCTGCTCAGTTTCTGCCTCCAGGTTCTATAAGTCAGAAGTCTAAACTAGGTCAGGCTATGAATGTAGTTTAACAGTACAACACTTGCCTAGCACAGGTGAGACCCTGACTTCAGTCCCCAGCATAGCAAAGTAGGACAAGATGGGGCTCCCTCAGCTTGGTCCAATCAGGGTCACTGGGCTGCAATTGGTACTTCCTGGGCATCCTGAGGCTCACAGCCTTTATCTTTCATCTTCTAAATCACCAGTGTTGGGCTGAGTCCTCATGTGGCCGCCTCTTTTGCTCTTCTATTTCTACTTACAAACCATTGTAATATGTCCAACATGACTGTGCACATCTTTAATCTCAGCATTCAGGAAGGCAGAAGCAGGCGGATCTCTGTGAATTCGAGGCCAGCCTGGTCTACAGAGCAAGTTCCAGGACAGCCAGAGCTGCACAGAGAAAACTTATCTCAAAAAACCTAAAAAAAAATATTTCCAATAAGAGATTAATAGCTAAGCCAATAACTAAAATCAAGATGATTAAAACTTGAGCAAAAGACTTAATAAACATTTCTTCAGAGACACAAATATCAATAAGCATATGGACAATTAAGGAGAGGGGAAATTGGGGTATACCATTATTGCTTAATGGGTATGGAGTTTTGAGAAAGAGAGAGAGAAAAAGAGATCGGTCTCCCTGTTATGTCCAGGATGGTCTAGAACTACTGGACTCAAACGATCCTCTCATTCAGCCTCCCGAGGCCCCAGAACCACATGCATGATCGTGTCTAGCTTCAGAGTTCTAAATTTATGTGATAAAAGCAATATGGAGGCTGGGCAAAGTGACTCGTGCCTTTAATCCCAGCACTCAGGAGGCAGAGGCAGGCAGATCGCTGTGGGTTCAAGACCAGCCTGGTCTACAAAGGGAGTCTAGGACAGCTAAGGTTACACAGAGAGACCCTGTCTCAAACAAAACAAAACAAAATAGGAATATGGCGATGAAAGGTGATGTGTTCATTTTCATGGCTGTGGCGAAATACTTGAGAAGACAACTTCAAGGGAGAAAGGCGTTATTTTTGGTTCACAGTCCCAGAGATGTCAACCCACGATTGAGTGGCGCCATTGTTTCTGGGCCTGTGGCAAAGCAGTACTTTATGGTGAAAGGGTGTGGCAGGGTCAAACTACTCACTTCGTGGCATCTAGAAAGTAGAGAGGGACAGAGAGAGGAAAGAAGGGCCTGAGGACAAGATACACCCTTCAAAGCTAGTGAGCTACTGACTCTAACTTGACCTCACTTCCTGTTTAGCCATGAACTCATCAAAGGACTAAATTCACAGAAGAAGCTAGCTGGCCTCCCAGTAGTGCTACGGCTCTGGCCAGAACTTTCAATACATGAGCACTTGGGGTACACTTCACAGCCAGGAGAGCCAGGCAGGCCCTGTCCCTGCTCTGACCCCTGAGGAGGAGTAAGTAGACAAGGGGGGACAGGCTTCAACCCTAGGGCTGGGAGCCCCAGGTGACATGGAGGTTCACAGTATGGTCAAGATGTTATGTTCTCTCTGCACTCAACAGCCCTTTTAGCAGCTCTGTCTCTGAAGTTCCTCAACGCCAGGGTCACCTCCATTCCTCAGTCATCAGCTACCCACCCCAACCCCTCATCTGTTTTAAGATAATGATTAATGGTGACGCTGTGGGAGCCTGGGAAGGGGGAAGCAGGTTCCTCCAGTGCTAAAGCTGTTACAGTCTGTGATGGGCATGTGGTGGAGCGTGGTTTCCCTTGAGCAACTCTAAATCATAGCACGCTGTGGCTCCTGGCGTAAGTGGACCCTTGAAGAGCTGTAGAGAGGGGCTGGGGAAAGGGAGGAGGGTGGAAAAAATGAAGAGGCAGGAAACCGAAGCATGAGATAGAGCAGATCTAACATCCCCTAGGTGTGACCATGGGGCTGACATTTCACCAGCAGTGTGGAAACAACTGCGAAGCCCCCAAATGAGACGCAGCCTCAAGATCAGTCAGCGGGGAAAGCATGGAGCAGTTCAAAGGTCCATGCGTCTCCAGTGCAGAGACTCAACAGCACATCAGAATTCCCAGAGGAGCTAGTCACCAGGCTTGACCCGGGAGCCTGCCTTTAATCCCACGTGCCCAAGGCTATGAGGGGAGATGGTTCAGGTGCCTGAAGACACTGGTGACCAACCCAGCCAGAAGCCAGAAGGAAAGATAAAACTGGGAGTAGGTCAAGGAGAATGGTTGGCAAAAGTCCCATGGGCAGGGGTCATAGCTGCATCACAGACTAGCATTAAGAGGGAAGAAAAGCAGACTGGAGTGGTAGCTCAGTCAGGAAAGTACAAGGACCAGAGTTTGATCTCCAAATCCCATGTTATCCAGTCTGTTTTGTTTTTAAAGGCTGTGTATGGTGGCGCATATTCATCTCAGTGCTGGAGGAGTGGAAACAGGAGGATCCCTGGGTTTGTTGCTTAGCCAGCCTCCTCTAGTAGGCAACTTCCAGGCCAGTGAGAGATACTGTTTCAAAACAGCAAGGAGGAGGAAGAGGGGGAGGAGGGGGAGGAAGGGGGAAAGAGGAGAAGAAGAAGAACAAGAACAAGAAGAGGAAGAAGAACAAGAAGAACAACAACAACAAGAAGAAGAGATGCATCTGAGGAATAAAATCAAGGCTGTCCTCTGACCTCCACACTGTGCATCCACATACACAATACTACCTGCACACACACCTACACACACACACAAGGATTAAAGGAGACTGCAGGTGATCTTACAGCACAGAAAGGAACACAGGAGACAAGGTCTAACTCTTGGCCACTAATTATAAGCAATGCTGGAAGAGCTTCTGTGGCCAGAAACCCAAACCTGGCCAGGGGTGGTGGCACACACGTTTAATCCCAGCACTCAGGAGGCAGAGGCAGGTGGATCTCTGTGAGTTCAAGGCCAGCCTGGTCTACAAAGGGAGTCCAGGACAGCCAGGGCTATACAGAGAAACCCTGTCTCAAAAATAAAGAAGGAAAAAAAGGAAAGAAAGAAAACCAAACCTGAGTTACGCAAGGCTGTTTGTCATGACTCCTCTCCTCTGTACATGCAGTAGCTTTGCTGCATGTGTGCTGCATCTGAGGCTGAGGGCATAGCTCAGATGGTAGTGTTTTCCCAGGATGCAAAAAGTCTTGGGTTCAATCCTCAGCATCACATAAACCTGGCATGGCAACAGTGGCACAGTGGCACACCCCTGTAACACCAGCAACAGTGGCACAGTGGCACACCCCTTTAGCAACACAAACAGCACTCAGGAGATGAAGGCAGAAAGGTCAGAAGTTCAAAGTCATCCCCAGCTACAAAGCAAGTTTAAGGCTCCCTTGGGATATATAAGACCGTCTCCCAATACTGTTGTCAGTTGTGTTACCCCAGCTCCAATAGAGTGCTCTGTGGTGCTAGTTTTATGAAGAATCTGAAAATGTCATGATCCTAAAACTAATCTGACCCTAAGAGCTTCAGAAGTAATCTGGCTCCTTTCCTTCTTCAAACTGGTCATCTCTGAAAAGAATGAGAGAGGAGACATGCCAGGGACAGATGAGGGCATCTGGTGTCCAGCCTGTGAACAGGACAGGCAGTATCCTGTCCCGGAAAAACAGCATGTGTAGACAGGTTAGACACTGGCTTCATTAGCGAGAGCGGTGCCCGAGGAGGGCACGTGTCTGTGAAGAGCAGCAGGGCTGGGTTTGCCCCTTCATAGTCTCTCCAAGGTGCGGAAAAGAGAAGGGGGTGGAGGCTGCTGTGTGTGTGAGAGAGAGAGAGAAAAAAAAAACCAAAACAGCCACAACTGCCATCGGAGGTTGGTTTACCACCCAAGTGGAGGCTGCTGTACAGAGGAGCCTCCAGTGACTCCACACCAATAGCTGGGGCTCAGAAAAGATCTCCCAGGACAGGAGCCATGACATGGCCACCTCCTTACTGGCTCTGCATGCTGGGGACCTTGATAGGGCTCTCAGCTACCGCAGCCCCCAATATCTGCCCAGATAGACACTACCGGACTCAGGGAGGACTGTGCTGCCAGATGTGTGAGCCAGGTAAGAGTGGGCTTCGGTAGGAGGTGGGGGATGCTGTTTAAGGTGAAAGGGGGTGCATGGGGGTAAGGTAAGGCTGAGCTCAAGCGAAGTGTGGCAGCTGCAGAGCCTGGAGTTTGATTCTGGACCCTGATTCTGCTCACAGGAACATTCTTAGTGAAGGACTGTAGCCAAGACGGAACAGCCACTCAGTGCGATCCATGTACCCCAGGCATCTCCTTCTCCCCAAACTACCACCACCGGCCACACTGTGAGAACTGCAGGCATTGTAACTCTGGTAAGGGGGCGAGGGGTACAAAAGGTAACACAGAGAGAGGCTGGGGCTGCAAGACTGGCTGTGGAGAAGCCAAAAGAGTCGGAGCCAGAGAGTGTCAGCTGCTTCAAGGCTCATGGGAAGCGGGGACCAGTGCTTAAATGCAGTGTGCCTTGGGCAGGGCATGTGGGGGGATGCTATCTAATATTTCGTGGGAGAGATGCAGAACTGGAGGGTGGTAAGGAGGACTCTGTAGATAAGATTGGGAGGACAAAAAGAAAGAGTGATGGGGCCTGCTACAATCGCATATGTCCATAAGCACAACTAAAAGGTGGGCTGAGGCAGGAGGATTGCTTGATCACAGAAGTCAAGACCTTGTCTTAAAAAAAAAAAAAGGTGGGGAACCAACGAGATGGCTTAGTAGATAAAGGTACTTGCCACCTCCAAGCCCCGGCAATGTGAGTTCATTCCTGGCCACATGGTAGAAGGAAAGAATCAGCATGCAAGTTGTCCCCTGAGGTCCTATGCGTGCATGACGACACACAAACAATGAAACGTGTTTATCTTTATCAGATTTTAGGAGGTGGGGGGGGGTATGGCAATTCCAGAAACCCAGGCTTCAGAAAAGCGACTCCCAGCCAGTGAAGGGTCTGTGTTCCCAGTGTAAATTTGCAGGTTGGCTGCTCAGAATTTGGAGTTGGGGGATAACCAGAGGCCAGGGTACAGCAACCTTTTTGCACAGAAGCCTTTTGGGGGAAAAAGCAAATAGATCTGTCCTTTCTCTTAATTTATAAATTTCTGCTTTTTGCAAACGAAGAAGTAGGATATCTGCAGCTCTGTTTTCAAACTCTGCTGTCATTCCCTCCCCTACCTTTGCTAGGGATTCAGGACGCCTGTGCTATCAGACACTAGAATAGCACACTTTGAAGAGGCCCCTTTGAAATAACAGTTGCCGGCAAGACACTTGTGTGTGTGTGTGTGTGTGTGTGTGTGTGTGTGTGTGTGTGTGTGTATAACACTCTTCAATTGCTGTTAACAAAAAACTGTGAGAAGCCTAAATTGATTTGGTATTTTGGTTTGTTTTTGTTTTTGTTTGTTTGTTGTTTGGTTGGTTGGTTTTTCAAGACAGGATTTCTCTGTGTAGCTTTGGCTTTCCTGAACGTGCTTTGTAGACCAGACTGGCCTCAAACTCACAGAGATCCACCTGCCTCTGTCTCTGGAGTGCTGGGATTAAAGGTGCGCACCACCACGCCCAGCTAGAAATTAATTTAACAACACTAATAGAGAATGTGTTCTGGAAAGTTGAGGCAACTGGCTGGTGAATTCTAACAAGTTAACACAACCATCTGATGGTTACACTGAGGCAAATGCCTGACAACAAAAGCCTTGCCTGGGGGCTTTCAGATGATTCCTGCGGAAGTACTACACTGTGCCTAAACCAAATTGAGCTATTTTCCCAAGGGTTAAAAGCTTCATATACAGCCGGGCGTTGGTGGCGCACACCTTTAATCCCAGCATTTGGGAGACAGAGGCAGGCTGATCACTGTGAGTTCAAGGCCAGCCTGGTCTACAAAGTGAGTCCAGGACAGCCAAAGCTACACAGAGAAACCTGGTCTTGAGGGGGGGGGAAGCTTCATATAAGTAAGGCTGGGCATGGTAGCCTATGCCTTTAATCTTAACAATTGGAAGGCAGAGGCAGGTAGATCTATAAGTTCAAGGCCAGGCTTGGTCTACAAAGAGAAACCCTGTCTCAAAAAACATACAATATATATTTTCCCATATATCCAACAAGACACTTTTAGGAAGACAGTTATAACTTAACTGTGTGGTTTGATTAAGTTGTCTTTGGGGGGGGGTTGTTGTTGCTTTGAGACAAGGTTTCTCTGTGTAGTCTTGACTATCTTGGACTCACTTTGTAGACCAGGCTGACCTTGAACTCACAGCAATCCACCTGCCTCTGCCTCCCAAGTGCTGGGATTAAAGGTGTGTGCCACTGTGTCTAGCTAATAAGTTGTCTTTTAATATTATATTCTTTTTTTTTTTAAACAAACAGCCAGGTGTAGTGGCGCATGCCTGTAATCCCAGCACTCAGGAGACAGAGGCAGGTGAATCACTGTAAATTTGAGGCCAGCCTGATCCAGAAAGCAAGTCCAGGACAGCCAAGGCTACACAGAGAGACATTGTCTTAAAAAAAAAAAAATGGGGCCAGGCATGGTGGTACACTTCTTTAATCCCAGCACTCCGAGGCAGAGGCAGGCGGATTGCTGTGAGAATCTCTGAGTTCAAGGCCAGCCTGGTCTACAGAGCACGTTCCAGGATAGCCAGGGCTACATAAAGAAACCTCGTCTCAAACAGTAACAACAACAAAAGTTCCCCCACTGAGAACCCATCAAAGAGATCCATCTCGCATCTCAGTGGACTGGGCGCCATCCTCAGCACAGCATGTAGGGGCACTGGTCACGGGCTCACGTCTGGTGGCACAAACACTGAAACTCAAAAGATACAAGAAAGATTAACATGCATAACACACAGATTCATGAAACATTCCACACTTACTTTTTTTGTTTTGTTTTGTTTTTTGAGACAAAGTCTCTCTGTGTTAGCCTTGGCTGTCCTGGAGTCGCTTTGTAGACCAGGCTGGCCTCGAACTCGCAGCGATCCTCCTGCTTCTGCCTCCCAAGTGCTGGGATTACAGGCGTGCGCCACCACGCCCGGCTCATTCCACACTTTTTTACACCAAGGAGAACAAAGTCATAATAAAAGCAACACTGGTTGTAGTTCGTTTATTTCTTTGTTTTGAGGTAAGGTTTTTCTATGCAGCCCTGGCTGGCCTGGAACACTACATAGACCAAACTAGCCTCTTCCTAGAGATTCATCTGTCTCCTAAATTCTGGGATTAAAGGCATGTGCCAGCACACACCCAGCAAAGCAACATAAACACTTAGGATAAGACTGGCAGCAGCCTCCACATGGCTGGGTATTTCTTAACCAAAGCTTCCTGCCTCACTCTGTGGCCTTATCAAAAGGCCATCTGCTAAACACCCAGTCTGCCCTCAACCCCTTCACTAAGTGTCAGGCTGGCTCCTTCACTTTTGCCTTCAGACTCAGCCTAGGCAAAAGAAAACTGTTAGCCGGGCGGTGGTGGCGTGCGCCTTTAATCCCAGCACTCGGGAGGCAGAGGCAGGCGGATCACTGTGAGTTCGAGGCCAGCCTGGTCTACAAAGTGAGTCCAGGACAGCCAAGGCTACACAGAGAAACCCTCTGTCTCAAAAAACTGAAAAGAAAAAAAAAAAGAAAAGAAAAGAAAACTGTTATAGTTGATTCAGGTCTCTGCCAGATACTCGTTCTGCAGCCCTCTTCTACCTGTAGGGCTCCTAGAGCCACCTGAGCTCCCAGGAATGTGTCCCACGTCCAGACATTGTTGCCTTTCACGGAGTCACGCTCCCCTTCAACCCCAACAACCTGTAAGCACAGCACAGCACAGCACCCTGTCGCCTGGTATAACTGATGGGCTGCTCCCAGCATTGGCCCCTACTCTAGGTTAAACTGTCTATCTTAAGTGCAAATGATGCCTACACTCAAGTTAGTCTCTGGCAACATTAAAAACATACCATGCGTCATAGACACGCTATTTTTTTTATTTTTTTTTTTTTTTTTGGTTTTTCGAGACAGGGTCTCTCTGTGTTAGCTTGGGCTGTCCTGGACTCACTTTGTAGACCAGGCTGGCCTCAAACTCACAGCGATCCGCCCGCCTCTGTCTCCCAAGTGCTGGGATTAAAGGCGTGCGCCACCACGCCCGGCTTAGACACACTATTCTTAATGGCTAAAAACTGGAGATTCCTCAAATGTCCTCTGGCAGCTGATCAGATGGATACGTAAATGGAATATTATACAGCCATGAGAAAGAATGACCTGCAATTACAGCCAAGAAAATAGCTAAAATTCACAAAGTAACTAAAAGAAAATGTAAATTAAGTAAAAAAGTTAGGTTCGTTAAGTAAAAGAAGCCAGACAAAACTGAGGTCCCACTAAATGATTCCACTCACATAGCACAGATAGGGGCATAGTTACTTTATGGTGGCAGAAGTCAAGGCAATGACCATGTTGTGAAAGCTTAGTTACTGAAAGAAGACAGTGTTGGTTATGGGACTTTCTTTTTTTTAAGATTTATTTATTTATTATAATTTATATGTACTGTTTCTTACTATGCTGCTGTATTTTTTGTTAATTTTTTGAGACAGAAGATCACTATGTAGCCCAGGTTATCCTGGAACTCACACAGAGCTGGACCCAGACTCATAGAGATCCTTCTGGCTCTACCTCCCAAGTGCTGGGAAGAAAAGTGTGTGCCACCATACCTGGCAGCTTTTATTTTTTTTAACTTTTAAAGTATATTTGTTTATTTGTTTGTTTGTGTGTGGGAGGAATATATGCCTGCCATGGTGTCCTGGTGGAAGTAAGAGGACAGCTTGTAGGAGTCAGTTCTCTTCTTTCAACAAGGATTGCACTCAGGTTTTCAGGTTTGGCATCAGGGACCTTTACTACTGAGCCATCACTCCGCCTCTTATACTGAATCTTAAGCTTTGTTCTTTTTCTTTTCTTTCTTTTTTTTCTTTTTTTTTTTTTTTTTTTTTGCCTTATTTTGTTTTTTTGTGTTTTGGGGGAGGGGTTTCGAGACAGTTTCTCTGGGTAGCCTTGGCTACCCTGGATTCACTATGTATACTCGAACTCACAGAGTGAGGGCTGGGATTAAAGGCATGCGCCACCATGCCTGGCTAAGCTTTGTCCTTAATGTGAACATTTCTACAGAAGTATATGATATGCCAGTTTAAAAAAAAAAAAACTTTCAAGTAGCAGTGAGTAGGAAAGAAAATTATACAATCTTTTACTTTCAGTTTCTGAGCCTGTGAATTTCCTGTCCCCCGTTCTTCTTAAAAAACAATAGCAAGGTAGCAGGTGGCAGTGAGGGAGGGTCAGGGAGGGGAAACAGGTAAGGCGATGGCAGTGGGAAAACATCCACATCCTCTGAGTGGCTCTCAGGTGAGGCTCAGGGCCAAGTAGACACCTCGGGTCTCTAAAGATCTGCTGCGCCCTGTTTCTCCTGACTCTCTCCTCTCTCCCAAGGTCATCGCGTTCGCAATTGCACGGTCACTTCCAATACCGAGTGCACCTGCTCCAAGGGCTGGCAGTGCAGGGACCAGGAATGTACAGACTGTAATCGTCCTCTAAGCCCTACACAGACCAGACAGCCATCTGAGGCCCTGAGCCCAGCCCCGAACCCCATCAACTCACCCAATGCCACAGGTAAGTAGCAGGCTGCTCCTCATCCAGTCTCGGCGTTGGGGGCAGGGGGCGGGAAGGCAGCCAGCCTACCCAGCACTGCCCACTCTGCACTCACTCCCAGCTAGGTTCTGGGTCAGCTTGCTTTCCCTCTGTCTCACTCCTGCGGAATCACAGGCTTTCAGCCCAGTGCATTCTGGGGAGGTTTCCTGCTGTGATGCATTCTGTCTGTCCCTTCCAGAGAAGCTTGAGGCCAGGACTGCAGCTGACTTAAGGCAGCTTACTCACTCAACTGTCTATACCCACTGGCCACAATGTGAGTTTTCTCCCTCACCCCCACCCCAAGGAGAAATCACAGAGGAAAGAGGACAGCCCCTAAGCAAGGGAAACCCCTAAGCATGGGGCGAGGGATATGTTTATAGAGCTGGGGAGAAACTTCAGCAGATAAAAGGGCGAGCATGATGCGCAGCATCCACAGAAAAAGAGGCTGGGTATGACAGCAGGCATCTGTAACCCTAACATTCAGAGCCAGCTTAGCTGACCTACCCAGGTCAGAGGACCCCCGTCTCACAGAATAACTGGGACTCTGCCTCACACACATGCATTCACTATGCACAGAGGAGAAAGACAGAGTGGGGGGGGGGAGGTTTGTTGAGCAGAAGCAAGGGACAGGCTGGACAGAGGGTCCAGGCTTCAGCCCTCCTCCAAAGCCTCTCGGTGCCCCTGCCTGTTGCAGCGCAAAGACCCCTGTGCGGCTCAGGCTGCGTCCACATTTTTGTGACCTTCTCCAGCGTGTTCCTTGTCTTCGTTCTGGGTGGAATCTTGTTCTTCCATCAAAGAAGAAATCATGGACCAAGTAAGAGACAGGCTCCCCCTCCTGCCCCCAGCTCACCGTCAGCTCTGCTACCCACCTAAGTCCCCCCATCCCACCCTCACCCACCTACTCTCACTCTTTACACGTCCTTCCCACCGCCGCCCCTCCCCCTCCCCCCGCCCCCTGACCCGGCTATCCTCTTCTCACCTTCACCTCACTTCTCCCCACTGCTGACCAAGACTTGGCTGATTCTCTTCACAGACGGCCAGGCAGAACCCGAAGAGCTCTGTCCTTACAGCTGCCCCAGGGAGGAGGAGGGCAGTGCAGTCCCCATCCAGGAACACTACCGGAAGCCTGAGCCTGCTTCCTACCCTTGAGCCTGGTGCTGGGTGGGGCCCTTTCCACTGAGGCACCATAGAGTCCAGGGGAGATCCGGGTGGTGGCCTGCTCCCCTAACATTGTGATGAGGGGGTCTTTCCCTGACTACACTCCACAAGCTGCCCTTCTGAGACTGACGGCGACAAGAACGGAATCCCCAGTGTGTGGTCCAGCAAGCTTGGGGAGGCTCAGACTCTCGACGTAAAACATACTTCCTCTAAATGAAGCCCTACAGCTGGCAAAATTACACGCCGAGGGTGAAAATGGCCCACCAAGGACTGGAGAGATGGCTCAGCCGTGAGGAGCACATGTTGTTCTTCCAGAGTTCGATTCCCAACACCCTCAGATGGATCCAAACCACCTGTAACTCTGTTACCCACAGACACTTGGTATACACACATACACATGATTAAAAATAAATTTTTAAAACATTTTAACGGGCCACCCAGAAGGAGCCTTGGTGCCGCAAGAGACACTATCTAATGCCACACAGACATCCTGGCTTTTGTTTCATTTTCTCTGTAAGTTGTGACACTGCTGTGAGCAAAATGGAGACTTTCTCTCAGTTTAAGCTAAAACTGTAAATAAATTCATTTTTCTAGTTCTATACACACTGTCATCGTCTCTCAATGTAGGTAAGCATTGAAACTATAGCCAGACCTTATGGCCCAGGGACGCTAGCTCCATGTGCTATTTCCCTTCCTACAAAATTAGGAGGAAAAAAAGAGGAGGAAGAGGAAGAGGGCACGATGGGGGAGTGTTAGCTTCAAATACCCAGCACGCACATAAGAAAAACAACAAGGCCGGGCATTGTGGCACATGCCTTTAATCCCAGCACTTGGGAGGCAGAGATAGGCAGAACATTTGAGGCCAGCCTGGTCTACAAAGTGAGTCCAGGACAGCCAAGGATAGCACAGAGAGACCCTGTATCGAAAAAACCAAATAAACAAGTAAAACAAAAACAATTTATAAAACAACAATAGCTCCAATGTGGCCCTGAGTCACTGGTATTTGTTGGCCACCAAACAACTCCAGGTTCAGAGAGAGACCCTGTCTCAGAAGGGTAAGGTGGAGTAATAGCTCAAGACACGCAGTGTCCTCACCCTCCACACACAGGCATGGCTAGGCATAACCCACCCCCACGCACATGTCTAACACACACACACACACACACACACACACACACACACACACACACACACATTTAAAGTGAGACTCCATATTGTGGCTCTCCAGCTTCCTCCAGTCCCACAAGCCGGCCACACCCCATCTCACCCGTGCAGTTATGAATCTGAATAGGGAGTTGTCACCAAAGCAGACCAACAGGACTTCACAGGGACTGCAAGGGAAGAAGGGCCCAGACTTCTGGGAAACCTGATCCCCTGGCTCCAGCCCCTCTCGCTTTCTCATAGTTAAGGCTGATGGGAAAAGAAACCATGTGCTAATTTCAGGTTTTTAAACCACCTGGGGATTTCCTGGGTGCGGGATGGACAGAAGGGAGACGGACAGGCAAACGGGGGTTCTGGCTGCTGCTGCCAATGGCCCCAGGCGACATAGGCAGTTGAAGTGAAAGTGAAAGAGAAGCGGACTAGAGAAGAGACCAGTGCAAGGAAGGTGCTCACAGAACCCTCTCCTCGGCTGCAGGGGATCTCCAGCAAGGGAGAGCCCGAGAGCAACCCCATGGGCTCGGAGCTCAGCTGGTGTCTGCTGTTCAGTTTGGCTCTCTCTGGGGCGGCAGGGACTGGTGAGTGCGGTGATCTGGCGGGTGGGGGGCGGGGCTGGGGCACTGAGCTAATGGAGCCCCAGGGAGCCACCTACCCACAAGAGCAGCAGCTTCCACTTGTCCTCTAGGCCCAACAGGAGGAACTAATTTGGTGAGGGGTTACGACTGAGAACTCAAAAGAGTAGAGAGGCTTCCTCTGTGGAAGGGGCAGGGTGTCGCCATTTCATGAGAGAAGGCGCTGCCCTGTGGGCTGAAGAAGAGGAACAGGCTCCCCAGGTTAAGGCATCACTTGGGAGGTGACTCCTGGTAGGGGAGGCTAAGGGCCACAGCAATAGCAGAAAGCAGAGGACTCTGGACAGGTTAGGAAATGAGAAAATGGCTGTCAACGTCCCTAGGAGCAGAAAGTGCCCCAGCCCCTCTCCCCCATGGCAGTACTTGTCCTTGGTTTTGTTTTTACTGGGAATTCCTTTCAAGACATTTCCTTGCATCCCACATTTGGAATGTAGAAATATGAAAGCATAATCCTCTGGCTGTAAACAGGACAGATCAGAACTTAGGATGATTACCTGAGTAGCTGCCTGGGTAGCAGGTGCCTTCCCAGCAGCTGGTTTATACATGATGTAATAACATCAACACAGCAGGACCCAGAAGGCAACCCACCTGGTGATGCGGCCATGGTTGGGGGAGGGGTGGGAAGCAAGCGAGGAGAAAAGGGGGTACTCATATCACTTTCTCTGCAGAGCCCCTCACAGCAGAAAGCCAGTGGCAGGCCACAGACATAGTCCTAGACTGCTTCTTGGTGACAAAAGACAGGCACCGAGGGGCCTTTGCCAGCAGTGGGGACAGAGAGAAGGCCTTGCTTGTGCTGAAGCAGGTGCCAGTGCTGGACGATGGCTCCCTGGAAGGCATCACAGATTTCCAAGGAAGCGCAGCAGCCGAAGATGGTTCACTTATTATCTTCGAGGCCTCAGGTAAAAGCTTTGTGTCATCCTAGGCTTCCCCCACAGGGACAGCCCAGTTCCCAGTCCTGTCTAGCCACACCCTCATCCCAGCTGCCCAGCGGTGCCCAGCCAGCATCACTTCTCTGTGCCACCTTCTCCACAGTGGACTTGGTACAGATTCCCCAGGCGGAGGCTTTGCTCCATGCTGACTGCAGTGGGAAGGTGGTGACCTGTGAGATCTCCCAGTATTTCCTCCAGGCCACACAAGAGGCCACTTCTGAGGAAGCAGATTGGTTCATCATCAACATACAGGTCTCTCAAGGGGGCCCCAGTGTCTCCATGGTGATGAAGACTCTCAGAGATGCTGACCCTGGAGCTGTCTGGCACCCTACGCTGAACCTACCCATGAGCCCCCAGGGTACTGTGAGGACTGAAGGTGAGACAATAAAAGCAGTGGCACAAGAGTTTTAAAATTTTTTTATTAGTGTGTGTGTGTGTGTGTGTGTGTGTGTGTGTGTGTGTGTGTGTGTATGTGCACGTACACATGCCACAGCACACAGGTGAAGATCAGAGGACAGATTGCAGGAGTTGGTTCTTTCCTTCTACTACGTGGGTTCCAGAGACTGAACTAGTTCACCAGGCTTGGCAGCAAGCACCTGTACCCACTATGCCATCTCAGTAGCCCCAAGGTTTTGTTTCTGTTTTTGTTTGTTTTGGGTGGTGGTGAGAGATGGGATAAAAGGAAGGAAACAAAGTCTATAATCTAACTTGTAGGTCCTCCTAGGGTACCTCACAGACCTTCATCTTTTCTTTCTAAAATGTCCTGACTCAAGAAGAGGGGAAGGGTCAAAAAATAAAAATCATCAGGTATTTTCTCCAAAATAGAGATGGTTTTTATTTCACTGGGCTGTCATGGGGAAGCGACACGTGAGGTTACTCTGTATACACGTGTTGTTACTGCTATCTTACTCAGCCACACACGTTTGTTTCCTCCCAGTGAAAATTGAGGCTGGTCTGGTGCTTTTCAGCAATTACAGCAGCACATGGGGAGACAGGATTTGCTCAGTGCCTCCTACTAGTGAACCCCAAGTCTTTGTCCCCTCCCACTTAGCACCTCCTACCAGGTACAAAAGATTGAGAACATGACAGGCATGTGGAGAGTCCAGTGGGGGGGGGGGTCTCACCACAGTGCCCAGGCAGGCCTTGAACTTGTGATCCTGTCAAGCCCCTGAGTGGCTGACAGTACAGGCATGTACTCTACACCCACTGGCTCTAAAGCCCTACCTAAACGTGCCCTGACACATCACAAAAGATGTCCAGCATCTACCTCAGGCCTTGTGTGGCTTAGGGCTTCTTCCTTTCTGAGATTATTCAAACCTACAAACGTTACATAACACAGCCTTGACCTATTTCATTGATCGTCGTACTTCCCCCCTCTCCACTAAAACAGACATAATCTCCCCTTGAACTGACTGGGCTGTAGGTACTTCACCCCCAAATGTCCCCATGTACAGTTACAGCTTACACCCGGAAGTCAAGGCCATTCGCTTCACAAGCACCAATGATCCCAGAAGCATATCAAGGCTGGGGTGCTTTACTCATAGTAACAAGGGGCCAGTGCATACACACCTCAGTAGGGTTTTATTCATGGAAAGTAGAGTTGAGTAGTAAACCTGGGTGTGTCTGTACACACCTGCAATCCTAACACTGGGGAGACTGAAGCAGCAGAGCCCTGAGTTCACACTCACATGTGCCATGCTGCCCTTGCAGAGCCCCATTTATGTGTGACTCCATTGGACAGGAAATGAACTCAATCGGTAGAAGCTGTCTGTCCCAGCTCAGAGGCCAGGCAGGGGACCTCAAGGAAGGCACAGGGCGTGAGTCATCCTTTTTTCTCTCTACAGTGGAGTTCCAGGTGACATCAGAGACCCAGGCCGTGAATCATCTCCTGGGGTCCTCTGTCTCTCTGCACTGCAGTTTCTCCACAGCACCAGGCCTGGACCTCACTGGCGTGGAGTGGCGGCTGCAGCATAAAGGCAGCGGCCAGCTGGTGTACAGCTGGAAGACAGGGCAGGTGCAGGCTCTGCGCACGGGTGCCTCGCTGGAGCCTGAGCAGCTACTTGCGGCTGGGGATGCCTCCCTTACCTTACCCAACCTCAGCCTAAAGGATGAGGGGAGCTACATCTGCCAGGTCACTACCTCTCTGTACCAAGCTCAACAGATCATCCTACTTAACATCTTAGGTGAGGCCGGGCCTTGCTTATTCTGGGGAGAAGGGAGAGGGGGGCGCCTGGGGGCGTGTTCTCCAGCCTAGCACCCAAAGCTAGAGGGAATTTCCTGAAAGTCATCTCCACAACCCAAGCTCCAGCTTCATCCTGGAGGCACAGGTAGCATCAGATGAGGGAGCCCCCACTGAGCACCAAGATAAATGACCAGCCCAGAACCATACCGCCCTGGCTGGCCATCTGTAATTTCAGTCCTCTGAACCACTTCCTTGAGGGGACCCTGCAGGCATCCAGGCAGAAAAGCAAACCACAAAGAGGTGAGAATAAAAACTCTTGTCACCCTCAATCAGACTTGGGGGGTCTGATCAGGCAGTCTGTTCCCAACACGCTTAAACACAATATAATTGGGGGGAGTTTCCTGGTATAATATAATCCCCTGTAATTACGTCAAAACTCATCTCAGGGTAGTGTCATTTCTTCCCAGAAGATGGGTTCTAGAGAGAGGCTCCCTCTACCAGCTTTAGGGCCTAGGGAAGGCTCTGGGCTAGTCTCAGTCATACAGACAGTATAGAGGTCATTTGGGCTATTAGCCACCTCTAGTCCCGGTTTGGGAAGCTTGGGGGAGCCGCTGGCCATACAGATAATGTAAGGGTCATTTAAAGTAGTGGCCACCTCCAGTCCTGGTTGTAGGAGCTCCATATGGCCTGGCCCAACAGAAAACACAAATCACTGGGCTACTGATCACTTCCTGTTTCCAACTTTCTGGATGGAAGAACAGGTGTTTTTTGTTTGTTTGTTTTTTAATACCTTTCCCACTACAAAGACAGTCCTGCATGCTTAACATTCCCGGTTTCCCTGGAGCTCTGTGGGCACAAGAACCTTCATGCTGTGCTCCCAACATTTCCTGAGGGGGCAGCAGCCAATCAGGGACAGGCAGAAGGAGCAGCTCTGATCACAATGAGCAACCACTGGCTTGCAGAGGTGATGAGGAGCAGATCAAGGGGCAGGGGGTGTGGCTCGGTGGTGGTACAGCCCTTGCTAGTATTTGTATTTGTTGAATTCCAAAGCTCTATTTTAAAAAAAAAAAAAAAAGGCAAGCTGGCCTGTCATTGACTTTAAAGCTCCTGGTATGACCTGCATCCAGGTAAGAGTCCTGACCCTAACTCCTTGAAATGCTGGGAAGTTTCTGTTCCCACCGCCTGCCTTCACTCCCCAGATGTTTCAGGGCCCTCGCCTGCCTCCATAACCTATTCCTCACTCATTCTTTCTCCAGCTCCCCCCAAAGTACAACTGAACTTGGCAAACAAAGACCTGCCGCCTTCCCTCATCTGCAGCGTGGCTGGCTATTACCCTATGGATGTGGTGGTGACATGGCTTCGGGAGGAGCTGGGTGGAATTCCAGCCCAAGTCTCTGGTGCCTCGTTCTCTGGCCTCAGGCAAAGCATGATGGGAACCTACAGCATCTCTTCCACCGTGACAGTGGAGCCTGGCCCCTCCGGTGCCACTTACATTTGCCAAGTTACCCACATCTCCCTGGAGGAGCCCCGCAGAGTCAGCATGAGGATATCCCCACACACAGGTACCGGGAGTGTCCTTCTCCTCCACACTGGAGTTTGGACTCCTCCTTCCATGTCACCTGTGGCCTCGTGTTGACGCCCACACACTTTCCTCAGTTCCACCTTCTTCACACTCCCGACTTTCCCTCTCCCAGAGTGGCAGCCTCCACCGCTGTGAATCCCCAGCCTCCAAATAATAAGCTGGGGCTGGAGATCAGGGGTGACGGAGCTTGGAACAGCTAGAGGGACAGGTGGAGGCAGGCAGGGAATAAGACCCAGAACAGACGCTCGAGCCCGGTTAGGTAGTTCAGCAAGACAGGAGCCCTTAAGACTCAGCTCAGCTCATGTGACATCAAATTGTACAGCAGCCTGCAGAGAACTTAGGGAACATGGCTTTGGCCAAGGGAATGTGGGAGAAAGGCCGAGAGGCAACATTTCAAGGTAATCACATCTGCACATTAACATCACCAGCCACTCTGAACTCAGCTTCCTACACTGATTTTAATGTTCTGTGTACTTGAGTGGTTTGCCTGATATAAGCACACCGTGTACATGCTGTGCTCATGGAGGCCAAGAAGCAGACACCAGATCCCCTGAGACTGGAGTTACAGGTGGTCGTGAGCCACCGTGTGGCTGCTGGGAATGGAACCCGGGTCCTCTGCAAGAGCAAGAGCTCTTAACTACTTAGGCAACTCTTCAAGGCTGCTCTCCCACATTGCACCTCCTGTTTGTTTTGGAAATGGGCCTTACTGCCACTCAGGCTGGCCTCAAACTCCCCTGCCAGGCAACCCTCCTACTCAGCCTCCCAAGGAGCTGGGACTACAGACACTGTCACCACGTCCGGCACTCATCCTACAGGTGAGTCAGCCAGGATTTGCAGACGCTGAGCAGTTTCCCCAGGGTTCTCTGCCAATAAACAGTAAAAGAAAAAAACCAGCCAGCAGGCAAGCTGAACACCCTATAATCTCAATGTGCCACACACTAGGGTTTCACCGCAAAGGCCATAGAATATTGCAACTTTAAGCAGGAAAGGATATATACCTCAAAATGAAAATATCCAAGAGCCTAAGATCTCATTTGGCTGCTCACTAGACTCTGAGCTTCCCCAAAACTTAGGGTTTGCTTTGGCTCACACTCTTCCCCAGCTCTCTGATGTTTGTCACTAGTATAACCCCAATCTCTTCTGCAAAACATTTTCCAGTGTCTAAGGTAAAAGAGGGTATAGTGTCCATAATCACAGCACTTGAAGGCTGCAGCAGGATTATAAATCCAAAGCTAGCTTGGACGTCAGTGAGACCCTGTCTCAGGACAAAGCCCTGGTGTAAGAAGAGGCAGAAGAGCGACATAGACAGTTGACAGCCTTGAACAAATGCAGGGACTGCTGTGTGCACCGGCCCAGGTCCTCCAGTGAGGATTCACAAGCACCCACTGCAGAGTCTGCTTCCTGAAGGGAGGCCTCAGCCTAAGGGGAGCCTCAGCCTAGGGGAGGAGGCCTCAGCACATGGTTCTGTGCTCACTCTCACCCACAGAGCAGAAAAGAGCCTTTGGAGTCATCTTTGCCAGCATTCTCTTCCTTTTGGCACTGCTGTATCTGGGACTTCGGAGACAGCAGGGTGAGTTTGTAGATAAGCCAAGTACCTGCCACCCAATCCAGAGATGAAGCCCAAAATGCCAAGTCCCAGATGTTTCTACCGTACTCCCAACAGCTGCTTCTGGAATTACCCACTTGAAACCAATCTTATTCCATTTTCTCTCACCTTCTTCACCAAGGTCCGCCAAGACCATGAGGCACTCTGGGTAGCCACTCTCCTGCCTCCAAGAGTGGAATACTCGTGTTCTAGCTACCGGAAGGACCCTGTCTATGCTGAGGTGTGGAACTGAAGGAGGCACCACATGTGGGAGTGAGGTGTTGCCTTCCTTCTCTGTTGAGAACAGAACCCTGGGCTGATGAAAACAGAGGCGACAAGAGAGGGAGGACAGGATTACCGAGTGGAGGCTTAACACCAACGGCCATATTTGACATGAGGTGTTAAGAAATCTAAGAAATGAAAAAGGGGGCAAATAAAGTGAAAGGGGGAAAGAGGGTATGGGCTGGCCACCACTCACAAACTCTAACCTTGCCAAAATAAAAACACATTGTGTCTACAGAGCCAACCTTTTCTACTTTCTTCTCTTTCCCCCGGTTGGTCCCGGCAAAGGTCCGGGGTCCCATTCCGAGCTGCTTCGACTTGCAGTTTCAAGCTATGAAGCAGAGGCCCACAGAGGCCTGCCAGGGCTAAGCGCCACTGCTGTATGCACAGTTGCCAGGAGTTTGTGAGACTTAGACTACACTCCCTCAGCTGCAGGACAGGCTTCTTGTGCTCATTTCTCTGAAATGTCTTGTGGATACAGTGCAACTCAGCATATAAAAACTGGATTATAAGGTCTATTATCAAAAAATAAGGCAGGGGAGGCTAGAGAGATGACTCGGTGGTTAGGAGCACTAATTGCTCTTCCAGACGACCTGGGTTTGGTTCCCAGCAGCACATGGCAACTCACAACCATCTGTAACTAGGAGACCCAACGCCCTCTTCTGGCCTCCTTGGACACCAGGCATGCACGTAGTACACAGACATACATGCAGGAAAAACAGGTATACACATTAAAAAAAAAATGTATCTTTTAAAAAATATTTGTGTGTGTGTGTGGTGTGGTGTGGTGTGTGTGTGTGTGTGTGTGTGTGTGTGTGCGTGTGTGCCTGAGTGTGTATATGTGCACCACATGCATGCAGAAGCCTGCAAGGGTCACACAACCTCTGGAAGTTCTTCTCTTTAGATGTATTATTTTATGTGTGTTGAGTGTGTTGTCTGCATGTATGTATGTCACCACCTATGTGCCTGGTACCAGAAGGGAGCACCAGATCCCCTGGGAATGGTTTTGAGCTATCATGTACGTGCTGCGAATCCAACCCAGATACTCTACAAGAGCAACAAGTGCTCTTAACTGCTCAGCCAACTTTCTAGCCCTGAATATAATTTTTTAAAAAGTGAAACAGAGAATGGTGGTGTACGCTTTCACTCCCAGCACTTTAGAGGCAGAAGCAGGCAGATCTCTGTGAGTTCAAAGACAACCTGGTCTAGAGAGTGAGTCTAAGACAGGCAGGGCTACACAGAGAAACCCTGTCTCAGAACAAAATAAAATAAAACAAGATCTGGTTTTAGAAGCCATTTTTTGTAGACATTGTTAGGAACAGAACAATGTCTTAAAGGGAGTGGGGAGGGGCTGGAGAGATGGTTCAGTGGTTAGAGCACGGGCTGCTCTTGCACAGGACCTCGGTTTGCTTCCTAGCACCTATATGGTGGTTCACAACCACGTGCAATTCCAACTCCATGGGATCTGATGCCCTCTTCTGGGTTGCCAGGAATACATGTGATGTAAATACATATATGTGGGCAAATACTCACATGCGCAAAATAAATATGAATAGATCTTAAACAGAACTTGCTATTTCAGAAACCTTTAGTATGGAGAATCCATTTATGAGACAAGTACAATGGTGCACACTAGAAACCCTGTCTTGAAACCCCAAAGAGAAATGAAGAACTACAAGAGGGGAACAAACCATGTGTGAGGATGAAGACTGGAGGAGGTGCAGGCCGGAAGCCTCAATCAACCCTTAGAGCAGGACAAGCGGCTGGGGTGACTGGGAGAGCCCCGAGAAAGCCTGCAACTGTTCGCCAGCACGAGGTGCCCTCCCCACTTCCTGTCATCACTTCCTCTCACCAGCACCTGCCAGCGCTGGCCGCCTCAGGTACGAAGTGTAAGAACGCAGACCACTTCCTCTGCCAACAGAGAGACTTTAATCTCCAGGAAGAACAAAGAACACACACAAGTCAGCCTTTCTGGCCTACAGCCAACGCAGGACAACACCTTCCTGTCCCCCTCCCCAGCACAACCCAAACAACAACCGAGTCAACTGATGTGGTAGGAATTTGTATTTTTCGCCTTTGTTGAGAATACATGAAATCGGTAAATGTGTCACATGCCTTTGGTGGAAGAACTCTTAACTACTACACATAAACTGTGAGACGGGGTTAGGAAAAAGACAGAGAGGTAATGACAGACACAATGGAAACCCCACATCATCTCATAGCAAACCAAAGAAGGGGATGTGGGGAGCTTGGCTTCCACTGACTGCAAAGTCCCAGGGTCTAGTTGTAGATTTGCTCATGCACATGGGTGGTGGGAGGGAAAGGAGACTGCGAACACATAGAAGAGGGCTTGGGGTGGGGTGAGAAAGAAAGTAGAAGGGCTAACACCCCCAAAAGAACAAAGCCAACTACACCTGGTAAGCCTCACAGGGACAAAAACCCAGGAAATAATTCCCGTGCTACGGCTGGGTGGGCCAACAGGGTAAATTTGCTCCAGGCTTGGGACACATCGAGGACACTGTTGGTTCTTCTCCAGCGGTGACCCCCCTGCATTAGGCAAAGAGAAGCCCAGAGGATAGTGGAGACCTTCCGGGGGACGCTGGGAGGGCACACTGACTGCTTTCTTCCAGCTCTTCAGTCCTGCCCTGAGGCAGGACGAAGGGAATGTGGGAGATGGGCAAAGGGAAAGGAGGAATGGTTCTGCGGAATGAAATGCTGCTGCGTGGAAAAGTGGGCACCCCAGCCTAGCATGGCCCCCGCCTGCTCCTGCTTGTGGACCAGAGGACAGAAGGAATGAAGGTCTGAGAGCATCCGCTTCCTGTTCCCACCTGCCCTCCCCTCCCACTCCCCCACCCCCCCCCACCCAACCCCCGGCACCTGGGTTTGTCCCATGCAGCGTGCTATCATGAGGCCTAACAGAAGCTGCCACGACAGAGTAGCTCCCATCCTCGGGTTCCAGTGTCTACACACACAAAGCATGCAAAGGGAGTGAGAGAGAGGAGGCAATGCAGAAATCAGATGAGCAAGGCTGGCTCCAGGGAAGGGACTGAAGGAAGGGCTGCAGACAGCGGCAGATGCACAGGTGCACAGCACACCTGTCACGGGCTGCCACGCTCCTAGCCGAGACTGAGCTGAGAAGGTTGCTGGACTTTTCTCAGTTTGTAAAGGCCCTCCTGCCTCATCCCTGTCTCGGGCAAGAACACAGGGGTGGTGTGTGGAGGAAAGGGTTCTGTGGGAACCTGGGAGTCTCACCAATTAACTCTCCTTTTCCTTTATCAACAGGCAAGGGAGGTAGCAGACTTCCATTAATGGGGGGGGGGGGAAGCATGCTCCTGAAAGCCTGTTCCTGTCAAAGCCACTGATCCACTGAAATAACATGGTAATGCTTTTGTGAACAACAAAAGTGCTCTGGATAACATGAAGAGAGGGCAGCTCCCACTCAGAAGCACATGGGACGGTTTCTAGGAAAAAGTAAGCATCTCCTGCTGTTTTTATAATCAGTAAGGATTTGTTTTCTAGGTCTACAGAGAACAACGTAAAAGGCTGGAAAGGTCCCCAAAGACACAGAAAATCTCGGATTGACAGGTAAGCAGTAACAAAATACAAGTTCGACTTTCTAAAAGGGATTCGAAGTTGGTCTTTCAACAGACCTTTGGGACCCAAGACAGGCGTGGTATGGGGGAAAGTTCCAAATGAGGTCAGCAGGTAGTAGTTCCCAACTATTACATATATACAAAGCAGGCAGCACACTACTACTTCCCAACTATTCTTGCCCCCCTCCTGGCACAGGCCAGCCTTTCTCGGAGGCACTATGGACACAAATCCCCTTCTGCTCCCCTCAGCCATGCCAACTCCTCAGACACTTCACCTCTGCCATTCCCGGCCTCCTCCTTCCCTTGGCCACAACTCATTTAAGCTCTGGGGTACACAATAAATGGGTAAGGAGGAGGTGCCAGCCATTGCTCTTTGGGTAGTGACTTCAAGACTGTGCCACGAGCAGCATTTCTAGTGTTGAGGAAGAGAGTGCAGATGAACGCAACCAAAAAAAAAAAAAAGGAGGAATGGATGATGGAGAAGCCTGGGTTAGAATGGAGAAAGGTAGATGGAGGAGTTTGGTGAGAGAGCAAACAGAGGGAAAGAGACATGAGCTTGGGTTGAGATGGAGAACAAGAAGGGATGGCACATTCTCAAGTAAAAAAGTAGACTGGACACAGGAATCAGGAAGTCCCAGATGGAGAAGAAAAAAGAGACAGGAGAAAACAAGAGGGCAAGTTACATCACATTCCTGCACCTTCAGGTCTCTCACTTACAGGTACCCCAGCCCCAACCAAGCCAGTGACAAACAGCACAACCCCACTTCCTCAGCAGAAGGGGCCACCTCCCCACAAGTCTTTGCTGTGGGGAGGCCTGGCCATCAAGGAGTCTCCTTGTCTTTGCCCTCCCTCCCTCCCATCCCACAGCCGCAGTCTCCGTACCTCGGTCAGGCAGCCCCACTCCCCAGGCAGGCAGGCAGGCAGGGCTGGGAGAAGACTCCAGGACCTTCCCACCTCGTCACCCCATCAGCAGCCTCAGCGATACTTACTTACAATAACTACCACGACGATGGCACAGATGGCTCCCAGCATGATCATCATCTGAGGAAACACGGACAGAGCATGAGCCCTCACACTTAGGGAGGAAGGAAGGAACCAGGCCTAGAGATGGGAGGTCACCCACAGACCTCTGCTCCCCACAGATCATGACCTCAGAAGTAGGACCTGCGCCGGGAGGTGGTGGCGCACGCCTTTAATCCCAGCACAGAGGCAGGTGGATCGCTGTGAGTTCGAGGCCAGCCTGGTCTACAAAGTGAGCCCAGGACAGCCAAGGCTATACAGAGAGACCCTGTCTCAAAAAAACAAAAACAAAAACAAAACAAAACAAAAAAAGAAGTAGGACCAGCAACCTCTTTTTGTTTAGGGCCTGTTTCCTGTTCTTTCTTTCTTTCTTGGAATTCTAACAGGAAGGCAAACTTTGTAAAGTGTTTGCTGGCTTCACAGAAGTTGTGGATATTTAAATACACTGACTGAGCCAGTGTGTTGCTGCCAGGGGTCTGAGGAAGAGCAGAGGAGAATTTCTGCAGAAGGTGCTGGTGGGGAAAAGCTCTTCACTCTCCACTTACAGCTTTCTCCGTGGTTCGGAATACTCTAGCCTACCCTAGTGGCCAACACAGGTAGCGCATAGCAAGGCTTCGAGATTTCAGAGGAAAGCAGAGGAGACGCTAACGGTTTTCTTGCCTCCTAACAGAGAGGGCAGGGAAACTCACCTTGCAGTTTTTCCACCAATACTTCCTTTTTAGCTTGGCAGCACTGCTCTCAAATTGTGACGCGCCCGCCTGCAAGGCATCAGCTCGGTCATCCAGCTCTGACAGCTTCTGGTCCCTCTCCAGGACCTTGTCCACGTTCACACGCATGATGTCCACCACCTGAGAGGGTTGCAGAAACAAAGCTGCTGAGACTAACGCCCCCTAGAGACAGAGGAAGTGAACACTGCCTGGGAGATCACAAGCCAGGGCCTATAGATACAAGGGATGCTTTGCCCGCCACAGCCTTCCCCCCTAGAAAAAAAGAGGAGAACAGCCAAGACAATCCTTTCTGCTTCTGAGCCTCTTGGTTTAGAAAGCCTACCTCCTCCACTTGTGCCTGAGTTTGCTGTAGTCGCCTGTTACTGGTCGTGTTGGGAGGTGGACCAGGAGGACCCCCACCTGGGGCACCCCCTTCTGTCCCTTCAGCGGGTGGCTGAGCTGGAGCAGACCTGTGGCGAGAAGCAAATGGTACACAAAGTAACTGAGACAAGAAAGGAATCCCGCGCGTCCTCCCCTCACGCTACCAAAGCAAAGGCTGAAAGCAATGAGGAGGCATTTCAGCCCCTCTGCAATCCGAAGCACGGGGAGCTCCCCTAATGCTTGGATGAGGCTCACGGTGCCATTAAGAGACCTTGATTGAGGCTATCCTGTGATGCAGACTTAGGCACGTCCTCTAGTACAATGGCCATAAGGACAAATATGCCAGCCTTGACCTTAATGGAATTTGCCAAGCCATTAGTAGCTTTTCACATGAAACAGAATGGGACAGCCCAATTCAGGGGAAGAAGAATGTGTAGAAAAGCCTAAACTATCAGGGCAATGGAACTTCCCCCCTGCTTATGGGGGAAGGGGGCAGATCTGGCTGCCGTTCCGTTTCACACTGTAATTGGTATGCTACAGCTGCTGAAAGAAAGTTTGGAGAAGCACCAAAAGCAAAGTCTATATAGGTGAAGCGAGTCAGGGCTGTTTACGTCGTTTCTGGCAGAGGAGATAAAGGTTTCATTTCAATGGACTCTGGGACCTAAAACAGTGACATCAGTTGTTCCAAAAGCACAGGCCATTAGTAAATATGCTAGAAATAGTCCTCCATGTGTGTGCAGCACAGACACTCGGTCCCACCCTTCTTCAGACCTGGCAGTGTCTCAGGATACTCTCCTAGTCCCCTGCATCAGAAAAGAAAGCTTGAACGATGCTACTATGCATGTGAGGACCAGTCTCTCTTCCAATACCACCAAAGGCAAAGTGTTCCCATGGCCTTAAAAGGGAATAATCCTGAGTGGGTTTGTTTTTGTTTCGTGTTTTGATTGGTTGGGTGATAAGATCTCATGTAGCCACTGCTGTCATGGAACTGTCTATGAAGACCAGGCTAGCCTGAAACGCAGATCCATCTGCCCCTGCTGGGGGTTAAAGGTATGGGCCCACGGGCATGGCAATTGTGAGGTCCTTAAGATAAACTTCTCTCTGACATTCACCAGCTAATGAGTCTCCAGAATCAAACCTACAGAGGAGATTTTTTTTTTCTGCCATGGTGGGGGCCGCAAGAGCAAGATAAAGGGAGATATCTAAAGTTTGATGGAGGACAGATATATATACACATACATACATAAATATATTTATATTTGGTTTTTCGAGACAGGGTTTCTCTGTGTAGCCTTGGCTATCCTGGACTCGCTTTGTATATCAGGCTGGCCTGGAACTCACAGCAATCCTCCTGCCTCTGCCTCTGCCTCTGTTTCTGCCTCTGTTTCTGCCTCCCGAGGGCTGGGATTAAAGGCGTGCAGCACCACACCCAGCTGAGAACAGATATTTCTTAAACTCTACAAAACATCTTTGCAAGATAAGTCCAAGAATAACTACAGTAGAAGTTAAACCATCAGAAGTTGCCAAAAAAATAAATCCCTTGATTAATTACAATGAATTAATATCTACAAGCTCCTTGTCCATAACTCAAGGAATCCTTCTAGGCAAGCTGTAATGGCCCTCAGGAAGCCTATAGGCCTCTTCCATTTAAAGGGTCACTTTCCCATTTCCTTCCTAGACACAGAGGAGGGGAGGGGAAAGGAAGACGCAAAGCCATGGGAGCCACAAGACTTGCGCTGCTACTGAGCTAGCTAAGCAATCCGGTTCTAGGCTGAGGGCAGGGATTTCAATGAGTTGGTAGCAGCTAGTGTTGGAAGGAGTCCAGGATGGTGGCACCAATGACAAGATTAAGGTCAGAGACCTCGTGATTCCCTGCTAGGCACCATGCTTTGTCTCCTTCCTTCCAGTCCTCACACATGAAACTACCTGGAGCCAGTCAGCAAGGAAAGATCCTCCCCCCCCCCAAAAAAAACCCAGCTAGGATCTATGGGCTCGTAAAAAAAAAATGCACAGAACATTAAAGCCATAGAACTCAAAAAGAAAAGATGAAAGGACTATAAAGGCTTTAGAGGGCTCACATCACTTACTACTTGTTGGGAGGTAAAAACAGTCCACACTAACCTATCCACATAACCTAATCCTTATGTAATACAAAAATCCTACCCCTCCTTTTTTTTTTTTCCCAAGAGAAACTATACAAGCCAAGTATAGTGGTACACACCTTTAATCCTAGCTCTTGGGAGGCAGGGGCAGGTGGATCTCTGAGTTTGAGGCTGGCCTGGTCTATAGAGTTCTGGGACACTCAGGGCTACAAAGAGAAGCCTTATGCCTTGTCTGGAAAAGCCAAACAACGACAAAAGACAGACAGAGAACGAGAGAACACAAATACACCTAGCACCAAGCAAGAGGTCCAGGCAGCAATGGAAAGAAAATCCCTCATTATGTATATGGGAACCTAGAAGGAAGTTCTTACTTTATCTAGCCACATATCTTCGGAAGGAATGATGCTCAACACTAAACTACGCGTTTTGGATAAAACGAAGAAATCCCCGCTCTCCCTATTTCTCCTCTAGTCTTGGCTAGGATTTGATCGCTGGAAAGCACCTTAGCATAAACGGCTGCATCAGGATCTCATACCACTGTCCCCTGAGACTCTCTGAGCAGCTCACAAGACGCTACAGAACTAGCAAGTAAGTTTCTACTGCAGCTTTGCTCACAGCCATGAGGCAGGTTACATCAAAATCACACTCTGGGTGAGGGGCAAGCACAAGCCCCCAGAGACTGCGGGCAAACCGAGTCACGAATGGACAGGTGCACCTATAAAAGTCTTCCCAGACGCTTTAAGAGACAGGTTCAGTCAAACAAGAAAGGGTCTCTGAGTTCCCTGTCTGAATCTATACCTCCCCCCACCCCACTTTTTCCCCTTTGAGGTTCCACGGTACAAAGACAAGAGGAGAAGGTGCGATGAACGTGGGACCCCCGCGCCCTCGCCCTGCCGTGGATTGCCAGCTGCAGCTGGTGCGGGATGGAGCGCTGGCCAGCATCCCGGGGTGGCCCGGTCTGGGGGCGGCGCGAGCCGGTGGTTCCCGGCGTCGCCGCAGCTGCTGCAATGCGCCATTTTCCGTCCCGCAGAGTCGGACACTGCGGGGGAAGAGTCGATAAAGAGGTGTCGAGGACCCTAGACCAGAATCAACTCACATTTTTCTGAAAGAGGAAGTGGAGGTCCGTCCCCCTTTCTGGAGAATGCAGCGAGACTGGAAAGGAGACGCTGCGGCTGAAGCAGACGGAACCGTCGAGCTCCGCCTCAAACGGACCACCCGGACCTCTAACTGCGGTGGAACTCACTGCAGGTGCAGCGCAGACTCTTGCCTTTATTAGAGATGACCACGCCTCTCGGATGACGTCAAACTCGTTTTGTCCAATCCACACGGGGTAGGTCCTGCTAGCCCCGCCCATACACCTATACCAATCACAGTTCTCCTCTCATCACTGGCCAATATGACTGTAGCTTGTTTAATGTCCAGTTTAGGCGCTGAGGGCGGTCTCGTCAACCAATCGCTGAGCTGGAAGCTCCTGCCACTCTTGCCGCTCCCGCCCACAGCACCTTGGCGGAAGGAAACCCAGGTGACCTGGACGCTGGAATCCTACGGGCCGGGGCGGTTCAGTCGTGTTTGCAATATTCATGATGCCCTGGCCAGACCGCCACCCTGCCACCCTGCCACCCTGCCACCCTGAAACCGTAAAGCCCACAAAGGCTTCATTCATCTCCTTCAATATAGTCTGCCCTAAATTGAAGTTGAATTTCATCCCTAAACCTGCTCTTTCTAGGTTACCACAGCAACTTAGTTCACTCTGCCCGGAAACCTGAATTAACTAGACATTCGAGGCTTTTTTAAAAAATCAATCTCTCCTTTTCTCTCTCTCTCTCTCTCTCTCTCTCTCTCTCTCTCTCTCTCTGTCTCTGTCTCTCTCTGTCTCTCTCTCTCTGTCTCTCTCTCTGTCTCTCTCTCTCTGTCTCTCTCTCTCTGTCTCTCTCTCTCTCTCTCTCTCTCTCTCTCTCTCTGTCTCTGTCTCTCTCTGTCTCTCTCTCTCTGTCTCTCTCTCTGTCTCTCTCTCTCTGTCTCTCTCTCTCTGTCTCTCTCTCTCTCTTCTCTCTCTCTCTCTCTCTCTCTCTCTCTCTCTCTCTCTCTCTCTCACTCTCTCTCTCTCTCCCCGCCTCTCTCTCTCTCGTTTTTTAGATTTTTTAAAATATATTATTTTATGGTACAAGTTTTTGACTGCATGCCTGGTGCCCTTGGAGGCCGGAAGAGGGCAAGTCCCCTGGAATTTGATTTACAGATGGTTTTGAGTACTTGTGAATACTGGGAACCAACCCACTACTGCAAAAGTGTTGGTGTCCGAAAATAAAAAAACAACCCAAGTAGTCACAAGAGTCCAGCCAAGCAACATCTTTGTTTGAATTAGGCAGCAAAAACTGACCAGTCAGGGACAACAGCACAGACTCGGGAGCTGACTGTGTCTTTGAAAGTACATGTTAGTATTAAGCAGATGATAAAATTTTCATTGAACTCAGGCCGCTACTGATCAATCAGAGCTGCGGAACAGACTAGAGAGCTGAACTGCGACCGCGAGCCAGGATGTTACAGAGTTTTTAAGCTCCAAAACTACAAACATCTGTGCCAAGTTATTCCTCCAATCAGGATTTAGAGATAGAGGACTTCCTGATCCTGTACCCATTGGTGAGATTATTCAACTGGTGGGGCCAGTTGCCTGGCATTCGTGTCCCAACTTGCCAAACAGGATGCCAGTTGCCTATATATTTGTCTCTTTCTGCCAAGCAGGATATCAGTTATACAGGGAGGTCTTGGGAACTCAAATTTTTTTTTCAAAATGGCTTCCGGTTTGTTCCCTCTTAGAAAAGCAGTATGCTCTCCCAACTACTGAGCCATCTCTCTCCAGCCCTACTCCTTTCTTTTTTACCTCTCCTCCAAAAACTAAGTGGAATCCATTTTTCCTTCTTTTGTTTTGTTTTGTTTTCGAGACAGGGTTTCTCTATGTAGCCTTGGCTATCCTGGACTCGCTTTGAAGACCAGGCTGGCTTCGAACTCACAGCGATCCGCCTGCCTCTGCTTCCCGAGTGCTGGGATTAAAGGTGCCACCACCACACCAGCCATTTTTCCTTCTTCATACTTAAAG
This sequence comes from Acomys minous, assembly GCF_964271855.1. Classification (NCBI taxonomy): domain Eukaryota; kingdom Metazoa; phylum Chordata; class Mammalia; order Rodentia; family Muridae; genus Acomys; species Acomys minous. Next base: position 21,349,347 of record NC_140500.1, read on the forward strand.
AATTTTCTTCTTTCTTCCAGTGTTATCCCTTTCCTACTCATCAATCATAAAAATTCAACATCATTTTATGCCTCACCTCTTTAAAATGTGACTGCATTTACTTAGGCTTAGAATTTTTATGTTACATTTATTGAAAGCTTAGGTTTGTATACAGTGTATATTTTTATATCTTGCTCTTGGGCATTCATGCAAAGGAAAATAGAAAATAATAACATATTAATAGAACACCTACAACCTCACATTCAGAGACTTTTTGGGGGGTTTGGTTTTGGAGACAAAGTTTCTCTGTGTAGCCCTGGCTATCCTGGACTCACTTTGTAGACCAGGCTGGCCTCAAACTTACAGAGATCTGCCTGCCTCTGCCTCCCTGAGTACTGGAGTTACAGGCCACCACATTGATGTGTTACCAAGAATGACCTTGAAATTCTGGTGCTCCCACTTCGGTTTCCTGAATGCTGGGACTACAGAAGCACACCACCATATCTAGTTTCTGCAGTGCTGGGCATCACCCTCAGCTCCTTTCGCATGCTGTGCAGTCCCTCTGCCAACTGCGCTACATCCCACCCCCCAGAGACTAGTTCTCAGGGATTTGTGCTTTTGACTCAGATGTCCGCACATCCACAGCTTGTGTGCTGTGTGCATGTCATTAAGTCTTTGGTGATGCAGCATTTGGTGATGCTCCTCTTTTAGGAAAATTCCCTCTGGAGTTTTCTTTAAAGCACCTGGCATTCGTTTTGCAAGTTTTGATGCTCATAAGTAAGTAGGACAAATCCAGTGTCCAAGAGCTAAATACACTGACTAAGAGCTACAGCAAATCAGTAGATGCCAAAATGGGAAAAGGAAGGGGGAAAGAAAAAGAAGAGCACCCCAGGTTCAGGCCTGTGTCCAGCCTTCTTACCACACACCTCTCTAAGTATCATAATCACCATACATGGCATTGATTTTTATTTTTTAAAATGGTTACATTTTGGTTTTGTCCTTCTTTTCTTTTCTTTCTTTTTCTTTCTTTTCTTTTCTTTTTTTTTTTCTTCTCACATACATTTATTAATGCCACATTGTATATGCTACTTAGGTAAGTATACAGTGATGTTCCATGTCCATCTAACAGAGTTTGCTTAAACTCAGCTGACATGATTCATCCTGAGGGGACTCAGAGAGTGGTTAACAATGGCCAGGGCAGGTGCAGGGCTGCAGCCTTTCAAAGTTTACTTCTTCTGTCAGCACTCCTGATTTTATAAAGGATGAGGGTCATTAACCCCATTCCTACCCAATTTTCCTGGTAAACCTGGGTATAGTAGGGTTTCATTGGGATCCAGACATTGTTTTGTTTTGTTTTTCGAGACAGTGTCTCTCTGTGTAGCCTTGGCTGTCCTGGCTTCATGCTGTTTCCTGTTACATTGGTACCCCATGAGGCCACCACACTCAAGCCCAATGCAAGCCAAAGCCACCTCTCTGGGCATCAGCTTTCCCTCGTTTGTCCTCAGCCCATGCTCACTCTCTTGTCTGCTCATGAACATCCTTTTACAATGCCCAGTGTCACCCCAGCACTTGGGAGGCTGAAGTGGAAATATTGCTTGGTCCATCTCAGAAGACCAAACCCAGTCATACCCTCCACCTGGCAACAAGATCTGGCGGTGGTGGCGCATGCCTTTGATCCCAGCACTCGGGAGGCAGAGGCAGGCGGATCTCTGTGAGTTCGAGGCCAGCCTGGTCTACAAAGCAAATCCAGGACAGCCAAGGCCACACAGAGAAACTCTGTCTGGGAAAAAAAAAAAAAGAAAATCTAGTACAAAGTCCCTACATATATTGACAATTAAGAGAGTTTTTAAACTGCTGGCACCCAAGTGTCCTGCAATTGAAATTATTCGCAAATGAGGTGCCTGGCGAAGCTCTCTCTATCCTTTTAAATATTTGAATTCATAACCTCCAACTATGCTTTTAATACTTTGCCTAAAATCCGTGTTTTATTCCTTTTGAAAGCTTTAGCATCTCTTCTTCCTAAAACCAGCATGGCAAGAATTTGCAAGTGGCCCAGCACTGACAGTAGCACCTAATCCTCCAGCAGCAGGAGCAATGCAGACCTCCCTAGTGAGGCCTTCAATGGAGGCCTTGGGGAATTTCCACAGAGACAGTTCCAAAAGAAATAAATTGTGGTCATATGCTGAAAACAAATCAGGGAAGACGTGCCAAGAACCAGAGAGACAGAGACAAGAATTAAGGAAATTAAAGGATTATGCCAAGTAGTTCAGTGCATGAGTAATAAAGGAGCTGGAAAGGAGAAAACAGGATATATAAGAAAAGGAAATGCGTAGATGGGGAATTAATCATAAAACAAATATAACAAAAGTTTCCATAATTAAATGAGAGTTTCTCAGATTAAATAGTGGGTTCTAGCTACCGCAATGAAAGAAAGAGAGTCATACCAAAGATACATCTTTCTGTAACCTCAGAACAGAAGAGAAAGATACAGGATTTTTAAATCGTTCAAAAATAGAATAAAAGTGGAACAGGAAAAAGAACAGCATCACAACACAGTAAGACAAGGCAGCGGCTCCTAACAAACAAACAAAAATAATAGTAACTTAAGAACTTCCGGGGCTAGAGAGATGGCTCAGAGGTTAAGAGCACTGGCTGCTCTTCCAGAAGTCCTGAGTTCAATTCCCAGCAACCAGAGGGTGGTTCACAACCATCTATAATGAGATCTGATGCCCTCTTCTGGACGTACGTGGGTGTACATGCAGATAGACCACTCACATGCATAAAAGTCAACAAATAAATATTTTAAAAAAAGAAGAAGAAGAAAAGAACTTCCAGGAGCTAGAGAGATGCTCAACTGGTAAGAGCACTGGCTGCTCTTCCAGACGATCCAAGTTTGGATCCCAGGACCCACATGGTGCCTCACAAACATCTGTAACTCCAGTTCCAGGGGATCCAATGTCCTCTTTTGGTTTTCACAGACACTGCCCACATGTGCACATACATATGCTGAAGCGCACACACACACATCCGAGTATACCTAAAACAAATATTTAGCCTGGGCAAAAAAATTACTAAGATAGAATTCTATAACATCTCCAGTTTTAATAAAGGTGAGGGGAACCCGGGGCTGGGGCCATATACCTGGAATTTCACCACATAGGGGAGAATGGGCAAGAGAATTACTTGAGGCCAGAAGACCCAATCATATAACAAGATCCAGTCTCAGAAAAGACGGAAGCAGAATAAAGATACCGCGCAGATGTGTAAGGAGTCACAAATGTTGCCTCTCCCCCGTCTAAACAGTCTACCATGTGACAGGCTCCGGATAATAGGAAAGAGAAAGGCGTCGGATCCAAGGCATGGGACATAAGGCTGGTGCCGAGATGCTCAGAATGGAAGCTGTGCCACGGATCAAAACAAAACCTGCCCTGACTAGACTGGGAGGAAGTAAGTCCTATGCTAGGCCGTCTCCAAGCAAGACACGAATGAAGTAGCTGACATGGTTAAGCATTTGGAAACTGTCTTGGTTTTAAAAAGAAGGAGAAGAAGAAGAGGCATTTAATTTGGGCACTCGTGGCTGCAGAGGGTTGAAATCCATGACCATCGTAGCAGAGAGCATGGCAGCAGGCTGGCTACAGATTACATGTCGCCAACCAAATGAGGCAGAGAGAGGGAGAGAAATAAATAGGAATGACAGGGCTTTTGAAACTCCAAAACCCAGCCTGCTCTAACTAAGGCCACACCTTCCAATAATCCTCAACGAGTTCCACCAAGTGGAGAGTCAATGGGGACCATCCCCATTTAAGCCACCAGAGAAACTAACATAAACAAAAATTTCACAGATCTGATAGGATATTACTTGAAGGAATTTAGGAAGGCTAACTTTTAAGAGTTTTAAGTTTCAATGATCTGTTGGTTTTCTTTATTGTTATGTGTATGAATGCTTTGACTGCATTTATGTCCAGGTACTATGTGAATGCAGTGCCTATAAAGACCAGAAGAGGGCGCCAGATCACCTGAGACTGGAGTGCCAGAGAGTTGTGAGCTGCCCTGTGAGTGTTGTGTACTAGGAATTCAAGCCAGGTCCTCTAGAAGAGCAAGCAGGGCTCTTAGGTGCAGAGTTATCCCTCTGGCCCCAAAATTTAAGACTTTTTCTTTCAAAGACAGAAATCTTAAGTTACTGAATAGGAAAATATTTCAAATAATATAGCTGACAAAGAATTTCTATCTGAAAAAAAAAACAAAACAAACAAAAACCCCAAAAAACAAAAAACTTCTATCCAGAATACATAAAGAACTCTTACCCAGGCAATGGTGGCGCACGCCTTTAATCCCAGCACTCAGGAGGCAGAGGCAGGTGGATCTCTGTGAGTTCGAGGTCTATAAAGTGAGTCCAGGACAGCCAATGCTACACAGAGAAACCCTGTCTTGAAAAACAAACAAAAAATAATAACTTTTGCAACTCAAAAAGAAACTAATTTGAGGCAGACAGCGGTGGCACACCTTTAATCCCAGCATTCAGGAGGCAGAGACAGGTAGATCTCTGTGACTTAAAGGCCAGCCTGGTCTACAAAGGGAGTTCCAGGAGAGCCAGGGATACACAGAGAAACCTTGGTCTCAAAAAGAGGAAGAGGAGGGGGAGAAGGAGGAAGGAGGGGGAAACAAACTAATTTTAGAATGGCAAATCATATATTTAAACACAAATGGCCAATAAACACAAGAAAAAGTGCTCTGTGTCATAGCCATCAGAGATGTGCAAGTCAAAACCACATTGAGATACCAGTTCACACCCACAGGATGCTGAAAAAATTTTAAAGTATTGCCAAGAATGTGGACAAACAAATCTTCATACATTGCTGATGGGAATACAAAATAGTGTGTTTGAATGTTTATCTTAAAGAGTCTTTTTTTTTAAAGATTTTATTTATTTATTGTATATGAGTGCACTATTTGCATGTACACATGCATGCCAGAAGAGGGCATTAGATCACATTACAGATGGTTGTGAGCCACCATGTGGTTGCTGGGAATTGAACTCAGGACCTTTGGAAGAGCAGACCATGCTCTTAACCTCTGAGCCATCTGTCCAGCCTGAAGAGTCTTAACAATTGCTCAAATAATGTACCCAAGAAAAATGAAGATCGATTTCTCCAAAATAAAACTTGTACATGATGCAAACTCTCCAAATGTGGGGTTCAAGAGGGATTGTCTTTTGGGTAAGAGATTCCTTAGGAGAGTTACTAATGCCATAGAAAGACAGCGTGGCGGGGCTCTCAGGAGCACTCGGGCACTAACAGGCTGTAGCAGGGTCTCCTCTTACAGGTTTCAGAGATGTGCGGTGGTCTTGTGTCTGTAGCTGATAAATAGCCGATAGTACAGCTTACAGTCAAGTTGTTCCTAGGGAGCAGGGGAGGCCGGAAAGGTCTGCTCCTCTAGTTAATGTGTGCCCATGTGAAAAGAGTAGTGGTTTGAATGAGAAGGCTCCCGTAAGCTCATGCATTTATTTCTATGTGCATTGGTGTTTTGCCTGCATGTACGCCTGTCAGATCTTGGAGTTACAGACAGTTGTGAGCTTCCATGGGGGTGCTAGGAGTTGAACTCAGGTCCTCTGGAAGAGCAGACAGTGCTCTTGACTGCTGAGCCATCTCTCCCGCCCCCTTGTCTCACGTATTTGAGTGCTTGGTCCCTAGGTGGTGGAACCGTTTGGGAAAGATTAGCAGATGTAGCCTTGTTAAAGGAGGTGTGTCACTGGGGGTGGGGCTTTGAGGTTTCCAAAGCTCACATCATCCCCAGTTATCTCCTCCTCCTCCTCCTCCTCCTCCTCCTCCTCCTTCTTCTTCTCTCTCTCTCTCTCTCTCTCTCTCTCTCTCTCTCTCTCTCTCTACTTGTGGATTAGATGCAAGTTCTCAGCTCAGCGCCGGCTCCGGCACCATGCCTGCCTATCTGTTTGATGCTCCCCGTGATGGTCACAGACTCTAGTACTCTGAAACTGTAGGCCTCCCCCACACCAATAAACTCTTTCTTGTGTAAGTTGCATTTGTCATTGTGTCTCGTCACAGCAATAGACAAACAATGTAAGATAGAAGGTGTCACTTACAACTCCTGAGCCTGGAGAGTCCTTGCTAAACTTTCTTTCAGGAAATGAGGATTTTGGAGTCATTGACGGGTCACAGTACGGCGCCTGTCATTTCTTTTCCAGAGTCTGTGAGAGTAGAGACAGAAGAAGGCTGCACAGGCAACTGTGCCCGAGGCTCCCTTAGCCGCCCAAATCAACACAAAGATGTTCATAGTACTATTTAGAACATCTCAAAATTGGACATAATCCAAATGTCTGTCAACTGGAAAGCGGCTAACTCAGATAATGTGGTACATCCGTACAAACAGGATGTGACGTGGCATCAAAGGAATGAAGAGCTTACTAGTACATGTGAGAGCATAGGCGAGCCTTGCTGAGTAAAAGAAACAAGTCCTAGGGTGGAGTGATGGCTCCATAGTTAAGAGCACTGACTGCTCTTCCAGAGGACCCAGGTTCAATGCCTACCACCCACATGCCAGCTTACATCCATCTGTAACTCCAGTTTCAGGGAACCCGACACCTTCACACAGAGAAAGAATGCAGGCAAAACACCAATGAACATAAAATAAAAATAAATTTAAAACCAGATGTGGTGGCGCACGCCTTTAATCCCAGCACTTGGGAGGCAGAGGCAGGTGGATCACTGTGAGTTCGAGGCCAGCCTGGTCTACAAAGTGAGTCCAGGACAGCCAAGGCTACACAGAGAAACCCTGTCTCGAAAAAAAGCAAAAAAAAAAAAAAAAAAAAAAAGATTCATCTATGACTAAAAAACAAAAACAAACAAGTTTTAGGGGCTGGAGAGATGGCTCAGTGGTTAAGAGCACTGCTTGCTCTTCCAAAGGACCGGGGTTCAATTCCCAGCACCCACATGGCAGCTCACAACTGTCTGTAACTCCAAGATCTGACACCCTCACACCAACGCACATAAATTAAAATAAAAAACCAAAAAACCTAATAAATTTTAATAACATAATTATTCCATTGAATACTACATAGCTCAAAATAATGTTTATAAATTCCTAATGCTTTAAACACAGCTGATTTAAGCTAAAATAATGTTATAATAAAATGAAGAGCAAGCTCCAGCTTCAGTAATAGACTCTGTCTCAAAAATTAAGGTGGATGGGGCTGGAGAGATGGCTCAGTGGTTAAGAGCACTGCCTGCTCTTGCAGAGGTCCTGAGTTCAATTCCCAGCAACCACAGGGTGGCTCCCAACCATCTATATTGAGATCTGGTGCCCTCTTCTGGCCGACAGGTGTACATGCACATAGGGCACTCTACCAACTGAGCTACAACCCCAACCCTATTCAATAAATCTTCAAAACAATAAAAATTAAGTTGTGTGTGTTTATGGTTCACAGCATGATGTCTTAGAGATATGTACACCGAGGACAGCAGAACAGTAATATAATACATGGCTAAGTTGAATGGTGCCTCACATACGTCTCACTTACATTTCCATTGCTATAAAGAGACCATGACCAAAAGCAAAAAACACTTAGTTGAGAGAATGCTTACGGTTTCAGAGGCTGAATCTGACCCTCAGCAGAAAGGATGGCAGTGGGCGGCCATGGCACTGGAGCAGTAGATGAAAACTTACATCTGTTTTGTCTTTGGTTTTTGAGACAGGGTTTCTCTGTGTAGCTCTGGCTGTTTTGGAACTCAAGTCTGTAGACCAGGCTGGCCTCAAACTCAGAGATCTGCCTATCTCTGCCTCCTTAGTGCTGGGATTAAAGGCTCAGAGCTTTCATCTTATCTGTAGGTAGCAGGTGGTGAGAAAGAGACAGATATTGGGCCTGGTGTGGGCTTTTGAAACCTCAAATCCCATCCCTAATGATACATCTTCTCCAACAAAGCCACACCTTCAAATCCTTCCCAAAACAGTCCCACCAACCAGAGACCAAGCATTTAGACATATGGGCCTGTGGGGTATTCTGATCCAAACCACTGTCATATATATCTTTAAATTCTTTTTTTTAGCCGGGCGTGGTGGCGCACGCCTTTAATCCCAGCACTCGGGAGGCAGAGGTAGGTGGATCACTGTGTGTTCGAGGCCAGCCTGGTCTACAAAGTGAGTCCAGGACAGCCAAGGCTACACAGAGAGACCCTGTCTCGAAAAACCAAAAAAAAAAAAATTCTTTTTTTTTTAAAAAGATTTATTTATTTATGTTAATATGTAATGTTCTGCCTGCATGTACACCTGCAGGCCAGAAGAGGGCACCAGATCACATTATAGATGGGTGTGAGCTACCATGTGGTTGCTGGGAGTTGAACTCAGGACCTTTGGAAGAGCAGCAGGTAGTGCTCTTAACTATTGAGCCATCTCTCCAGCCCCCGCAACCCTCTCTTTAAAACAAACAAACAGACAGACAAACAAACAAACCTATTCAGTCACTTTAAGTATGTTGGTGTTTTGAGTTACCTGGGTTGACTGGAGAAAGGGTGATATGAAGGATGTAGCATCAGTTCTCAGCAGCAGGGTGGGACAGCCTTTGGTGGACGGAACTCCTGACCGCTTTGTATAAGCCTCTTTATTGTTTCTCAAAAAGCACTTTTTAAAAAAAATTATTTAATTTTAATTTACGTGCATTGATGTGAGGGTGTCAGATCTTGGAGTTACAGACAGTTGTGAGCTGCCATGTGGGTGCTGGGAATTGAACCCAGGTCCTTTGGAAGAGCAGGCGGTGCTCTTAACCACTGAGCCATCTTTCCAGCCCCCTCAAAAAGCACTTTTAGCAAGTCAACTTCCACATACCAAAACCTCTTATCTGATCTAGGAGTTGTCTGAAGAAACCATTACCTTAGCAATGCTCAGCCATAGAAGACTTCCTGGGTTGCCTGGTATGGGATTAAGTTATGCAAAGGCCCTGTGAATCCTTCAGGAAAAGCAACTCCAAAAGCCTCAGGCAACAATCATTGACTTTTTACAAAAGGCAGTTACAAAGCCTAGGTGCCATCACTCCGGAATTCATGGCAGATATAATAGATCTGTTAAGTTTCTGCAATACAGTGGTGGCACACGCCTTTAATTCCAGCACTTAGGAAGCAGAGGCAGATGGCTCTCTGAGGCCAGCGGGATCTCCATAGTGAGTTCTAGGACAGCCAGGGCTACACACAATTCTGTGATATAAGTATTATACTCTGTCACTATTAGCTGATGTTCCGTTGCTCTGAAGCCCTGTACTCTCTATCCTTTACCACTTCCAGGGCATCTTCACAGCATCCCTGGAGAGCCCTGTGTATGTAAAGGCCACTCCCTACCCCTTCACCCACCCACAGTAGCAGCAATTAAACCACGCCCTGCTCCTGCAGATGTGTCATTCTGCACGTTTCACACAGCATTCGGGACTGCATGACTGGCTCCCTTCATCTAACATAGCTTAACTATTCAGCAATGCAGAATGCATGGGTGTATCCTTCTTTTGGCAATTCAATAATAGTTCATTGTGTTGTTGTACAACATTTTGATTACTTTTTAAAATCAGCCGATAGACACTTATCCTTTAAAAGATTACATTTAAGCCCAGCATAGTAGCACATGCCTTTAACCCCAGGACTTGGGAGGCAGAGGCAGGCAGATCTTTGTGAGTTCAAGGCCAGCCTGGTCTACAAAGCGAGTCCAGGACAGCCAGGGCTACACAGAGAAACCCTGCCTCAAGAAATAAAACAAAAACAAACAAGAGTTGGTTCTCGTGGCGCATGCCTTTAATCCCAGCACTCGGGAGGCAGAGGCAGGTGGATTGCTGTGAGTTCAAGGCCAGCCTGGTCTACAAAGTGAGTCCAGGACAGGCAAGGCTACGCAGAGAAACCCTATCTCAAAAAACTAAAAAAAAAAAAAAAAAAAAAAAAAAAAAAAAAAAGAGTTGGTTCTCTCCTCCCTGCATACGGGATTGGATCTAGGGAATCAAACTTGAGCTTACTTCATATTCACTATGAATCTGAAGATGGCCTTGAACTCCTAATCCTCCTAAGCACTGGGATCATAATTTCCCCCTCCCCTTTCTCTCTCTCTCTCTCTCTCTCTCTCTCTCTCTCTCTCTCTCTCTCTCTCTCAGTGGTCTGCCTGAATGTACACCTACAGGCCAGAAGAGGGCATCAGATCTCATTATAGACAGCTGTGAGCTACTAGGTGGTTGCTGAGAATTGAACTCAAGACTTTTGGAAGAGTAGCCTGTGCTCTTAACCTCCGAGCCATCTCTCCAGCCCCCTCTTTTTCTCTTCTGACTGCCATGAACCTTTGTGCACTTGTCTTTGAACAGACACTTTCTCAGTTCTCTTGGATGACACCTAGGAATGACATCAGTGAATCATATGTAACTCTGCATTTAACTTTTTGTGCAACTGTGGATTTTCTAAAGTAGCTGCATCATTTTACTAAAATATTAACAGTTCTCTAGGGTTTTTTTTTCATGGCCTGACTCTTACCTCTCAGTCGATCTTTAGGCACACAAGGTAGTTCCACTAACAAATACCAAAATACCACTCATAGCTTTGCTATGCACTGGGCCATGCTATTTCTCACCTCTGGGCCTTTTTTTCTGCATCATTTACCTGAAAATCCAGCTATCTTCCACTCCTTTAGCATTCCTTTCAGATAACTGAGTGGCTGCGTCCTTCAGGAAGCCTTTCCTGCTCCCCAGCATGGGCTGGGGAATCCTGCTGCCTGGTTCCATATACTAATCTCCCACTGAACCTTTCCAAGGTCTACTTCAAGCACCCTGTCTTCAGCAAGTACCTTTTTGGGGCTGAGGATATACCTCAATGGTAAAACATATGATTAACACATGTGAAGCCCTAGGTTTAATATACAATAACATACGGTGGGGGGGGGCACACATACAATTTTCTTGCCTCCTTTAAGACAGCAGCAGCAACAACAAAAAACCTCTGCTGGGTGTGGTAGTGAACGCTTTTAATCACAGCACTTGGGAGGCAGAGGCAGGTGGATCTCTGTGAGTTCGAAGCCAGCCTGGTCTACAAACAGAGTCCAGGGCAGCCAAGGCTACACAGAGAAAAGCTGTCTCAGAAAAAACAAACAAACAAAACCTCATGCAACTCTACTTTCCCTATGTGGTTAGATGACCATATTCAACTGTGTGTCTTGTTACACGCACACCACACCAGCAGGATGAAGTCTATTCGGAGGTAGAAGACAGCCCTGTTTTTGTGGTTTATATGCCTCCAACATCCTTACACACAATGACTTAGTGTCTAGCGAAGGGAAATATTGCACACTATTCTGCTCTAAAAACAATACAGCTCTGTGCTTCAAAAGAAGAGCTTTTGTATCTTACAGCAGGAAGAATTTTATACAGGCTTGTGGGGTTGAATTGTTAATCCCCTCTTTACCAACAATCACAGATTCTATTAAAACATTTCTTCTTCCCTTTCTACTTTTGGGGGGGGGGCACGGAGGGGTGGGTCTGGGCCAAGTGGCTTTATTAGAGTGCCAGGACCACAGTAGGACTTAGGAATTACTGGTGCCCTTCTTCTTGCCAAAAGTGGGCAGGACATTGACAAAGCAGCAGTTGTAGCGCAGCCCCAGCTTGGCATGGCCTGTCTTCTCGTCCTGTTTGGCCACCTGGGGAGGCTGACCTCTCACTTTTCCAGCAGGAGCCAGGGAACGATGAACTTTACCTCCTAGCATGTGATCAGCTACTTCCAGGGTGGGCAGGGCCTCTACGCCACACTGGCCTAGGGCAGCCTTAACCTCCCGCAGCGAGTCTGCCAGAAGCAGGACTTAATCTTCAGTGAGGCCACGTGAGTTTTGATCTGGACAACTGTCTCCTGGCCAGTCACCTGAGGATGTATAGTTCCTGGGTATGGACAAACCACTGCTGCTATCATGAAGATAAGAGTCAAGTAATAGTCTGGCTGGAGAGATGGCTCAGAGGTTAGGAGCACTGCCTGCTCTTCCAGAGGTCCTGAGTTCAATTCCCAGCACCTACAAGGTGGCTCACAACCATTTATGGTAAGATCTGGTGCCCTCTCCTGGCAGGCAGGCAGAAAATTGTATACATAATAAATTAAATCTTAAAAAAAAAAAAAAAAAAGTAGGAGTCAGAGAATGTGGAAGAAGCTTTAAAAAAAAAAGAGTCAAGTAATAGTTGTTTGTTTCTTGTTTTTTTTTTTTTTTTTTTTAAGCAGATAGGATTTGATTGTGCAGCACTGACTAGACTGGAACTTGATATGTAGACCAGGCTGGCCTCAACTGTTAGATGTGCCTGCCTCTGTCTGCTGAATGCTGGGATCAAAGGTGTTTGCCAAGCTGGGTGTGGTGGCACACGCCTTTAATACCAGCACTCTGAAGGCTAACACAGAGAGACCCTGTCTCCAAAAACCAAAAACAACAACAAAACCAAAAAATCAAAACAAACAAATAAGGATGTCTGCCACCACACCTAATGACACCATGACTTCTTAGCCCCATTTCCCCCCTTTTTTTGTTTTTTTCGAGACAAGGTTTGTCTGTGTAGCCTTCGCTGTCCTGGACTAACTTTGTAGACCAGGCTGGCCTCGAACTCACAGAGATCCACCTGCCTCTGCCTCCCCCAGTGCTGGGATCACAGGCACGCCCCATCACCCTGGCTTCTTAGTCCCTTGTCACTGCCACTTTTTGCCCTTTAGGATCAAGTCTAACCAAGCAAGGCCAAGACAGCCTGAATAATAAGAGTGCAAAAAGAATGTCAGCTGGGGCTGGAGAGATGGCTCAGATGTGAAGAGCACTTCCTGTTTTTGCAGTGGTCCTGGTTTGATTCTCAAGAAAACCTCAACTACCAACTGACTCAGTAAATGTGAGTGAAGATGTCGTAGACATGTGTTAGCCTCAGGGAAGCCCACTGCTGAATATGGCCTCGTGACAGCAAAACAGAACTGACCAGCTAAACAAGTCACCACATTTCAGAACGGACTGCTATGTAATAAAATATCATTGACAAAGACTTAAAAGATTTAAGTCAAGTAAGATAATCACGCTAATTCTGCTACCTTTAGAGCCTACTTGTGTCTACAAGCAATTAAGTTTTCTTTTGTTTGCAGTACTTTGTGAAAAGGGGATAGGTATCATGTAACCTTGGACATGGCCACTAAACATCAGGGCTAGTGGGAAACTGGAGACATGGAGACTCACGCATGTAATCCTGTCACTCAGGAGGTAGAGGCAGGAGGATAGTTGGATCCCAGCTTGAGCTATGATAGTTCCAGATCAGCCTGAGCCTGAATTATGGAGTGAGAGACTGTCATCTTTTATTTTATTTTTTTAATATTTTTTACTTGCAAGTATGTCTGTGCACCATGTATTTGCCTGGTCTCCAAGGCCAGCCCAGCAACTAGAGCTACAGACAGCTCACCATGTATGTGCTGGGAATTGAACCTGGGACGCCTGAAGATCAACCCCTGGAACATGGCTCTTAACTGCTGAGCCATCTCTCTAGCCCCCAGACTATCTCAAGAAACAAACTAACTAACCGCCCAGCTCCCTCCTCTCCCCCTAAAAAAAGTGCTTTCGTGAAAGGAATGGATGCAATGAAATGTAAAGTGAATATATAAATTAAAAATAAAAATTTTAAAGGCATAAAAAAATGTCATAATGAAGCTGGGTGTGATGGCACAAGCCTTAAATCCCAGCACTAAGGGGGCAAAGGTAGGTGGATCTCTGTGAGTTTAAGGCTAACCTGGCCTCAAACTGAAGAGATTGGCCTGCCTCTGCCTCCCTAGTGCTGAGGGTTAAAGTTGTGTGCCACCCCCAACCCCTTCCCATTTCATTTTGGTGTGGCAGTCTTTCAAAACAACAGCATTACTACGCTTCCAAGGGGCTGGGGAGCTCTGTGGCAGAGCACTTCTCTAGAACAAGCATGGCCCTGAGCTCATCTCTGAGATTACAAAAAGAAAATAATAATAAAAAATAAAAATAAAAACATACATGTGGCCAGGTGTGGTGGTCCACGCCTATAATCCTAGCACTCGGGAGGCAGAGGCAGAGGCAGGTGGATCGCTGTGAGTTCGAGGCCAGCCTGGTCTAAAGAGCGAGTCCACGACAGCCAAGGCTACACAGAGAAACCCTGTCTCAAAAAAACCAGACAACAACAACAAAACCCCCAAAAAACCATACATGCAGTGTGGTGGCACACACCTTTAATCCCAGCATTTGGGAGGCAGAGGCAGGTGGATCTTGTCTACAAAGCAAGTCCAGGCCAGGCAAGGCTACACAGAGAAACCCTGTCTCAAAAAACAAAACAAACAAACAAAAAACCCAAAACACACACACACACACACATACACACAAAGAAAAACAAGAAAATGCCAACAATAAATGATTCTAACTGCCATGTTTCTAAAGGCCAAAAGTGTAACGGGGTTGTAAGTAGTCTTAACACAAGACCCTGTGACTTAGGGATGAGCGACTTCGGCCTACACGCATGAGCAAATGCAGCACTGTGCATATCAGACTCCAGAGAAGCCCCATTTTATTACAGCGAACACACAAAGCGCTTTCCCTGCTGGGAAAAGTCCTTGTCCCCAGGGTGACAAATGTATGGCTCCAGAGTTGCCCGCTTTCCGTCCTGTCCTATCGGTACTTCCCACGACGGTTGTAGCGTTTGTAGAGATAGCTGATGCGCTTGTTGAGGTTCTGCAGGTCCTCAGCGAACATCCTGCATCCCACCATTTTCTTCTTTCGGACACAACGCTGCAATTCATTTCCTCTCCAGCCGCGAAGCCATGACGGCCCCTTGATCAGGTCTTTCGGGTGCTTTTCGAAATTCCCTGTAAACGTGAGAGAATATTCTAGTTTGAAGAGAAGAGAAGGCAGCTTAGGCAGGCTAAACCTTTTCGATTCCACAGCTGCCATCTCCCTGAGCAGAACGTACAGTACAGACAGGGCACAGAACCAAGCACAGAGTCTTTGGGCTGAAGAGACAGCTCAGCAGTTAGTTAAGAACATTTGTCCAGAGTCCAAGTCCCATCACTCACAACTAGAGGGTCACAGCTGCCTGTATGTAAAGCCAGTTCCTGGGAGTCTGACACCCTGAACCTGCAGGCCTTGCCTGAACAGCACATGGTACACACAAACAGAAAAATAGGCAAACACACATACACAAAAAATGTTTAGATGACTGTGTTAGTACGACTGGGCACCATAGTATTTCTCTGTAACAAATAAAAAACAAAAGAGTCAACATGGCACGATAATCTCCCTGAAACTAGGAGCCGTGTCCTACCTAGAATTCCGATGTTGTCGTACACACCAAAAAGAGCCCTCTTCTCGTTCCAGCGATCAACCACCCTGGGAGGTGGAAGAGTGAGCCGGACACGGGCCAATAGCGGGACACCTAGGAGTGGAAGGGAGAAGGCTGAGTCAGCGACGCCTATTAAGAAGCAGTTCGCGGGCCGTCCTACCTACACACTAGCTACTTACCCAGAGAGAAGCTTCTGCACGCCAAGGGTAGCCAGCTCCATAGGCTCCTACTTGCCGCCCATGGGAGACCCCCTGCCATTACTGTCCTGCCTGTCCACCTCAACAGGACACCAAACTAGCCGGAAAAAAATGGGGAGCAGGTGTGGATTTCAAAGACATAGGGCACAGTCCCTCAAACGGCAGTGACAGTGAGAGAAGCCATCTTGGGCCTTACCCAGGTAGCTTTGGGAGCTGACCCGCCTTGGCTCACACACCGCCAAGCCTCAAGCCCCGCCCTTCAAGTTCCGGCTTGGCCAGCGCATCCAGTCAAATACTTCCGGTTTAAACACTAGCACTATTAAATCGCCGCGGCATTTTTCTTGTCGCGGAGTAGGATGCCCCCTCAGAAAAACTGAAATTTCGTGAAAATAGCCCTCTCCGGTTTTCTTGGGCATCCTCAACTGCGAGGGAAGTGGAGGATGGGAACCCGGCTACGGCAAGGTTCCCTTGGGCCTCGAAACAGGGTTTTGCTGGGGCAGTATATTCTCGCAGTTTACAGGGATTTGAGGTTTGGTGCCTGGCTGGGCGTCTCGGGGTGAAACCGGGACTGGATTAGGCTCCCGCCCTGCGGAAGGATTGCGGGTCACCATGGAGATGCCTGAGAAAGCGCCGAGACCCGGGGCCACGCCCCTCGCCTGCTTGCCCCGCCTCCCGCGCTGTGATTGGCAGGCTTCTCCAGCCCCGTCGCGATTGGCCTGCTGGCGGCCGTTGAGGTTTGAACTGCGAGTTGCGGGCTCTGCGAGCGCGGCGCCTGACTGAGGCGGGTCTCTGG
The DNA here is from genome assembly GCF_964271855.1 of Acomys minous. Classification (NCBI taxonomy): domain Eukaryota; kingdom Metazoa; phylum Chordata; class Mammalia; order Rodentia; family Muridae; genus Acomys; species Acomys minous. Next base: position 21,365,629 of record NC_140500.1, read on the forward strand.
GTCAGCCCGCCGAGGATTGGCTGCCTTCTCCGTCAGCTTGAAAACGACCTCGCTGTTTGGCGCGTTTTGTGCACCGGTGTTTTCGTCCTTCCTTTTCAGCGGCTCGATCCCCTGTCGAAGAAGCAGCTGGTGAGCGTTGTTGAGGTGTCTGGGTGAGGTGTGGTAGTGCTGGGAAGCGGGGAGTGAAAAGATGAGAAAATCAGGTCCAGGGCGTGACGCAGCCTTTGACAGTGTGTGGTCGGCAGCGATGTCTGGTAGGGATGCCCTTGAAATCCAGTGTGGCAGTGAGTCTGATGGATCCGAAATGGAATGTGTGATGTGGGCAAATCGCATAATTTGGTTGTTGGTGTTACGCACCCTGAGAAACTGAGATTACTAGGTTATGGAATCCGGGACTGGATACGTAGAAGTTAATGTTCTTCCATCCTACAGCCGGGAACCCCGATACTGGAATGAGACATTCTCTAAGGATCTTTAAACTTTAAAATGGAAACAACAAGGCTGTTTGTACTCACTGATTGTCACTTAATAGTTCATTAATATTTTTGTTTTGTTGCGGTGTAGCCAAGGCAGCCTTGTACTCTCTGCAGTCCCCCTGCCTCAGCCTTCCAAGTGTTGGGGTTATAGGCATGTACCACCACACCTGGATCTTTACTAATTTCTAACCCTTGATTCATTTGATCCCCGAAGTAACACCATTTTACAAATGACACCATGAGGACTCAGTGACCAAGTGGCAGAGTAATGACATGAAATAGGCGTGGCGCACGCCTTTAATCCCAGCACTCGGGAGGCAGAGGCAGGTGGATCGACCTGAGTTCGAGGGCAGCCTGGTCTACAAAGGGAGTCCAGGACAGCCAAGGCTACACAGAGAAACCCTGTCTCAAAAAACAAACAAAACAAAAAAAAAAAAAAGAAAGAAAAAAAGAAAAGAAAAGAAAGAAAAAAGAACTAGATTCTCATCTATAATTGTTCTTCTGGTGGGGCTGTTTTGAGACAGGTCTCTTGCAGCCCACACCGAGGAGCAGAGGCTGGCCTTGAACCCCATCCTAATGCTTCCCCAATACTAAGAAGATAAATAACAGACATGTGCTACTTTGTGTGCCTCTGATCTTATATCGTACCATGTTAGTAGCTTGCTGTAAGACTGAGAAACATTATATATATTGAAAGTGGGAGAAAGAATTAAACCAGATAATTTCTGAGGCTGGGATACACCTCAGTAGTAAAGCACCTGCCCAGCATACCAAGGAGGCTGGGTTGGAGTCCCAGTCCCAGCAAAAAAAGAAGAAGAAAGAAATGCACTTGCCACGTAATAAACAATAAAAAACAAAGCACTCAGACCCTGACTTTTTTTTTTTTTTTGCTGTTTGGTGTCTAGGTAAAGCAGTGGAAGAAAGATGTCTTCCCAAAACTTTGAGTTCCGTCTGCCCTTATCTCCAGAAGAGTTGTTGAAAAGTGGAGACATAAATCAGTATGTTGTTCAGGAGGTATTGCCCATCAAGCATCTGCCGTCTCAGCTTAGAGGTAAGACGCCATGGCTACCCTTGAGCGTCAGAAGACAACTGCCCCATATGTAATTATATTATGACTTCTGTCCTATGGCACTGTGACACTCTGTCCAGGCAGGGGATATCTTTCCTATTCCGTACGTTTTTGTTTATTTGTTTGTTTGTTTATTTGTTTGTAGCACTGCATGAATTCATGATATAAAATATACCGGGCTGTCTTCACTGGATTATTAAAGAAACACTCTTGGTTAACCTGGTTATTCTTGGAAAGAAAAAAGGTTTTTGTATGTTTTTTACCTCTTACCATATGCCATGTACAGTCGTGGTAAAATTAAGAATTGTAGGCTAGGGTTTAGAGAGGTGGCTCAGAGGTTAAGAGCACTGACCGCTCCTCTAGAGAGCCCAGGTTTCATTCCCAGCAGCCACATGGTGGCTCACAACTGGCTTGTGCTGGTGGTGCGTGTGTGTGTGTGTGTGTGTGTGTGTGTGTATCTGCAAAATACCAATATACATACAATAAATATATGAAGTTAAAAAAGAATTATAGGCAGCCATAGTATTTGGCTTGCCTTTTCTTAGAGAACTCTGTTTTAGACTGTAGGTCATGTATCCACAATGTGCAATAAAGGAGAAACATAGTTGCAATAATACACAAAGTATAATCCTTTGTTCCTTTAAAAATGGACTGCATAGAGATACGTTTTGAGATGATTCATTTTTAAAAATAATTTAATTTTATTTTATGTGCATTGGTGTGAGGGTGTCAGAGCCATTGGAACTGGAATTACAGACAGTTGTGAGCTGCCATGTGGGCTCTGGGAATCGAACCCGGGTCCTTTGGAAGAGCAGACAGTGCTCCCAACCACTGAGCCATCTCTTCAGCCCCTAGATGATTCATTTTTGTGGGAACATCATTATAGAGATACATATAAAGAAGACTTTAAAAGGGCATACCTTACTACACACTTAATGTTATATATGTATATTATAGCCTGTTGCTGCTAGAACTGCGATGAATAAACCAACATGGGATTAAATCAAGCCCAAGAGAAGGGCCGGGGTGTAATTTAGATGGTAACGCGCTTTCCTCATGTGCACAAAGTCCTAGCTTTAGTCCCCAGCACTGAACAAAGCCAGATGCAAGCAGTGCATACCTGTAATCCCAGCACTTGGGAGGCTAAAGCAGGAGATGCTGGAAGTTCAAGACCACACTGTATGGAGTAAGATCTTGTCTCCAAAACAAGAAGCAAAAGCACAGGAGAAAATAAGAGCTAGGGCATATGAGGCTGCTATTAGAGTTAACACAGTCTTAGCATTTTATAGTAAATTTGTAAGTAGGACTATACTCTAAAATAAAAGTTATAGTAATCACAAGATGAGTAACATAGCATTTATTATCAAGAATTACATACTGTAATAACTGTCTGTGCCATACTTTTACATAGGGTTTGAAGTGTAGAGACGCTTCTAGGTACCACCACAAACCTTGATGCATAGTGCAAATGTAACAGTGACTACACGATCCCTAGGCAATAGGAATTTTTCAGCTCCATTGTAATCACATAGGAATACCATATATGTGGTCCTTCACGGACAGTGTGGCATGTGATTCTATGTCCTGAAGTCTATGAAAAACTACAGACAGCTTGTGTGTTATTAGTAAGACCCCATACCGTCCCTGTGCTCCTTGGAGTTGGCACCCACTGGGTGGCCCTGAAGGGTTACACACAGACCGGGAGCTTCTGGAGTCAGGCTGCCTGGGTTGAGTCCTGGCTCTGCCGCCCTCATCTTGAACAAATTGCTTCTCTCTGTCTCGGTTTCTTCTAGAAAGACAGAAAAACCAGCCTGCTTCCTCTGATCACTGACAACAGGGCTGCCTAGCAAGTCCAGCTTCTCCCGTCAGAGATGGCAGCTCTTTGCTGTGATGTTCAGAAGTGGGAAAGGCATTTCTTTCTGTCTTGTGCGTTTTCTTTCTTTTTAAAATTTGTCTAGTTTTTTATGAGACAAGGTCTCCTATAGCCCAGGTCAGTCTCAGACTGAATGTGTAGTTGAGGGTCTCTTTGAACCCTAGTCTGCCTGCCTCTACTTCTCATCCGCTCGCTTCATTCATTTTTGTGAGGACTGGGGATTGAACTGAGGGTCTTACCCAAGCCAGACAAGTGCTTTACCAAGCCACATCGCCAGCCTTCTCTGTATTTTCACTTTGACATGCTCTTGCTGAGCTGCTCAGGCTGGTCTTGAACTTACTTGTAGCCAAGTGAGGCTTTTGGGACTCAGTCCTTCTGCCTCTGCCTCCCTAGTAGCTGGGACTACTGTCCAGGAACTGCAGTGTGTCTGTTCCTGCCTAGAGCTTGGGTTTTTACGAACTATTCTCCCATAAAAGGAGCCAGAACTCTACCAAGAGTTGTTGATCCCAGGACCGGGCCAGGGAAATATGAGGTAACCCAGGACCATCCTGTGGTGTAAGGAAGTAAGAAAACGCTTGCTTCTGCAACACATGTACCTAAGTTGGAATGGGACGAGAAGAAGCATCGCCCATAAAAGTCCATATTTTCATGAGAGAAATGTGGTGACTATGACATGGTATCTGTGTATGAAAATGTGATGAGCACTAGGTGTGGTGGCGCCCGCCTTTAATCCCAGCGCTCGGGAGGCAGAGGCTGGTGGATCAATGTGAGTTCGAGGCCAGCCTGGTCTACAAAGTGAGTCCAGGACAGCCAGAGCTGTTATACAGAGAAACCCTGTCTCAGAAACCCCTTCCCCCCACCACCAAAAAAACAAAAAAAGAAAGAAAAGAAAGAAGAAACATGTGTGAGCAAGTGTGGTGGCACAACACCTTTAATCTCAGCCCTCCCGGAGGCAGAGGCAGGCAGACCTCTGGGTTAAAGGCCAACCTGATTGACATAGAGGGGCTTCTTCCTGCCCCACCAAAAGAAAATGTAACAAAACCCTACTTTATACAATGAATATATGCTCCTTAAAATTTTGAAAATAAGTACGAACTAAAAGAAAGGGAAAGGAGGGGGAAAGCATTTCCACAAGTCCCAGTGAGCAAGTATTGGGATCTGAGCAAGAAGCTGGGCAGCGCTAGACCCAAACACAATAAAAGGAGCTTTGCAGGCGTCTATTCTGACGGAGACCAGCTCCGTGAACGTCTTGAGTACAGGCGGACTACTGCTCTGGTGGCAAGTAGCCTTGAGAAACGGGCGGACTATTGCTCCGGTGGCAAATAGCAATGGTTTATTTCTAAAGTAGCATATTCTGGCTTGGCGCGTAACATTAGTTATTCATTAATATTACCAATAACAAACTTGGTTCTCATACCTATTAGACTAAACACGTTCTGGGAATCAGTCAAGGGAGAAAATTTCACGAACAAGAAAGAAGATAACTATAAGCCTTCCCTTACCTTGAACCAACAACTGTTTGACTTTATCAAGAAGTTCACAAGGAGCTACTGCCAAGACTTCTGGGAGCAGGGCTAGAGCCACCCAACCCTTCCAGGAGGGGCAGCCCCTGAGCTCTTCCCCCAAAATCCTTAGTTAACCCTTTCAGGCCGATACTAAGTAGCAGTTCTCCTCACTATTCTAAGTAAACAACTTAATAAATAATTAAAAGGGAAGGAAACAGCCTGTCTTGTGGTAGGGCAAAGCAACATACTGAGGGACACACATGATCACCTCAGCTCCCCCCTCTTTTTTTGAGGCTGTCTGACTGTGTAATCCTGCCTCTGCCTCCTTGATGCTGGGATTAAAGGGGCGCACCACCACACCCTCCTGGCCCTTAACCCATGCTCACATAGGATTCACATTAGCAGGTATAGAAACAGTACTGGAAATAGATTGTAACAATTTGGTAAATACCACAGTAATGCCTGTGTCCACAGTGCTTGCCTTTCAAAAATGTGACTGAAACAAGAAAGTAGCATAATAGTTTAATAGGCTATATTCTTTTTTTTCTTCTTTCTTTTTGGTTTTTCAAAACAAGGTTTCTTTGTGTAGCAATTGCCTCAGACTCACAGCAATCCACCTGCCTCTGACTCCTGAGTGCTGGGATTAAAGGTGTGCACCGCCACTACCACCATGCCCCGGCCACAGGATACACTCTAAGGAAAATGAATTACTGTGTAGATGACTGCTACATCACTGACCTTGCCATGTGTGCAGCCCTTTGCTGACCTGGGATGTAGTAAGTGGCTTTGTAAAGGAGAAAAAATATTACATGGAGACATGTGGCCGCAGTACCAAGTGATGAGTTAGTACCAGTGTTAAGATATTGCCTCTTCACTTGATTTGCGGTTTTGATTTTATTTCATAGTGGGGTCTCCCTGTGGTACCAACTCTTAATTCTCCTGCCTCAGCCTCCTGGGTGGCTGAGGTGATAGCTCTGTGCAGCACACCAGCCTCAGCCACCTTTTGATATAGGAGATGAGAAGGATGGAAGCTTCACTTTTGTGTCATCTTTTTAAAGTAGTGTAAGTTGTGTACAATCAGGAGAAAACCTTAGGCAGATGTAAATTAAGGGGACTTCTGTAAATGACTGGAACTCTTTAAGGAAGAAAAGCCAAGACCATGAAAGGCAAAGATGGAAGCTTCAGGAACCATGTCAACTAAATGCCTCTGGATAGAAACAGGATTTACCAGCCGAGTGGCGGTAGCGCATGCCTTTAATCCCAGCACTCTGGAGGCAGAGGCAGGTGGATCGCTGTGAGTTCGAGGCCAGCCTGGTCTACAAAGCGAGTCCAGGACAGCCAAGGCAACACAAAGAAACCCTGTCTCGAAAAACCAAAAAAAAAAAAAGAAACAGGATTTACCAAAAAGACCTGTCTCTCCTCCTGCTTAAATGGTGTCCTTCATTTTCTAGCATTTCAGTCTGCTTTTCGAGCTCGGGGGCCCCTTGCCATACTGGACCACTTTGACACGATCTACAGCATTTTACAGTAAGTGAGGTAGATGCATAGCTGTGCTTTTGAGAGAGCCAGTGGCTATTTCTCTGATTTTTTTTTTTTAATGTTAGTTTTAAAATTCCGAATTTTAGGTGGTTCACTGATAATTGGTGCTGGGAGCTGGCGTCTCTAGTGAGCATTTATTCGGCTTCCCACCAAATTTATTTGGCAAGCTCACAAGTATTTCCTTAGAGCTGTTCTCACTCACACCCTCTTTCCCTCGTAGTCACTTTCGAAGTATAGATCCTGGCCTCAAGGAGGACACCCTGGAGTTCCTGACTAAAGGTGACTGTGGTCTGGGGGAGGGGCTGGAGGTGTTGGCCACGGTTAGCGTTTCCTCCATTTTCTCAGCCATGTGATGATATCAAGGCTGTTGTGATTCAGTTGGTTTGGCCAAGTCCAGGGACCTCTGACCTGTTCGGGTCTGTAATCTTGGTGGCCGATACAAAGTAATGTGCGTTCACTGTAAGGGCGGACCAACAAAACGTTTTCTACTTTTGAACCACCCCCCTCCAGTAGGGGTGGTTCTCCAGTTGCCAGGGAGGCACTGTGGGAACTGGAATGAAAGTAGGAACAGGCTGTATTCGAGGTGCCAGGGTCAGGGGTCTCAAAGGACTTAGCTGTGTCATGGCCACTGAGAGATGACACACAGATCTTTGGTAATCTGATGGCTACAAGTGCTAAGTGTTTGGAAGTTGGGGGTATGTGAAGAAAGTCAATGAGACCAACTCCCAGATTCTGCCCCTCACAGTGGTATCCTGCCACTCCCAGGAACTCTCATCCATCCTGGATGACGCCGCAGCTTTGAGTGTGTCAGATAGAAGCGCCCATCTAAATGCCCTCAAAATGAACTGCTATGCCCTGATACGCCTTTTGGAGTCCTTTGAGAATATGGCCAGCCGGACAAACGTTGTTGACCTGGACACGGGTGGGAAGGTAAATAGGAATTCCTAGTCCATTTTATTTGTGTGAGGGGTAAAGGAATTGATGGTTTAGGATGTTCACTGCTCTTGCTTGGGGTTTAGGAGGGAGCAATCCAGGACCAGCTCTCCTTCCCTTGTGCGCTCTAGAACTTGGAATCTTCTATGGTACTGCCTAACCCTGCCTTGGTACTGCATAGTGTGCACACAGACTGCATGATCGTTACTGTCTGTGTTTGATCCCCGCCCCAAATGTCTGTACGCTCACTTTAGGGTAAGAAAGCCCGAGCCAAGGCAGCCGTAGGCTTTGACTGGGAGGAAGAGAAGCAACCAATCCTTCGGCTTCTAACACAGCTGCTGCAGCTGGACCTTCGTCACCTGTGGAACCACTCAGTCATTGAAGAGGAGTTTGTCAGGTGGGTAGTTAGGATGGCTGCAGATGGTAAAATAAGAGGAGTGAGGCTCTGTTGCTAGACATGCCTTTTAAGTCCTTCGTTTGCTAAGATTACCCTAGGTGAGCTGGGCGTGGTGGTGCACTCCTGTAATCCCAGCACTCGGGAGGCAAAGGCAGGCAGGGCTCCATGAGGCCAGCCTGGTGTACAAAGCAGGTCCAGGACAACCAAAGCTACAACAGAGAAACCCTGTCTGGGGGGGATGTGTGGCAAAAAATCCCTTAGCTGAAGCTCTTGGTGGCACATGCCTTTAATCCCAGCCCTCGGGAGGCAGAGGCAGGCTGCTCTCAGAGTTCAAGGGCAGCCTGGTCAACTGACTGGATGACTTCTGGGTCATCCCCGGCTGCTTAGTGGGAGGCCCTGCCTCCAAATAAATAACAGCTACTGAGGTAGCTGAGTCAGCAAAGTGCTGACCATGCTGTCATGAGGGCTTCAGCTTGATCCTCGATGCTCTACAAAAGCCAAATGTGGCACAGCATTGGGGAGGTGAAGGTGGGAAGATCTGAGACTCAGGGCCAGCCAGCCTAGCCTATTCAGGTGAGCCCCAGGTCCCAGTGAGAGGCCCTGTCTCAAAAACCAAGGCAAAAGCCAGGCGTGGTGGTACATGCCTTTAATCCCAGCAGAGGCAGACAGATCACTATGAGTTCGAGGCCATCCTGGTCTACAAAGCAAATCCGGGATGGCCAAGGCTACACAGAGAAACCCTGTCTTGAAAAAAACAAACAAAACCCAAAAACTAAGGTAAGCAGCTCCTGAGAGAGGAAACCCAAGGTGGACCTCTGGCTTGCACATGCTCCCAACAGGAGCATGCACACTCACATACATGCACATATGTACATATAAAACCAAAGCAAAAGTAAAGGATCAGCAAATGTAAAAGAAAAGTCTGTTAAGTAAAGACGCAACTGACTTTTTTGTTTTTGTTTGTCTGTGTAGCCTTGGCTGTCCTGGACTTGCTTTGTAGACCAGGCTGGCCTTGAACTCACAGCGATCCGCCTGCCTCTGCCTCCTGAGTGCTGGGATTAAAGATGTGCACCACCACCGACACCATCTGCCACTGAACTGACTGTTTTTAACAATGAGAAGTCTTCACTAACCTTATCCTACCATCTTGATCATATATTCTGGTTTCTTGTTGGCATGGTAACTGGCTGAAATGTACTAATCCTGAGGGAAAGAATCCCCTGTAGGTTGTTCTCCCTGAAGCACTGCAGTGTGGAAGGTGATCAGACTGAAAAAGCAGAGCACCAGAAACAGTAGGGACAGAATCCAGGCAGATGATTTCTTCCCGTCCAAACTGTTTGTTTGTTTGTTTGTTTGTTTCAGTTTGGTTGTTGGCTGTGGCTACCGCCTTTTGGAGAACCCCACCATTAGTTTCCAGAAGAACCGCCCCACCAGGGAAGCCATAGCACACCTGCTTGGGGTGGCCTTGGTCCGTTATAACCATATGCTCAGTAAGTTGCCTTCCGCCTTGCTCCGGCCCTGCTTTGCCATCCTCCCCCCCCACCCGCCCCCCAATGCCTGACGCAGGTTCTTGCCAGGTGCCACCGTGAAGATCATCCAGATGCTGCAGCACTTTGAGCACCTGCCGTCCCCGCTGGTGGCAGCTGTGACGCTGTGGGCGACGGAGTACGGAGTGAAGAGCATAGTGGGAGAGATTGTAAGGTGACTCCTCCTCCTCCCTCCTCCTCCTCCTCCCTCCTCCTCCTCGGAGCTTCTGATTCTCCTCGGGGAGGGGATAAAGAAAGGTTCGAGGTCTTTTCTCCTTGTGATGTTGGATTCCTTCCTACGTCAGCTGCCTGTCTTGGCCCCCTTATTGGGAACTCAGTCATTGAGCTTTCTTGCCATGTCTGCGTTTTCTTCCGGGTGCAGAGAGATTGGACAGAAGTGTCCGCAGGAGCTGAGCCGAGACACCGCAGGGGCAAAGGGCTTCGCAGCTTTCCTCACTGAGCTAGCAGAGCAAATCCCAGCTGTCCTGATGTCCAGCATGTGCGTTCTGCTAGATCATCTGGATGGCGAGGTAGGTGGTCCAGGGAATCTCGGGTTTGCCTGGGGGTCTTGAGCTCACTGGCGAAATCAATAAATCAATCTCCCCCCCCCCCCACCACTTTAATGTAGTTCTGGAGATCAACCCAGGGACTTAATACATACTGAGTAAACACATGCTCTAAAAGTTGAACATTTGTTTTTATAATTTTTATGTTTATGAGTGCTTTGCCTGCATTGCCCTGTGCGGAGCAAAGGGGCAGAGACTAGCACGCAAGATCTTCCTTTAAGTTCCCCATATATTCCATGGTGTATGTGTGCATGCTCCCACACAAACACATATCAAACACATATCAAACACATACACAAAAGAATAAGGAGGAAAAGGGGCTTGCTGTGTAGCCTAGGCTGGCTCCAAGTTCTAGAACTCAGGTGTGCTGCCATGCCTAGCCGAAGTTCATACTCATTTTTCCTCTCTCTCCCCTCCCTTTGCAGTGTCTTGAGCAGCCTAGGCTTGCTTCAAACTTGTTGTGTAGCCGAGGCTGGCCTCTCCTCTAATTCCTAGCTCTACTTTCCAAGCACTGGAATTACAAACTTGCATGCCCACACCTGGCCTCAAGGTTGTTTACTGAGAAACAAAGTAGCTTTCAGTTAGGATGGATATGTGTATTCCTGGAGTTGGAGGGCCAGGGCGCTGAGGGAAGAGGATCCCAGCTTAGGTACAAAGTAACACTGTCCCCAAAACAGATTTTTCACATAAAGGAGACAAGGTTGTCTAGATTTATCACTGGGAAGGTTCCCCGGGAGGGTGTGGTGTGGTGTGGGGAAGCACGAGAGGAGCCTTTTTATGACTTAGTTCTGTGCGGTTTGGTAGAGATGGCCTTCTACAGCCTGTGGAAGGAGAGTGACTCAGCTTTGCTTCTCAGTCCCATCCACTCCTGCTGCTGAAGCCTCTTGCTCCCATCTGGCTAGCCTTGCTTTCTACAAACAATGAGCCTTCTCAACCAACCCATGCTGTCCCTCCCAATTCTCCTTCCTGGATGCTTACCTGGCCTCTTCCCAGACTAGAGTTGGGGGTTCCTGGGTAGTTGTCAAAGACAGTCTTCTCATTGACCTGATTTTCTTTAATGTCTTGTGTGAGACTCTGTTCTCTGGCTCTTGGCCTAGGTGTGGGGGTGGGGCGAATCCCCTGCCCTGTTCTCTCCCAGATTACATAAGGGACTTGGTGGCACCAAGGCTGATTTCTACTCTTCTGTGTCCGTAAAGAGTAGGAAGGAAATGGGAAATCGGATGCTTAGTCATAAGGCTCAAAGGTTTTGTGGCCTCAGATAAAAGATGATAAGAAATGTCTCTCAAATGTGCATTGATGGATAGATTTTTTTTTTTGTTATTTGTTTGTTTGTTTGTTTGTTTTTTGGTTTTTCAAGACAGGGTTTCTCTGTGTAGCCTTGACTGTCCTGGACTCGCTCTGTAGACCAGGCTGGCCTCAAACTCACAGAGATCCATTTGCCTCTGCCTCCTGAGTGCTGGGATTAAAGGTGTGCCCTGCCATCACCTGGTCTGATTTTGTTTTTTAATTGTGTTATTTGCAAGATGTAGTGGTACACATCTTTAATCCCAGCACCCAGGAAGCAGAGGCAGGTGGATCTCTGCCCCGGCCCACCGGGGTTCGACTAACACTCGGGAGGAGAATTTTCCTGTATGGAGACAGAACACTAGACACAAAGAAGGGGGCAAGTCTGCATTCTGATCAAACCCTGTTTATTGAGAATTTTCACAGTTTATATAGGCACAGAGGCATGGGTATTTGCATAAGCAAGGGTTGCTGTGGATACCTAACTCTGGAATGCACCAGCAGGTAGGTATCTATCTACCTTTACAGCTGCTATAATTGCAGGAGAGAAATTCTAGGAAAGTCGTGAAGGATCTGGTTAGTCAGGAAAAAGCTCCCGGAACTGCTGCTCACAGGCAGCTGGCCCTTAATCTGATCTTATCAGTAGTCCCACCGGAAAAGGAGTAGCTCGGGGGTCTAGAGTGACCAGCCCCCACAATAAACCACAACAGGTGTTTAACTGTTGACCTACGACAAGGTCAGCTAGTTTCTGGTGAATGGCAGACTTCTGGAGAAATAGGAACCTAGGTTCTGACAAGATGCCTGGACATTGGCCATGTAGCCCGTCCCCAACAGATCTCTGAATTTGAGGCCAGTCTACTCTTCATACTCCTAGGCCAGAGAGTGCTGTATAGTGAGACCCTGTCCCAGAAGAGAAACAGCTGTTGTGTATCTATATGTGTGCATAGTGTGTACATGTGTGTGGAAGCTGGTTCTCTCCCTTCGCTAGGCCTGGGGTTCAGACATAGATTATCAGGCTTGGTGGGAGGAGCCACACCTGCTGAGCCATCATGCCAGCCCCAGATTTCATAATGGAATGTAGTTTGAGCATCCCTAATGCTGATGCTGAAACACTCCCAAGTAGATAGCATAGGTGGAGAATTTCACGCTATGACACTGTGTTCTAAAATGAGACCGCTCTGTGGTTAAAGGACTTGTTCTTGCAGAGGAGCTGGTTTCACTTCCCAGCTCCCAGTTCCAGGAGACCTGGTGTCCTCTCCTGAACTCCCAAGGGTATAAGGCACACACGTGGTTCACAGACATGTATGCAAGCTCAACACATACACATAAAATATTTTTTTTAACTCTGAGATTACCCTTAGGCTATGTGTGCGATATATTTGAAACATAGGTCTGGTTTGGTTTGGTTTTTTGTTTTGGTTTTTTGAGACGGGATTTCTCTGTGTAGCCTTGGTTGTCCTGGACTTGCTTTGTAGACCAGGCTGGCCTCGAACTCACAGCAATCCGCCTGCCTCTGCCTCCCAAGTGCTAGGATTACAGGTGTGCGCCACCATGCCTGGCAAGACTTTTTTATTTATGTATGTAAGCACTCTATTGCATGTATGCCTGCATGACAGGAAACAGGATCAGACAGAAGAAGGCATCAGATCACATTACAGATGGTTGTGAGCCACCATGTGGCTGCTGGGAATTAAACTCAGGACCTTTGGATGAGCAGCTGGTACTCTTTACCTCTGAGCCATCTTCTCTTCAGCCCTTGTATTTCACATTTAGATTTAGTTTCCATCCCTAAAATACTATGTATATATGGATACACAATGTTCAAAATATTGTGTTCCAAGCATTTCAGACTAGCAATCACCACTCTTTGATTTTGGCTCACATTTATTTTCTTCTGACCTCGTCTGAGGTCAGCATCTTGGGATTCAGCGTCTTCCTCTGATCCTGGGGTCAACCTACACAGTTGACCAGAGAGGTCACAAGTCACAGCCCAGCACAAGCAATCTTAACCTTGAGGGCAGAAGAGTTTAGGGAAAGAAACAGATATGGAATGGAGAGGTTTGTTCCAACATATCCATATTCTCTCTCTCTCTCTCTCTCTCTCTCTCTCTCTCTCTCTCTCTCTCTCAGAACTACATGATGCGCAATGCTGTACTAGCAGCCATGACTGAGATGGTACTGCAGGTTCTAAAAGGTGACCAACTGGAAAAAGCAGCCCGAGAAACCAGGGATCAGTTCTTGGACATCTTGCAAGCTCATGGCCATGATGTCAACTCCTTTGTTCGAAGCCGTGTTTTGCAGCTCTTTACTCGGATTGTCCAACAGAAGGTAAACAGCCTCCTCTATGCTTAAAACTCTTAACATTCCTCTGTGTACTTGTCAAAGTGACGAGAGTCTAGCCGAGCATCACGGGCATGCATATGATCCCAGAACGTGGGAAGTAGACGTAGGAGAGTCAGTAGTTTAAAGTCATCCTCAGCCGCATAGGAAATTTGAAGACAGCTTGGGCTATATTTTTAAGAAAGATAAAGAAAGAAATTTCCTTTACTTTTATCATATGTTTACAAATGTTTTTGTTTGTTTGTCTTTGTTTTCTGAGACAGGGTCTATCTGTGTAGCCTTGGCTGTCCTAGTACTTACTCTGTAGACCAGGCTGGCCTCGAACTCACAGAGCCTGCCTCTGCCTCCCGAGTGCTGGGATTCCAGTTGTGCACCACCACGCCTGGCTCATGACCATAATAAGAGTCTTTCCTTCCCTGGGACAAAGGTGCCTGCTTCGGTTAAGGGCTACAGTGTAATACTGCTCACATACTTTGTAATCCCACAGAAAAACTTCTTTAGATTGAGTGGGTGGCTCCGTTTAGACTCGCAGGTGTGTACAACCTCTTGATACTGTCATCTACCAAGTTCATACCCAAGAACAATGCAAAAATGGAAAATTCAGTTACGAAAAGAGAAATCACAACAAAACATAATATTTTAAGTAGGGCTAGGATTTTGTGTTGAGCTCCATACATAGCTGCCCGCCCTGGATGTGGCCCATAGAGTACGCCTGGATTTGGGTTGATTCTCTTTCTGCCTGTCTAGGCTCTCCCCCTGACGCGCTTCCAGGCAGTGGTGGCCTTAGCAGTGGGACGTCTGGCAGACAAGTCAGTCCTCGTCTGTAAAAATGCCATTCAACTGCTGGCCAGCTTTCTAGCCAACAATCCCTTTTCCTGCAAGGTAAGGAAGGCAACGGGTACGTGTGGGAGAGGGGTGAGCTGGGAACAAGGGTGGAGTCATGGCTCTTAGTGACATGCTTTGTACCCTGTCTGGACAGCTTAGTGATGCCGACCTTGCTGGACCACTGCAGAAGGAGATCCAGAAATTACAAGAAATGAGAGCCCAGAGGCGCACTGTGGCTGCAGGTGAGTAGTCCCACAGACTGCCTGGAGAGCCTGGCTGGTTTCTCACAAACCCGGAGAAGGACTGAACCAGACACCCCCACCCACCCCCACCCCCACCCCCCGTCCCCGTTCAGCTGCAGCACTAGACCCAGAGGAGGAGTGGGAAGCCATGTTGCCAGAATTGAAGTCTACCCTGCAGCAGCTTCTAAAGCTTCCCCAGGAAGAGGCAGAGCAACAGATCGCTGATACGGAGACTGCAGAAGAGGTGAAAGGTCGCATCCGCCAACTCCTCGCCAAAGCTAGTTACAAGTATGTGAACAGATAGGATGTTCTCTGAAGATCTGTGTGGATTTAGAGTTAAGTATGCCACTGCTTGAGGCACTAGGTATTTTTATTGTAGGGATGTCTGACTGGGTGCACACTCTACAACTGCTTTTCTACTTTTTTTGTTTGTTGTTGTTGGTTTCCCTCTTTCCTCCCCCCCCCCACCCCCTTTGTTTTGTTGGTTTGACTTTTTCTCTGTGTAACAACCCTGGCTGCTGGCTGGGCACTGGTGGTGCTTACCTTTAATCCCAGCACTTGGGAGGCAGAGGCAGGTGGATCTCTGTTAGTTCGAGGCCAGCCTGGTCTACAGAGCGAGTTCCAGGACAGCCAGGACTTTTGTACAGAGAAACTGTCTCAAACAAACAAACAAACAACAACAATAAAAACTTAGCTTTGTAGACCAGGTTAGCCTTGAACTCACGGAAATCCACTTGCCTCTGCCTCCTAGTGCTGAGATTAAAGGCGTGCGTACTACTCCCGGCTACTTTTCAAACTTTTGAAATGTTTTAAAAATTACGCAGGAGCCCAGTGTATGGTGCAGGCTTACAATACAAACTGCTTGGGAAGCTACGTCAAGGAAGATTGCTGAGGCCTACAGAGTGACTTCATCAGATCCTATTGAAGTTTAAAGAAAGCTGGGGGTGTCTGTGGTAGAACACTTACCTAGCCAACACGAAGCCTCAGGTTCAAGCCCCAGGACCAGATAAGCAGAACAAAACAAAAAGCCACTACCAGTGTCGAGGTCTAGCTCAGTGGTAAAAAAGCATTTGCCTAGTATATTCGAGGCCCTGGGCTTGGTCCCTAGCACTTCACACACAACTAAATGGACTTGGCATGACGGTGCATGCCTATGACCCCACCACTGAGGAGGCAGAAGCAGGAGGCTGCTGCAAGCTCAAGGCCAGCAAGGTCTAAATAAGTCTTCCCCACAGCCAGGGCTTTGGTAACAAGACTTTGTTTCCAAAAGGTGAAAAGGAACAGCAGTGTGGCTTAGTCACTGGAGTGTTCAGCTCAGACACAAAACCCTGGCTTTAATCTCCAGCACCACATAAGCCAGTTGTGTTACCTGCCACCTTTTTGTCTTTCTTGCTGAACACTAAACCCAGGAGCTTGCATGTGTTCTACCACTGGACTATGCCTCCTAGTCATGCCCTGTGGATTTGTTGTTGTTTTTCAAGGTAGGATTTCTCTGTGTAGCCCTGGCTGGCCTGGACTTAACTTTGTAGACCAGGCTGGTCTCGAACTCAGAGATCCGCCTGCCTCTGCCTTCCTGAGTGCTGGAATTACAGGGGTGAGCCACCAAGACTGGTGTGTGTGTGTGTGTGTGTGTGTGTGTGTGTGTGTGTGTGTGTGTCCGTGTCCACATGATGTCATTGTGGGGCAGCAGCATTAGTTTGTAATCCCAGGACTTGAGAGTCTAAAGCAGGAAGACTAGGAGTTGAAAGGCAGCCTGGTGTACATGTGAGTTCATGGCCTTTCTGACTCCATTGTAAAACTGTTGGAAGAAAACAAAAGAACCTCACTGTGCAGTTAAGCTGTAAAAGTAACAAATAATTGAAAGTCTGTTGCTTGCAAACAGCAGGTCTACACAGGTGTTTGGAGTACGCTTTTGTTTTGTTTTGTTTCTACATTTATTTAGTTAGGTGTTTGTTTATGGGGTGGGCATGTTCATGGTAGAGTATTTGTAGAGATCAGAGGATAACTCTGGGACTCGGTTCTCTTTCCCTGTGTGAGCTAGTGGGAATTAAACTGCAGGCCTTGGAGCTCTGTGGGAGGCGCCCTTTCCTGCTGAGCTATCTGACTAGCTCTGGGTTTGTGATTTTAAAAGCTTACTCAAGTTCTTTGAAGACTACAGTAAAGGGAGGCTTGGTGTTTTGGGCTCAATAGCCTAGTACATAGTGTGTATAGTGTGTAGCTTTTTTTTTTTAATTAATTTACTTATTTATTATGTATACAGTATTCTGCCTGCATGTATACCTGCACACCAAAAGAGGGCACCAGATCTCATTATAGATGGTTGTGAGCCATCATGTGATTGCTGGGACTTGAGCTCAGGACCTTTGGAAGAATATACAGTGCTCTTAACCTCTGAGCCATCTTTCCAGCCCTAGTGCTCAACTTCTTAAGCACAAGCCAACCTCCCCCCCCCTTTTTTTTTTCAAGACAGGGTCTCTCTGTGTAGCCGTGGCTGTTCTGGACTCCTCTGTAGACCAGGCTGGCCTTGAACTCACAGCAATCCACCTGCCTCTGCCTCCTGAGTGCTGGGATTAAAAGCATGTGCCACCACACTTGGCCCGCCAACCCCTTTCTTTAAGGAACTGCCTGTAGGGGCGGGATGGAGCTGTGAGGTGGGATACCTTACAGGGGTCTCAGTGCTAGTCTTGGGGGTGCTGAATTGGTGACAGGCTGCTGTTCTTTCAGGCAGGCTATTATTCTCACTCACAAAGCCATCAGCCACTTCCAGGACTCCGAACCCTTCAGTCACACAGCTGTGGAGGAAAACAGCTTCTTGAATCTCTTGGGACTTATCTTCAAAGGTAATCCTTTCAGTCAGCAAGCACAGCCTTGGGCTGAAGGAGGCTGGGGGGCTCTTGACACTGCTGCTCTAGAAGGGGAGCAGCCCAGAGAGGTCTGCAGGAATCTGTTAAGAAACAAACCAGAGTGTTTTAGAATAGGTTCTAGCTTCCACCTTCACCTTGTTGAAAGAGCTATCTAGGGATGTTGCTAGCCACTGGACTCCCAGATACACTTGAACAAAACTATCCTGTACCTCTAATTCCTAGAGCCTGCAGCTTGCGCACAGGGGTCTCCTGGGGACACGGTCCCAGGGCTGAGTGGCAGTGAAGGCTCTGCCAGTGTGTCCGAGCCTGGGGGATCAGAGAGGAACGCCGAGCTTGTGAAGCAGGAGATGCTGGTGCAGTATCTGCAGGATGCCTACAGCTTCTCCCAGAAGGTCACAGAGGCCATTGGCATCATCAGCAAGATGATGTATGAAAACACAACTACAGGTAGGCCAGGGTGCTCTTCTGCAAGCCCTGGGCTTGGGGCTGGAAAACAGTCTTGCCTGCTCATACTTAGTGATGCCTGCCCCTGTGTTGTTATTGTATTTAAGATTTTACTTATCTTTCTGTGTATGAGTATTTTGCCTGCGTGTGTACCTCATGGAGGTTTGGTGCCTGTGGAGAGGAGTCAGAGCCTCTGAAACTGGAATTAGGAAGGGTTGTGAGCTACCATGTGGGTTCAGGAATCAAATCTGGGCCTTCTGGAAGAGCAGCCAGTGTTCTTAACCACTGAACCACCATCCAGTCTCTGATGCATACACCATTAAAGGGAGGGGGCATTTTACAGTTTACCTAGTTTAACCAGTGTTACGAGAAGGCGTTATAGCAGTCATTCTGGGGACAATGACAATGACCTCTACAGTCATGTTACTGTGTTACCAAGGGTTCTGTCTATGGGTACTGTGATATTTGCCAAGTGGATGGGTGACATTTGTATCTGTTCTCAGTGGTGCAGGAGGTGATTGAATTCTTTGTGATGGTATTCCAATTTGGGGTGCCCCAGGCCCTGGTTGGGGTACGCCGTATGCTGCCTCTCATCTGGTCTAAGGAGCCTGGTGTCCGGGAAGCTGTGCTTAATGCCTACCGCCAGCTCTATCTCACCCCAAAAGGGAACTCGGCCAGGTACATGGGCTCCTTGTCTTCGTCAGCTGTTCTGAAGTCAGCTAGCTTGTCACAGGATTTCCTGTCTCCTGAAGGAGGGTGTTCTTCTAGGGAAGTTCTGAACTGTATCAGGCTCAGGGTGGCTTTCTGCTGAGGCCTACTCCAAGTACTTATTTAAATAACTATTTAGATATTTAATAATCATAAACATTTAATAAATAAACACTTAAGTAACCTAACAGCCTATTTGCCAAGTTCAGCTTCCCAGTTTTTTGGTGGTGGTGGTGGTGGTTGTTTGTTTGTTTGTTGGTTTCTGGTTTTTTTGAGACAGAGTTTCTCTGTGTAGCCTTGGCTGTCATGGACTCACTTTGTGGACCAGGCCAGCCTCAAACTCACTACATGCTGGGATTAAAGGTGTGTGCCATCACACCTGGCTTCAGTTTCCCAGTCTTAGTGACCACTATCTGCTGTTTCCACAGAGCGATGGCCCAGACTTTGGTTCAGAACCTCTCTTTGTTGTTAGTGGATGCCTCCGTCGGGACCATCCAGTGTCTTGAGGAAATTGTAAGTCTGCTCTGTCTTCTCATTCAACACTTATCTTCAGTGAAACCAGTGCTTAAGTTACAGTAAAAAACACAAAGCCGATTTAGGAAAACGTAGTGAGTATTTGCCCTAGAATCAGCATGGTTAACAGCTGCAGTAGCAGAATATCATGCGGTTATGCCCAGCACTGTTCTTAGCAGCCTCGGCAGCCCCGGAGTGGTCCTGGGTTAGTAGAATAGGGATCTGTGAGGGAGGCTCAGGGACTTCTTGGCTGCCGTTAGTTATGCCGCGTGTACACTGTACGAGCTCCAGAAAAGATAGCAGTCTCTGTGTTTGTGGAGGTCACGGAGCTGCGTACAGGGAGAGCTCGGGCTTGCCCCAGTGAGGTGGTACAAGTTCAGTCAGATTGAGAGACGGAGACTGGAGGTGCGGTTGGGTGCCTTTCTGACAGAAACCGAAGGAAGTTCGATGCCCCAGCTGGAGAATGAAGAAATTTGTGGTCTGACTCAAGATCGTTATCTGCAGAAGATAATCAAGTTGAGGGTATGGGCCGAAACTAGATTGTGGAGGCCTCTGAATGCCTTCAAGTCAAAGGGACCCCAGTGTTTTAATGAGGTGAATTCCTGCCGGGGCATCTACACTGTAGGGAGGGGCACTGACTGCCGGGCCCAGCCTACTGATCTTCTTTCTGGGGAAAGAGAGGACCTGGTGGTGGCAACTGGCTTGATAGTGCCCAGGCTGGCTGCTGCTCAGGACCTCCATAGTAGGCAGAGAGGCTGCCTATCAAACACAGCCCAACTGGAGAAGAGCGAGGCACGGGGTAGAAGGTCTGCCCGAGGCTCCTGTAGGAGTACAGTGATGAGAGGACACACTCAGGCCTGGAGCAGTAGCCGTGGGACTCGGCGACCGACGTGAATGGATGCTGGCATTACTGGGAAAATGAGGAGGCGAAAAGGACAGTGGCCCCGTCATAGATAGGTTGGCTTTGCGCTCACAGTAGGAATACTTACCAGAAGCATCCAGAATGGTGGTCCATATAGAACTCAGAAGATCCATTTGAACGTGTTACTTTAGGGAGTACAGCTTTGCAGAGCGACACGAAGTAGGAAAGTGGAGGGTGGAGCAAGAAGCCCCTCCCCAATCTCCTGCCTTGCACCCCAGCCTTCTTCCTCTTCCATTCCCAAGCATCGGCTCCATCCAGGCTCTCCTCAGTGTTATCCTCAGACACGTAGACCCAGGGGGGACCGTTATTCTGAAGCGGACTTATTTTTCTTCTCTCCTCAGCTTTGTGAGTTTGTGCAGAAGGATGAGATAAAGCCAGCGGTGATCCAACTGCTATGGGAGCGGGCCACGGAGAAGGTCCCCTGCTCTCCTCTGGAGCGCTGCTCCTCTGTCATGCTTCTTGGCATGATGGCACGGTGAGGCTTAGACCCAGAAAGTAAATAGAATGGGGAAGGCAGGGAAGGTCTGAGCAGGCCCTCTCTTTCGGTAGTAGCAGTCTGCCCAGTTGAGCTTTCTTCAGGTTGGCTGCCTGGATCAAGAGAGTACCTGCAAAAATAAAATAAAATAAAATAGGGGGCTGGAGAGATGGCTCAGTGGTTAAGAGCGCCACCTGTTCTTCCAAAGATCCTGAGTTCAATTCCCAGCAACCACATGGTGGTTCACAACCACCTGTAACGTAACATGATGTGATGCCCTCTTCTGGCCTGCGGGTGTGCATGCAGGCAGAACACTGTATACATAAATAATTAATAAATAAATATTTTTAAAAATAAATAAATAAAATAAAGAGAGTGCCCGCCCACCACGGGCGGGTGATCCAGGATCCTGCCCCTGAATCAGGGCCTTTCTGTGGTGCTTCCAGGCCCTAGACACCCCACAATATGCTTCTAGGCCCTAGACACCCTACAATAGGTGCTGGTACCTTCCAGCATTGGCATTGTCTCCCACTGATCCTGCCTAGGGCTGCCTTTAACTGTTTTCCTTTCCCTAGAGGAAAGCCAGAAATTGTAGGAAGCAACTTAGACACCCTGGTGAAGATAGGGCTGGATGAGCCGTTCCCGCAGGACTACAGGCTGGCCCAGCAGGTGTGCCTTGCCATCGCCAGCATCTCGGACAGGAGGAAGGTAGGTGATAGGGGTGGCTGTGGCTCAGCTGAGGAGAGCGGAGAGCCTCCTGTCTGCCTTCCCCCGCTGGCATTCTGTTTTCTTCTCAGCCATCCCTAGGTGAACGTCCGCTCCCCTTCCGGCTGCCTCAGGATCATAGGTTGTTTGAACGACTTCGAGAGATGGTCACAAAGGGTAAGCTATCCAGAGGGCTACGCGGGTCTGCCTGGGGCCTTTCGCTGCAGTGACCAACTTCTTCTCTCTAGGCTTTGCTCACCCAGATCCCCTCTGGGTCCCGTTCAAAGAGGTAGCAGTGACATTGACCTACCAGCTGGCAGAGGGCCCTGAAGTGATCTGTGCCCAGATGTTGCAAGGCTGTGCAAAGCAAGCCTTGGAGAGGCTTGAGAAGAGTGCCACTGAGTCGTCGGACTCTAGTAAGTGGGCAGAGGCTTCATTGCTCAGGGACGGAGTGGGCAGGCAGTTTCTGCTTTTCCCGAAGGATCAGCAACCTCCGCCCCCGCCATCTTATCTCTGCTCAGGTTGATGTTGGCTAGTCACTGCCACATGTCCAACTCCTCCTGGTCCTAGTCTGAGTGGTTCTGGACGTTTGATGGGACTTTTTGCTCTTGTCCTTCCCTCTGCTTCAGAGGACACTGTGCCCATGCTCCCCACATTCCTGCTGATGAACCTGCTGTCGCTGGCTGGGGACGTGGCCCTACAGCAGCTGGTGCATTTGGAACAAGCAGTGAGTGGAGAGCTGTGTCGGCGGCGAGTCCTTCGAGAAGAACAGGAGCACAGGACCAAGCGCCCCAAGGAGAAGGTGAGTGAATGAGCGGCGACGTGCATCCCCCAGGTTTCTGTGGCCGCAGCTCAGGACATCACTTGTTAGGGATCCCTACTTCTGCCCTTATATTAAATGAAGCACCTGGCTTTCTGTTGCTGTTCCCTTGGGGAAAGTTAGTGTCCATAAAGATGGCACAGGTGCTGGGTTTGGTGGTGCACATCTAGTCACAGCACATGGGGAGGCAGAGGCAGGGTACATACAGACTGACTTGTATGCCTTAGTATAGGAAAGACAGAGTCCCCACTGAGGCACTGTGTGAACACACACAACACACCCCCCTTATCCGCCTGTGTTGCTGGCCTGTCACCTGGTGGGATCCTCTGTCCTCTTTGCTGGAGGCATGTTTGTCCTGTAGACAAATAAGACCGAATCTTGCCACAGTGGGATAAAAGCTGACTTTTGTGATCTTGAACCATTGTTGCGCCAGCATGATCCACTTATTTGCCACTTACAGTCAGTGGTGTCTTTGGACGGAGAGGTGTAGACTTGGCAACTAAAAAGCCTGTGGAGCCGGTGGTGGCGCACGCCTTTAATCCCAGCACTGGGGAGGCAGA
Organism: Acomys minous; assembly: GCF_964271855.1. Lineage (NCBI taxonomy): Eukaryota > Metazoa > Chordata > Mammalia > Rodentia > Muridae > Acomys > Acomys minous. The sequence continues at coordinate 21,388,215 of NC_140500.1, forward strand.
GGCAGGCGGATCGCTGTGAGTTCAAGGCCAGCCTGGTCCATAAAGCGAGTCAAGGACAGCCAAGGCTACGCAGAGAGACCCTGTCTCTGAGGACAAAAAAAAAAAAAACCCAAACAAACAAACTAAAACGCCTGTGGGCGTGACCTAGTTATCCCCTCATTCACTCATGAGTGCTTTCTTCTTATGGACATAGTTGGCATTTCTGCAGATGGTTTTATAAACTTCATCTTTAGATCTGTTCATGCAAATGATGTTATGCTAGAATAAAAAAGTGTCTTGTGGGCAGAGAGAGATGGCTCAGAAGTTAAGAGTGCTTCCTGCACTTGAAGAAGATCTGAGTTCAGATCCCAGAACATACGGGGTGGCTCTCAACTATCTGCGCCTCCAGCTCCGGGGAATCCACTGGCCTCTCCTGGCCTCCATGTACAGTGCATACATGTGGTACACTCATATACACGTAGGGTAGAACACTCAGAAAACAAAACAAAAAAAGTATTTAAAATTTGTCTTAAAGCAAGGTGATGTGATGCAGACCTTTAATCCCAGCTCTTAAGAGACAGAAGCAGGAGCTGGGCGTGGTGGCCCATGCCTTTAATCCCTGAAGGAAGGCAGAGGCAGGTGGGTCTCTGTGAGTTTGAGGCCAGCCTGGTCTACAAAGTGGGTCCAGGACAGCCAGGACTCTGTGGAACAGAGAAACCCTGTCTCAGAAAAAGAAAAAAACAAAACAAAAGAGACAGAGGCAGGCAGATTTCTGTGAGTTTGTGGCCAATCTGGGCTACGTAGAGAGTTTCAGGACATAAGAGCCTGCCTCAGAAAAGTCCTCACCCGAGATCCCTGTCTTCCTTCCCCTCAGAATACAAGCTCGGAAACAACCATGGATGAAGAGCTGGGGCTGGTCGGGGCCACTGCTGACGACACGGAGGCAGAGCTGGTCCGCAGCATCTGTGAGCAGGAACTGCTGGAGGGTAAGAAAGACTGCTGTGCGCCCTTCCCTCGGCTGCTACAGCCTGCCCCTAACCCGGAGCTGCCCTTCCAACAGGCAATCAGGTGCTGGCCGCCTTCATTCCACTGCTGCTTAAAGTCTGCAACAACCCTGGTGTATACAGCAACCCGGAGCTCTCCGCAGCTGCCTCACTGGCCCTTGGCAAGTTCTGCATGATCAGGTAGGGCCAGCTGGTTTTATCTCAAGGCAGATGAGATGAGTCAGCCTTCCTGCTTTCCTGATGGTTCTCTCTCTGCCCTCAGTGCCCCTTTTTGTGACTCCCAGCTTCGCCTTCTATTCACCATGCTCGAAAAGTCTTCACTCCCCACCGTCCGGTCTAACCTCATGGTTGCCACTGGCGATCTGGCTATCCGCTTCCCTAACCTGGTGGATCCCTGGACTCCTCATCTGTACGCCCGGTAAGAGACACTTCTCCTACCTGAGACCCAGGCAGAGTTCTGCTCTGGAGTGCATAGAACAGTGAGTCACAGACTCTGCCCCGGGCCTGTGGCTCTGATTGCTCCAGTGTCTGCTAGCTAGCCCACCTGTACAAGTGGGCCCTAAGTGGGCACTGTAAGGTGAAGGTTCCCTCTAAAGTGCTGCCTCCAAGCCTTGCTTTGTCCCTGACTCCAGCCTTCAATTCAGAATAGCAGTTGAGCTGCTTCTAAAAGGGTAGATCTTTGCATCGGGCCTTCGTACTCTCTTAAAGGTGTAAACTAGGGGTCTTGATCTCAGTGACTGGAGCTTTTATTCCTAGCCTCAGAGACCCAGCTCAGCAAGTGCGAAGGACAGCGGGGCTGGTGATGACTCACCTCATCCTGAAGGACATGGTGAAAGTGAAAGGGCAGGTGAGCGAGATGGCCGTGCTGCTCATCGACCCTGTGCCTCAGATTGCTGCCCTGGCCAAGAATTTCTTCAATGAGCTCTCCCACAAGGTGAGAGAAGCAGCTTGGAGCTTTCTGCAGAAAGTGTGTCGGTCACACTCGCCACCACCTCATCTCATCCTCTCTTTCTCCTATAGGGCAATGCAATCTATAATCTCCTCCCTGATGTCATCAGTCGCCTGTCAGACCCAGAGGGCGGGGTGGAGGAGGAGCCCTTCCACACCATCATGAAGTATGGCTTTCCAGACCCAGAGCGGCTTATGTGTGGCTAGCATACAGGCTTAGGAGCCAGGTCTACTTTTAATCCCAGCTCTGATTGGTTGACTGACTGATAAGCTGAGAATGAATAGGAATGAACTCAGGGCCTGGCATGCTCTAGGCAAGCACTCTTGCCACTGTCTTCAGCCCCAGATGGACATTTTAACTGTACCTTCTCCAAAAGTAACTTGGCCCCATTTGACTGTTTCCCCCTTGAGGCTCTTAAATAGGGCGAGGCTCCCAATATGGTAGGTTCCCAGTGGCAGTCACTAGATGGCAGCTGTTTTTACTTGCATTCCCAATAAAGGGAAGGAGACAAGAGGAACAGTGGTAGGCAGTGGCCAACCACGTTCTTCTAAAGCAAGGACAACGTGGGCGGGGCCGCGGCAGTGGATCCATGTTGCAGTCATGCCCTCCCTCTTCCTCATAGGCAGCTCCTCTCCTACATCACCAAGGACAAACAGACCGAGAGCTTGGTAGAGAAACTGTGTCAGCGCTTCCGCACAGCCCGGTATGCTGCCGTCTGGGGAGATCTTTGTGCCGACAGGGACCCATTGGAAGGAGTCCCTGGTAGCACCTCTGGGACTAAGGGAGATTGAAGCGGGAGGGTGTTTGTGCCTTACAAAGGCTCTCCGTTGTGCAGAACTGAGCGGCAGTACCGGGATCTGGCCTTCTGTGTGTCCCAGCTGCCCCTCACAGAGCGGGGTCTTCACAAGATGCTGGACAACTTTGACTGCTTTGGAGACAAGCTGTTAGATGAGTCTGTCTTCGGTGCTTTTTTGTCAGTTGTGGGCAAACTGCGTCGTGGGGCCAAGCCTGAGGGCAAGGTGAGTGGCCCAGGGTCTCTGGCCCTGTTGGGTTCCAATGCCGGTAAACACAGCCTGTTCCCCCTTAGTGCTCTGAGACTCACGTCTTAAACTTCCTGCTTTGCTTGCCTCACTACAGAAATGTAATCCAAGTGACTTAAGACAGTCTTTCTGTGCCAATTTCCTGGTCCCCTTTTAAAAAGCCATTTCCCATTTTTTTAGATTTATTTTCATTTTACGTGCATTAGTGCTTTGCCTCTGTATATGTCTATGTGAAAGTACCAGATCCCCTGAAAGTGGAGTTACAGACAGTTGTGAGCTGCCATGTGGGCGCTGGAGACTGAACCCATGTCTGTAAGAGAGGTCAGTGCTCTTAACTGCTGAGCCCTCTCTCCAGCCCTAGTAAAGGCCCTTTTCTTTCTTTCTTTCTTTTTCTTTGGGGCGGGGGGGGGGGGGGGGAGGACACACGTTTCAAGACAGGGTTTCTCTGTGTAGCCTTGGCTGTCCTGGACTCACTTTGTAGACCAGGCTGGCCTCAAACTCACAGCAATCCACCTGCCTCTGCCTCCCAAGTGCTGGGATTACAGGCATGCGCCACCACCGTGGGGGTGTGTGTGTGGGGGTGTGGGGGTGTGTGTGTGGGGGTGTGTGTGTGGGGGGGTGTGTGGAGAGATGGCTCAGCAGATAAGAACACTGTTCTTCCAGAGGTCCTGAGTTCAATTCCCAGCAACTACATGATGGCTCACAGCCATCTATACTGTAATCTGATGCCTTCTTCTGACATGCAGTGTACATACAGATACAGTACTCATACACAAATAAATAGATAAAATCTTAAACAAAAGATACGGTTTTGCTGTGTAGACCAGGCTGGCATCAAACTCAGACTCTCTGCCTCCTGTGTGCTGGTAGTAAAGGGGTCCCCACAAGCATAGGACTAGACTTCTTTACAGTAGCTTCATGTTTAAAGCAAAACTAAGTAGGGTTTCTATTTGTTCCTGCCCACACACACTCATGGCCTCTCCCCCTACCCCATCAATGTCTGTGTTGGGAACTATGTGGATTGACCTGGATGAAAAAGTCTGATTGAGTAACTGATGCCAGGTCAGTTCCCCCAGTCCAGTGTACACTGACCTGGGTTCACTGAATTCAGTGGCACATACGTGTCACTACAACCTACTGGACATTTTCACTACCCTAAGGCCACTCACTCCCCACCCCTGTGGTGGTGTCACTCGCTTGGAATCAGACAGCATGTAAGGATTTCAGATTGGCTCATTTCACTTAGAGTAAACATTTCTTTCTGTATCTTTCATGGCTATTTCTTTTTCAAACAGGGAGATAATATTTCCAGCCCTGTTTTTAACCTTTTTTTCCTCCCCTTCCAGGCTGTAATAGATGAATTTGAGCGGAAGCTTCGGGCCTGTCACACCAGAGGCATGGATGGAATAGAGGAGCATGAAGCTGGCCAAGGAGGCAGCCAGAGAGCCCTGTCTGCCAAGAAGCCCTCCACTGGTATGAGCGGCAAGCCCGCACTGGGCTCCCCACAAGTGCTTACCAACTTTTATCTTTTCCTTTGGGGTTTGTTTTGTCCAGAAATCATGTCTGCCTGCCTTTTCTAGTCTCAAGACAACAGCCTCTGACTTCTGTGGACTCAGACAATGACTTTGTCACACCAAAGCCTCGACGTACTAATCACCGTCGTCCAAATACTCAGCAGTGCAAGTCCAAGAAGAAAGCCAAAATTGTCTTCTCAAGTGATGAGGACAGCGAGGACGGTAGGGTGCACCCTCCAGGCAGCTGCTCACCTGGGGGTCTCCAGCAGGGCTCGCATGGGTGTAGATTCCTGCCTGAGTTGTCCCCGCTGGGTGGTTGGGCTGACAGCTGCAGTGTGCTTTGCATCTCTTTTTTGAGATGTGTTTCGAACCATCTTTGTGACTCAGCTTTTGTTCTATAATTCCTTGAATAGAACTTTCAGCAGAGATGACTGAAGAGGAGACACCCAAGAGAACCACCCCCATCCGCAGAGCATCTGCCCGAAGACACAGGTCCTAGGAGCTGCCTCTGTCTGTTCCTATCCCTGCTGTGCAGGGTGTCTTATCACATGATCTTGGATTCAGTCCCCCTGTGAAAAAATGTTTGTTGCTCCCTTGATTTTAACATGTAAATGGTCTCTGCATCCAAGACCTTTCTTTTAGAGCCTGTGTGACTATCGCCTAAACTTTCCAAGAGACAGTTGTTGCCAATCATTCTAACGAATAAATGTTTTTATATACTTTTAAGCATTCCGTCCTATGCTGATCTTTTTCTTTTTCTTTTTTTTTTTCAGATTTATTTATTATTTATATAGTATCCTATCCACATGTGTGGCCACACCTAGGAGAGGGCACCAGATCTGATTATAGATGGTTGTGAGCCACCATCTATGCTGGTGGTTGCTGGGAATTGAACTTAGGATCTTTGGAATAGCAGATAGTGCTCTTAACCTCTGAGCCATCTCTCCAGCCCCCTATGTAGGCTCTGTTTCTAACAATTAAACTTTATTATACAACCCAACTAGCTTACACAAGAGGGAAAAAAGGTTAAAGGGAAAAAAGAGTGAACCTTCCGGTATCCGTTCCATGGGACGGGTCCTTAGGTGTCTCTGGCCTGTGTGCTGGTCCAGCCTGTTTGCTGAGCCTGGTCTGCACCTGGTGCTGCTCTCCTCTCTGCCTGTCTGTGTCACGTGGGAAGGGCAGTCTCCCCCCCCCCCCCCCCTTGAGGGTCGATTAGAAAAACAATAGTCCAGGTGGAGTCTCCAGGTCTGCTTCCTGAATTCCAGGCCCAGGATGGCTCCACTCAGTCTATCATCAGGTATCCATGGGGTGTCCGAGGGTAAAGCCCGCCAAGACTGCTTTCCCTGTGACAAAGCTTACGGTCTTTCCCACACCCCTATGCTGGTCTTTTTCATCTTTCACATTAGCCCAGATTCAGGCAGCAGATAGAGGGTTACCAATCCAGAGAGACGCCTGGGCATCCTGGGGCTGTCCCCGGATCCTCGCGTACCCTCATTGCTTCATCTTGGCACAACTGGTGAGATGTCACTGTAGAGAATTATGTGGTTTCTAGATTCACATACTTACTCAGTCTGGGGTAGATCTGGCAATACCTAGAAACATCATAGCCTTGTGGGGCAGGGAGCTGCTGCAGGCACCCAGTCAGGGAAGGCCTTGGAGGATGGGATCCTCCATGCTGAGTGCACCCCACAATACACCATGTCAGGGGTGTGCAACTTGAGAAACACTGCTCTAGACCTAGGGTTTATTTCCTCCGTGTGCCCTATCTCATCCCAGAAGATGGGCAAATGGCTCAGCCTGGCTGACGGCAGAGACCATGAGCCCCCCTCAGCTCTGTGTCCATCTCCCAAAGAGTCAGTCCTGACTTCGCTGTGCGAAGGGGTCTGTGGGAGGTCCAGATGCTCAGCTGCAAGCCTTGCTGTCTGCTGAGTCACTTGGGACCGGAGGCCTGCTGCTGTTTCTGCTGTCATGACAACAGCCTCTGAAATGTTCCCTACCTCTTATATGTGTGGTGGGGAACAGTAATGGCAGATGATAGGCGTGAGGCAAAAGGGAAGATGCACCTCAGAAACACATAGAGGGACCGGAGACCTTTCTGTGGTTAAAGGGTTAATGCTGCGGACGGAGCTTCTGTAAGGAGGAAGGCAGAAAAGGGTCAGAGCTGAGTCTGAGATGCCTCTGCTCCCCAGCACCACACTGGGACCACTCTTACCCTCTCCATCCTGTCTACTTGGCCTGTTCCCCACTCATGGAAAGCCTGGGCACGGGGCCACACAGCTGTCAGTCTCACCCAGCCTTGGCTCTGAGGCCCCAAAGAGGTAGGGCAATCCCCGAAGGGCAAGGAGCCAGGACTGGATTTGGGGTACAGCCCAGTGCTCTCCCTGCCTTTTAAGCAAAGGTTATCACCAGGCCAGCTAAAGTTAGCAATAGGCACTTCAGCTAGAAGAGCAGGGAGCTGGTGTCAGGTTGCACTGGCCTAGCAGAGAGGCCCAAAGGATCCATCCCCCTGCCCATGTGCTCCCAAACCCTTGCAAGCGCTCAGAAACCACCCTTTCCAACCTCCCTACCCTTCTGAATAAAGAAAGCCTATTCTCCTCACTTGTGGGAAGAGGCTGTTTTGGCTCAGGGCACAATACCTCCCCTTCCCCCCTTCCCCCTTTCCCCCCTTTCTGGTCTCCCCCAGAATCCTCGAGGGCAGCCAGGGAAGGAGCGTCCCTGGCCGCAGGGCCAGTCGGCACGTCCCAGGACAGGGAGGGACTTCCGCCCTCACGTCCAGCTCTCCACCCTGAGGCTGCAGTAGGTGAAAGGGGGCAGTGTCTCCTAGCCTGGGCGGTACTACTGTCCGGTTCCAAGGAGGGATACTATAGAAGATCTGGCCTCCTCCAACCCAGCTCTCAACGGGGATGCCGTCCTTAGCCAGGGGCCCCAGCAGAGGCCTCAATTTTCGGTTCTCCAGGCTGCAGGGCATCCCGATCTGATCTATGGCGTAGGAATCTGCCCCTCAGGCCTCCTCCTTTCCCCTACAACCCTGAGTACACAAGCCAGGACTCCGGAAAGCCAGGAGTAAGGGAGAGGGGAAAACGAGGCTGTGAAGGGAGGAGACAAAGTGCCCCCCCTACACATATCTAGGACCTTCTGCTTTTTTTTTTTTTTTTTGCTTGTGTCACTACCGAAGAACAACGAGGAGAAGATCCTCGACTTTTCCACAGCCCTTTCAATAAAAAGGTGAGGGTCGATGGTGCCGCCATGGGCAGACCCACACTTCTCCATTTCTGTTCCTGCAGTTCCCAAGGTCCTCCCATTTTATTCGAGAAGCAACTTTCAGGTCTCTGGGCCCTGGATGTCCTTGGTGCACACCGGGCCCTCGTCCTTAAGTCCATAGTCTGTTCCCCGAGTCCTATCCTCGGAATCATCTCCGGGTCACCTCCCCAGCGGGCCAATCTCAGCTCCCCTCCCCCCTCTCAGTCCGGAGCCCACACGTTTGGTGCGTGCACATTTCAAAAACGAGGCGGGTCCAAAGAGAGGGGGGAGGGCAATGAGGGAAAAAAAAAAACCCGAGAGCGGCCCAGCTACTCGCGGCTTTACGGGTGCACGTAGCTCAGGCCTCAGCGCCCTTGAGCTGGGACTGGATGAGCAGGGCCGGAGGCGGGGCGCGCGTCATCAGCTCCCCCCCACCAACCTGGTTCCTATAAATACAGACTGCCGCTCTCCCTGGTGCTCTCTGCTCCTCCCTGTTCCAGAGACAGCCGCATCTTTTCGTGCAGTGCCAGGTGAAAAAACGCAGAGTGGGCCGCAGGAGGCCAGGGGAGGTCGGAAGTTGAGAAGGGGGAGCATGCTGGCGGGGTCTAGGGGCGCTGTTGCAAGATCCGCTGTCCGACCCGGGGCTCCGCATTGCAGGGCCTGGGGAGGACGTGATGGGGCGCGCGGTAGGAATGGAGGCAGCGAGGGGGGGATGGGGCGCTTCGGGCCACGCTGATCTCATTTTCTTCTCCCGCAGCCTCGTCCCTTGACAAGATGGTGAAGGTCGGAGTAAACGGGTGAGTTCTAGGGTGGGGCTCCGGGCCCCGCTCCGTTGCGTATGCAGGTCTGGCTGGCTCCGGAACTTTGCAGTAGGGTGAGGTGATGGATGGGGTGGCCCAAACACCCAAGGAGACCTCAAGGTCATCACTCGGACCTGGCGAAGGCTCCGGCCTCGCGCTAGCAGCCCCCAGCTGTTGCGCCTCGTCTAACTCCGCCCTTAGCGGGGGGATGAACCGCCCGGTGTCTTCACTAATAGGAGGACCAACCCCCGCGCGCCCGCTCAGGATCCATTCCCCTAATCCCCTGGCTGGGGCTTCTTTCTTTACTTTCGCGCCCTGAGGAGTCACGTGCCAGAAGGGAGCCCCTCCCCCACCTCCTCCGTCCCCTTCCTCTAGGTCGCTGGCACCGGGGATGGGAGGTGCATGCCTTTGCGCATCATCTCCCAAGGACTTCCCTTAGGGTAACCGGCCGCCGCCATGTTGCAATCGGGAAGGAAATGAATGAACCACCGTTAGGAGAGCTTCGGCCTTCCTCCTCCCTAGCTTGTGACTAACCTTCCCACTCCTCCCTCAGCCGGGTGGAGTCTCTATCCTGTAAGCCAGGTGATGCAAGGCTTCCGTGCTCTCAAGAGAGTTCTCCCTCACGAGCCGTCTCATATTATTAACCTTAGAGCAGCCTGCGAGCCTCGTTTTCCTCAGGCATGATGCATTTTCTAGATTATTTTCTGAGAGTCGAAGTGGACTTAACAGAGGTCCACTCGTCCTCCCAGCTCCAGAGGTGTGGTAGCAATGGCGTAGTGCAAGTGGTGGGTGGGGGGGGGGAGGGCGGCGAGAAGCTGAGTCATGGTGGTTCTGAAAAAGAAAATTTCCACCGCGAAATGGCTCCTGTGGTAGCAGCCCCTTCACTCTTAACACTGACCAAACCCTATAGGCCAAGGCTGTAAAGGTCACTAAGAGGATTGGGTGTCCCTGAGCCTCAGAATCCTGCCCATCTTCCCATTCCCTCTAGAAACCAGATCTCCCCCGCTCCACCCTAATCTGCGGTTAAATTTAGCTGTCTGACCTTTCTGTATCTGGGGTCTGAGCTGGGCTCTCCCCTGCCCTGCTCGCCCCTAGAAACATCTGTTGCTCCCAGTCTGGTTTTCAGCTAGGAGAGACAGGTGCTTCGCAAATCAGCCCTGGGATTAGGGCTTGGGAAACCCACTGGCTTTCTCTGCCTCTCTTTAGTAGGAGGGACTTGCAGGAAGCAGGTGGGTTAGCTCTGGCCTTCTGGCCTTTGCCCTTTGAGCTTGGTGATGCTGAGTGCACAAGTTTGTCCTGTGGAGGGGGGGGGGCGGTGTAGCCTGAAGCCCAGCCAGGCTGAAACAAGTTTCCCAGGGCATGGGTGGTGCGGGTGATGAATGCCATGTGCCGAGCCTGTGCCCAAGCTGGGCCCTTGCCACTTCAGAGACTCGAAATGGCTTGTGGGGGGTGGCGGGGGTGAGGTGCTGGGCAAGGCTTGGAGCCTGGTCATCTCTTAGGACAGTAGAGGGACCTTTGCCGTATGGCTGGGGTGTAATAGCCCTGGCAGCGGAGGTTGCTCAAGAAAGATAAAATCACCTCTTGGGACTTTCTTGAGGTGTGGGGGTGGTCTGTATTTGGGTTCTATGTCTAAGCATTTAGCCAGTTTTATCAAAGGAAATTCTGAACAAGGCTTACATTCTAATACTGTGCTGAGTCTCCATAAATTGCCCTTGTGACGTGTGCTACTGTGGGTTCTCCACACCTATGGGACAGTTGCATCCTGCCTTCTGCAGAACATAGGTTGGCCCTCGTGCTCACTATAGGCCCATGAGTTCTCTGGTCCCAATTCACCTTTCTTTTTGCTCTCAGATTTGGCCGTATTGGGCGCCTGGTGACCAGGGCTGCCTTCACGTCTGGCAAAGTGGACATTGTTGCCATCAATGACCCCTTCATTGACCTCAACTACATGGTCTACATGTTCCAGTATGACTCTACCCACGGCAAGTTCTGCGGCACGGTCAAGGCTGAGAACGGGAAGCTTGTCATCAACGGGAAGGCCATCACCATCTTCCAGGAGTATGTGTGGGAGGTAGACAGGATGGTTTGAGGAGATAACTTAGTATGGGATGGCTCTCCTGTCATGACCTTTGTCCTGTTCCCCATCTGTAGGCGAGATCCCGCTAACATCAAATGGGCTGATGCTGGTGCCGAGTATGTTGTGGAGTCCACTGGTGTCTTCACTACCATGGAGAAGGCCGGGGCCCACTTGAAGGGTGGAGCCAAAAGGGTCATCATCTCCGCCCCTTCTGCTGATGCCCCCATGTTTGTGATGGGCGTGAACCAGGAGAAGTATGACAACTCACTCAAGATTGTCAGTAATGCTTCCTGCACCACCAACTGCTTAGCGCCCCTGGCCAAGGTCATCCATGACAACTTTGGCATTGTGGAGGGACTCATGGTATGTAGATTGGGGACAGGGACAGCTCACAGCCATGAATGGATCCTCTTTGGGGTTGGGGGTGGGTGGGTGCCCTTCACTCAGTGCCTCCATGTTTTCCAGACCACAGTCCATGCCATCACTGCCACCCAGAAGACTGTGGATGGGCCCTCTGGAAAGCTGTGGCGGGATGGCCGTGGGGCTGCCCAGAACATCATCCCTGCATCCACTGGTGCTGCCAAGGCTGTGGGCAAGGTCATTCCAGAGCTGAACGGGAAGCTCACTGGCATGGCCTTCCGTGTTCCCACGCCCAACGTGTCCGTCGTGGATCTGACATGCCGACTGGAGAAACCTGTACGTCTGGGGTGGCTAGGTAGGGTCATCTCCAGCAGCATAATGGTGAGCCTGGGACATGATTAATTGTCTTGAATTCTGCCTTTACCAGGCCAAGTATGACGACATCAAAAAGGTGGTAAAGCAGGCATCTGAGGGCCCACTGAAGGGCATCCTGGGCTACACTGAGGACCAGGTTGTCTCCTGCGACTTCAACAGCGACTCCCACTCTTCCACCTTTGATGCTGGGGCTGGCATTGCGCTCAATGACAACTTTGTAAAGCTCATTTCCTGGTATGTGAGTAGAGGGGGTGGGAGACAAGCTTTTTAAAGTAACTTGGGGTTTGGTGCCCCCTGGTGGCTAGCTCAAAAAAAAAAAGCCTTTACTAACAGTCCTCAATATATATATTCTAGGTATGACAATGAATTTGGCTACAGCAACAGGGTGGTGGACCTCATGGCCTACATGGCCTCCAAGGAGTAAGAAGCCCTGGACCCCACCCCCTACCCCAGCAAGGACACGAGAGCGAGAGAGAGGCCCTCGGCTGCTGAGGAGTCCCTGTTCCAACTCTGCCCCTGACACTGAGTATCTCCCCTCACAGTCTCCATCTTAGACCCCAGTATAATGGGAGGGGCCCAGGGAGCCCTACTCTCTTCAATGCCATCAATAAAGTTCACTGCACCTACTTTTGTGTTTTGTTCATTTTTGAGACGGGTTTTTTTTTTTTTTTTTTTTTTTTTTTTTGAGACAGAGTCTCTCTGTGTAGCCTTGGCTGCTCTGGACTCGCTTTGTAGGCCAGGCTGGCCTCAGGAGGAAGCTCAGGCAGCTTCCTTTGTGGCAGTCTGGAGGGAAGCTCTAGAGGAGATTAAGAAGGCTCCACCTCCACCCTTTTGTGCATGTATCTTTATTGTCTCTTGAGCCCAGCTGAGTGCTAGAGTCCAGGGCCACGTTCTAGTCATGTCTCTGATAACCTGAGGGGTTGGGGTTGGACAGTGCGGAGTTTGAGAAAGCTCTATGTGGCCTTTATCTGCAAACAATGATTAATTGTACCCAGGCCTCCAGGCATTAGGTGAGCCTGGAGGGTTCCCAGGACAGACTAATGCTTCAGTGAAGGGGGCTAGTCCAGCTCTCCAGGTGTGGGCCTTTGTAGGTGCTTTGGTTCTGGGGCAGTGACTTGTAACTGGTACCTCACCGTGTTTGTCAGAGATGAAGATATCTGCAGAATGCTTAAAACAGTGACTCAAAATTGCTTGATAAATATTCATTTTCATTACTTTTAAAGATTCCATTCAAACATCAACCCTGCATTGTCTCCTGAGAAAGTCTGACTTCTCCCTAGGTCAAGACACCTTAATCTGTTAATTTTGCAAATGCCATTGGAGGCATTGGTTCTCTTAGCTGATCCGTGGAGAAACTGACCTGAACATAACACACATGGAGGTGGCAGCTTCACCTCTTCCTCTCAGAGGTCACACTGAGTCCCCTTTGTGTGCACTTCCCAAAGGAGGGGGGCTGCACAACTACAGTGACTGCACACGGGTGGCTGTGAGCACTTAGACAGAAAGCCTGGCACCTTGCCTCCCTGAGGCCTTTCTAGGGAGCAAAGCCCTCCAACGGTACATGATGCACAAACCCCTAGGGACTCCCAGTGGAATCAGCTTCACACCAGTGCCTAGGCCAGTTAGCACCAGTACAAAACTCTAAGACACCCAAGGAATACAGGCAGGTCCCATAATCGCATTCCTTACAAAATGGGGAAGGGGAAGGGATCCCAAGTGTTCCGGCAGCATTTCAAAGATGGAGAAGTAGTGAATGGGAAGGCAGGTGTCCCCAGTGTGGTAGGGGTTCTCCAGGAAGGGTGGGGCCAAGCCAGATACCCCAGAACCCTAGGGAGGACAAAGCCCCAGGGCCAGGCTTCATGCAGTGGCCCAAAAGACAGTCTTCTGCAGACCTGCACCTCAGTGAGTTTTGGGGAACCAGGCACTCACTGGTCCCTATCTCATGGAGCTATCAGATGAGACATCTCGATCGGAGTCCTCAGTTTCGCTTGGCGGTGGCGGCGGGTCGCTAAGCGGGACCGCAGTGAAAGCAGGAGACTTTCTAGAAGAAAACACCAGATGTCACCTTGGGGCAAGCAGGAAGCTGGTGAGGCTAGCATGCCTTCATTCTCATAGCCTATCTTGTGGGGTAAAGGGGGGTGCCAGGCAGGAAGTGGGGAGGGAAGACAGACTTATATATTCAACAGTTCCCCTCCTATTTTGGAGGCTCTGAGAGGCTGAGAGATGAAACAAGTCTGAAGTCACAGCATGGAGATGCTCCCTGGGCCCGCATGTGCTGATAGGGCCCTCGCTTCTGGTCCAGGTATAACCTGGTATGTATGGAGGGTGAGGGCTGCCTCACTATGTTGCCAAGGCTGACCCCAACCTCCTGGGGACAAGCAATCCTCTCGGCTCCAAAGTAGCTGGGGTGACAAGCAAAAGCCACTAAACCCAGGAAGCATGCACACTACATCCAACTTAATGTAACATGAGGGCTTGGGTGGGGTTTTTTTTTTCCTTTGAGACTGGGTCGGCAGGCATTCCTGGCTTGCCTGGAACTCTATACAGAGGTGAGGCTGATCCCCTGCCTGTTGCTCCTATGCGTTTGAATGACAGGACGTGCACTACCACACTTGGCTTCTGTAGGTCCTTGGATTTTGTTTGTTGTTGCTGTTTGTTATGTTTTGTTTGAGACAAGGTTTTGCTGCTGTAGTCCAGGACAGCCTAAAACTCAAGACACACCTACCACCTTCCAAGTACTGGATTCCAGACATGTATGCTCTGCCTGGGATACAGGTTTGGTTTTTAATGTGTGTGTGTGTGTGTGTGTGTGTGTGTGTGTGTGTGTGTGTATACATACATACATACATACATACATACATACATATATACATACATAGGGCCTCACACAGGCTAGACAAGTACTCTAACCACTGAGCTATATTCCCAAACCGCAAATTTACTCTTACACACAGTCAAACGCATAGATTATGATTCTGACTAGGATAAAAACTTGGCTTTGAGCCAGGCGTGGTGGCCCACGCCTTTAATCCCAGCACTTGGGAGGCAGAGGCAGGCGGATCGCTGTGAGTTCGAGGCCAGCCTGGTCTACAAAGCGAGTCCAGAGCAGCCAAGGCTACACAGAGAGACCTTGTCTCAAAAAAACCAAAAAAAACAAAACAAAAAAACAACTTGGCTCTGTATCTCTTTGTTCCCTGCCAGGCTTAGGCTCTCAGACACTCAGAGCCGGAACCCTGGCAGGTTTCATCTGGTAGCCAAGGGAGGGAAAGGAAGCTCTCAGTCTGGGCCACACCTCCAGGTGCCTCCAAGGACAGCTTCACAGAAAACAGGTGTGACCTGGTCACTCGCTGCCCACAGGCCAGCAGGGCCCTGTCGCACCTTTCTTCCTTGGAAGAGTGATGCGGGCCTGTTCAGGGCAAGCCCTTACCGGTCTCCTGACCGTGTGATGAGGCGGCGGCATTGCCCTTACCGGTCTCCTGACCGTGTGATGAGGCGGCGGCATTGCCCTTACCGGTCTCCTGACTGTGTGATGAGGCGGCGGCAGGTCTCCATCTGCACGTCCAGGCCCCGCTTCATGCTGCACATCTCCATATACTCATGCAGGTGTCGGTTCATGTCATTCTTGGCTGTGGCCAGTTCCAGCTGCAGCAAGGTAGGGTCAAGGAAGAAGGTGACCAAGGTTAGCAAAGCCAGGGCAGGCAGGCATCAGAGCCCCAGCCAGGCCCCGGGGAGCCAAGCGGCCATAGTTAAAAGCTTAGCCTTCAAAAGAAACCAAACAGGAGGCAAAACACATCAAGTACACTACAACTGCTTGTTTTCCCTAGACTATGGGAGCGGGGGAGGGTGGGGGGTTGGTAATTGGCCCTCACTCTGCAAGGGCTCAGGACAGCTCTCCGCACTCAGCCCTTTCCTGGGAACTTCTACCCCTCCTGCCACCCAAGAATCAGTGGGATGCCTGAGGTTGGTTTGGTTTTGTTTCGTTTTGTTGAGATAGGGTTTCTTTCTGTGGCCTTGGCTGTCCTGGACTTACTCTCTACACCAGGCTGGCCTTGAACTCACAGAGACCCACCTGCCTCTGCCTCCCAAGTGCTGGGATTACAGGCGTGCGTCACCATGCCTGGCTACAGGGGTTCTTTTTAAGAGACCAATAAGAGCATGGTAGTGTGAGCACGCCCTTAGACACTCAGGAGGTGAGGCAGGAAGATCAAGTCAAGGCCAGTTTGATATAAACCTAACATCTAAATAGTAAAATCTGGTCTCAAAGGGGGCAGGAGAGAGGACTCGCCAAATGGCTCGGTGGGTAAGGCACCACCGCACATGTCTGGCAATCTGAATTTTATACCAGGGACACACATAGTAGGAGACCCAATTCCAAACTGTTCCCTGACCATGGCATGTGGATGGAGACACACACACACACACACACACACACACACACACACACACACACACACACACACACACACCATCCTCATCCTCATCATCATCACAACAGCAACTTTAATTTTTTAAGTGTTTAGAGGTCTGGAGACTTGGAATGGTAAGATGCTTGCCTGGCATGCAACAGAACCATGTTTGACCTCCAGCACCACAGAAGCTGGGCCTGTAACATGTCTGTCATACCAGCACTAGGGAGGTGCAGGTATAGGTCAGATCAGATCAGAAGTTGAGGGTCAGCCTGGTCTATAGCAAGTTTGAGGCCAAGCTGGCTATGAGAGACTCGGTCTCATTAAAAAAAAAAAAAAAAGTCTGCAGATGTAGCTCTGTGAAGAGAGCTTCAGTTCCTAGGGCTCCCCAAAGAGAAAGACAGAGAGTACGGCTGGGGGCGGGGGTGGTTGGCAATGTGGGCAGGACAGAGTGGACTTCACTGGCATGAGCAGAAACAGACTATGGGATGCCTCCTTCCTGGGTTTCTCTGGCTCAGCTTACCTTGGTTCTGCATAGTGCACAGGCCTCCCCCCCCCCCTGACTTGTGAACACAGCACCTCAAGGCAGTGGCCTTGACCCCTTCGCATATCAGATATTTACATTCCAATCCATAACTGTAGCAAACTATAGTTATGACGTAGCAACCTAAGAGTTTTATGGTTGGGAAGTCACCGTGTCATGAGAACCGCTGCTTCAAGGGCAGCCAGGGTCCAGCTCACCTCTCCATCTCTGCCACGGAGCCCTCCCTCAACAGGAGCTAATTCACTGTGGAGTCTTCCAAAGACTCACGGTAATGGCGGAAGCCCAGCTGGCTGTTTATAGCGTTTCATTCCACTTTGTTTTCTCGCTCAAACCCATTCCCCCACATAAGAGAGACTTCCAAACTGAGTGATTACAAGATGTACCCTGATTTCAGAAGCTTCACATGAAAGAAATGGGGGGGGAGGTCTCGGCATTAAGAAACGTCCTCTCCCAGAGCTGTCTCTGCAGCTAGGTTTGGAGGCAGAGAAAGTAGGCTGAGGGGGAAAGTATGTAGGCCAGAGACAATCTGCTGCCTCTCTTTGTTTTGGGTACAAAGGCCAGGGGCCAGCCGGGGAGAATCAAGCTGCTGTGGGGCAATGTGCTTGGCTGCCTGAGAGCAGACTGAAGCCAGAAGAGTGGCCGCAAAGCATGAGAAGAGGCAGCAAGGAAGCCACCCGCAACAAACGCGACCTGGACAGAGGGTGAGAACGGGCAGAGAGGAGGAAATGAACCCCAGGGGCAGACAAAGAGGGCAGCCAGGACAGTGGCATTCTGGGGCATCGGGTGGACAGCTGGGCTGGAAGCCATCCTGGAGATGGCTTGAAGGGTGCACTTGTTCCCACAACAGACTGCGCCACCAGTGAGAAAACTATGATCCTGCATCTCAGAGGTCAGCTGCCACCTACACACACACACACACACAGACACACACACATACACACAGACACATACACACACACACACACACACACACACACACACACACACACACACACACAGACACACACACACACACACACACACACTTCTTCCTCAGGAAGACTGCAGGAGATGCGGGAAGAACCCATTATTCTGGGAGCCAGAAGTGAAGCAAAAACGGACTCTCGGGGCATAAGGCAGCGCAGTCTCTTCCCTGAGTGTCCTTGTCAGCCTAACTTACACATAGAAGGGGAAGACTCACATTCTAGAAGCCATCTTCACCAAGTCACCCCCCAATTTCCAGACTAAGTGTGGGAGATCAGAGGGGTAGAGGTGGACAGGAGAGGGTCAGGGCCAAGGACAAAAACCCCCACCCACCACTCAGCCTTCCTGCCAGTATTGGGGCTGACCCACCTCTATCTCTGTTTTTCCCTTCGAGACAGGGTTTCTCTGTGTGCAGCCTTGCCTGGCTTCACTTTGTAGGCCAGGCTAGCCTGCCTCTGCCTCCCAAGTGCTGGGATTAAAGGTGTAATCCACCCCCGCCCACAGCTAGTTTACCTCTATCTCAGTAACCCTGAGATCAAAGGTCACAAAAATAGAGGTCCAAAGGCACCCAGGTCCACCCCAGGAGCTACCAAAGCTACCAAGTGAGCGTCCTTTGCCTTTTGTCTCACGTCATTCTTCCTGCAGAGTACAGAACTTACAAACAGCTTTTTTCTTTTTTGTTTTGTTTTGTTTTTTGAAACGAGGTTTCTCTGCATAGCCCTGGCTGTCCTGGAACCGGCTCTGTCCTCGAACTCACAGAGATCCTCCTGCCTCTGCCTCCCAAGTGCTGGGATTAAAGGTGTGAGCCACCACCACACCGACTTTTCTGTGGTACTGGGATCAAATACAGGGCTTTATGCACATTAGGCAGGCCAATTGAGGCCCAGCCCCAGCCCAGGATGCTCTTTTCTGTTTCACCAGATCCTGTATACAGTTAGTCATTTGTGGTCTAAAGAAGAACCACAGAAGGGAGGCAGGCCCTATCACTGTGCGAAGCCCCCCTACCTGGCTGATGGTATAGAAGAAACTGAGCCTCAAGTCTACCAGCCAAAAGGGGTGGACACAAGCCAGGGAGGGAAGGCAGGGAGGAGGAAAGAAAGGGGCCGTCGCATGGCCATTTGATGTGTGCTGGGACACTGCAAGCACAGGTAAATAACTTCCAAAGTTTCTTCTCAAAACGCAGAGTGAGCCCCATGGGCACAGAATATACCACAGGGCTTGCAGGGAGGCTGGTGGCAGAGTCTCCTGCCTCATTCCTACGTCAGTGTCCAATACACGCCCACTTTACTGTCCTCTGACAGAGGCCTCCTTCCTGCAGTCCCCCAGACCTGCCTGCAGCCCAGCAGGACACCCACATCCATCACCATCCATAAAAGACTCCCTAAGGCTCAAAAATGAAAAGGGAGACTCCTCCAGGAGCTCAAGGGCTGAGCCAAGGTGACAGGAGTCCCTCTGAGTGCCACAGCACTGGGGTGTGTCCGGTAATATGGGGTGCACGCTAGGGCATGTCAACATGCACGATCCTGTCCTAAGTGGCATGTGTCTCATTCTGTCTGATTGTCTTAATAACCGTGCCTGCTGGAAGAGATTACATAAATCTCCATTTGACAAGTAAAGAGGGCTGGGTGTGGTAGCCCACGCCTTTAATCCCAGCACTCAGGAAGCAGAGGCAGGCAGATCGCTGTGAGTTCGAGGCCAGCCTGGTCTACAAAGTGAGTCCAGGACAGCCAAGGCTACGCAGAGAAACGCTGTCTCAAAAAACAAAAACAAAAACAAAAAACAAACAACAGAAGGGTAAAAATAAATAAATAAATAAACACACAGGCCCACGATTAGCTAGCATGGTAGGAAACATCTGGAACCCCAACAGGCTGAGGCAAGAGGAGTGCCTCAAAACTGAGGCCAGCCTGGCTGCAAAGAAAAACCCTGTGTTGGGGCTTTGAGAATCGGCTCAGTCTTTAAGAATATTCTGTGCTCTTGCAGAGAACCCGGATTTGTTTCCCAGCACCCAGGTCAGGTTCATAGTCACTGCTGGCCTCCAGGACATGCACACATGAAATATTTAGACACAGAAAGAAAAAAAAATGAAAGGGGCTGGAGAGGTGGCTCAGAGGTTAAGAGCACTGACTGCTCTTCCAGAGGTCCTGAGTTCAAGTCTCAGCAACCACATGGTGGCTCACAATCATCTATAATGTGATCTGATGCCTTCTTCTGGCCTGCAGGTGTACGTGCAGGCAGAGCACTGTATACATAATAATAAATAAATAAATCTTTAAAAAAGGAAAAAAGGAGCCAGGCGTGGTGGCGCATGCCTTTAATCCCAGCACTTTGGAGGCAGAAGCAGGTGGATCTCTGAATTCTAGGCCAGCCTGGTCTACACAGCAAGTTCTAGCTAGGGTAGCCAAGACTACAGAGAAACCCTGTCTCAAAAGAAAGGAAGAAACAAACAAACAAAAAGATCAAAGGGCTCAGCAGGTTAAGGCATGTGAGCTACAAAGCCCAAAAGACCTAAATTCGATCCCTGGTACCCACATGATAAAAGGAGAGAACTCACTCCCACAAGGTGTCCTCTGACCGCCACACACATACCATGTCATGCACATGCTCCCTCCACCCGATACATGCACGCACTCACACACACACACACACACACACACACACACACACACACACACACACACACACACACACACGCAAGTAAAATAAATAAAATAAAAAGAAGGCTGGAGAGATGGCTCAGAGGTTAAGAGCACAGGCTGCTCTTCCAAAAGTCCTAAATTCAATTCCCAGCAACCACATAGTGGCTCACAGCCATCTATAATGTGATCTGATGCCCTCTTCTGGCCTGCAGGTGTACATGCAGATAGAGCGTGTGTATATATATATATATAATTTTTCCCTAAATAAAATAAAATCAATAGAAATAAAGAAAAGAAGACAAAAGACTTGTTCCAAGTGGTAACAGAGCCAAGATTTGAACCTACATCTACCTGCCTCCAGATCTTGAGGTCTCAAGGACCTGCAAGAAATACCACAACCGAGGGGAGTCACTCCTGTCAACAGATGGACGCTCCCGGTGTTGAGGTCCAGCAAGGAGGAAGCCAGCGGCACAGCTGGGAAGCCCTCCCCCACTGCCCACGCCCTTACCTCTATCTGGTCAATGGTTTCCTGGTACTCCTTCTCCCGCGTTTTGAACAGGGACTCCGTATCTTTAATGACCTTCTCCAGACTGTCCTCCTGCTGCTGGGGAAAGGGAAGCGAGGGGCGACCAAGCAGGGAGGGGCAGGACAGGGGCAGGAAGAGAGAGAAAGTCTGGTTAGAGGGACTGGAAGAGAGAGAAGGCACGCAAACAGAAATGCGGAGAAGCCAGGGCAACAGGAAAGCCACACTGGGGACAGAGCATGAGAAGGGGAGGCAGGGGACAGAGGCAGAGCCTGAGGGGCCTAAGGCCAGGATGGGAGGTTACCTCTCCCTGGGCCTCTGCGGCTGCCATGGCATAGCCTGAGAAATCCTCCCAAAGTAGCAAGGTCTCCTCAGTCTCCTCCCAAGTCAGGCTGTCACAGTCGTCCTCAAAATCATACTCCCTCCTAGAGACAGGGAGCCCGTGTGTCAAGGGGGCTGGGGCCTGAGGGGGCAAAGGGCGCTATGGGAGCTCCGGCCTCAGAGGAACTAGGGTGCAACTAGTGAGGTCAGCTGGGGTGAACCTGTGGGCTGGCCTCAGGGGCGTGGGGGTGTCAAGGGCGCATCTGGTGAGGGCAGCTGGCCTCAGGGGCCTGGGGGGGGGGTGGTCTGGGGGCACATCTGGCATCTGATGAGGGCAGCTGGGAGGGACCTGTGGCTGGCCTCAGGGGCCTGGGGTGGGGGTGGAGGGTCTGGGGGCACATCTAGCATCTGGTGAGGACAGCTGGGAGGGACCTGCGGGACTCACAGCTGGCTGAGCATGCGCTGCATCTCCTCGTTGATGCTGAGGGCTGTGGTCTCCTCCTCGTCACCCTCAGGCTGGCGGGGCCCATCACTCTCCGACAGGGAGGTGTCCTCCTCCACAGCGGCCTTGCGCTCCCGCTTCCGCCCCCCCATGGACGGGACCTTAATGGGAGACAAGTGTAGAGACTACAGAGGCGAGGCCGGGTGCATGAGGCAAGGGCGGGCAGGGAGACTACAGGGTGGAGCGGGGCCAGCAGGAAGGGCGGGGCAGACAGAGAAGTGACACAGTTACATGACAGGAACAGAAACAGGGAGTCACTTAGACGCGGGAAGACACACACAGAGAGGGCAGGACTGCAGGTGACAAAGAATAAAGGAGAAACAGAAAACAGAGCAGTAAGATAAGGAGAGAAATGGCTCGCGATGACCACACTAAGATGTGTTTAATGGGAGGTGAAGAGGTGGCTGAGAAGTTAAGAGTGCTGGATGCTCTTCCAGAGGACCCAGGTTCAATTCCCAGCAGCCACATGGCGGCTCAGGGCCCTCCAAAACTCCAGTTCCAAGGGAATCCAATGCCCTCTTCTGGCATTCTCAGGCACTAGGCACTCATGTGGTGCGCAGACAATATGGAGGCAGATATCCATACACATAAGATAAATCTTTAGGAAAAGAAAAACGGTGTGTTTAATGGCTCTGCGGGGATGGGGTTTGGTTTGGTTTTGAAGTCTTTCTCAGGAAAGTGTTCAACTGAACGCAGTTCTAGGCTGCGGGGAAGGCGAGAGGGCTCTGTTTAGTATGGACAGCTTGAATCGCATCCAGATCTGGAAGGCCAGTGGGAGAAGGAAAAGGAAGACAAATCAAAGAAGAAGAGCAAGGAAACCAGAAAGGGGGGGAAGACATCTGTGCCGAAGAGAAGAGCCCAGTGCTTCAGAACTGAGGGGGGGTGGCTTAGAGACGGGGACCGGGACAGTAAGCTGCGTGGAGGCCACACTAACCAGCTTCTTCTATGGAGAAAGCCAAGAGAAAAGATGAGAGGCACAGAGAGGAGAGAGAGGCAGACAGAGGAGGGGGGAGGGGGAGATGGAGTTAGAGATGGCTTCCAAAACCTCTCTCCTCAGGCTGTTCCTTGCCTCCCAGCCTAGTCCCACCGAGGGTCCCAGGGGGACAAGATGTGTGCCAGGGCGAAGGGGCAGGCGGCAGGGCCTGAGCTCCAGGCCAGCCGTGAGAGAAGCTTCTCCACCCTGCACGCAGCCCCTGGGAGCTGCGGACAGCAGGCCTCTCACCTGGAGCATCTGGATCATGTCCTCACAGTTGCGCTGCTGAGCCAAGTCACACAGCTTGGCGGTGATGTCAATGCGACGGCAGATGTCCATGTCGACCTTCATGGCCTTTTCCTGGATCTTGGTGTCCAGCTCCGTCAGATTCTGTACCAGGAACACCGGGAAGAGTGAGGAGATACCCAGGAGCCCAGCTGGGACGGATAAAGCCTCAGCAAGATCCTCATCCTTGCAATCCACTGCTGTCACCTCCTCCGCAAAGTCCCTGACCTGCTAGATGAACATCCCCTTTCGCAGGGCCCCATCCTGCTACACCGTGACAACTACCGGGCAGCTCATGGGACTAGACCGCAGCCAGCACAGACTTGGGAGGACTCGGCCTAGGCTGGCATGAGTGGGGCCTCCCTTGAGCCAACAACAGTTTTTTATTTTGTTTTTCGAGACAGGGTTTCTCTGTGTAGCCTCTGTCCTGGACTCACTTTGTAGACCAGGCTGGCCTCGAATTCACAGAGATCTGCCTGCCTTCCCCACTGACGGGATTAAAGGTGTGTGCAATCAGGCCCAGCTTTTTAAGTCCCTGGAGATGAAAGACACCAGTGGGCATGAAAGTTGGGTGGTGGTGGCACACAACTTTAATCCCAGCAGAGGCAGGGGATTGCAGAGTTTGAGGTTATCCTGGTCTACAAAGCAAGTTCCAGGACAACCAGAGTTTGTTATACAGAGAAACTGTCTCCAAAACACAAGAGAGAAAGAGAGAGAGAGAGAGAGAGAGAGAGAGAGAGAGAGGTGTGTGTGAGAGAGAGAGTGTGTGTGTGTGTGTGCATGCGTGCGTGCTGTCTGTCCAGGACAAAGCACCAGCCAGGGCCACTATCCTCTTCAGGGCAACCCTGAGATGACCTTTTGTTTCTTTTCCACACCATATATGAGGCGAAGGTGGAGAAGAGATACGGAGGGGAAGGGACAGGTTTAAGGTCAAGGAGCCAGCAAGCGGCAGGATTCACGAATGAGCCCAGCAGCTGGCTCCAGAGCTGCGCACATTTTTTTGAACACAGTTGATGCTGGACTTGAACTCCTCATTATCTTTCCCATCATTCTCCCCTCCACCCCTGGGTGCTGGGATCCCAGGTGTGAGCCCCAGAGAGCGCAGGCGGGGCTGTGCAATCCCTGACGGCTTGGCTTACCAACCTCCTGCCATGGCGACGTCCCACACACCCTGCCTCTACGACAGGGCAGCGGCTTCTCTGTCTACTCAATGAAGACAGTGGCCAAGAGCAAGACCCTGGGAGGGTGGGAAGGTGAGGGCAGGGGTGGCACATGGGACACTGAAGGGCCAGGGGCAGAGAGAGCCCCTGAGGATCCCCGAGAGAGCCAAGTGGGAAGGCTGGACTCACATTGCTCATGAGGCCCTTGAAGACCACCAGCTCAGCTTTCAGCTGTTCGACCTTCATGGCGAGTTCCTCTTGGCAAGCATCGGCCTCTTGCGCCTCCTACAGCCAGGAGGGAAGGGGATGTGATGTTCATGTGGGAACAGGTATGGGGAGGGACAGGGAGCGGGCCCAGGGGTGCCACAGGGGAGCAGGGCCAGTGGGGTGGCCACCCTCACCTCCTGGAGCTCGTGCACTCGCTCTTGTAGCTGTGTCCGCACTGTGTACTCTTCTTCCCACCTGACAGACATTGGGAAGGGGGAAGAGAACACAGCCTAGAGTCCCCGATGCCACGCCACCCTCCTCTCCCTCCCTCGTAGGCCCAGGCTGCAGGCTCCCTGGATGAGAATTTAAGACAAGAATGTAAGGGCAGCCAGCCAGTGGGCAGCTGCAGCTGTCGTTGGGTGGCTCCACGCTTCCTGGCAAGGGCTAAGCTCGCCAACTGCCTGCCCAGAACCTCCGGACCATGTACCAAGAACTATATTTAAGAACAGCTGCCACCACTTTGGCCCTCTGCAGTACCGATCCCCACGTGGGCCCAGTTCCGCCAGCTGTCTGGCTGGATTCACCCCCTCCCCTCACCCCCTCCCCTCACCAGTCCACCAGGTCCCCCGCAACAACCCAGTCTCCCACCTTCAGTGGCACAGATCCGGTCTCCCGCTCCTGCCCGCACAGAACAGAGCTTGTTAGTGGGCTGCCCTGCCTCCTGGGTACCATTTAAACCTGTGAAATTATCTGTAGGACACAGGCCAGATCAAGAGCTGCTCAGCAGCCTTGTTGGGGACAAAGTCCTTCCCCACCCAGCCCCTTGAAGTGAGCTATAAGAAGGTCACAGCCCTGGTGTGATGTCCCCGCCCTGCCCCCCCCCCATCAACAGTGTGAAAGAAGTGGCCATCAGGGTAATCACACCCAAGGGAAAGAGAATCAGAGCATGAGTGAGAAAGCACGTCTACGCAGCAGATAGCATCATCTCTCACCCCCGAGGTCAAACCAAAGATCGCCAGGAGGTTGGAAGACACACCTGCCCTAGGGCAGGGTCTGTAGGGCCTTTCCCAGGGCTAGGTGCACATCCTGTCCTGTCTTAGAGATGGGAGGGGGGGGGGTGCTGCTTGGCCCTGTAGGTTCAGAACCGGAGGTTGGCTGAACCAGCAGCCACACTCAAAGCCTGTGCGCATGAGCTCATCACTTCCGGCTGTATCCTGCAGAGGCTTCTTCTGGCCTCAGAAAGGTGGGCAAGGGCGCTGAAGGAGAAGGTTCAAAATGAGACCAGTGGGGAGGGGGCGGCAGAGGCCAGCCTCTGCAGTCAGGACTACAGTCTTTGTGCCCCTTCCTTCCGCTCTCCTGCCCGGCACCCGTCTCCTGTCCCATGTCTCTTTGCTCTCCCATCTTCTGCACTCACAGCCGCACTGCAGTGTTCCTAATAATAACTCCCCCGGCTGCCCCTCCCTGCTAGCTTCGGGAGGAGGCAGCCTAGCCACCACCCAGCAGCTGACCAGGCAGCCCAGCTCTTGGCCTCTCTCACCCACTACCCCCTTCCCTGGCAAGCCTCCTCTCTCCCAGATCTGCTTCTCCTTCTGTTCTGGCCCTGGCAGCTCTGATAGCCTCAGGCGGCATACTTTCTTAGATGAGGCCTTTGTCTTTGTTGGGCCTTGTTTCTTCATGTACAGATGTGGGATGTGGCATCCGTGACCCTCTAGAGGAAGCACCCAGGACGGACAAGAGGTTACAACCCTGGCTAAGGTGCATCAGGGAAAGCCAGAGGGCCTACTTGAAAACAAACTCAATAAATCCAAGCCAGATGATGACCAACAAGATAGATTATAGAGGGGAAAGAGTCTGACAACATGAGGATCTATATTTACTCTCCATCCAGACACACAAATGGGTGAGGTATGGCCTCCATTCAAATCTCACCTTTTTTTTTTTCCTTTCTTTTTTGCAAGGTTCCCATAACTTGGGTAGAATTTGGGCAATGTTTGTATATCCTGCATTTACCAGAGGCCTCTCCTGTAAATAAATCCTATCTTTGAGTTGAAGAGAAATAGCAGGGGCCACTGAGCCCCAAGGAAAAGGTCACACAGGCAAAGGAGCTGAAAACAGGACTGGGGGTGGGGGTAGGGGAATGGGGCACTTTGCTCCTCCTACCTAGTTTAGTGCTCAAGTTCCCTGAGCCATCGAGCCATCGAGGCTAAAGATGCGGAGCACAGTGTAGCTATAATGAGCCCAGTAGGAAGGCAGGGGCTCTGGGGTGGAACGGTGAGTGTCATATAGCTTGCAATTCTAGCTACCCACTGGGCCCTCTCCGCAGCAGCATGCTGCAGAGCACTGAGCTAATCCTCCGTCCCCAAGGAGTAACTCTTTGCTGCCCTGGACAGCTGCACCAAGGACAAATACCCTCTGTTTGAAAAGACGCCTTGGTGAGGAGCAGCTGTTCCATGATTATGGCAGAACACTAGGACTGCCAGTGTTCCATTGACTGTGTGCAGCCCTACAGGGGCAGAGGCAGGTGCAGGCAGGTTCTGGGCGGTACCTACATGCTGGGGTAACCAAACGCCCAAAAGACAATTAGAACATGGGCCACAGTCATGGAGCCCAGCGTGAGGGCTGAACTTCAGAAAGCCTGGGGGAATGCTAACAGGTTGCCAATCCCTGAAGGTCACTGCAGACCCAGCAGTGTGTTCCCACCGGCCGGTCTTCACACACACCTAACCGGATAGCAATCCCTGCCACCTCGGCCTGCACAGACTGTCCAGCCTGTCCTCAAAAGGGTCACATTAGATAGGAAACAGGAGCCCCCAAGCCTAGGCCTCCCCTTGACTGCCACCTACTTCCTCCTCAACGGCAGCCTGGTCAGCCTTCAGAGAACCTGCTCTGCCTATGGGCCTGTCCTGTTGCCTGGTTACCAGCTGCCCAGTGAATCCTCCAGGGATACAGCCAGCACTCCTATGTCACATCCTTTCCTCTTAACTCCTGTGCCAACCTGCTAGGGGCAGGGCTCCTCTCAGAAAGCCAAACCTTCACCCACAGAATACTCTAGGCCGGCGCTCAGCTGCTCAGTTACTGTAGGGTGTGCCCACATTCCCAACTTTTTTTCACTTGGTCCTCCCGAGGGCTCTCTCCTCCCCACCTGCCCTATGACAACCACCACTTCTCCTTGTTCTAAGAGTACTTTTTCTTTCTCTCTTTTCCTGTTTGTTTGACTGTTCCAAGCAATGCCTTTAGGTTCTGGAGTCCTTGAACCTCTCATCTGGGGCCAAGGTGAGACCTGGCTTCTGTGAGCAAGCCATAAAGGATACCTTGAGCAGGTGTAGCCTATCCCTCGATTTGACTTAATTTACCTCCAAAAGTAAAGCCACATCCTTTACCTCATGTGTGTGGAGTTTATATTCTGAAATTGCCTGATTGACTGACCAGACAATCAAGACCCACAGAAGCAGTGCTCTCCCGGGCTGTGTCCCTTTCATACCACACAACACCCCACAGTTAGCAGAGTCATGCAAACACTGCAAGCCTACTACATAAGCCAGGGAGTCATGCCAGGAGAGAAGCATGAATTCCCGGTGTTCTAGAATGCATCTCGTCACTCGTGTGACTTGAGAGCTGTCTGTGGATTCTGGGGGGCCCTGCGTCCAAATCCCTTCCATAACCCCTCACTATCACACACAGCAGCAGTTCCACTCTTGTTAGCATGACTGTTGCCCTTCCCCCCCCCCCCCCCCGACCTCTCCGGTCTGAGTACCCGCACTAACTCCCTGCCCCGCTGTGTCTGTGTGCGGCATGTTTCGAACCCTGTCCCTACCTTCGCTTGTATTCGTCCCGCTCCCGTTTCACTTTGGCCAGCACGTTGTACAGGGCACGGATCTCAGGGGTGATGGTGTCGATCTGGACGCCCACCCCGTCAGGGTGTACCCACGACAGGCCAGGCCCTTGCACCAGCGTGGGTTCCAGTCCCGGTCCAAGGCGGCGGGCGTGTGAGAAGGACCAGATAGTGCCGGGCATGAAGCGGGTCGACGAGAAGGCAGTGGAGGTGGAGGTGGAGGTGGAGGCGGAGGCGGAGGTGGAGGTGGAGGATGAGGAGTGGCAGGTCGCAGAGGATGCGAGGGGTCCTGCTGGCGAGCGGGCGGGAGAGCCCAGCACCCGCGCTGAAGGGGGGCACACGGCGGACGGCCGGGCGCTCAGGGGCAGCCCCAGGGGCCGGATCGGGCTGATGAAGCCGGTCTGTACCGCCTGGTCACGGCGGGCCAGGCCCCGCCTGCCCTGCTTACCCTCCTCCAGAGCCTGCTGCAGCTGTTTCTCCAGCAGCCGATTCCGGCGCTCTAGCTCGTGCACCTTGGCTAGGAAGCAGCGAAACCGGAGGTTCAGGGTCTTGAGCACGTTGATGTTGGAGCCCAGGTCATTGCGGAGAGCCATGGCTGCAGGGGGCGCCGGACCAGGCCCGGGAGGCGAATAGGCGGAGGGGCCGGTTGAGGCAAGCGGAGCCGGGGGCAGGTCCCCTCCCCCGGCAAAGTGGTCACCTCCCAGAGGGTCCCCCAGCGGCCCGGCCAAGCCCTGCTGCTCCTGCTGGAGGAGGAAGAGGTTGGGACCAAATAACGGATTCATGGCTGCGCCTTCTGCTGGGAGATGGAGACCAGCGCAGCAGAGGAGGGCGAGAAGAGCCAATGAGGCGCCTGCGGGATACCAGCAACCAATCAGATGGCCCGGCAGAAGGGCAAAGGCCATGAGGCGGGAGCAGAGGAAGCCAATGAAAGGCCCTCACTAGGTTTTGCCCGGCACCTTTCCGGGGTCTGAAGCCCAGAAAGGAGTTAACACCCTGAGGAGCCAGACTGTCATTTCCCTAGGGAGCCACTGACCGTGGGACACAAAGCACAGGACCTCTGGCACTCAAGTGGCACCAGTGGCAGAAGACCATCTTCCCCACTGCCCTCTTCTCCCCAGGACCCTCCTTCTGATTCTGTGGCTCCTTCCTTGAAGACCAAGAAATGCTAGGAGAAATTGGCCCAGCTGTTTCCCTCTTCAGAGAATCCCAGGCCCACCTTCCCACAAGCTGCCAGTACCCAGTCCTCTCAAAAGAACACAACGACAGGGGTGGTAAAATGTATATTACATTTCATATGTATGCCCAATGGGGAGGCCATCCTCGCAGGATATTAAGAGTCCCAACCCCGAGATGCTGTGAGTTAACAGTCTAGTTTCCAAGTCCACTTAAGCCAACAGCGGCTGGGTGCTACCCTTTGTCACAGACTTCCTTCTTTTTGCTGGTGGGGGCCTGGTGGAACTGTGGGGAGACCCCGTGAGGATTGAGGGTCCCTTGGGGGCACCATCCTCCTTCAGGGAAGCTCTCTTGGCAGGTCTTACTTTCTTTTTGGCTTTCCCAGGGGACTGATCACAGTCCTTAAGACTTGGGGCAGTGCAAATCTCAGAGGGAGTGGGCGCAGCCGCTGTTCCTGAGTCCATGGCCGTGGGAGGGGCTTTCTGCTTTGGGAAAGGAGATTCCTTGCAGTGCTTGGACTTAGGCTGCCATGGCTTCAACTTCCCAGCCACCTTCGGTTTCCTGCTCACATCAGCTCTTCCATCAGGCTGACTGCTCTCCTGGGCCTTTGGGACAGAAGGCACAGTGGACAGTTCTGAGCCAGGCCCTTTGGAGGTGCCGTTCATCTTCTGGAAAGCCTTCTTGGGATGCTGCTGTTTCGACACCTGCTGCTTTGCCTGTGCAGCCCCGCTGGCTTTCTTGGACGGCTGACGACTGTTCTCAGACTTTGGGGTCACTTGATCTTCCAGCTTAGGCTCCGTAGAGGTAGCTGCTGCTGCTGCTGCTGAGTTTCCTGAGGTAAAAATTAAATGGTTTGATCATTAAGAAAGGAGGAGGTTGCTAGGCAGTGGTGGTGGAGGTGCACGCCTTTAAGGCAGAGGCAGGCGGATCTCTGTGAGTGCCAGAACTCTGTAGAGAAACCCTGTCTTGAAGAACCAATGGGGGGCAGGAGAGGAGAGAGGACAGCAGGAGGAGGAGGTTGCTTGTTTTGCCACCTCTAGACCAGGAGTTCCAGACATTAGGAAGGTGCCTAAAAGCTGACAATCTACCCAGACACACTTTCCTCTATGGTCTTTACTGAAGCTCTGCACGTGCCTCGTGTTAAGGGATCGCTACTAACCTTAGGCCAGGTTTTCATGGGAAGGTGCCGCCCCCTTGAGGGCAGTATGCAGCAAGACACTCTCAGGAGGTAAGTCCCTGTCTCCAAACAAACCTAAAGCCAAGCCTCTCTCCAGCATAGATTGCTATGCAATGCAGGAAGCTAAAATAGCAAACTCAAGGTGAAACCAGCTAGTAAGTGTCAATGAGAACATCAAATATGTACTTCACTTGTACAAAACTTTCTATTTCTGTAGTTTTCTGAAACAGGATCTTGCGATGTAGCCTGGTTAGTCTTGAACTGGCTTCAAACTCAAGAGAGCCTCCTACCTTTGCCTCTTAAACTTTGCTGTTTTGCTGGGCGGTGGTGGCGAACACCTTTTATCTCATCACTTGCCAGGCAGAGGCAGGCAGATCACTGTGAGTTCAAGGCCAGCCTGGTCTATAAAGCAGGTCAAGGCTACACAGAGAAACCCTGTTTCGCCATCTTTTTTTTTTTTTCCAGAGCTGAGGACCAAACTCAGGGCAAGCGCTCTACCACTGAGCGCAATCCCCAACCCACTGTCTCAAAAAAAAACAAAAAAAAAACAAAAAAACAAAACAAAACAAAAAAAAAACAAATCAAAAAACAAAAAAACAAAACAAAAACCCAAGTTGCTGTTTAAGGCTTCTGCACTGTGTAGAGAGCATGCCCGGCATGCAGTAGTCCTGCAGCTACTAAAGCCAACCCAGAAACCGCACACTGCGTGCTGCTGTTCTTCTCTCCATATTCCCACTAGCCCCAGGGTTCTCAGTCCTGTTTCGGAACAACCCACCCTCCTGAGATAGAGGCCAGCATCAAGATGGCTGAGAAAACAAACTGCCACTAATGACAGGCTCAGAGAACTGCAGAGACGCGAGGCCAGCAGGGCTGTACTCAGGAAGCCCGAGCCAAGACTCAAGAAACCACAACCTGCGATGGAGTACACTTGGGCTAAACAATGATAGAACTTGGTAGAACTGGGGAAAATAAAACGGAAATGGGGGGTGGACTTGGATCTAGAACATTATATTCATCAACGAGTACTTTAAAATATTCTTTGTGTGTTTTCCAGACAGGATTTCTCTTGTAGTCCTGGCTAACCTCGAACTCACAGAGATCCGCCTGCCTCTGCCTCCTGAGTGCTGAGGTTAAAAGATGCGTCACCACTGCCTGGCTGAAAATATTCTTTTTAAAAGTAGAGGTGCTGAGCTGGGCCCAGCAGGTAAAGGCACCTGCTGCCAAGCCGGAGTTTATCAGGACCCAGATGGCGGAAGTAGAAAACTCCCTAGTTAGTCTCTGACCTCCACAGCTGTTCTTTGGCGTGCACATGCCCGAGGTCACACAGAAAACAATAAAGACACAACTACATTAGGTGAGAAGAATCCAATGCTGAGGTTGAAGTCTAGCTTCCACACATGCGTACGAGCACACCTCCACCACACATGCACACCTCACACACCATGGTTCATACACCACACACACACCACACTGTGTACACTACACACACCACGCTGTATACACCACATGCATCACACGGTGTACACCACACATACACACATCACACTTTGTACACCACGCACATACATGCATCACACTGTACATACATTAAAGACAGGAAAGCAAAGATGGTGATGGTGAGGAGAGCAGATTACCTGTGTGGGGCTGGGGAATAGAATTGGAAAATTTCTTGAACTTGGCGATAAAGAAGCCATCCATGTTGTGGGTGTGCGGGTAAAAGCGGCGGGTGGAACGCAGAGTGGGGTGGAAGCGCCTCTCCCGGAAGCGCGTAAAGCCCTCCTGGCCGAAGTCCAGGCCGGTGGGCACCAGCCGCACGTTCCTCTTTTTCAAGGCGTAGTCTACCACCCACTCATTCTCCTCCACCGTGACGGAGCAGGTGCAGTACACCAGGTAGCCGCCCGTCTTGGAGGCAGCGTTGACGGAGTCAATGGCGCTGAGCAGCAGTTCCTTCTGAAGGTGGGCACAGCGCAGGACGTCCTTCTCATCCTGTCCCACGAGACCGGGTGTGAGGGGACTTCATAAGACAGCCTGAGGAAGGGCACTGCTGCCTCCAGGGTGCTCTCTGAGCCAGCCCCACTCCCAGGCCCCTCACCTTGTTCGTCTTCACAGCAGGGTCCTTGGAGATGACGCCTGTGCCGCTGCAGGGAGCATCCAGTAGCACTCGGTCAAAGCCCCCCACCACCTGTGGGAAGGGGAAGGGCACCACCAAAACTCAGCCATGACACCAGGGCAAGGGAACGCAAATAAGCCTCAGGAAAGACGAGGCCCACCTTGGGGAACTGGCGCCCATCATAGTGGCTGATAATGGTGTTGGTGACTCCCAACCGATGCAGGTTGCCCACGACACTCTTGAGCCGCTCTGCGTTGGCATCATTGGCAAGGATCACACCTGTGTTCTTCATCAGCTGAGCTGTGGGCAGGGAGAGGGGGGACCAGGGCTCAGCAGCAGTTCCTGCTGCGCACTCGCTACACTCCCCCCAAACTCCACCTAAAGCCTACTGGCTGTCTCATCTTCCTAAGGCCCACTGTTCTCTGCCTACCGAGCCTGCACTGGCCCTGGTGGTCACCAAGTCCACTAACGTGGCTTCCGTGTTTGCTGACCATCCTTCTGGCCCTACACACAAAATGAATTTTATTTCTTTTCTTTTGAGACAGGATCTCTTAAAGCCATGGCCAGCCTAGAGCTTTTAGGGTTCTTCTTAAAGACTTATTTGTTATTATGTATCCAGTGCCCTGCCTGCACATACACCTGCAGGCCAGCAGAGGGCATCAGATCACACTATGGATGGTTGTGCGTCTCCGCCTCAGAGCCTGGGACGACATGCTTCTAGTACCAGCCAGCTCAATGTGCCGAGGGCTTCTCAAGGCTCTGTATGTTGATCTTCTAAAGCCAAGAGCTTCATTAACAGACAGCCTAAGCGCAGTACCACCCACTTTACAGATGACAGAAGCACAAGTCAGCCAAGGTCAGGTAGAGAGTTAGATGACCCCAGAGACCGCTTCCGCTAGATGAAAGTGGGCCAAGTTGGGTCAGCGTCAAGGAGCCGGCAGGCGACACCCCCCAGCTTGCCCTCTGCATACCTATGTAGCTGGTCTTCCCTCCAGGGGCACAGCACATGTCCAAGATCCGCTCATGTTCCTGAGGTGCCAGGGCCATGACAGGCAACATGCTCGATGCTCCCTGCAGCATATAGTGGCCAGCCAGATACTCAGGAGTAGCGCCTGTGAAGGAGGGCCACCATATGATATGCTGGCACAGAGATGGAACAGAAGCACTACCAGCTGGGGACACTCACCAATAGGCACTGAAGAATCATACACCACAAGTCCAGACTTTGACCACTTTCCCAACGGATCCAGATTAACTCCACGATTGATTAGAGCCTGAAAGTAAGGATGAAGATGTCAAACCCAGGAGAGTCTACCCAGAAAACAGGCAGGCATAAGAACCAGGTCCATGCGGGTCCCTGTGACTGCAACCCTAAAAGCATCCACTCACAAGAGCCAGCAGACCGCTGGGCAGATCCTCTCCTCACACCACATGCCCTGTGCCTATAGCTCCCGATGGAACCCGAGACCTTGTAAAGGCTGAACAGAGCCAACCACTGAGCTGGTTTTGCCCTTGTTCGCCAAGTCCCTTTGCTTTGAGATGGTATTGCTGTGTAGCCTGAGCTATCCTGCCTCAACTCGTTCTGGAATTTCTATGTAAACTACCAGATCTAGCCACACCCCCACCCAATTGGGGCCCGTGTCTGGGGTTTGTGCATGCTAAAGCAAAGTGCTCTACCACTGAGCCCCAGCCCCAGCCCCTCTCCTCATTTTTGAACCCCAGGTTTCTAACTCAAGTCTAGTACATGCCAGGAACATCCTGTTCTTCCATTTCCTGGAAGAGACTTAACTTCTTGTCATTAAGAATGCTGGGGTAGGGCTGGAGAGATGGCTCAGAGGTTAAGGGCACTGATTGCTCTTCCAGAGGTCATGAGTTCAATTCCCAGCAACCACATGGTGGCTCACAACCATCTCTAATGTGATCTGGTGCCCTCTTCTGGCCTGCAGGTGTACGTGCAAGCAGAGTGCTGTATACATAATAAATAAATTTAAAAAAAAAAAAAAAAAAAAAAAAAAAGAATGCTGGGGTAAGCCGGGCATGGTGGCACACGCCTTAATTCCAGCACTAGGGAGGCAGAGGCAGAGTGCTGTGAGTTTGAGGCCAGCCTGGTCTATAAAGCAAGTCCAGGACAGCCAAGGTACACAGAGAAACCCTGTCTCGAAAAAAACCAACAACAAAACCAATAAATAAATAAAAAAAATAAAATAAATGCTGGGGTAATGGGATGTGTTTCAGTAGGCAGAGTGCCTGCCCGGCATGCATGATTCAATCCCCAGCAGGGCAGTAAACTAGGCATATGGCACATGACGGTGGCCCCAGCATTTCAGAGAAGAAACAGGAAGAGCAGAAGTTCAATGTCAGCTTCTACTACAAAGCAAGTTTCAGGTCAGCCTGGCTTTGTAAGACCTACTTAAAACTTGAAAACAAAACAAAACAAAAAAAACCCAAAATGTTTAATCCCAACCCCTGGAAGGCAGAAGCTGGTGATCTCTGTAAGTTCAAGGCCAGTAAGGGTTACATAGTGAGACCTGGTCTCAAAAAGCAACAAAAATAACACGAGAACGACAATATGCAGAGCTCAGCACCCGTCCCTGCTGGATTCTGGGTTCGACCCCAGCACCTACAACAACTGCATAACCCCCAAGCATTCACATGGTGAACACTCAAATAAAATACTTAAAGTAAGCTTAAAATAAAATAAAACAAGCTGTGTACAACATAACACTTTTGATTTTAGAAACAAAGTCTTAAGCCTGGAGTCCCTGAACTGTTGGGTGAGATTAAAATTGTCTACGTGTCTGTTTTTCTGGGGCAAGCATCGACGGCTCAGTTTCTTTCTTTCTTTTTTTTTTTTTTTGGTTTTTCGAGACAGGGTCTCTCTGTGTTAGCCTTGGCTGTCCTGGACTTGCTTTGTAGACCAGGCTGGCCTCAAACTCACAGCAATCCGCCTGCCTCTGCCTCCCGAGTGCTGGGATTAAAGGCGTGCGCCACCACGCCCAGCTATGACGTCTCAGTTTCTTGATGCCCGTCCTCCAATGCCTTAGAAGGCAGCAGCTTGTCCCAGCACACATCCCAGTTACAGGGAGAAGCGGTGCAAAGACGTGGCCCAAGCGCTCAGACAGACATAGGCCTCTCGCAGCTTACCTGCTGGGGCCACGCTTGTAACAAGACAGACTTCGTCTGAAGCCCTCACCCAGCCAGGACAGGGTACGGTGAAACCCAGGCAAGCAGACTTTAGTCCAGTTCCAAATTATATGACAGCGACTCCTCACCTGAGCGAGGTCTCGGCGTCGGGTTTTCAAGGTGTTTGTCCGAAGGGTGACTGGCCGGGGCACCTCATTAGCTTCTAAGAACTCTGTCAACTGCAGCGGGAACAGTGCACAGGGACTGAGTCAAAAGCCACGGAGCTCAGACTAGGGAGCGAGGCGGCTAAACGCCTTCACACTGCACAAAGGTGAGATACCCAGAAGCCACAGGCTGGCGCGAGGTACCTCAGACAGAGGGAAGAGCTCCATGAGCTTGCCGAGCAGGAAGTCTCCATAAGAATAGTAGGCGGCCAGATCCTTCCGAAGCTGACTCAGATACTCAGAACGAGACCGACCTTCTTCCCGCTGAGTCCCAAAATCCCGAAGCACCCCCACTAGATCCTGGATCCGCTTGTGAACTCGCTGCAGGTCTGGAGCCTGGGCATGTAGGCCCATTAAGGAAATGTTGCCTCAAGTCACAGGCCTAAGAAAGCTCCGCTGAGGCCCCCCTCTCACCCTCACTGCGCAGACAAAGGATATCCTGCTCCACCTCCCCAGCAGGGGGCAGCACAAAGGTTTCCTCATCCTCCACATTAATCTGCAAATCCCCCTCTGTTTTGTCATCCTTTTTGAGGTGGGACTTGGGGGAGACTTCATCATCTTCCTCTTCATCCTCTTCATCTGTCTCCTCTTCGTTCCACTGGCCCCTAAACACAAGCCCAGGAACATGGGTTCAGGCCAAGACAGACACCTCCCCCCTCAGGTCTCCCCCTGCCAGCTGTTGCTAAACTCACCCCGCTGCAGATTCGCGGGCCTTCTGCTTGAGAGCAGCTCTCTCAATGGGCAACAACTGCAGAGAGAGAAAGGCTGATGATGAAGGCAGCCCCCTGTCATCCTTCCCCCTGGTTTAACTTAAATCTAATGCTCCCTCAGAAGCTAAAGACAGTGAACTTGACACAGAAACGGTTACATGTATTTCCTCCTTAGCTTCTAATTTTAGGTTCCTTTTACTTTAAAGAGCTTTATTGTATTGATGGTCGTTTTGCCCGCTTGCCTGTGCAGGAAGGAACCCCTGGACTAGGAGAGGTGAACTGCCTGGATCTGGGATGACAGACAGATGTGAGCCTCTCTATGGACACTAGGAATCAAATCCAGGTTCTCTGCAAGAGCAGCCAGGATACTTAATTCACAAGCTGCCTCTCCAGGCCCTTTACCTTTTAAACTCTATGTGTTTTGTCTGCAGGGATATATATGTATATTACATGTATTTAGTGCCATGCTGGGCACAGAGGTACACGCCCGTAATCCCAGCACTCGGGGAGGCAGAGGCAGGTGGACCTCTGTGAGTTCGAGGCCAGCCTGGTACACAATGCAAGTCCAGAACCGCCAAGGCTACACAGAGCAACCCTGTCTCAAAACAACAACAAAACAGCATGTATGCAGTGCCCATGGAGGCCAGAAGAGGACATGGGGACACACAGAACTGGAGGCACAGAGGGTTTTGAACAGCCATATGGAGCCTGGAGAGTCAAGCGCGGGGCATCTGTAAGTGCGCTTGACACTGAGCTCCCCAGCTCCAGGCGTTTGGTTTTGTTGGTCCTACTCTGTCGTCCGGGCTGGCCTCAAACTCAGCAATCCTCCAGCTTTAGTCTGC
Organism: Acomys minous; assembly: GCF_964271855.1. Lineage (NCBI taxonomy): Eukaryota > Metazoa > Chordata > Mammalia > Rodentia > Muridae > Acomys > Acomys minous. The sequence continues at coordinate 21,425,267 of NC_140500.1, forward strand.
AGTGTGAGGACTGCCACCCCTGGCTCCTTCTTTTGATTGGGGTGGGGTAGAGAGCGGGGGCAAACAAGGTCAAGCTCATACCCCTGGCATTTGGGAGGCTGAGGCCAGAGCATGGAGAGTTTGGAGGTGCCCTGAGGTACACAACAGAAACAGAAATGCAAGCTGGGAATGGTGACGCATGCCTGTAATCCCAGCACTTGCGAGGCAGAAGCAGGTGGATCTATGTGAGTTTGAGGCCAGCCTGGTCTACATAACGAGTCTAGGATAGCCAAGGCTAGCCAAGGCTAACACAGAGAGACCCTGTCTGTGGGGGACATACACACACAAAAACCAATAAATTACTCTTGCACAGAATGTAAGCCACATTTTATTTCCAAGGTTTTTTATTTTTTTTTAATTTTTTTGTTTTGGAGACAGTTTCTCTGTGTAGCCCTGACTGTCCTGAACTAGCTCTGTAGCCAAGACAGCCTTAAACTATGGTCGGACTGCCTCCACCTCCAGAGTATTAAGATTAAAGGCATGGGAAACCACACCTGGCTACAATTTTATTTTACTTTTAACCATGTGTATGTGAACATCTATGTGTAGGCATGCACACATAAGTACAGATGCCCAGAGGCCATTAGAGGGCCTTGGACCCCCTGGACTTATGAGTCCTAAGCAGCTGTGAGCAGTGAACTGCGGGTGCTAGAAACTGAACCTAAGTGTGCTTAGCCACTGATCAATCCCTCTTTCCACTTGCAAGTTGATTTCTTGTTTTTTTTATTGTTAAAGGTCAGACATGCCTAATCTTAGCACTAGAGATGCAGGCAGATCTGTGAGTTCAAGCCCAGCATAGCTGAGACCCTGTCTCAAATATTTTCATAGGTATGACAGCCAATGTTAATCCATCCTGTACATGAGCGTCCCATTTATACATGGGAGGTTTCCCGTGTTTGGTCTTCATGACGCTCTCTGCAGAGGGCAATGCTGTAACTATACAAGGTTAGGTTACTGAAGCTTCTGAAATAAGCATACTCACAACCTAGCCACCCTAGTAAACCCCCTAATAATAAACTGGATAAAGAGAACCCGGCCCCCATCTTGATAGGGTCTGGCTCTACCACTCAAGAACCCCTGGGAACCGGGGGCACATTCTCCCTGGACTGAAACTTCTTTTCAGCTCTGAGTTCTACGATCAAGGCCTCACAGCTGTGTGAGTGTGCTACACTGAGCCACAGCTTCAGCCCTGAAATAACAGCTTTACTAAAAATGAGCAATTGGCCAGGGGGTGGTGGCACATGTCTTTAATCCCAGCACTTGGGAGGCAGAGGCAGGTAGATCTGAGCCTGGCTGATCTCTCATTTTTTTAAAATTTATGTATCCATACATTTGCCTGTGTGAGCTTATGTGCACCACGTATACGCAGGCACAGGAGGACTGGAATTAGGCAGCCATGAACCACTGGATGCAGGTACTGGGAATTGACCCTGGGTCTTCTATAACATCAAGTAAGCACACTTAACCTCTGAACCATGTCTCCAACCCCCTTCTCTCCTTAAAAGAAAAAAAGCAGATGGGCATGGTGGTGCACGCCTTTAATCCCAGCACCCAGAGAGGCAGAGGCAGGCCTGATTGCTCTTACTTCAAGGCTAGCCTGGACTAGAGTGAGTTCAGGACAGCCAAGGCTACACAGAGAAACCCTGTCCCGAAGACCCCAAAACAAACAAGCAAGCAAGTTCTATCTTGGGGCTGCAGTGACAGCTCAGCAGTTAAAGAATGCCTACCACCCTTCCAGGACTTGGGTTCAATCTCGGCACCCAACCACAACCTTCCTGAACTCAGGTTCCAGAAGATTGAGTACTCTCTTCTGAGCTCTGCTGGCACCAGGCTTACACACACAAACACACAGGCAAAACACTCATATACATAAAAAACTATACAAAAATATTTTTGAAAAGATAAAGACGGTCTGGAATTGTTTCCCCACCTCTCTCCTGGTCTGTACAGGCACTGCAGCATCTACACGCACACAGGCAAACACTCAAGCACACGAAGCACATAAATCTAAAGAAAAGGCGAAAGTGCTTTCACACATGTGAATTCTGAGACAGAAAGAAAGCAGAGCACCAGAAGAACCCTTTACTCCCCTCAGATAGTCCTTGTTTCTGAGGGGGCCTGGACAATCTGGAAAGAAGCTAAAAAGCAAGCCAGATGTGGTGGCACACACCCAAAATGCCAACACGTGAAAGGCAGAGGAAAGAGGCCTGCACATTCTAGGCTAGTCTGGGGAGTCAAAGATTCAAAGCCAGGCATGTTGGCATATACCTGCAATCCCAGCACTCAGAAGGCCAAAGCAGGATAGCTGTAAACTTGTGGCCAGCTTGGCTACATAATGAGCATTCAGGCCAGCCAGGGCTACAGAGTGGAAGCTTGTAAAACAACAAGCTGGGTATAGTGGCATGTATCGTTAGTCTCGGCACGCAGGAGGCAGAGGCAGCAGACCTCTGAGTTGAGGCCACCCAAGGCTGCACAGTGAGACCTGTCTTAACTGTCTCAAGCCAACCAACAGAAAGATCTACTTGAGAATACCCAGAGAAGTCAGTCTCACCTTTCCCTCTTCATCCTCTGAGTCAGAGCCAGCTCCGTAGTCATCCACCATATTTGCATCACTGTCCTCAGAGCCCCAAAGGTCCCCCTGGCTGGCCACACCATCTTCCTCAGAGTCTTCCTCCTCACCCCCATCACTGTTCGAAATTGGTGCTGGGCGCTTCTTACCTCGAGCTTGGACTGCTCCTGAGAACAGTAAGGGTTTGACAAATCCTCAAAGGATGGCCTTCACATTCCTCGCCCCACACCCAGGGAGCCTGTAGCCCACACACAGGGTTGGAGAGATGGCTTACCAGTTAAGAGCACACACCAAACCCGAGTTCAGTTCCAGAACCCACACCTGACGGTTCACAACTACCTCTATCTCTCCTTCCATACGCTACTCATATGCACACACCCATGTAGAATTAACAAATAACAAAACAGGGCTGGAGAGAAGACCCGGCAGCTAAGAGCAGTAGTTGCTCCTTGCAAAGGACTCAGGCTTGATTGCTGGCACTCACGTGATGGTGGCTCACAACCACTGTAATTCCATGAGAATTACATGCCTCCATGGAACCAGGCCTGCATGTGACACGCATTCATATACGCAGGCAAAACACTCATCCACATCAAATAAATGGAAACAACGTTAAAGGGAAAAAAAAAAGATAAAATAATCCTGCCGGGCACTGTGGAGCACACCTTTGATCCCAGCACTTAGGAGGCAGAGGCAGGTGGATCTCTGTGAGTTCGAGGCCAGCCTGGTCTACAGAAACAGTTCCAGGACAGCCAGGGCTACACAGAGAAACCCTGTCTCTTAACCGCAGAGCCATCTCCAACACCTCAAATAAAACATAGATCTTTTAAAAATGAAAAAAAAAAAAGTCTTTCGCTGTTCCTCCCATCCTAGAAATGCTTAGCCCTATCCAGGCTCCAGAAGACCTCTCCCGTAACAACCAACTCCTGCTTTCACTAACCTTTTGATAGCTGTCCAGGCGATGTTTTGATCCCTGGAGACTTATTTGGCTTAGGGACTTCAACAGACCCCAACCTCCTCTTGGCTGCCCTGAGAAGATACAGCGTGCGGAAACTGTGAGAACACACTCCAGGCCCTGCCATCTCCCACCACAAGGACACAAGACAGTGCACAGCGAGCCCTCTTCATCCGTGCACCAAGCAGCTCCAATTTTTGCTAAATCCTCGGTAGTCACACTTACCTCTTCCGAGCACGACTGGACAGCCTCTTGACAGTCTCATCGCCAGCTGTTTTAAAACCAAAAGGAGCAGATGAGGAGGAGTTTCTAGGGAACACATAAACTGGGAGCAGGAATGTAGTTAGGAAAAGGATTACTACCTGGAGTGGGACAGAGACAACTGGCCAGTGATAGGGCATGTGCTTTGCAATGTGCAAGCCTCCAGGTGCACCCACCGCACCAGGAAAGAAAGGCAGAAGGTTATGAAATACAGTTGGTGTGTGTCACTCCATATTTTACTAGGAGTGAGGCGTGAAGGAGAGGCTAATAGCACAGCCTGGAGTAAGTATGGGGAAAGCTGTGTGTTCCATTCCCATCACCTCCAGGAAAGGAAAGGGGGGAAAAGCCTATTTAGTTATCAACTACAGGAGAGCTTAGCTTGGCTAATGTTACTTTATTTATTTATTACACTCTAATAGAAATTACATACCCTAGGTATGTATGTATGTATGGACGGACGGACGGACGGACGGACATATATGGGGGAGGAGGTCCCCCTCAGTCTCAGTCACAGGGGAGTGGAGTAAGGGGAAAAGGGGAGGGAGGGAGGTACGGGAGGACACAAGGGATGGGATAACAATTGAGATGTAATATGAATAAACTAATAAAATATATTTTTAAATATTACAAACACAAATCCCAGTCTTTTTCACGTAATAACTGTGTGTAAGACCTAACGCCTCTCTCCCAGGACTCTAAAATTCGATGGCCTGTTACCATGTGTTTATAAGATTGAAGATATCTTTCATGGACCTGTGGCTTGCCAATACTTCAATAAACTGCAACATCCATTAAAACCGAACACGAAATCCCAGTGCAGCCTTTTCGCCCAAGCAGTCCATCACCACACGAGACGCTTTCAGCCCACCCTTCCTCCAGAGAACTCATGACTGGCGTGTCCTGGTCCCAACTCCTGCTTGCTTTATAAAACCAAACGTAACAAAACCGTTTTAAATTCATGTGAACTCCCATGCTGGGAATGGAGAAAGGCAGCTCTCCTGTAAGGGGGCACCGATGCTCCAACCCATCTTCTCTGCTTTCTAACACGGTTCATTTTATTTCCTAACAATTCTCATCTATGCAGCCGGTGAAGACGGACGCGCAAACGGGAAGAAGTTATGACACAAAATGGAGCAAAGCCTAGATGGGTCAGGGAGCTACGACCCTCACCTGCAGGCAAGAATTTGACCAGTTCGGTCTCCGCACCCTTCTGTTTCCGAGCCTTTCGGCCGGGGCCACGCTTCTCCTTCTTCGTAGGGTCCAACTTGCGCCCCATGGTACTAAGGCAAAGAAAAACGGGGAAGGTGGTGTTGTGGATGCTGCAAAGGGAACTCCGGACCGTAGGCTTGGCGATATTACCTGGGAAGAGGAACCGCCTGGCCCAGAACCTGTGCTCACGATCCCTCATGGGCCCTTCAAGCCTCTCCCATCAGACCTCGGCACTGCTCCCCTCTCGGCAAGCCAAGGTCGAAGAAGGCAAGATCCCAGTTCCGGGATCCTGCAGACGTACCTGGAGGCTCCGCTTAGTTAAGCCTGGCTACCGCAGACACAGCGCCTCCAACCCAGGCCCGCTCCACGTGCACTCGAGAAAGAACTCCCAGTCGAAACGCCACGAAAAGTGTCTCGCGCAGGCGCAAAACACCCGGCAGCGCCCCGCCTCTTCCGGCTGCGGCACCGGAACAGACCCGGTCCGGGAACGCGCCGCTCACACGCAGTTTGCTCTGCCCTCCCGCCGTGCGCAGGCTTCTCTCCAGGATTTCTCGCTTTGGACTCTTCAAGATCTCGGTCCCGCGTCTCCGCCCTCCTGTTCCCGAAGTTTTCGGTAGAGCCACTTTCCTTAAAGCTAACCACCTTCCCTCTCCTCCCCGGCTCTTTTCTCTTGGTATCACCAGAAAAACGTATTCGGCCTTTCTTCAAAGCAGTATTACAGTTTAAAAAAACAAAACAAAAACTTTACAGGCTTGGGAGACGGCCCAACGGATACCCGCGCTTGCTGCCAAATCCTGTTTTGCGTACAGGATCCACAAATACGAAGGCCGTCGGCAATGGACTCCACAGGCTGTTTTTTGACCTGCACGTGCACAGTAGCCCTCCCTGCAAATTACATATAATACCAAAAAATTGTAAACTGCCAGGCTTAGTGGCACACGCCTTTAATCCCAGCACCCGGGAGGAGACAGGCGTTCAGTTCAAGGCCAGTCTGGTCTACAAAGTCCAGGACAGCCAGGGATGCACAGAGACCCTGTTTCAAAAAACCAAAATAAACAGTGGTGGCTCACTCCTTTAACCCAGCTCTCTGGAATGTGAGGCAAGGGGATCTTTTTTTTTTTTCTTTCTTTTTTTTGGGGGGGGGGGTTCGAGACAGGGTTTCTCTGTGTAGCCTTGGTTGTCCTGGACTAACTTTGTAGACTGATCCACCTGCCTCTGCTGGGATTAAAGGCGTGCGCCACTACTGTCAGGCCTGGCCCCTTTAGTTTGAGAGCAGCCTGGGGTTCCAGAACCCAGAACTACACAGAGAAACCCTATCTCGAAAATCCAACAAACAGCTAGGAAAGGTGAGTCACATACATAAACAGGGGACGGCAGGACACGCCCTCTAATTCCCACTGAAGAGGCAGAGCGAGGCAGTGCTTAAATGATAGCCTGTGTTGTTCCATGTGTCCCCAGCCTCAAAAAAAAAAAAAAAAAAAAAGAGCACGTGTAAGTATATAAATGTTCCCACGGTAGAATGCTTGCTTAGTATCTTCACAACTCTACCAGGCATGTGACTATTTCATGCAGGACAACTCTGTGCAACAACTGGCTTTATGTCATAGCCCACAAAGGATGGCTCTCTATAGCTTGCCATCCTGTCAGGACAGGCACAGATAGCAGTGTCTTCTACAATGAACCAATTCCTGCGGCACATGGCACCCACACGGAACCATATCGCTAAAATACAAGGAAACTTTTATTTTTAATTCTCATCAAGAAATTTGCTGTGGTTTTTATGCTTTTGGTTCTTTTTTTTTTTTTTTTTCCAACTTTATTCTAGCCATTCAGTGGCTTGAGCCGCTGGGTTCCTGGTATTAAAAAGATGCCAACAGAGGTAGCTGTGTCTCGCCCAGGGGCCCGGCCCACTCTGGATAACCCCCAAAAGGAGAAAACACAAAGTAAACCAACAAAATAAATCCAAAGAGGAAGAAATTCAGATCATTTTCTTCAAGTCTGGCAGAACCCACAACAGTTTGTAACAGGCGCACGGTGGGGAGAAGCCAGGGTCCAGAAGGCAGCCAGCCCGCCAGCTCCTTGCACATGGAGCCATGCTGCTGCCGCTGCTGCTGTGTGTCTCTCCAGGAGGAAGGGCACCACTGCCCCATACTCCCTCCCTGCCCCAATGCACAGGGCTGTTCCTTTACAACTCAGAAGATGGGCAGAAGGAAGGCAAGGGTCTCTCTGGCCCCCAGGGGGCAGGCGGGACAAGAGAAAGTGAGGAAGGTCACTGCTCAGTGGTGGAGGTGGTCTCATCACTCTGGGTCTTCACTGCTGCTGGGCTACCTAGAGGGAAAACAGCCAAGAGTCAGAACACAGACCCCACAGAACCCTGAGGCTAAGGGAGATGGCCAGGAAGAAAGCCAAGGACACAAGCAAAGTACAAACTCCACTGGCTTTGTGGAAGGGCTGAAACTCAAACAGTGGTCCTACCTGCTGTGGGGGAGGCTCTGGCGCCCTGTTTGCCAGGCGGCTGAGAATGTTCCGCTCAGACATCTGTAACCTCACAGCAACTGGGGGGATCCGGGCAATAGTAGCTGGGAGCCGAGTCACATCAGCTTTCATGTCACTCAACAGTTCTTCCAGCTGTTTCAGAACTGCAGAGGGAGAAAGAAAAAGAGGTCATGAGCTGTGGTCGTCAAAGGCACAGTTCTAACCTTAGGACTGGCTGTCACACCAGCATGAACCAGGTGCCCAGACTGGCCTGGAACTTAGGAGCACAAGTGACATTCCTGTCTTGTCCCTGAGTACCTGGGGCTCCAGGAATAGGTCAGGCTGGCTGATTCTGATTTTTTTTTTTTTTTTTTTGGTTTTCGAGATAGGGTTTCTCTTTGTAGCCTTGGCTGTCCTGGACTCACTTTGTAGACCAGGCTGGCCTCGAACTCACAGTGATCCGCCTGCCTCTGCCTCCCGAGTGCTGGGATTAAAGGCGTGCGCCACCACACCCGGCCTGATTCTGGTTTTTAAAGCCACCAAACCCTTTAGCTCAGTATGCCTTCTCACTATTGTGTCTGTCTCTGTCTCTCTCTTGAAAGGTTGGCTTCAAACTATGTAGCCAAGCATGACTGTCATCTCCTGGTGCTCCTGCCTCTGCCTCGACAGGATCACAGGCGAATGCCAGCACAGAGCTTTACTTCTTTTACTTTTTATTCTCAGCATCAGGAATAAAGCCAAGAGCCTTGTTGTGCTCCAGCACTTGTGAAACACAGTGCCTATGACCCTCTCTGCATTCGTGCCTTTCACTTCTAGATGTCTCCAGATACCTCTGACTCCCACCTTTTCCTCATTTCATCCTCCACCCCTCGTAATATATTAACTAGAAATACAATGTTGAAAAGGGTCTAGAATTTGAAGGGATCTAAAATCACCTGAAAGTCAACTCTAAACTATCCCGGATGACACTATTACTCAAGAATCTAAATATACTAAGAGTTTAAAGAAAACTGTCTGACTGCCTCAAAAGTAAAGATCCTCAGCACCCACTCTAAGCTTCTACACAGGCTCTGAAAACAGTTTGGAAGTTTAGGATGGGGGATGGGAGAGCGCAGAACCAAAGGAGCAGGAGGCAGGGGAGCCACTGACGACCTTTGTGTAAGACTGCATTGGCTGGCTTGTTTCCTGCCATCGACTCCTTGGACAGGTGCTGGTGACTTTCTGCCAAACACTCCACCTCAGCAAAACGGGTGTTAAGGGCCATAGACGGGTGAGAGGGGTCCTCGGACATGTTCAGATAAGCCGCCCTGCGAAGCTGCTCCTCAATCACCAGGGCTTGTTCTAAGAGCTGCACAAGGAGAGAAAAGAGAAGGGGTTGGACTAATGGCCACTTTCTAACTGATGGGCCTCTCAGCTCATCTCTTCCTCTAACAAGAACCTGTAAAGAACGTCTGCTGCGGTGATGGCGCACGTCTTTAATCCCAGCCCTCAGGAGGCAGAGGCAGGGGGATTGCTGGGAGTTCCAGAGTGCCTAGGATGACCCTGAACTCCTGCCCTCCTACCTCTGCTTACCTGAGTGCTAGGAATACAGGCATGTGCACCATTTCCAGTTTGAGGGGTAAGAGATAATTGAGACAGAATATGGCTGTTTCCCAGACTGGTCTTGCAATTGCAACTCTGGGGCTGAAGAGATGCTACAGCAGTGAGGAGCACTTGCCAAACAATCACAAGGGGGCTAGAGAGGTGGCTCAGAGGTTAGGAGCACTCCTTGCTTTTCCAAAGGTCCCGAATTCAATTCCCAGCAACCACATGGTGGCTCACAACCATCTCTAATAAGATCTAGCAGCCAGGCGTGGTGGTGCACACCTTTAATACCAGCACGTTGGTGGCTAAGCTGTGAGTTCAAGGTCAGCCTGGTCTACAAAGTGAGTGTAGGATAGCCAAGGCTACACAGAGAAACCCTGTCTCAACCCCCCCCCCCAAATAATAAATTAAAAAAAGAATAAGAGGAAGGAGGTATGAAAGAGAGCACCCAAATACCTTGGTTAGCCGCCTTGTACTGAACCACACTTGTGTGGACATTTACAGATATATACAAGTAGGTTATAAATAAGTAAATCTTAAATTGCCTCAAATACCAGGGAGCAGCTGGGACCGCAGGCAAGAACCATCACCAACACACCTAACAAAAACAGTTTTTGTTTTTGAGGCAGGGTCACAGCCTGTAGCTCTGGGTAGCTTGAAATTTACTTGTAGACCAGGCTGGCTACAAACTCACCCAAATCCACTCTCCCAAGTATTAGGATTAAAGTGCTTCTTTCTGGAGACACAGTTTCTCTGTCTAACAGCCCTGGCTGACCTGGAACTCGCTCTACAGACCAAGCTGGCCTCGAATTCAGACATCTGCCACCTGAGTATTGGGATTAAATACATGCACCACCACTGCCTAGCTTGTTTTTTGTTTGTTTTTCTTTTACTTAAGATTTATTTTTATGTATACAGTGTTCTGCCTACATGTATACCTGCAGACCAGAAGAGGGCATTAGATCACATTATTGATGGTTGTAAACCACTATATGGTTGCTGGGAATTGAACTCAGAAACTCAGGACCTCTGGAAGAACAGACAGTGCTCTTAACCTCAGAGCCATCTCTCCAGCCTTGCATTTTTTAATAGTGGGACAGTAACCTATCCTATGGACATAAGACTCAATCAGGCAGCCTGACACGGTGGAACATACCTTTAATCCCAGCACTCAGGAGGCTGAGGCAGTCAGATTTATGTGAGTTCAAGGCCAGCCTGGTCTACAAAGTAAGTCCAGGACAGCCAAGGTCACAGAGAAACCCTGGCTCAAAAAACGAAAAGAATCAATCAGGCCATCTGGATTTCTTCTTAAAACTAAATAAAAAGCAAAGTCTCAAAAGCACAAGGCTGGCCTCGAACTTACAATGTAGCAGGTGACAACCTTAAACTCCTGCTCTTCCTGCCTCTAAGCTCTGTGTCGTGAGAGTCTAGGCATGCACATGTTGCTTTAAGGGGTGCTGACTTTGTGCATTCTAGGCAAAGACTGTACTAACTGAGCTATATCCCCAGCCTAGGCTTTGACTTTGCAAAAATAAGTTTCTCAGCACCCTGAATAAAGAGAATTACAAGTTAGAGGCTAGCTCGGTTATTATATAATAGATCCTGGCTCAGAACAAATAGACTCCAACATCACAGACACATTAATTGTTATTACTGCTCCTGTTAAGTTGGAGTACACCTCAGCAGAAGAGCGCGCGCGCACACGCACACACACACACACACACACACAGACTCCTTGGTTTCAGCCTCAGCAACAAATATTATCCTCCTATTCATTATTTGTTTTATCTTGTACATGCCTCTCTTCTAAAAGGCAATCCTTCTATGTTTTTGTTTCTGGGCTTTTTGGTTTTTGTTTGTTTTTTGAGACAGGGTTTCTCTGTGTAGCCTTGACTATCTTGGACTCACTTTGTAGACCAGGCTGGCCTCAAACTCACAAAGATCCATCTGCCTCTGCCTCCCAAGTGCTGGGATTAAAGGCATGCGCCACCACTGCCCAGCCCTTCTATGTTTAAGTTTTAAAAGATGAGCACTGGCTGCTCTTCCAAGGGTCCTGAGTTTAATTCCCAGCAACCACATGGTGGCTCACAGCCACCTACATAGGGATCTGAGGCCCTTTTCTGGCCTGCAGTGTACATGCAGATAGAGTGCTCATATACATTAAATAAATAAATCTTTTTTAAAAAAGATTTATTTATTATATATGCAGTGCACATCTGCAGGCCAGAAGAGGGCACCAGGTCTCACTCTAGATGGCTGCAAACCACCATGTGGTTGCTGGGAATTGAGCTCAGGACCCTTGGAAGAGCAGCCAGTGCTCTTAACCTCTGAGCCATCTCTCCAGGCCTCTATGTTCTTGAAGGCAGTTGTTTTACATGCACATTTCTGAAATATACTCCAAGTGGCAAAATTTTAGTTCAAGACAAGGTCTCTTTCTATAGCCCTGGCTGGCCTGGAACTCACTGTGTAGACTATGCAGGCCTCAAACTGAAGGAGTTCCATCTGCCTCTCCCTGAGAACGTAAGTTCATAAATTACAGAGTTTTCATCGCTTGAAAGTTCTTTCCCAGACATCTATTTCTGGTATACATACTGTGTTTCCCTCACCAACTCACTTCCCCTGACCCTGGTTGTGAGCATTCTACAGGTTTTCAACCTTGGGTTTTGTTTTGTTGTTGTTGTTGTTTGGGGGGAGGGTTGTTTGTTTTCCAAGACAGGGTTTCTCTGTGTAGCCCTGGCTGTCCTGGACTTGTTTTGCAGACCACACTGGCCTCGAACTCATAGAACCTCCTGCCTCTGCCTCCCCAAATGCTGGAATTACAGGCATGAACCACTGCACTAGGCTTTAGCCTTGGTTTGGGGGGTTTTTTGTTTGTTTGTTTGGTTGGTTGTTTGTTGGTTTTTTGAAGACAGAATCTCTCTGTATCCCTGGCTGTCCTGGACTCATTCTGTAGACTAGGCTGGCCTTGAACTCAAAGCAATACACCTGCCTCTGCCGCCCAAGTGCTGGGATTAAAGGTGTGTACCACCATGCCCAGCTTTTTAGCCTTGTTTTAAGAAGGGTTGTTTGAGACAGATCCTACTGTAGCTCAGGCTAGCCTCAAACTATTTAGCTAAGGATGACACTGAACTCCTGATCCTCCTGCTTCCACTATGCAAGTACCGAGTTACAGGCAGGTGCTGCTTCAGGTCTTTTTAAGTTTTCTAAGTTGATCCTATACTTACACTCCTGCCTCAAACTCCCAAGCACTGGTGCTGTAGGCACGGCCATCACACCTAATTACTGCTGTTCTTTTAAAGCTCTCTCTCAAGACATGTCCAAAATACCAGCCAGCACTGCTCTGCAGGTTAGCTGCTGCGCCTCACCGTGCCGCCTACACACGGAGGGTTTAGCTCCCACTGGTGGACAGTGGAAGGCAGCTGAAGAGGTGTTATTTTGTGACAAATGCTAAGCAACTTTCCTAAAACTAAACTCACCTTTTCTACAAGCCTCTGTGCTCTAACGAGCACCTTTCGCTCTGACTCAAGCTAACTGAAGACATTAGCTACTTTGGGGTCTAACTACTATGCATCAAACTCAGAACTCAAGAGTTGGGGCTGGAGAGATGGCTCAAAGGTTAAGAACACAGTTGTTCTTGAAAAGGTCCTGAGTTCAATTCCCACAAACACATGGTGGCTCACAACCATCTATAATGAGATCTGCAGGTGTACATGTAGGCAGAATGCTGTATACATAGTAAATAAATAAATCTTAAAAAAAAAAAAAAAAAAAAAAAAGACCCAATCTTGCTCATGGCCAGTTTTGGTATAGCCCAAGAGCTAAGAAGGAAGTTCTACATTATAGATAAATGGCTGTGGAGAAAAGTAAAAAGAAGATTAGCACATGCTGCTTTTTGAGAATTATATGGAATTCCCATCCATAAACAGAAATTTTATTGGAACTTTTGGTTGTTTGAGACAGGGTTTCTCTATGTTACCTTGGCTGTCCTGTAACTCATTCTGCAGACCAGGCTGTCCTTGAAGTCACACTCCGCCTGTCTCTGCCTCCAGAGCACTAGGGCTAAAGGCGTGCGCTGTCGCCTTATTAGGACTCATTTGTCACCTTATTAGGACTCATTTATGTGTCCCCTACTCCTACCGCTTTCCATGACAGCTATGGACTTGCAAAAGAGGCTGTAAGGCTCAGGACGCATTATTTGCTGGCTATCTGGCCCTTTCATAGAAAAGTTTTGCCAACTCTACAGTCATCACCAGGCCCAGAAATCCTTTGGTTCGATTCTTTTTTTAGTTGTTTTTGGTTTTGGTTTTGGTTTTTTTAAACAAGTTTTCTGTGTAGCCTTGGCCTGTGCTTGCTTTGTAGACCAGGCTGGCCTTGAACTCACGGTGATCCACCTGCCACCTGCCACCTGCCTCTACCTCTCTAGTGCTGGGATTAAAGGCCTGCACCACCACACCTGCCTTGGTGTCGTTCTCTTTTTAACTTTCCTATCTCTACAACTAGCATCACAGGTGCTCTTAATATCTCACAACTATAACTGTAATCTTTTCAATGTTTTCATTTTCCTTGATCCTACGCAAAAACCTCCGGTGGCTACTTACGAACTAGTAAGCCACACTCCTGCTTCTGACGCCGCGTCCTGCTGGGGTTCTGGTGCTGTGCTTACCAGCCTCCAGCTCTTAACCTCCCACCACTGCTCAGCACAAACATTTTTCACAGAACAAACCCTGTGTTCCTGCTCAGTAATAATCTCTGTTGTTTCTATCAAGGCTTAAAAGAAGATCGTGAGCGACCTCCCAACAACAGCCCTGTAGAACTTCCTTAGGGCATTCAGTAGCCTCCTCCCCATAACGTACACAATGTCATCCACTTCAAAATAAACCTGGAAAATAAACACCACACTTAATCTGTTCCCATGTCCCGACGCCACCACTCACAGTTGGTACAGAACACCTAAAGGTATACTTTTTCTGTTCCCCCAAGTACACTCATCTTAGGAGACCGGAATCTTACTCCTTTAGTGTCCTCCTTGATCTCTCCATAGAGGGTATACTCAGTAAACAGCTGCTGAATACTTGTGTGAGGCTGTCTCGGGGCAACGCTGGAAATAGGATTCACTGTGTAGCTTCTCTTTGCACCCAGCCTTCCCTTTATCCACACAAATACTGTGCGCACACCAAAAAAAGTACCCTAGCTACTCACAGCTCTACCTCCTCAGGGATCCAATTTACTCCTTCTGTAACTTTTCAGGTTGAACACCTTGACCTACAGAGTTCCCCATAAAACCCACTGAACTAGTCTGTGTCACTCGTTAGGAACAGCCACTACTCCTATAACTCTATGTCTATGTAGCCTTGGCTGGCCTGAATAAAGCTGGCTACGTAGACTACATTGGCTCACTCAGCCTCCACGTCTATATCTTGATCTCTTGTCACCTAGTCACTTGGAAGGAAAAGTCATGAGCACAAAAAGACAAGCTATAGGGCGGGAACACGGCTTGGTGAAGAGCACTGGCTGCAGAGAACCCAGGTTCAGCTACTGAAAAGCCGAGTGGCTCGCTACCGTCTGTAACTTCAATTTAGGGGGATCTTATGCCCTCTGTGGGCATCGGACAAAAGACATGGTGCACAGACACACACACAGGCAAAACATCATACACATAAAATAAGGTAAATATCTTGGGAATAGGACACAAATGTGGTTGAATGAATGGAGCCTCTTTTACAGAACCTTCTGCAGAGACCTTCAGGACCAACTTTGTCCCATTCTGCTCACCTTGAATCTTCGAGCTAGAAACTTATTCTTGATCTCTAGAAAATTGCCACGGTTCATTTCGCCCTTGAAAGGCTCATTGAGGATGGCGTACCGTGGGTCATTCTGGATGTCCTGCCACCGGGCATAGCCATGGCTATTTAAAAAGCGCTCAGGAAAAACAAAGGAAACAAGAGCCTCAGACTAAAGCCTTCAGATCCCCGCACATAAGCCCCC
The DNA here is from genome assembly GCF_964271855.1 of Acomys minous. Classification (NCBI taxonomy): domain Eukaryota; kingdom Metazoa; phylum Chordata; class Mammalia; order Rodentia; family Muridae; genus Acomys; species Acomys minous. The sequence goes on from NC_140500.1 coordinate 21,440,344, forward strand.
GTCGCGACTCAGGCAAGGATACTTTATAATGCCAGCCAGCAGCCAGTAGTCATGGCGGCGGTGCCAAATCTCGTAAGTCTTCTTAGTGACTGTGGCCGCCCGCTCCTCATTCTGCCAAAGGGAGTGCAACTCTGAGAAGGAATTCAGAGAAAGGTTAGAGTGGAAAAAAGACAAATACCTGTGAGAATTAAAATTTTTTAAAAAGTTAGGTGTGCTGGTAAGGTGGTGCACACCATATTCTATATACTGAGTCGTAGGACAGCTAGAGCTAGAGTAAGACCCCGTCTCAAAAACCCAAAGAGGAAAACCAGAAGCTCTTCTTGTCCCCTGTATTCACCTCAGTATGGTCCAGTTCTAGCTCCCTAACACAGAACCCAGAGAAGCAAACAGTCCACATCATGTTCAGACTGTACCCTAATTTCTGACAAGAACCCCAACTTCACAGGACCCCCATATCCATACCAGTGAAACCGCCGTCTGCAATGTTGAACATGAAGCGCTGCTTGATGTTTTTCTTCTGCTTCTCATCACTAAGGTCCTTTGGAGTTTCTCCATTCTGAAGCATCACTTCCTTTTTCTCCTCTTCCTCTTTCTTCTCTTCTGCAGGGTACACCAAAGGTGAAACAATGTCAGCTCCAGTCTGAAAGCCAGCACTAAAGCCCTCGTCCACAGCACTGCCTGCTGTGTCTGTCACACACTCAAGTCTTCCAGACCCACAAAAATGATTCACCAGCCAGCTCCCTAACAACTCAACTTTGAAACAGTCATTTGTCTTGGAATAATACGGTTATAGTAACAGGTAATGAGGTAGTATGGGTTATGTGCTCCTCCGCACACCAACCTTTGTCTTCCACCACGATAGGGGTCAGGTCTGCGGCCTTGGTCTCCACCTTCTCCGCCTCAGTTGCACCTAGAGATCAGAAGACACTGAGAACCCTAAGAAAGAAAACCAGCTCTGTCCCCGACACCGCAACAGCGTCCCATCAGCACTTCTAGGAACAGAGCTGCATAGATGTCAAAGCAGGGTCCCTTCCTGATAGTTCCTGATAGTTCAAAAGTCAGTAGCATCTACAACTACAGAGCAACCTGGAGCGCCTTTCGGCGTGCGCGCGCGTGCGCGCGCACACACACACACACACACACACACACACATATATATACCTTTGGGCTCCGTCTCCATAGGCTCCTCTGTTCTCTCCTTCACCTCTGCCTTTTCCACCTTCTCCTCTCCCTCAGGAGGTTCAACGGGGGCCTTTTCATCCTCAGGGGCAGGGGCAGGGGCGGGGGCAGGAGGCTGTGCACTCTTCAAAGGAACAGAAGACAGAAGTTGAAGCAAATGGTCTGAATCCTGGAGACGTGTAATGTTGGCATAGCATCCAGTCACCTGATCTCTTACCTCCACAGTTACCTCAGGGACCGTAGATTTTACTTCCTTTTCTCCTTCTGTGCTCTCTTCTTCTTTAACGCTATTTTCCTCTATTTTTATCCCATCCTCTGTAGACCAATAGAAGACAACCAATTAGGAAAGCCCTAGGCCAGAGAAGCCATGCTCTGTCTGTCTCCTCCTAGACTGTCCTCTCGCACCTTTAAGAGCCAGCCCTTTTCTTAGGACAGCTCTCCTAAACTGAGAGGGAAATTGCTGTGTGTCCTGCCAGACCACCCTGTTAATACTGAGCACAGGGTAGCAGAAAAAGGCACAGGACGAATTTAATTGTTTTCTTAAAAGGACAGAAATGGCAAAACAGGCAGACTTACCAGCAGGTGGCACTGGTGCAGGAGTATTGGGTTGTGTGTCCCCAGGTGTGGAGGGTGTAGGAGTCTTTGGAGAGGGTGACCCTGGCTGAGACATTTTCTTGTTTTCCTCTACTTCAGCCAGTTCGGGCATGCTCCAGCGCCCATTAACATGTTCAAATTCCTGAACCTACATCAAAGAACAGCAAGTTAAAGACTCATTTCCAATAGCAGGGCACGGTGGCCTACGCTTGTAATCCCAGCACTTGAGGAAGCAGAGGCAGGAACTCTGCTGAGTTCGAGGCCAGCCTGGTCTGCAAAGCAAGACCAGGACAGCCAGGGCTCCACAGAGAAACAAACAAACAAGATCCATTTCTAGCTTTCCTACCTACTGGCCCCATTACTCTAGAAATCTTTAAAACTGAAAACAGGCTTGGGACTCACCTTCTTTCGAATCAGGGACATCACACCAATCCTAGTAAGGACATGCTGACGAGACAGGCCTTCCCGGGGGACGCCGTCAGCAAAAGTCTCGGCCCCATCTGCCCCAGGCTCACATAAATGCCGCATGAAGAGTGATACGTAAGCCCTGTAGAAAAAGAGACCAGAGCTAAGGCGAGAGCTCATTAGACACTGGCGCTGGCTCCACCTCAGGTGAGGCCTACGATGCCCTGCAGCGCTCATCTCAGAGCCACACCGTGGCCCAGGCCTCTTGAAGGAAGCCAAAGAACCCAACTCTAACAAGCACCAACACAACACCTGCCCATTGCAGCTAGCAACACTCCTTTCCTTCAACAACACGGGCTAGGCCTGTAGACAGCACACACAGTAGAGCCCTGGCTCCAACTGGGACACCCAGGCCTCAACTTACTTAAATTCTTTCTCTGACTTGCCTCGAAGATCTCTCACAAGCCACTGAGTGGTAAAAGCATCCTGCGGTGGCATGCCATATCGCATAATTGCATTAAGAAATGCTTTTCGTTGACGAGCATTAAAACCAAGCACCTAAGGAAAAAGAACCACTGTAAGAGGAAGCATGGTGTCTTCCCACCCAAGTACTCTCTGGTCCCTGTCGCCCCACTGTAGGGTCACATGGTACTTACTTCAATATTCCCACCAACACGGGCCAGCAGAGGAGGTAATGGCTTATCTTTATCGTTCCGCAGGCCCTTGCGACTGGGCCTGCGGGGAGCTGTGAAAAGAAATGATGCGTGAGTGACACTTCTTAGACAGTAAACAATGGAACAGCTACAGAACTGGCAAGATGGCCTCACTCTCACCTTCTGATCGTTCATCAAAGTCTTCATCACCTTCCTCTGAGGCCACTGAGTAATCGGACTGGTTGTCGGACTGGTCGTCCTGCCAATCTGGAGGGAGAGAGGGCAGATGAGCGGGGCCCACTGCTCTAGTGGAACGGCCCGTGGGTGGGGGGCGGGGCCGGCCACACACACCTCGGTCCTCCTGTGAGCCATCATTGTAGTTGACCTGTTTACGGATTCTTTTTCCTTTGCCCAGATTTCGGGCTAGATCTTCTTGCTGCTGCTCATAATGGTGCCGCAGCAATTTCTCCCAGTAGTCAGGATCCACACTTTCTTCCTGTTTTATGATTTCCCGTTCTACCTCCTCTTCCTCCTGGGACAGAGGGAGGGCCAGGACTCAGGGGTGCTGAAGTCAGCACCACCAGCTACCCCTGGCCCTCACAGTTCCCATCTGCCAGCTCCTTTGCACGGCTGGATTTGTAAATACTTGATGTGCCTGCTTGGACCTAAAAACTTGGAAGAAATTTAACAGACAAGACATGGCTCCTCAAAGGTTATGTGCAGATTAGCAGTCAGCCTGATGAAAGAAAACCGTGAGAGGGAAAACTCTGATAAGACAAAAGGAAGAGTCACTGTGCAGCTTCCATCCCTTCCTAGGGCAACATCCAGAAGTGGGAAGACAGAAAGAGGAAGGTTAGCGCCTTGGCAAGCAGACGAAAGGGGCAAGAGACCTGCAAACACTGCAAGAGACGCTCAGGGCATTAAACATTCTGCTCCTAATTAACCTCAGAAAAAATTAGCAACTGTTTGAAAAGAGAAAACAAAGTTACAAAACTACACACACAGAGACAGAAAGGGGGGGGGGAATATCAAGTATCTCAATGGTTTCATCCCTCTTTTTCTTTTGTTTTTTTTTCAGACAAGGTTCCTCTGTGTAGTCCTGGCTATCCTGGAACTCACTCTTAGACCATGCTGACCTGAAACTCATAAGGAGCCATGTGCCAGCACTGCCCAGCTTGGCTCTTCATTTCTTACCAACTTTAAGATTCCCTTCAGACACTACAGAAATACTGATTAAGTGCACCCCTGGGCTGGGGACTATAGTTCAGTTGGCAGGGTGCTTGGCCCCAGGTTTGACCCCGTGCAATGCATAAAGCACGAATGGTAGTGTGTGCCTGAAAACTAGGCCTTGGGAAGCAGAGCCAGAAAAATCAGAAGGTAAAGATCAACTTCAATTACACAGTGAATTCAAGGCCAGAATTCACTGACACAGACCAAGTATCAAAAGAAAGCAAAATCCAAGTGACCCTTGTGACAGAGTAAAGCCATTGTTTACAACCTAAGCACAAACTCCCTGCATGCCTGCGATGCAAGGAATAGTTCAGAGGGGGAAGGCACTTACTGCCAAGCCCCACCTCCCATCTGATCCTAGGACCCACACGGGAGGAAACAACTCTCTGCAAGCTGTCTTCTGTCCCTCATGTACCCACACCCACACTCCAATAAATGTAAAAAAGAAACAAGGTTTCAAGGCACAACCTAAGGGCCTACACAACCGAATTACAGAAAGGCTGGTCACCACTAATAAAGAAAACAAAATCTAAAAATATGAAACTGAAATGTCTAAAAATCGTAACTGCCTTTGAAATTTTTAATTTAAAAAGTTTTATGTGTGTGTTTTGCCTGCACGTAAGTCTGTGCACCACAATCACACCTGGTACCCGAGGAGACCAGGAGATGACAGCATATCCTGGAGCTGCAAATGCTTGTGTACACCACACCACGTGGGTGTGAGGAATCAAACTCTGGAGCCAGAGCTCTAACTGCTGAACCATCTCTCCAGCACTCTCTCCCTCAACACACACAAGTGCCTTTTGAACAGAATGTCAATATGAAGAAGTTCAGATGTCAGATCTTTGATGAACAGATGTTTAGCCAAGTCTCTAAATATATTTAAAATCCAAAATCCTTCCATATCTGAAACAATTTTGGTTGCAAGCATTTCAGATGAGATATACTTAACCTGTACTTCTCCAACCATTCGCTGAAACTCCTCGACAGACACTGACACTGACACACACACACACACACACACACACACACAATTAAACTAGAAACAATTGTCCACAGAAGAGAAGTAGGCAAGAGGAACAGGGTGGAAACACTTTTCCCTTCTGAATTCTGAACCATGTTGCTTTATGGCTCGGATAAGCAGTCTCTGGTGTAACTGGAAAGTGGTGGGCCCTCCATGGAGTACAGACGCCGTGGAAGAAGTTACATCACTGAACCATGCACTGGAGGGAGCTATTCAGACAGCAGTCTGTTCTTGTCTCTTTGCTTCTTTACTGCCCTATGAGCAGTTTCCTCAGTACACCCACCCTGTTAAGCCACGCCCACTGCCCATGACCTACTAACCATCAGCTGAAGCTTCTGAAATGAGAAACCAAAATAAGTTTTCTTGTCCCTCTCCCTCCCCAATCTGATTTTTGAGATAAGGCCCCACTTTGTAGCCCTGGGTGGCCTAGAACTTCCTACATAGACCAGAATGTCCTTGAACTTAAGAGATCCCTTTGTTGCCTCTTGAATGCCAGGATTAATGACATGTGCCACCATAAAGGGCTAAGCTTTTCTCTTTTAAATTGATCACTTCACACCTGTAATCTCAGCACCCAGGAAGCTGAGGGAGAACTGGGCCTGAGGCCAGCTGGGCATTCCACAATAACATAGTGGGGCTACATAGTGTGACCCGGACAGTAAAATAAAATTTCAGGCCTAATGGTATAAACCTTAGCTATTCTGAGCCACACAAAGGCTGAGACAAGAGGACAAAAAGAATAGCCTGGGCAACAACTTATAGTGGGGCTTGGTTGGTAAGATGCTTGCCTAGCATGCACCAATTCCTTGATTCAATTCCCAGCACCATACACAGCCAGGTATGATGGTACATGGCCTGTAATCCCAGCACATAGGTAGAAGCAAAAGGTCAAAAGTTCAAGGTCATCCTTAGCTGCCAAAACTCAAGGCAAGATTGGGCCAAATAGGACACTCTCCCCAAAAATAATTTTAAGGTACACAATACTATGCATAATGAATATACATAAAATTTTTCTAAAGAAAAAGTAGTTGGTTGTAAAAGCAATTTAAAAAGATTCTTTTGGCATTTATGAATGTAACCCTAGCAGATTACCTGCTTAGCCCCAGGTTATATCTCCAGCAAACACACCTACAGATGAAAGGTCTAAAAAGAACTAAGTACCCAGGTGTGCTGCAGGATGATGCCTTCAACCCAACATCTGGAGGCAGAGGCAGGCAGATCTCTATGAATTACAGGCCAGAACTACATAGTAGGGCCCTATCGAAAGAAAGAAAGAAAGAAAGAAAGAAAGAAAGAAAGAAGAAAGAAAGAAAATAAACAGAACTACAGGGACTAATCAGATGACAGCACATGTACTTGCATAGCCAGGAGCATAGCTTCCTCCCTGGCATGTGCTGTGCCTGGAAATTACTTCTACAGAACACTCTATACTACTGTAAGAAATAAAACCTGGCTGAGTGATGGTGGTGCATGCCTTTAATCCCAGCCCTTGGGAGACAAAGACAGGTGGATTTCCTTGCATTTGAGGCCAGCCTGGACTACAGAGTGGATTCCAGGACAGCCAGAGTTGTTACACCGAGAAACCCTGTCTTGAAAAAACAAAAGAAAACAAAAATAAATAAATAAGATCACCTATCAAAAAAGTTTTTGGGGGGCTGGAGAGATGGCTCAGCAGTTAAAAGCACTGGCTGCTCTTCCAGAGGTCTGGAGTTCAGTTCCCAGCAACCACATGGTACCTCATAACTATCTATCATGAGACTTGGTTCCCTCTTCTGGTGTGAAGGTGTACATGCAGACAGAACACTGCATATGTAATAAATAAATAAGTTGGCTGGGCAGTGGTGGCGCACGCCTTTTATCCCAGTACTTTGGAGGCAGAGGCAGGCAGATCGCTGTGAGTTCAAGGCCAGCCTGGTCTACAAAGCAAGTCCAGGACAGCCAAGGCTACACAGAGAAACCCTGTCTCAAAAAAACAAATAAATAAATAAACCTGAAAGTTTCTGGTTGAATTTATGCTGATTTATATAAAATCTCCCAGGCAGTCACACATAAACCGTAACTAGAAAGTTCATCTCCTAGAAGCTGGTGAAAAGCACAGTGGGTAGTGTCTTCCAGTGTGCACAGAGCTCATGTTCACTGCCCTGTAGCACATGACTGGACACAGCAGCTGCAGGCCTCCTGCCACAGGCCTGTCATGCCAGCACTCAGGAGGCAGAGGCAGGAGGATGAGAAGTTCAAGGCCATCCTTGACTACATAGTGAGTTCCAGGAGAGCCTGGGATATATTTGAGCCTGTCTCAAAAAACAGAGAAAGACATATTGTGAGCCAGGTGCGGTGGCGCACACCTTTAATCTCAGCACTCAGGGAGGCAGAGGCAGGTGGATTGCTATGAGTTCCAGGACTGCCTGGTCTGCAAAACGAGTCCAAGACAGCCCAGGCTACACAGAGAAACCCTGTCTTCAAGAACTGAAGGAAAAAAAAAAGAGACAGACAGACATATTGTAGTTCAGGTGTGTGATCTTACACTTCAGAGACTGAGGCAGGAAGACCATGCATTCAAGACCAGGCTGGGCTACACTGGGAGATCTTCTCTCTCCCTCAAAAAAAAAAAAAAATAAATAATAATATTAATAACAATTAACAACAACAATAATAAGAAAAACCTCCATTAATCCGTGTTTGATTTAGGATCCTTCAAAGGCTAACTTATCAGGTAGGACTGATCTTAGCCCTACGCAAATCACTAAAAAACAAAACAAAACAAAACAACCCTATAATAATCCTGCTAATCAAGACCTGCTAGACAGGGATAGGAGTGTGAGTCCACTGGGCAGAACGCCAGCTGCATGCATGCAACTTTGGATTCAAGCTCCAGTTCCATGTGCACCAGGCCCACTGGCACATGCTGTCACCACAGCACTTGAAAGATGGAGTCAGGTTATTCTCAGCTATACAATAAAATCAAGGGCAGCCTGGGACATATGAGACCCCATCTCAAATACAAGACACACGGAGCTGGGCGTGGTGGCACACGCCTTTAATCCCAGCACTCAGGAGGCAGAGGCAATCGGATTGCTTTGAGTTCAAGGCCAGCCTGGTCTACAAAGCAAGTCCAGGACAGCCAAGGCTGTCTCGAAAAACCAAAAAAAAACAAAACAAAACAAAACAAAACAAAACAAAAAAACCAAAACCAAAACAAAACAAACAAAAACCAAACCATACACACAAAATAATAATTAATAAAAATTCTGCCATATACCCAGACATGATATAGTGGCCAGGCATGGTACGTGGTATGTGCCTATAATGCCAGCACCTGGGAGGTTGAGGCAGGAGGATCAAGGCTTAAAAACCAGCTTAAACTACATAGAGAGTTCAAAGCCAGCCTAGGCTTCAGCTAAAATAACACCCAGGCCTGTAATCCTAGCAACTGGAAGGCTGATGCAGGAGGATCAAAAGTTTAAGACAAGCCGGGCGTGGTGGCGCACGCCTTTAACCCCAGCACTCGGGAGGCAGAGGCAGGCGGATCGCTGTGAGTTCGAGGCCAGCCTGGTCTACAAAGTGAGTCCAGGACAGCCAAGGTTATACAGAGAGACTCTGTCTCGAAAAACCAAAAAAAAAAAAAAAAGTTTAAGACAAGAGCCAGAGCCATGCGGTGGTGGCGCATGCCTTTAATCCCAGCACGTAGGAGGCAGAGGTGGGTGGATCTCTGTGAGTTTGAGGCCAGCCTGGTCTACAGAGTGAGTCCAGGATAGCTAAGGCTACACAGAGAAACTCTGTCTCAAAAAAAAAAAAAAAAAAAGTTTAAGACTTACGCAAAATAGCAAGACTTTGTATAAAAAAGAAAAACAGCAGCCATGTTATGAGAACAAAGCAAATCATCATCTGAGCTGGAAGGATGAGACGCTTGTGAGCACATCAACCTCACCTAGAGTCAAGTGGCTTAGAGGGAACCAGCAACAGAGCAATGACTTAAAATTACTTGAGAATAAATACATTACAAAAATCCACACATTGTCTTTTGGTAGTTTTTGCTTCTTACTGTAAAAAAACAAGGAGAAATGAAGGGAAAAGGGAATGACTCTCATCTTTGAGAAAATCACTAGTTATTTAAAGTATATATCTCATTTGCTTTTTCTGAGGTAGCATTTAAAGATTTATGTGGAGAAGTAGTAAGATAAATAAAAATAAGACTCTGGGAAAAAAATAAAAAAAGACTCTAGGAGGGCACATGATGGCCATGCAAAACCTCGATGTGTAGCCCCTGTCAAGTCAGGGCAAAGATGAGAACGTGTATTAATAATGTAACATTCTTTCTTTTCAAGGCAAAAAGATGTTTTCCTGTTGTTTCAAGTAGCATCTTGATCTCAATTCCAATCTTCAGACCAACACCAAGAGCAGCACTGCCTTGGACCCATACTCACCGCCATTTCTTCTTCCCGCACCACATACTGGGCCACTTTGAATGAGCTCAAATATTCATTCATGCCCTGCAGTTCTGTGTCTTCAGTCTCGTCCTGGTTCCGATCCAGCAGTCTCTCAATGGCCTTATCATCATAATGGATGACACTGCTATCTTCTCCCTCTTTGTTGTCTCCTCCTATGAAGAACCAGGGCCCACAACCCTCAAGTCAGTTCAGCAGCAGCAGCAGGAGAAAAAGCACTCTCCACAGGACCCCTGCGTCAAAGGTACTTCCCCTACCCTCTGAGGAACCAAGCTTCCCGCAAAATGCTGCTCACCTCCATCTGTGGCTTCATCCTTGAATAATTCCTCAGTGCCAAATTTGAGGATGTCATCAAGCTCCTGTTTAGACATTGAGCCAGTCTTGGAGCCCAGCCCAGGCCGCACCACTAAATGTGTCAGCATCATTTTCTTCTTTGCCACCTGCGTGATGCGCTCCTCCACTGATGCACGGGTCACAAACCGGTAGATCATCACCTTCTTATTTTGCCCAATACGGTGGGCTCTGCTAAAGGCCTGCAGTTTGATCAAGCAAAGCCTGTGATCTTATGTCCTACTGGCTTTCATAGCTGAAGCTAGTTTGCACATAAAATCTCCTTTCACACCTCTCCCTCTAGACACCAACCTCTTATCATGATACCCAAAATAGGACTATAACTAACCCCAATTCTCAGGCTTATAAAGTAATGACATCCAAAAAAATGTCTGTTGCTTAACACTTAAACTCAAATGACAGACCCCTCTCCTGGAGTGTGGGGGCTGCTGGGACCTCCCAAAGCTAAGACTCTTACTCACCTGGATGTCATTATGGGGGTTCCAGTCAGAATCATATATAATAACTGTGTCAGCAGTGGCTAGATTAATCCCAAGGCCCCCAGCTCGGGTGGAAAGCAAGAAGCAGAACTGTTGGGCACCCGGTGCTGAGAAACAGAAAACACCTGAGTTATCTCCAGATTCCAGTAAGCCGAGAAGGGAAGGAAGACGCTGCTCATAAAAACACCAAGCAAGTGTCGTAAACAAGGTGCCCTGATGGATGCTGGAGCTGCACCAAAGTTTATGAACAAAATTACATAGCGTAGTCAAGTATCTCCCTCAAAGCATGTATGAATTTCAATGGGAAAAAGTAACCTTACAGTGAAGAATTTTAGCAGACACCATGACCTTAACCAAGGGACCAATAGTCACCAGGAAGAATAAATGCAAACATCACATACAGATTCACAGCTGTCACACTCTTGTATAAGTATCTTTCAACAAAGAGACACTGCATGAACTAACTGACAAGAAACTTAAAGTACCAATACCATGACGGGGTGAGGGATGAAACGTCATTAAGCAGCTGGGGTTTTTTTTTGTTTTTTGTTTTTAGCAGCTGTTTATCTAACTATAAGTGTACACAGTAGGAGCTACCCTTGGACCTATGTGTGGGACATGGGATTGGATCCTCAAACAGAAAAAAACGAGTTACATCCCCAGACAACTCCCTCTTCCCCTCTTTTATTTGTGTGCATTTATGTGTCAGTATGTGGGAGTATGCATGCCAGCACACACATGATGGTAGTCAGTATGTGGGAGTATGCATGCCAGCACACACATGGAAGTCAGTATGTGGGAGTATGCATGCCAGCACGCACATCGAAGTCAGAGGACAAAGTCTCTCCTTCCACTGTTGAGTCCCAGACATAGAAGCCTAGGTAAACAAGCTTAGCAGCAGCAGGCACCTTTACCCACCGAATCACCTCACCAGCCTTTTGAAAAAGTATTTCTAGCCAGGCGATGGTGGCGCACGCTTTTAATCCCAGCACTCAGGAGGCAGAGGCAGGTGAACCGCTGCTGAGTTCGAGGCCAGCCTGGTCTACAAAGTGAGTCCAAGATAGCTGAGGCTACACAGAGAAACCCTGTCTCGAAAAACAAAAGCAATAAAACAAAACAAACAACAACAAAAAAGTATTTTTTTTTGTTTTGAGACAAGAGTTTCTCTGTGTAGCCTTGGCTGTCCTAGACTCACTTTATAGACCAGGCTAGCCTCGAACTCACAGAGATCTGCCTGCCTCCGTCTCCCGAGTGCTGAGATTAAAGGTGTGCACCACTACCGCCCAGCTAAAAAAGTATTTTTTAAATTAATTTATTCATATTCAAAAAGTATTTCTAAGGGGGCTGGAGAGATGGCTGAGAGGTTAGAAGCATTGGCTGTTCTTCCAAAGGTGCTCAGTTCCATTCCCAGCAACCACATGGTGGCTCACAACCATCTATATTGAGATATGGTGTTCTCTTCAGGTCTGCAGACATACAAGTTGGCAGAACACTCTATAAATAATAATTTCTAAAAGCATTTTTAAATTAGATTTATTTATGTTATGTAAGTATATGCATATGTACATATGTGTAGAGTCAGAGAACTTATAGGAATTAGTTCTCGATTTCACATGAGTCCCCAGATAAACAAGCTTGGTGGCAAAAGCCTTTACCTGCTTGCTAGCCAACTCACTGAATCCCCCACCACCACCCTTTTTTCAGAGAAGGTCTCATGTAGTCATGTAGCCCAGATATCCTTGAGTTATTTTAAAATCTTTTTTATCTTTATTTTTATTTTATATGTGTTTTGCCTGCATGTATGCCTGTGCACAGTGTATGTGGACTGCCTGAGGACCCATAAAAGGATGACGTTATAGATGGCTGTGAGGGGGCTATATAGGCGCTGGGAAAGGAAACCCAGGTCCTCTGCAAGAACAGCCGGTGCTCTTCCCAGCCCCACGGAGTTCTTGATCCTACTTCCCCTCTCAAGTGCAGGGAATACACGCCTGTGCCATCAAGCGCTGTACGTTGTTACTAAGAGAACCAGGCTAATTCTCTGTATTGGGTTACAATTTTTTGTTTTTTTAAAGTTTTCTAAGAGATAGGATTTCTCTGTATGAACAGCCCTGGCTGTCCTGGAACTTACTCTGCAGACCAGGCTGGCCTCAAACTCACAGAAAACCCCCTGTCTCTGACTCCCAGAGGCAGATTAAAGGCATTCACCACCACTGCCCAGCTGTTTTACAACTTTTAAGTCTAAAAATATTTGAAATAACCAGGATAGCTGGACTACATAGAAACTCTATTTAAAAAAAAAAAAGGTAAATAAATAAACAAATAAACAATTAAAACAAAAGGTTCAGGGGAAGGTGTAGTTGCATCTATTGAGATAACTGCAAATGTACTACTTATTTGAGCTTCAATAAATCTGATCCCTTGGGGCTGGAGATAAGAGTCCTTGCTGCTGTCAGAAGACCTAGGTTCAGTTCCTAGCCCCTCATCAGGGAGCTCCCAAATGCCTGTACGTGCGTCCCAAAACACTCTCTGGCCTCCTGCGCCTGTACATACACGGTACACATACAGACAAGTAAGAACAGAAGCACACCCCCAAACAAAAGTAAATCTAAAAACAAAACAAGTCTGCCCCTTCTTTTTGCCTCAAGATATGAGGGGAGGGGCACTGGAGAGATGGCTCAGAGGTTAAGAGCACTGCCTGTTCTTCCAAAGGTCCCGAGTTCAATTCCCAGCAACCACATGGTAGCTCACAATCATCTATAATGAGATCTGGTGCCCTCTTCTGGCCTGCAGGTATAAATGCGGGCAGAGCACTGCATAATAAATATGTATGATCAGGGTTAGAGAAAACACCCCTTGTCAAGCAGAAAGAGCAGACTCCAAGGAGGAATTTAAAGAAAACCTTTTAGAGCTAGTCCCCAACCCTTTGTTTAAAAGCTTTCTTCATCCATGTCAACTAACCAAAACCCAAAAGAACAACAGAGAAAACAGATGCACAAGAAAATGTTAGGGTACCAGAGAGATGGGGTGCTAGAGACATGGCTCAGCAATTCTTCCAGCATCCACATGTCAATTACAAGCAGCTGTAACTCCAGCTCCTGAGGATCCAGTGCCCTCTTCTGGCCTCCATAGGTACTACATGCATATGATGCATAGACACATGCAGGCAAAACACCCACAGGTAAAATAAAATGTTAAAAAAAAAACAGAAATCACTAGGGCCAGTGAGATGGCTTGGCAGGTAAAGGTGCCTATATGACCTATGCTCAATCCTCAAAATTCACTGGTACAAAGAGAGAACTAATTCCTCTAAGTTTTCCCATGACTCCAACATCTGTGCAGAAGCAAATACAAGCTTGCATGCAGCATGCACACTTTTTAAAAAAATCAAGTGATCTCCAAAGATAACCTGGGCTGGGCAGGGAGCACACGCCTCTAATCCTACCATGAAGAGTCAAAGCCAGGCCTATCTCTATGTGTTTGAATCCAGTGGGGTCTCCACAGAGTTCTGGGCCAGCCAAGGATACATAGCGAGACCCTGTTTCTCTTACAAAGACCTAGATTCAATTCCCAGCACCGTATGGTGGCTCACAACCCTCTGTAACTCCAGTCTCGGGGACCTAGGCACAGACATGGCGTGGGTACTTACTTGCGGGTAAAGCAGTCACAAATAGTAAAAAAATATTTTGGGGGGCTGGTTGTTTTGTTTGTTTGTTTGTTTTGAAACAAGATCTGTACATAGTTCTGGCTGCCCTGAGCTCAACTCACAGAGATGGCCTGTCTCTGCCTCCTGAGTACTGGGTGTACATACCATATCCCCAGCATAATAATTCTTTAATTAAAAAGAAAAAAGGGGACTAAAAAGATGGCTCAGTGGCTAAGAGTACTGGCTACTCTTCCAGTGGTCCTGAGTTCAATTCCCAGCACCCACATGGTTGTTCATAACCATCTGTGATGGGATCTGATGCCCTCTTCTGTCGTGCAGGCACACATGCAAATAGAGCACTCATATACATGCACAGATACATGCATAAACAAATACTTTTTTTAAAAATTTGATTGTCTAGAAGTAAGCCCCTCTTCTCTTACCATTGAATCGATCAATGGCCTCCTGACGCATGTTCCCGGTGATCCCACCGTCAATACGTTCATATTTATAGCCTTCATGCTCTAAAAAGTCCTCCAGCAAGTCCAACATCTTGGTCATCTGTGAAAAGGAGAGGCTTAATTACAGAGCTGTCACATGGCAGCTCCCACAGCCTCGAGGGCTATCCCACTACTGCCTCCAGTGCTGGCTGGGCCACTCACCTGGGAAAAGATGAGTACGCGATGCCCACCCTCTTTAAGGTTCTTAAGCATCTTCTGTAGCAGTAACAATTTCCCAGATGCTCTGATTAGAGCACTGCCATCATACATGCCATTAGGCATCTTAGGGGCTTCCTGGTGACACAAAGGAAGAGGTATTGAAACAAAGCCCACACGGAGTTGGCAACCCAGGGAAGACACAGAGGTAGCAGAGCATACCATCGCTGCCACAGGGAAGAGGTAAGGGTGGTTGCAGCACTTCTTAAGATCCATCACCACATTTAGCAGGGAAACCTGGTTGCCACCGCCTCGAGCGTTAAGTGCTTCAAAGTTCCGAGTGAGGATGTACTTGTAGTACTTCCTGCGCAAACAAGATGCAAGGACTGGTTGGAACAATGATGCGCACAGCAGCCTGAGATCATCTTTCCAACACTCCTCGCTGCGGGGCTGAGCTAACCAGCACCAGCCGCACGTCGTCATAGGAAGGGGTAACTAAGAAGCACAAGCTCCCACTCCCAGGTCTCAGGTTCCTGTCAGCAGCTGCCTAGAGGAGGTGTGGGAGAAACCCTCGGCAGGTGTCTGACTCACTCCATGACTGAATTCGTGCTTCTGTCCCTTCACACTTACTTTTGCATAGGGCTCAACTCCACACGCACAATCAATTCTGTCTTGGATGGCATATTCTTAAATACGTCAGCTTTGAGCCGCCGCAACATGTGAGGCCCCAGCATGTCATGTAGTTTTTTAATCTGGTCCTCTTTGGCAATGTCAGCAAACTCCTCCAAGAAGCCTTCCAAATTGCTTTAAAAATAAATTAATAAATAATAATAATAATAAAGTCATTACAGAGGGAAAAACAAAGAAAGGAAAAGTAATATAGGAAATGGGCAACAAGATATAATTATGAACCGACTGATGAGCACACTCACTGGAATCTCTCAGGGGTAAGAAAGTTGAGCAGGTGAAACAGCTCCTCTAGGTTGTTTTGTAATGGAGTCCCGGTCAGCAACAGCTTATGCTGGAGTGAGTAACCATTCAACACTCGGAAGAACTGGTGAGGAGAGATGAAATTGAACAAATGAGGACACTGAGCTGAAGAGATGGCTCAGAGGTTAAGGGCACTGGCTGCTCTTCCAGAGGTCCTGAGTTCAATTCCCAGCAACCACATGATGGCTCACAGCCATCTATAATACGATCTGATGCCTCTTCTGTCCTGCAGGTGTGCATGCAGGCAGAGCACTGTATACATAATACATAAATAAATCTTTTTTATAAAAAGAAAGAAAAGGAAATGAGGGCACCAATGTAAATACTACAGAATCCCAAGATGTTTTACTGTCCTGTAAATTGAGTATCTCATCCCATGGCTGGCATTCTTCTCCATGGCCTGGGCCACAGAAGGCTACCAAGGTAAGGAAGGAGATAAAGACCAGTTTCCCTTTCTTGTCTACTCATGTCTCTTTCAAAGAGGCTGGAGCTGTCAGCTCCTCCCCACTCACTTTAGACTGATTGTTCTTCAGTCGGTGGGCTTCATCCACAATGAGGCAGGCCCAATCAATAGAACCCAAGATGGCCATATCAATGGTGATCAATTCATAGGATGTCAGTAGGACATGAAATTTCACAGATGCTTCTTTCTGCACATAAAGGTAAGGTGGTTACTCACTCCTGGTCCACTCCTCACTCTCAGCACCTGGAGCCCAGGTGAGGAGCCAAACAAGGCCCACAGTGACTCCCTCTCAAACAGCACCCTACCCCTCCCACTGGGATACCTTCATGCGGGAGGCCTTCTTGCCACCACGAATGGCATTGTCTTCAAAGGAGAACTCATTCTCCCGGATGATAGCACGGCTGTCCTTGTCACCCACATAGGTTACCACGTACATATCAGGAGCCCACATCTCAAACTCCCGCTCCCAGTTGATGATGGTAGAAAGTGGAGCACTCACTAAGAAGGGGCCTTTGGAATGACCCTGGGAGGAAGAAAGCAGGCAGAATCAGGACCAAGAGCCCTGTCATCCTAACCCCCGGGCTCCACCTCTCTCACTGAGCCGTAGTGAAGCTGAGGCCTGACACCTGCACCACTGCCCCCTACCCATCTTTCTCACCTACAAAAGCCATCTGACCTTTTCTTTTCCAAAGACCTTAACAAATCTAAACTCTTCCACCAACACAAGACTTACCTCTACGTCCGACCACAGTTCTTTATCTCAAAACACATGCATTCCTTATCTCCCAGGATAGACACACTGAGTCTACCATGGCTCTACTCCAAACTTCCTCTGCAGGGTCTAGGAGATAGCTGACTGGCTAAGAGAGCACCCACATCATGGCTCACAGTCTGTAACTCCAGTTTCAGGGGATCTGACACCCTCTTCTGACCTCCACAAGCTCTACACACAGCTGGTGCAAAGACATACTTATGGGAAAAACACTCAAATAAATACAATATTTAAAAAAAAAAAGACTTCCACTGCGAACTTGTATCTTCTTATCCTCTTACCTACCCCCCTCAAGAAAAGAATATAATCACAAAATGCACACACAGAAGCTGCCACCTCTTGGCGCCCCTACCTCCTTGTAGAGGGAGTAGAGAAAGACGGCTGTCTGCACAGTCTTCCCAAGACCCATCTCGTCAGCCAGGATGGTGTCGGTCCCCTGAGCCCAGGAGAAGCGCAGCCAGTTCAAGCCTTCCATCTGGTAGGGGTGCAGGGTCCCACCCGTGGCGTCCAGGTACTCTGGCTGACGCTCATACTTCACTGTTGGCTAAGGGACGGAAGAGAAGTCGAGAGCTGGTAAAAATTACCTTTTCCCCGTAAGACAGCAGCTGCTCCCTCCTTCACAGGGTGTGTGTGTGTGTGTGTGTGTGTGTGTGTGTGTGTGTGTGTGTTTCTCCCCTGAGAACCAAGAGAAAAACAACAAATCAAACCCTTAGGGAAGTCAGGCACAGTAGGACCTGCCTATTATCCTAGTACTTAGGAGGCTGAGACAGAAGGATTGAGTTCAAGGCCAGTGTTAGATACAGAGGGAAATATTGTCTCAAGAAAACAGTAATAAATAATTAAAGTGGGGTGAAGTATCCACAGAATCCACCAGGCTCTAATGGACAGATCCAAACCTATGGTGAACAGCCCTGGTTAAATCCAGTGGGTCACAAAACAAGAGGGCATGAAAGTAGGTAAGAGAGTCGCAGGGACAAACGGACCTGACAGGGGACGGAGGGAGATAAAAAGAACGGCAGGAGGAAGGAAAGGAAAGGGTGTGCTGTGTGCTCGCTGATACTGCAATGTATGGCTTACGACCCTTCAGAACACAAGGAGACTTCTACCTCCCAGGCAGACCTGACACATATTACTTTTTAAAACATGAAAAGCAAAGGCTCCCTACTAATCATTAAGATCTGCCAGGAGCTAGGTGTGATGATAGCACACCTGCAATCAAAGCACTTGGGAGATGCAGACAGAAGAGCAAGTGTTCAAGGCCAGCCTGAGGTACAAGAGACCTTGTCCTTCTCTGATAGACAAATAGACAGAGAGACAGGCCCTTGTATATAAGCCCATGTCCCAGGTAACACTGGCATCACATAAAATATCCCCTCTGTAGGTTTTCCCTGATGGTGAAGAGAAAGAAACCCCAGTGTTTTCTGACTTACAGACCTGTGGAGGAGGCGGATGAGAAGTCTCTATGTCTAAACTAGAGCCATCTACAGGCCATGACTTGGAGCTTCACCATCAGACTACAGCGGGCAAGTCACACTGCCCACGCAACAAACGCCGCCCTTCTTCTACCCAAACTCACGTCCACAGTTGGCGTCTCCGGAGGCCTTTCCAGTTTCCGCAGCTTCACCTTCTTAAGCTTCTTGCCCGGTCGTCCTTCCTCACCCCTCATCAACTCCCTAGGAAGGAGAGCACCACAGCTGCCTCGGGGTCCCCTCCAAAGTGAGCAGCTCTGTGCGTCCCCCATCATCACCCACCTGTGGTTCCAGTAGCCTTGCTTGAACAGGTCATAGTCCTGTATCTCCACATCCTCGCTCTCCCACGACGCCTGATCATAGGGTAAGTCTCGCCACTTAATCAGGTAGTGAACATGGCCCTTCTTGTCCACACTGTAAGGGCAATAAGAAAAACCTCAGAGCCAGAAAGCAACTTCTCTCACCTCCCTAGTCAGCCTTGGTCTTAAATACCAACAAAGCCATTCTAAATGTGCCACACTCCACACGTATACAGAGCCTCACTGGCAGCTGTCTTTGGACCAGTATTCTCTCATCTATGCGCTCCCTGTGGGCCAAATTCAGAGGAAGGTCTCCTAAGCCTAAGTCGGCGGCGATGTACATGTTCACAGCCCCTTTAGTAAGAGCGCCCACGTGTACACTACCTCCAGGGAGCAAGTGATACCTGTGGTTGAGGATGCGATGGATCATCATCCACTCCGGTTTTATTCCATAGCGGTAGAAGCGCTCCTCCATCTCGGCAAACTTAGGGTCCTTGTTCTTCCGCTTCCGGCTCTTCTCTTCATCTCCACCAAAGTCCCCAGAAGGTGGCTCGTCCATGTCATTCTTCCGCTGATAGTTTCTGAACATCACCTGACAGTGCAGCTCCAACTGGGAGCAGAAAGAGGAGGTAAACCGCCTTGGCGTGCAGCCAGCTTTCCTCCTCACACGGCTGTTTCCTCACTGCCTCTGCAGTGTCACCCACATATGCAGCCTGTCCCAGGCTTACCTGCAGCTCTGACACCCAGGAGCAGTGCCAGTAAGACATGCCTTGCCATTTCACAAAGAACTGCCTCTCTGGCCGCCCCTCCAAGGGTTTGGGAGAGGGAGTATTAGGGTCAGCATCTGGAGGCCGAGGCACTGGTGTGGGAGATGGTGGCTGGCCCCACTTCCAGATGAGGATCTTCTGCACTTTGCCCTTCAGAGCTGGACACTGAAAAAGAGAGCACCTAATCTCAATTCAAATCCACAGTCCTCCAAGAATTAGCCAACAGTGTTTCCGGGTGGACGGGCAGGGGCACAAGCATGAGAACTTGAGTACAGATGGAAGAGCTGCGGCAGTGGTTAAGAGCCGCTGGTCTTCCAGAGGAAGCTGACTTGATTCCAGCACCCACACTGTGGCTAAGAATCTTTTCTAACTAGTTCCAGGGGACCCAGCACCCTCTTCTGTCACACACATGGTATATATACATACATACATACAACAAAACACACCTGCAACCCCAGAGCCACAGGAACAGAAAGAGAAGGATCACTGTAGCTTGCCGGCTGCCAGCCTAGCTCCAAGTTTAGTTGTTCAAAGTAATACGGTGGAATAACAGAAGACAGCAGCAACACGGCTGCTTTCCTGGCCTAGGCAGACAGGCCTGGATCCCTGTGCATATGCAATGCATGTGCATATGCAATGCACGAACGCAGTGTGGTGTTTCTTTTTTTTTTTTCCTTTCAGGTAAGAGTCTCACTGTAATAGCCCTGGCGGGCCTGGAATTCAGTATGTAGACCAGACTGACCTTAAACTCACAGAGAACTTGCCTGCCTCTGTTGTAACTATAGGGCTGCACCCATCATGCCCAAGAAATAAAAATTAAAAACTACGGGGAGCTTGGTGTGATGACCCAAGTCATAGAAGTAGGTAGACCTCTGTTAACTGGAGACCAGACTATCTATTTTACACAGTGAATTTCAGGCAGTCAGTGCTATGAAGTGGGCCCCTACCAATTTTTTTTTTTAATTAACTAAAAAGAAATTATCAGCTAGGCAGTGGTGATATACACTGAAATGAAGCTGGACATAGTAACCTGAATTTTGCTCCTGACACTTGGGAAGATGAGGCAGGACAATGTGAGTTCAAGGCCAGCTTGGGCTACATGAGATATTGTCTCAAAAAAAAAAAAGGTTCATAGTCGGGCGGTGGTGGCACATGCCTTTAATCCCAGCACTTGGGAAGCAGAGGCAGGCAGATCGCTGTGAGTTCAAGGCCAGCCTGGACTACAAAGTGAGTCCAGGACAGCCAAGGCTACACAGAGAAACCCTGTCTCGAGAAACCAAAAATTTTAAAAATTTAAAAATATATATAGTTTATAATATACATATATAATTTTCTTGCAGCACTTGTGTGCAAGAGCTGTTATGAGACCAATCTAGGTGTTCAACAACAGAAGAATGAAGAAAACTGGCAACCCTGTCTTGAAATATGCAAACAAAACAGAACAAAATGAAAAAAAGCAAAAGACTAATGGGAAGGAGAAAAAAAAAAATTCAGTACAGGCAAGCAGACCTCTCTCTGTGAATTCAAAACAAGGCCAGCCCGGTCTACACAGTAAGTTCCAGGACAGCCAAGGACATACAGAAAGACCCTGTCTCAAAACAACGAAAAACGAAAACAAAACAGTGTCCTGCAAGAGTGTCAAGTGTTCTTAACCACTGAGCCATCTCTCTCAAGTCCCCAAATTAGTTTTTTAAAGACATGATAACGTGTAGGACTATGCCTATAATCCTAGCACTCAAGAGACCAAGACAAAAAGATCACCATGCATTCAAGGCCAGCCTGGACTATGTAATAACACATCATTTCGAAACACCAGGAAAAAAAGAAAGGAAGGAAGGAAGGGAAAAGAAACGAAAAAGAAATTGAAATGACTAAACCAGGCCTGGTGTGGTGGTGCAAGCCTGTAATCCCAGCACTTGGGAGACAGAGGGAGGCGGGTCTAAAAAGCAAGGCAAGGACACCAGGACTAAAGAGAGAAACCCTGTCTCAAAAAAGAAAGAAATGACTAAACTAGAACAGAACTTCACCCTGCTTAAAAGGATTACCAAGACATCATCTCCTTTATCGCTCTACTCAGCTAATTCTAGGTTTACACAGAAGATGGTATCCCAAGACTAAGGGAGAAAGAAAAATTCCTGTCTCAGAGCTAGAAAAATGTGTGGCTCCCCAATGACCTCTCCCCAGCCTCTGCCTCACAATGAGCGCAAACCCTGTGCTATTATCACATGGTACTGCCCCCACCTCCCGTCCTCACTAAGAGGCACTTACAGTACACCGGGGACAGAGCCATTCGCCATTTGGGATCTCTGGCAGTGGGGGGTTCAGGCAGTGGATATGGTAGGAAGAAGGGCAGGTGTCACAGCACAGCAGCTCCCCGCCATCCTTGCAGACTCGACAGAATTCCATGTGGTGGTCATCTTCCTCTTCTGGGTCTCCCCCAACCTCTTCCAGAATCTCCTCACCCTCCGAATTGTCCTCTTTAGCTTCCCACTGGATGCCCTCCTTCTCCTGCGAAAAAGGACCAGAGATTCAGATTATTAACACCCACCCCACCCCACTGCCAGCATTGCCTTAGATGGTTCCCAAAGCTGACAGCCAAGGACACTCCCATTCCACCTAGGCCCAAAGAAGCTCATCGTCCCACCCTTGCCCTGAGGGGGACCCAGAGGCCTCGGTGGTGGCCAGGTACTCACGCAGTGTGGGCAGCTCCACTTGCCCTCGGGGGCCTTCTCCATGTCCGGGTCCAGGCACACCATGTGGTAGGCTCGGGGACAGGTGTCACACAGGATGATCTCACCGCCTTGCTGGCACACCTCGCAATAGTCCTGGTGGTCTGTCTCATAACCATCCACAGCAGTCACCTCCTCCTCGCCTGGGCAAGGAAGAGGGAAAGCCCAATTATTAGAAAAAGACCACCTCCCCCCAACCCTTATCTCCTAGGGGAGATTCTTCCCTGGCCATTCCCACCTTGTCCCACCATGCAAGTACAGAAAAGAAACACACCTTTCTTTTTCTTCTTAGTGGTCCGGAGTTTCTTGCGGCTCCGACTGCTGCGGCTGGTAGAACCATCCGAAACAGAATAGCTGTTGTTACTGGCATCATCGAAGTCAGATTCAACATCTAAATCATCCTCCTCACTCTGAAAAAGGAGAAGCAAACAAGGTTAAAAATCCAGGCCAAGCCGGGCGTGGTGCCACACACCTTTAATCCCAGCACTCAGGAGGCAGAGGCAGGCAGCCTGGTCTATGTAATAAATCCAGGACAGCCAGGGATCTGGGTTCTATTACACAGAGAAACCCTATCTCGGAAAACCAAAGCCAAACAAACATGGTAAAGAGCCCCGGCAAGAATTGCACCAAAGGCCAGGTATGGTAGCTTTAATCCCAACACTTGGGAAACAGAGGCAGGTGGATCTTCCTGAGTTTGAGACCAGCCTGGGCTACAGTGATTCATTCTAGGCAGCCAAGGCTTACTAAACAGAGAAACTGTCTTTAAAAAACAAAAACAAAACAACAAAAAAACCAAGAAAAGGACTTGCACAGGAGCCTAGTCACCCTGCCTGAGGCAGTAATACCCCACGTTCTTATGTGCCTGACAGAATGCAACACCCTTCTCCTCCTCACAGCACCCTCCTTCTCCAGTAGGATGAACCACGCTCTCACCGAGGATCTTTTCCGCTTGGAGCCAAAACCTCCCAGCTTGATTTTCAAAGGAGCTACTTTCTTGGGTTTGGGTTTCTTGGCATCAGGCACTCGGGGGCTACCTTTGGGCTTCCTCCGAGCATTGGGACCTTAAATCAGAATATAGGCAAATGTATACCACGAGGCAAATGTCGCCCACCTCAGAGGCAATGCAGCATTCCTATGCTGTCTTTGACTTCCCAAGCCACCCTGAACCCTGCATTAAATCCATTTCACCTTTGCCCTCCTTGGTCTTGGCCTTGCGGATAGGCACCTCCACAGGGGGAGGGGGAGGTGCGACTTCAGTAGCTGTCACCATGCTCTCCACAACAGCCACAGCAGCTGCAGCCGCAGCCGCCACAGATGCTCCAGAGCTGCCCTTGAAGGGGTTGTTGGTACTGAACTCCCGCCACTTTGCACCCAAGACCATCATCATCTTGGAGACAGCAATCTTGGGGTTTTTAGCAGCAATTAGGGGTCTGGTAAGAGAAATAGACAAGACTAAGAAAGACGGCCATGTATAAAACTAAAAGAGAAAGGGAAACAGGAAGAAATTCTAGAAGGAATCTCCTCCCTTGCTACCCCCACCAAGATCCTCCTGATTTACCGGACAAACTGGCTGAAGGCTTTGTAGTTGGTGAGGGTACGGTAGTCTTCCTCTGAGAACACATGGTCAATGTCTTCCATGCCCCAGTCTTCCAAGAGCTGGGCAGATGATTTAGGTTCCTATGGAGAGAGCAGTCAAGGGCCTGCCTCATAGTGCCCACACGTGCTAAGAGACGGGGAGTTCAAACTACAGCTTCCAAGAGCAGGGTAAAGAGAGCTAGGAGGAGATAATCGTAACTAAACGGAGGGCCAGGAGTGCACGGGAACAAAGGAGGCGGGACGGAGGCCTTGACAAGACAGAGATCCAGGCACCTTTGAATCGTCATCATCGTCCTCCTCCTCTTCCTCCTCCTTCCGCTTGGATTTGCTCTTCTTCTCTTTCTTAGGTCCGAGCTTCTTTTTCTTCTTCTTGCCAGGAGTGTAGTCGCTGCCCTCACTGTCTGAGCGCAGGGCCACCTCTTCCTCCTCCTCCACAAACTCCGGCCCCTCCCCAGAGCTGTCCCCCAGCTGCCGGCATAAGAGCAAACGCTGGAGCAGGGAAGGGGGGGAGAGGGAGACAGACGCACATGCTACACACATGCTGACCTCAGGACAGTCCTGCGTCTCGTCCCAGGACCTGACCCACAGCTCCAGAAGAAACACTGCCCTCAGCTCTACCCTCCTGAGTGCCTCCTCCTTCCTTCTCACTCCCCAGAACACTCAGTCACCCACTCACCTCCTTTTTTTGGCGCTTGCTCTTAGGGATTTTAGGGTCTCGGGGTTTCTTAGGCTTTTTCTTCTTCTTGAGCTTTGGAGTCTCTGCTTCTGATAAATCCTCTTCTGGGTCTTCTTCATTTTCTACATGTATTTGGCAAAGGAAGGCATGAAAAAGAACGACGTCAAAAGGTAAGAGCCTAAGCCAGAGGGTTTAGACTGTCTGCCCCCACCTCTTGTCCCAGATTCCCCTAACGAGAACTGCTACACTACATAGAAGGGAGCTGATACCCAGTACAGAAACAGACAAAGAGAGCTGTATATACCCAAAATAGGCCTGCCAGGCTAGGCCAGGCCCACCTCGGGCAGCTGTCCAGGCCCCTACCTCCTCTCCTCACCACTCCAGGCACCTTCTGTGCTCACCAGCACAGCGGAAACAAGCTGCCTGGAACTCAGCAAGTAAAAGAAGTGGATCCAGGTCTCCAAGCAGCCACAGACAGGGGAATGAGTGGACATGAGGAGCCTAACCAGACGCCACTCACCACAGACTCACCCTTCACCACCCCACCCCACAACAAATACCAGGTTCAGGGTCTAAGGAATAACAGCTTATCAGACGCCCCCGTTGGGAATATGCCAGCTCAGAACCACCAGAAGCTCCACAGTGCCCGACTGAGCTGCCAGTTCAGCTTCATCCGCACTCCCAGTTTCCTCCCCATCTCTAGTCCTACTGCTTCTTTCCAGCTTTCTCCTGGGTCAGCAGACTCTTCTCCCTAGGGGCCCGGAATCAGCCCAGCTGTCACCATCTCCCCTGCCCAGCCCCCCTCCCATCTGGCTCCACCTCCTTCCCTGGCTAGCAGCACACACAAAGCCTGAGTGACTGGGGCTCCTGGACAAGGACAGGTAGAAAGGGCACGGGGAAGGAGGCTAGGAGGCAGCTTTCTTTGTAGCAGACATGGACACCAGCTCTCACTCCCTCTTCCAGTACCTTCCCAAGCCGCCCCCGCCCAAGAAGTGGGGACTAGGAAAGGGAGGAGCGAGGAGGGAGTGCCTCACCCACTGAGGAGAGGGAAAATGGCTCCTGACCACAGAAGCCAGCCCAGGGCACCCAGTGCCAACATAGGACAGACAGGAAGTAGCAGGGGAGGGGGTGGAGCCAACAGAAGTACACAGAGCAAAGAGTACCCTCAAAGAAAACTTCTCATATTAGGTCCAAAGCCAGTGATCTCTCATACCTACTCTAAGATGACACGGTTTCTAAGAGGTCACCCTAATGTCCCACAGAGCATGAGGAGAGGCTGCAGTGTTTGAAGCACTGCATTACTCACTCAGTTTTAATTTTTAAGACATAGAGCTAAGATTTAACAAGGGTTCAGTGGCGGTTACCAAACAGTATGACCCTCTTCCCTTAAAGGGATCATAAAGCTTGAGGAATGGAGCCAGGCTCAAAGCGCAGCTTCCTCCTCACCCAACAAGAGTCTTGTCCAGCATATGAAAATCATGCCCAGACCCCACAAAAGTAGCCGCACCAAGAGAGCCAACAGTCGCAAATGACGTTTACTTCAATCCCAAACATACCAACACACGCGTCAGCTCATAGCCCCCAAGAGCAGCCCTAACACGACTCTGGCTCTGCCCTCCTGCAGCTAGACAGACCCTAAGGTTGGACAAAGTGCCACAGGCCTCTCATTCCCAGTCACTCCAAGATAAGTCAGAGGCTAGAAGGCCTCTCTTTCCCAAGCGACTGCTTCCTTACGGCTTCTTCCCCACGGCCTCACAGCACCCAAACCTTCCTCCTTGCCTCCAGAGCAGACATGAGGGAAGAACAAACCCATGGAGGCAAAGTAGACACCTTCCCATCGCGCAGCCCTCAGCCTCCTCAGGTAAATCACATGCTGAAATGCAAGCAACTCACTGCGTGAGATAGAGATTTGGAAAAGGGGCAGAATTGGGTGTGTCAAGTGGAAAAACTGGGTCATGCTACAGACTGGGGCAGAGTTCACACTGAGAGCCTGCACAGCTCCCACCTGGGAGGGAGGCCCACACGGAGGGGGCACTAGAGGGCTAGGATGGAGAGCAGCACTGGGTGGACTCATCCTGCCCTCATAAAAAGATAAAGGAAAGGGAAGCCTTCTTCCTTACCCACCTCATCCCACACCCCAGGAAAAGGCACAAAGATGCCTGCAGCCCTACACCTCAGTGATGGGAGGCCAAGTCCCTTTTCCCAGCAGGCAAAGATGCAGCATCAGGAATAATGGCTCTCTCAAATGGCCTCAGCTGAAGTGAAGAATTTCAAGGTAGAAAATGGTAAATTTGAAAAGCATTTCTTCCGGTACCTCAACATCCAGCAGGAGCTAAGGAAAGGGCAGAAGAAACAAACAAAAGCAGGACCGCCAGACCCCATAACGTGGGAAAAGAAGCAGCAGCAGAGAGGGTAAAGAAACGGAGGGGGGCGGGAGGGGCTGACATGAACACCGACTTTTTTTTTTTTAATGTGAACCAAGCTGAATAAACCAATAGGTGTCTGAATTAAGGGGATTTGACTAAGACAGCGACAGGAAGACATCCTCTTACAAGAGTGACATCAACCATCACTTGAGGGCAGGTACTCAGGCAGGCTGATTAGAACTATACGGGTTTGGCCAGTCCAGGGAACCACTCCAAAACACAGCCAAACCCTAGCACACCCACACAAAACACTATACCACCAAGCCAGACCCGGAGCCTCCTCAGCCTGGCATAAGCCTCTAGGAAAGAACGGGATTATGGCCACACCAGGGGCAAAGGGTCCCTTCCTTTCCTCACCTCTCCTTACTAGACTACTGCATCCTCTAGCTACCCCTCCCCCATCCCTTCCCCACTCAAAAATTTCCAACTATCTGCCTAGCTTAAAAGTTCTCTAGATCCGATAAGGAGGGAGATTCAAACTTCACACTCTTGGAAGCTCTGAAAACTGGTAACTGATCACACACTAAATATAATCGGACAAAAAGTATCCAACACTCCCTCTTTCTTCCCCCCACCACCCGGGAACAACCGCGGAATCCCAGATGCCTGGCAGGGTTCCTACAACAGAAATCCTCAATGCACCCCACCAGGTCACCACTAGAATTTCAAGGGTCCGGGCCACCTGCGTTCCTCCAAGAACCTGCACTAGGTAAAGCTTGCTAACAAGCCAGAGAGCTCCCTCAACCGGGGACTGCGGAGCATTCCAGACAGCCAGCTTGCATCTGGGTCCGTGGTGCCCAAGAGGCACATGGCTTCCACCTCCCCCAGCCGCCCCCCCCCCCTCCCCCAGCACACAAGAGCTCCGCAGAAGAGAACCACTCCCTTCGGATGCCCTCCGCCCAGGGCTCTGCACGGAGAAGACAAGTAGCAGCACACTCCGCCTCACTGGAATCTCCAGGAAAGATCAAACACCTCCTTCCTGCCATGGGCCCTCTGGGAAGATGTTACCTGGATGGGGTGGGGGCAGGCTGTTGTTCAGAAGTGCATCCATATCCTCCTCCTCACTGCCCGCTGAGCAGGGGGACGGTGAGCCCAGGGCCGACGCCATCCCCTTCCGCTCCCCGGCCAGGGAATTGGCCCAGCTGCTCCTGCCTGCGGCCTGGGGCCCTCTACACTGGCCCGAGTCACTGTGCGGGGGAGGGGGGGGGAGAACAGTGAGTGACGCGCAGTCCCCCTCCCCCACCCGCTCTTTCCGCCCCCCTGCCCTACCACCCTAGCTGAGCACCCGAACCACTCAGGCTGAACTTAGTTCCACACTCCTCGGGGACAGCCCGTGAGCCGGCTCCCCGGCAGAAGCCCCCAAGAAGAGAGGGAGCGACGCCCCCGAGGGCAGGCTGGTGCATGGTGGGGAGGGGACGAGCTGGGCTGAACAGAGCCAGGAGTGACTGGGGAGGGGGAGTCCGAGTGACGAGGGTGGAGGGGGTCGGGGAGGCGGCCGGTGCTCGGGGACACAAGGTCACTTGGGAGTGGGGGGGGCGCCTCTCTGCGCCCGGGGAGGGGCCAGTCCCCAGACAGGGCAGCTCTCCAAAGGCTGTCCTCTGGGACAACTCAGGTTCTCTTCCGGAACGGCGGGGACCAGGGGGCGTGGAGGCTCAGGCGCTCCGGGGTCCCGAGGAGTCGGGACGGCGGCGGAAAGCGAGCTCCCACCGGGAAGGGGGCCGGGCCACGTGTCCCGGGGGGCTAGCGAGCAAAGGGCGAGGGGCGGGCGCCGGGCATTGTAAGAGGCCGAGCCCAGGACGGGGGAGCGGGGAACAGGACTCCCTCAGAGCAGGGCGCCGTCTCGAGGCAACCCGCCCGCCTCAGGGGAGGAAGAAAAGGGTCGGCTCCCTGGCAAGCGGACGGCCCGCGGGCCCCGGGACGCCTAAGGAAGGGACAGGTGAAGGGATAACCCCCCGGGACGATGTCGGGCTGTAAGAGACGTCGCTCCCGTCGCCGCGCGCTCTCCTCACCCTAGAGCCGCCTCAGGTCGCGCAGGGTCTCGCCGGTGTCACTCCCGCTCCGGCTCCTCCTCGCCGCGGCCGAAGGGGGGAAAATGGCTCCGGCTCCGGCGTCGCCTCTTAAAGGGCCCGAAACACCGGCCGGGAAATCCCACCGCACAGGCCCCGCCCCCCCACGGACAGCCCATAATAACCTCAACCAACTCCAACCCCCCCTCCACTACCGCCACCCTCCTCCCTAGGTCTCCCGGGCAACCCCCGCCCCCTCGTCGCTCAGGCAACCATTGGCCACGCCCCCGTCGAGCGCGCGCGCGTCACCCGGGCAACCGCCCACCTCCTGGCCATCCCATAATACACACGGACACCCCACATACACACACACCCCGCCCCCCACCCTCCATGCATATATATGCCCAGGGGCTACGGACATATATTGCAGACCTTTTACAAACTATACCTGTTCCCCTCCTCAGATATCCCATAATAACCACTCTTTGCCAACTTCTTCACTCTTGGCCCTACTGCTAACATCCCATAATAACTCATTACCCCTCCCTCCCCTTGGCCATCCCATAATAAGCACCCCTCCCAGCACTTCAGCCTCATATCCCATAATACTCGACCCCATCCCCCACTGACATCCCATAATAACCACCCTTCATCCACCCACAGTTTGATATCCCATGATTGTCAGAAACTCACCCACCCCACACTACAACAACGGACACTCGGCCTCCTCCCACACACATCCCGTAATAATCAGTCTCCCACTTTCTATACTGATATCCATAATAGCCAACCCCCTAGAGCTGCCCTTAGTCCCTGCACACCAGAGTCTAGATTCTAGATGTTCTCGTCACCATCTCAAACCTTCCCGGTCTCTTTCTAGCTCCATGGCCCATAAATTGCCATTCCTCCCTATCAAAGAGATACTGATGATCACCAGCTCTGCTGTGACCCCACAAATGGAAATATCTAAATCTCCTCCACTAAGGTGGGACAATGTCCCATCATTTACTCCATCTACTCTGACATCCCCATAATTGCAAGAAGCCCATGATACCATAAAACTCCCAACGCAACCCAGTGCCACATCCCATAATACTTCTGCGGCACTCTACCACCTCACACAGGTCTGGCCGCACATCCCATAATATTCACAACCTCTCGCCATCTCTAGAAGTTGTCAATCTCTTCCAACAACCAAGAGCAGAAAGGGTGTGGCAAAAAGTATTAACTGCCCTGTCCCCGCCCCCATTAGCACACACCCTATTCCCTTTCTGGGCAAAAGGAGGATTCTGGCCTGTCAATGTTCAGGATCCCCGAGTTCCCTATCTCATTTCCAGACATGCAGGAACTAAGAGCCAACCTTAGAGCCCCATCCAGTCCCACCAAAATCGAGATATATTCTAGATGCTTACCTCTAGCTCTGAAACTTTGTGTAAAATCAAACAAATGATAATGCTGACTAGAAGAAACCCATGCATAAACTTTACCTCACCCAGAACATCCCATAGCAATTACAAACCTCTTTCCCGAAACTGTTTCCCCACATTCCAGCGGGCCCCTCCACTGCCTTCCTCAGGTCCAGGCAGCCCCTATGGATGGGTATCCTCCGTGACCAGCACAGAAACCGAGAATCCTCTGTAACAGCGAGAGCTGGGCCTTGCTCTCTCTCTCCTCACCTGTGTTCATTCAACACATCTTTGACAATACCTAGCAAGGTGCAGAGCTGCCATGACTGAGCAAGCAAAGACACAGGTACCTTCCTTCAACAAACATAAAAGAGCTGGGAATGGAGTCATATGCCTGTAACCCCAGCAGTCAGAAGGCCAGTTGATCAAGGGCTCAAGGTCATAGTAAATTCAAGGTCAGCCTGGGCTACTTTAGAAACAAGTCTCCAATAAATAAATAAGTAAATTATTATTGTTGTTATCAGCACCGTGCTCTAACCAACTGGGCCTAACGGGACACCCAGAAGTAAATACTTTTATAAGAAGCATTAAACAACCAAAGAGACCGTGCTACAATATGAAAAGACCTGGTCCAAGAAGTACTACTGACCACTATTTCCCAGTGTCCTGTCACTAGGAACTGAACAGAGATCACATCCCCCACAGAGGCCTGGGCAGGGGATCCACCTAGAGCAGTGGGTCTCGACCTTCCTAGTTCTTCAACCCTTTAGTACAGTTCCTTATGTTGTGGTGACCCCACCACCACCACCATAAAATACTTAGCAACTGTAAGTTTACTACTGTTAGGAATCATAATGTAAACATCTGTGTTTCCCGATGGGCAAAGGGGTCGTGACCCCCAGCTTGAGAACTTGAGAAGTGCTGATCTAGAGACTTTACAAGAGAAGGCTGGTCAAGACCATTTCCTGCAGGGCCTGGTGATGCACGCCTTCAAACACTCTCCGAGCTGAGCCCTACACCCAGGGATTTTGATTGGTAAGCAGCAATCATGTCCCTAACCAATGTTCCTAACGCTCAAATTCCATAATACTATCATGTGTTTCCTTGAAACGCTTCACTGTGTCACCGTTTTTACCCTTATTCTTTTTATTTACTTGTTTGCTTTTTTTTTTTTTAAGATAGGTTCTCTTTTAAAATTTTAATCACTGTGTGTGTGTTTGTGTGTGTGTGTGTGTGTGTGTGTGTGTAGGAGGAAGAGGAGGTCAAAGGGGTATTTATTATCAGATCACCTAGAGCTGGAGCTAGAGGCAGGTGTAAGCTGCCTGATGTGGGTGCCAGGATTTGAACTCTGGTCCTCTCCAAGAACAGTGAGCACCTGCCCCCCCCCTCTCTCTCACACACACATACACACACACACACACACACACACACACACACACACACACCCCTACCTTGATGCTCGAATACCAAGGTCTGTTCATATGCCATATCCTACATTTCCCCCACTCACTGTCCATTGTATACACTAAAGCCTCTTAACACTTCCAACTGCTCCGTCATCAATTGGTTGAAACCCCATCCTCCACCTCACACACGATATTAAATAAATACATAAATACATAAATGAAGACACAGCATAATGGGGTGTGTTTTTAACACCAGCACTTGGGAGGCAGAGGCAAGTTAATCTCTGAGTTCCAGGCCAACCAGGCCTGCCTATATAGTAAGATCTTGTCCCAAACAAAACAAAAGTAAACAAAAATCTTAAGCCATCTGTGAATCTTTCACTTTTCCCGCGCTTCGTGGCTTCCAGGAAATAAGGATTTAAGTAAAAATCAATATCGCAGCTCCACTGCCTCGACGCCTCTTTCCCTTAGGCCCAGCCGCCTCCCTCTGCTCTAATTTGCCTGTTTCAGGAAGGGCCAAAAACCTGTGGAAGCTCCACAGGTTGAAAAGGAACCAGACTGTCTTCACAGGAAGAGGCCTTCCTGAGCCGAAAGCAAACAGGAAGGCCCCCATGATATCTCTCTGGGCTGCCCATCTCAGCTCCCTAAGAGAGGGCCCTGACAGATAACACTCTCCTGTGAAATTCAGAGGGCTGAATTAGGGAGCTCAACAGACTTAGGGAGGACTTTTTCCAGAAAAATGACAGTCTCCTTGCTCCTAAACAGATCCCCAGTGATGCTGGAAATGTCTTTCCACCAAATCATGTGTGTAACCATGCACACTCTACATTTAAGGACTCTCTCACCTTGACACTAGAGTCCTCTTTTTGTTTTGTTTTGGGTCCCCCCACCCACCCACCCGAAGACAGGGTTTCTCTGTGTAGCTTTGGCTGTCCTGGACTCACTTTGTAGACCAGGCTGGCCTTGAACTCACAGAGATCCACCTGCCTCTGCCTCCCAAGCGCTGGGGTTAAAGGCGGGTGCCACCACCGCCTGGCTTTTTCTTTTCCAAAATTTACCTGACCTCTCTGGCCCATGGTGGGTAAGAGAGGCTGTGTTTACTGTGGTGTGCTGGCTACTCCCTTCGTCTCACAAGCTTCTGTAGTCTCTCTCATTCAACTTTCCTTTCTTTTTTTTTTTTTAAAGATTTATTTATTTATTTTACGTATCACAGTACCTCAGAGAGAATCAGATCACATTATAGATGGTTGTGAGCCACCATGTGG
Source organism: Acomys minous (assembly GCF_964271855.1). Lineage (NCBI taxonomy): Eukaryota > Metazoa > Chordata > Mammalia > Rodentia > Muridae > Acomys > Acomys minous. Next base: position 21,473,273 of record NC_140500.1, read on the forward strand.
TTGCTGGGATTTGAACTCAGGACCTCTTAACCTCTGAGCCATCTCTCCAGTTTTCCTCATTCAGCTTTCTTGACATCAAGTTTGGATGGCATTCACTTGTTCAAACCTTTCCTCTGTGTTCATTCCCATGAACTTGTGTTTCAAGGTGGGTGAGAGAGGATGTGGCTCTTTTTTTTCTTGTTTGGTTTTTGGTTTTGTTTTATTTGTTTGGTTTGGTTTTTCGAGACAGGCTTTCTCTGTAGCCTCGGCTGTCCTTTGTAGACCCGGCTGGCCTTGAACTCACAGTTATCCGCCTGCTTCTACCTCCTGAGTGCTGGGATTAAAGGCGTGCACCGCCGCCCAGATAGGATGTGGCTCTTTTAGGACCCCATAATCTAGGTATCTCTCCTTTCAGGAGAGCTGTTTCTTCCCACATCGTGCTGCTGCACACCCGTTAGACTGTTTTCTACCCCTGTCTGCCTCCACCTAGCATGTCTCTGGGCCTCACATTCCGCTGTGTAATAAATATCTCCAGCGGCCCCAGATCCTTCCTCGTGCGTGTAAACCACATTATCACAGCAATGGGTGAATAATAACCAGGGAAGGTTTACAAGTAGGCACTCCCAGCCTCTTACCTATGACTTAAAATATTGCTACCCTTCATCAGCCACACCCACTCTGTCCCTGCAGACTCTCTCCATCTATTCCTTTGTCTCTGTCACTTCCCACCTCTCCCAGATACCACAACAAATCCCTATCTTTTTATCTTTTATGTCGTCTTTCTTTTTATTTTATTTTATTTATTATTATTATTATTTAGGTTTTTTGAGACAGGGTTTCTCTGTGTAGCCTTGGCTGTCCTGTCTTGAAACCCTCCCCCCCCCCCCAAAAAAAAGGTTTACTTTTATTATTTTTGACATTTTGTTGTGAGCCTAATCTGGGTAGCCTTGTAGACCAGGCTGGCCTCGAACTCACAGCGATCCACCTGCCTCTGCCTCCCGAGTGCTGGGATTAAAGGCGTGGGCCACCACGCCCCCGGCCCTAATCTTTCTTTTTAGATCTGTTTTTTATGTGTGTAAGCGCTTGCTTGCATGTATGTATGCGCACCATGTACATGATTAGTGGGTGAAGAGAACAGAAGAGGGCATCCTATGCCCTGGAACTGGAGTTACAGATAGTTGTGAGCCACCCTGTGGGTGCTGGGAACTGAACCTGGGTCGTCTGCAAGAGCAGCTTCTTATAACTGCTGAGCCCTGTCCCCAACCCCCCCCCCCCTTCCTGTCTTTCTGAAGGCCAAGGAGACAGGTGTAGAGTGTGTTTGTGCTGCTTTTGTGGGACTCGACATTCTGTACCTCCCACTGCTCCCTTCTCTGCCCCAGGTTCACCTCCTTGATCAATTACAAATAGGCAACTACCATGATTGGCCCACAGAGACTAAGGACGGTATAATCTCCTAATTAATGCACCCCGGGGTGGGGGGTGGGGGGCAGCCTCTCTAGCCAGTTTTCTAGAATTCTGTTTCCACTCCATGGTACACAAGCACCTAGACTGACACCCTGAGGAGGTTATCCTGGAGTCTTTAGCATACGATCTGTGGTTCTTCTCCTTACGCCTCTTTGTGTGTGTGTATGGAGAGACTTCTCAGAGATCCAAAGGCCTTGTGTCCTGCCCTGACACAAAGAGGATTTGTGAAGACTGATAGTTACACGAGATGTAATCCATGTGGGGCTTGGGGAGTGGCATTTTTCCCGTAGGAGCTCACCCAGCCTCTGCTTTTTCACCTTCCATGTTCGATGTTCGACACCCTACACCCTACGGAAGACGTAGTCCTCAAGCCGAAGGCGGCACAGGTGGAAGGGAGGACTGGAGCCACCTAGCCTGGGAGCGCTTCCAGCACTACCCTGATATCCTGTGCTGTGCAACCCCCAAGATGTGACTAGAACCCAGGTGTCCTAGGCTTTGGCTCGATGTCGCCTGCCCCTGGGGCCTCTTCCAACAGCTGTCACCAAAGAAACCTCTCCAGCCAGTTACTCCTGCCAGGCCTCAGGTCTGGCTCCAGGGCTCACCCCACCCTCCCCAGCTCCTTCCCTCCCTCTTCCTTCCTCCCCCCCCTCCCGCCCTCCCTAGAGCTTTACCTACCCAGGACGGCCCCACCCAGCTGTGCCGGGTCCATCCCATAATAATTCTCCTCCCTAGCCCCCACCCCTCCCAGAAGAGAGGCGGCCATCCCATAATAGCCACCCACAAGAGACATTCCGCGGTGACCGCCCCCTCCCTGCAGAGCTGCTGGGAGCAGCCATCCCATAATAGCCGGCCGCCTGTTTTACTGGTTACTGCTGTGGAGGGAGGTAGAGAGGAAATGGAGGGGCGGGGGAGGGGAGAATCAAGGGCCCCCACTTTGTGGACCCGTGGGAGGAAAGAGTGGCATAAGAATTTAGGGGTCAAAGGTGACACGCAGGTGGGACCCACTGGCCACCACAACCGTGTTGTGAGGCTTTCTCCCCATTATTCCAGGAGTTACATTTCCTCTCCACAGTCCGGAGGTGGCTGCTAGACAGGGGAGATGCCTAGGATGGGCTGAGGTGCCCAGTATGGGGCGGGGGAGTGGCTGTTGATGTGTGTGGGTGAAATGTGTAGGGAGATGGATTTCAGGTGTTCCCATTGGGCTCTTGGAGGGAGGTTGACCTTAGAATGGTGAGAGAGGAGGGGGTGAACTGGTGGGGGGGGTAGAGAAGAGCTCCTCAGGCCCTCCCAATTCTGCACCACCATCCCATAATAATCCCCCAGGCCCCCCTCCCCCTCCCACACACGACATCCCATAATATCTTCTGGAGAAGCAGTCCCCGCAGTAGGTACAAAGAGCTATCCCATAATAAGCTCCCCCACCCCCACTCATCACCCCCAACTTGCCCCCCCTCAGTCACATGCAGCCGGTGCCATCCCCCGCTGCTCCCCCCTCTGGCCACCGAAGGCCTTGCCAGCCCATAATACTCTTGCCTCTGGTCGCAGGAGGCCTCCAGCCCATAATACTCCCTTCCACCACCACCCCCCCTTCCCGCCCCGCACCCCTTCCTCCCGCCTCCAGTTGGAGCTGGGCCTCACCAGCCCATAATATTCCCCAGTCTCCTAAGGCTGTTCCAGCCCATAATACTCTCCCTGTCTCCTAAGGCCTCTCCATCCCATAATACTGCCAGACGCCTGACCTGTGGGCCAAACCCCAGCCCGTTCCACACATCGAGGCTGTGTCAGCGCTGCTGGTCTCCCTCCCTGTCCCTCCTCCCTTCCTGGGTCGGAGCTTTCCCTCCAGGGCTGGCGCTGCCCCTCTCCCAGCCCCACCCTGTGCCTGCCTGGCCCTTAACTTCCCCTCCAGCTTTCTCCCTGGCCCTTTTCCCCACCATTGGTTCTCCATTCTGCCTCCCTCCTCTGCCTTTCATGCACTTCTCCAGCTCCATGTTAGTCCGTGGGATTGGACATCAGCCTCATGGGGAGAGAGTGCCCCCAGAGGGCAGCGGGCCAGTCACTGCCCCAAGGCTGCCTGCTTGACCCAGCACCATGGAAACGTGCCCAGCCTGCCTATTGCTAGTTCCCCTGACTCCAGTTCTGCTCAGTAGCAGGGCTCATCTGGACGATTCACCTGGAGCCCTCGCTGTCTTTCGGAAGAGTACTGCCAGCAACCCCAAAGCCCTACATGAGGCCTTGATGGATGGAGCTCCCGTTGACGGGATTTCTAAAGTGCCTTTCACATCTCATAGGCCCAGTAAGCAGATAGATGAGCCCCATTCACAGCTGTGGAAACAGAGGCTCCCTGAGGTTAACTGGCCAGTGTCACATTGCTAAGAAGTGACAGCTGAAATTACTAGCCAGGTTTGTTTGATTCCAAAGTCCTGGAAACCGCGGTTTTCTCCAAACCCAGTATGAGAATTCTGGAAGGGCAGCACGGGACAACTGTTTTAGCCTCTGTCTCTAGGGCGTGCTGAAGGAGAAGAAAGGCCGGTGTGGGGCTTACCTCTCCTTCCCCGCTCTTCCGTGGAACTCCGGTTGGCAACCTTGCAGGGTTTTCCTGTGAGATAGTGCAGGGCCAAAAAGGAAGCACCTCTGCCCTCCTTTAGGATGCTCACCTCTGTCCTGACTCTCCTGAATCGTATCTCAGGGCCTATGGTCGCTACTACATCCCCACTCTTCTCGCCACCCACTAGAGGAGACAGGCTTGGAGGAGCCTGCGATCCAAGGAGCCAGCCCATCTTGCAGAGTTGTCGGGTGTAAGAATACCAAAGTACATCATCCAACGTAGGGAGAGGGTCGTGGCCAACTGCAGAAAGTCTAAGCCATTCCATGGGTGCCGCTGACAGTTTCATGGGGGGGGGGGGGGGCATGTTTGGGAAACAAAGCAATTGGCAACGAGTCCAGTTGTCAGCCCTCAGCCACCCCAGACCAAGGCAAGTGTAAAATGAGGGCAGGGGAGCCTTAAGTAGATTGGGACGGTGGAGGAGGAAGGCACAAGGTGGGGCAACAGGAGAGCTAGGTGAGGAGGTAAGGAAGCCAAGGATAACTGTGTTCTCTGGGAAATGCAACACACACCTCTACCTTCCTCAGATAAGGAGCCCCCGGCAGACCAAAGTGCAGATACCATGAAAGCCCATCTTGGTGAACCAGTGAGTTTTATTGGGGTTACTTACAGGAGCAGAAATGACCCACCAAAGCCCACCCCAGCATGGGTGACAGCTCACAAAAGCTGGGACCCTGAAGCACAGAACACAGCCTGCAGACAGCTCAACTGGCTGGAGAGTGTTCTTTCCAGGTGCCTCAGTTACTCCAGGCCTCTTCTAGGCAGCTGGTTTCTAGTTTTTTCTGGCAGCTGATCTGGTCCCACAGTCTTCTTTAGAACTTGTCTTTACTCGGTCCCTCTGAACTTTTTATTTTTATTTTTATTTTATTTTTTTTAGGTTTTTCGAGACAGAGTTTCTCTGTGTAGCCTTGGCTGTCCTAGACTTGCTTTGTAGACCAGGCAGGCCTCGAACTCACAGTGATCCACCTGCCTCTGCCTCCCGATTGCTGGGATTAAAGGCCTCTGAACTTTTTATTGCTTACTCTGACAGTGAGAGAGGCCTAGTGAAGCTGTTCAGTTTTAGGCACATCTTGAAGTTATTTTGTGTTGTTTACCTTCCTGCTTAAGGACCCTCCCTGCAGGGTGGAGTGTTCCAGTGCCAGAGGAAACTGTTACACAAGATGTAACAGAGGTAAGTAGTATTATGGGCTAGTAAGGCTTTAGGCGGCTGGAGGAAAAAGCAGCTGGGGATGGCACTGGCCACATGACTGCCTGAAGTGGGTGGAAGTAAAGTAAGAGTTTAGGAAACAGGGACTGAGCCACTTCCTGGTTGTGTGACCTTTAGACTTCAGCTTGTCCCCGTTTCTTCTGTGACATGGGGACTCAGAGGCCATTATAGTAATTAGATAAGGCATGGTGGAGCATATGAATTCTTTTTTTTTTTTTTTTTTTGGTTTTTCGAGACAGGGTTTCTCTGTGTAGCCTTGGCCATCCTGGACTCACTTTGTAGACCAGGCTGGCCTCGAACTCACAGCGATCCACCTGCCTCTGCCTCCCGAGTGCTGGGATTAAAGGCGTGCGCCACCACGCCCGGCTTTTTTAACTTTTTTTTTTTTTTTTTTTATGAATTCTTAACATTTCAGAAGCAAAACAGCAAACGGGTGTAGTGGTGAATGCTGTTAGTGCAGCACTCCAGAGACAGATGCAGGATCTTCTGTGAGTTTGAGCCCAGCCTGACCACATGGTAAGTACCAGAACAGCTAGAACTCTCAAAAAAAATAAAAAATTATAGATACTATATTGAAATCCTGGTGTACAGAAATTTTATTTGCTTATATATTTATTGAGAGGCAAGATTTCACTGGTCTTGATGGCACACGCCTTTAATCCCAGCACTCGGGAGGCAGAGGCGGGTGAATCCATGTGAGTTTGAAGTCAGCCTGGTCTACAAAGTGAGTCCAGGACAGCCAGGGCTACACAAAGAAACCCTGTCTCAAAAAACAGACACACACACACACACACACACACACACACAGAGAGAGAGAGAGAGAGAGAGAGAGAGAGAGAGAGAGAGAGAGAGAGATTGATTTCTCTCCCACACCCCCAACTCCAGACAAGATCTCTCTGTGTAGCCCTGGCTGTCCTGGAACTTGCTCTGTAGACCAGGCTGTCCCTCCTCTGCCTCTCTGAGTACTGGGATTAAACGTGTGCATCATCATTGCCTAGTTTGGATCTTTTCTTTATTCTAGGCTGACTTTGAATTCTAAATCCTCCTGTTGTAGGCCCAGAGAAGTTTGGGGTTACAGGTGTCTGTCACAACACTGTAGCCATCAGAATAATAGTTTAGGCGGGGGAGGGGCAGGGATATTTTGTTTTAACCCCTTTCCTTTTTTTTTTTTCCATACTGGAGATTGAACCCAAAGCATTATGCAGACTGGGCCCTCTGTTTATTTTGAGATAGAGTCTCTGTTAGTTGCCCAGGCTGGCCTTGAAGACTGTCCTGCCTTGATCTCCTGAGTTGGCTAATGCTCTTATTTTCACCTAAGATTTTCTCTTCTTCCTCCTTGGAATTCTCCTTCATGTTAAATGGGGCAGGCCCAGAGCCTGAGCATGTGGGCATGGGGGGCGGGGCACAGGGGGAGAGGCTCTCACATTTGCCCCCTTCTTGCTGAGTGTGGCATTTTGTGAAAATAGCTGAGACTTGGGCTTTCTTTTTCTTTTTTGTGATTGATTTAAATACTTTATTTCATATATATGAGTGCTCTAGAGGGCAACAAATCATGTTATAGATGGCTGTGAACCATCGTGTGGGTGCTGGGAATTGAACTCAGGACCTCTGGAAGAGCAGCCAGTGCTCTTAACCACTGAGCCATCTCTCTTCTCTAGTCCCTGAGACTTGGGCTTTCTTTTTTTCTTTTTTTGTTTTTGTTTTTGTTTTTTTGTTTTTTGTTTTTTTGTTTTGTTTGACAGGGTTTCTCTGCGTAGCCTTGGCTGTCCTGGACACACTTTGTAGACCAGGCTGGCCTTGAACTCACATCAATCCAGCTGCCTCTGCTGGGATTAAAGGCGTGCGCCACCATGCTTGGCTATGACTTGGGCTTTCTTGTTTTGTTTTGTTTTTCGAGACAGGGTGATTTGGGCTTTCTTAAATCTTCACAGCCTGTTGCTTGTCAGGTGATGTTCCTCTGCCTCCGATAACCTCTTTGATCTAGTCTTGACTCGGTTCTTGTGGTGGTGAAATGTATAGAAACAGGTCTGGCCTCTGATGCCAGGTTTCAGGCTAGAGGCAGCCTGCTTCCATCTACTCCCATGGGCCTTACCACATGTCTCCCTCCTATGATCTACTATGACACTTTCTTCTCCTCTTCCTCCTCCTCCTTTTCCTCCTCTTCTTCCTCCTCCTTTTTCTCCTCTTCTTCCTCCTCTTCTCCTTTTTTTTCAAGACAGGGTTTCTCTATGTAGGCTTGGCTGTCCTGCACTCACTCTGTAGACCAGGTTAGGCTCAAACTCACAGAGATCTGCCTCCTGGAGTGCTAGGATCTCAGGCGTGCACCACCATACTCGGCTTGCTTTCTCTTCTTTAGACTCCATCTGAGTTCCCTACACTTCTATCCTACAAGTGTGTGTGAGCAAACCTCACTGGGCAGCTCTCAGGGGCTTCCTGCAGTTAACTGCAGTACCTTCCCTGCTTTCCTTTATCCTCAGTCTTACATTATAGATATTGTTCACCTGTGCTGTGGTCCCCACTGGATAGTCAAATACTTCACAAATCTGGCTGTTCATCTAGTGAGTCTTTATTGAGTACTTCCTCTGAGCCAGTAAATACATCAATGAACCAACCAAACAAAAATCCTTGCCCCTCCCCCATGGAGCTTACATGGAGATGGAGGAAGACCGATAATAGGTACCAACTTTAGAATAAATAAGTTATGTGGTCTGCTAGGTGATACATGCTGTTTTAGTTACTCTGGAATTCACTAAATACCTGTATGCCTGTATATTAAAGTATTCACGTTTTCCAGTGTATTTATTTATTTAGGTTTGTGGTGCTAGAGATCACACTTAGGAACTTGCAAAGGCTGCCCTGAAATGTTTGGTTCTCCAGTCTCAGTATATATAGAGCTGGGCTTACAGGCACACACACTAGACTCAGAGCCCCTCAAGTTACCGTTTGTTTCCCCCCCCCCCCCTTTTTGAGAAGAAGGCCTCATTATGTAGGGTGGCTGTCCTGGCTGTGTAGACTGCTCTGGTCTTGAACTCACAGATATCTGCCTGCCTCTGCCTCCTAAGCACTGGGATTAGAGGACCGGGCCACCACAGCTGGGAACTTTTTTCGAGACAGTTTTATATATCCAGGAACTCAATGTGTACGTGGGAATAACCTAGAACTTCTGATCTTCCTGCCTCTGCTTCTTTGATTCGTTCTTTCTTTGAGGCAGGGTCTCTCTGTGTAGTCCCAGCTGTAGAACTCTCTATGTAGACAAGGCTGTCTGAAACTGACAGAGAACTGCCTATCTCTGTTGCCATAGTGCTGGGACCAGCGGAGTAGCTGCGTGTGCCACCAGGACTCCACTCCCTGGGTGCTGGAATTTTAAGGACACAACACCAAGTCAGGTTATGAGGTGCTAGGATCAAACCCAGGGCTTTGTAAATGCAAGGCAGGCACTCTTATCAACTGAGCTACATCCACAGACTACACACACACACACACACACACACACACACACACACACACACACACACCACACACAAAACCTTTTGAAGATTCCGTTTAGCTCTGTTTGTGTAGTGCAGTGTCCTGAGAGTCTGCCTAGGAGGGGGAATGCCACTCATACTGCCAGCCAGGAAGAGCACAGGCCTTGAGTCCTGAGGAAGAGAGGCTCATGGGAGCCGCTGGTGGTAAGGGCCCGGTGGGCATCCGCTTCCATCCACCTGGACTTGAGATACTAGCCTGCCACGGAGGAATCCAGGTTAGTTACCTGGTTTGGCCACCAGGGGTCATTTTACCACTGTAAATCACCAACTGAAGCACTCGAAAAGACACCAAGGGCCAAATCTGAACAGAAACAGGAGTGTTGGTCTCTGTATTGTGAGACACAGGGACATAGGGCATATAGGACATTTCTATGACAGTAGTTCTCAATGTCAGGGCCTAAAAACCTCACAGCACCAGCTCTGCAGCTCCTCCCAACAAACCAACTCTTTAGGGTAAAAAGGAAAGAAAGCCATTTTGCTAGCCTCCTGCTTGCTAAAAAGACAGGCTTTTCCTGTCCTGCTCTCCCATCTCCCCTTACTTCCTTGTTCACTCTTCTCTCCTGGCTGACACTGTTCCTTCCCCAGAAATCCTCCATCCTGGCCTTGAGTATTTGCCCTCCAGATAGCCCTAAGGACCACACTTAGCAGTTTGCTGGACAGTGCCCTCTTCCTAGAGTTGTATGTTCTAGAGGAAGTTTGATGTGAACTCCAACAGCAAAGACTCTCAAGGTGTGACCCAGAGCCCAGCTCTTTGACGAAGTACTTGAGGTCAAAACTATATTCATAATACTATCGTGTCCCTTGTCCTTGTCACAATCATTCTCTTACCGGTATGTAGGGAAGCTTCCAGAAGTTTCATGAAATGTGACGACACTACTGCTCTCATAGCTAAATGGGGTGCGTGGTTCTGTGTTTCCAAAACATGTTAGCCTTAACTAACAACACAGTGGGCATCACAAGGAAAAGGAAGAAACAAACGCTCTTCAAGTTCCTCAATTTTTGTGCAAAGGGATTTGAGATCGAACAGTTTAAGGACTGATGCTTGGCCGGGTGTGGGCGCACGCCTTTAATCCCAGCACTCGGGAGGCAGAGGTAGGCGGATCGCTGTGATCCGCTGAGTTCAAGGCTAGCCTCGTCTACAAAGTGAGTCTAGGACAGCCAAGGCTACTCAGAGAAACTCTGTCTTGAAAAACAAACAAACAAACAAACAAACAAGGACTGATGCTTGACTTAAAAAATGGTAAGGGTCAGAGAAGAAGAATGAGAAGAGAGGAGAGGGAGGGAGGGAGGGGAGGAGAGGAGAGGGAGGGAGGGAGGGATAGGAGAGGGAGGGAGGGGTGGTAGGAGGGGGAGGAGAGGGAGGGAGGGAGGGAGGGAGGGGAGGGGAGGAGAGGGAGGGAGGGAGGGGTGGAGGGGAGGAGAGGGAGGGAGGGAGGGGTGGAGGGAGGGGAGGAGGAGGCCCAGAGGTGGGGATGGCGAGAATGAGTGAGGAGAGGGAAGCAGAGCATGTGGCTGTGTAGAAAGAGCCTTTCTCAAAAGTTAAAAAATTCCATCAAATATCGCCTGTAGCTGGGCATGGTGCACATGCTTGTAATCCCAGCATTTAGGAAGTGCTGAAACAGGAGGATCAAACAGGAGGATGCTGAAGCCTGGCATCATGGTGCATGGCTTTAATCTCAGCATTTGTGAGGCAGAGGCAGGAGGACGTCTGTGAGTTTGAGCCCAGCCTGGCCTAAAAAGAGAATTCAAGGACAGCCAAGGCTACACAGAGAAACCCTGTCTTGAGAGAAAAAAAAAATTTAAGGCCAGGCATGGGGGTACATGCCTTTAATTCCATCATTCAGGAGGCAGAGGCAGGTGGATCTCTGTGAGTTCGAGGCCGGCTTGGTCTACATAGTGAGTTCCAGGACAGCCAGGGCTACACAGTGAGACCTTGTCTTGAAAACAAGAACAACAAAACAAAGAAACAAAAAGAGTTCAAGGCCAGCCTCTGCCACATACCAAGGTCAAGGCCAGCACAGTCTACACAGTGGGGGTCAGGAGGAGGGGAAAGGGGAGTGAGAGGGAAGTGACCGAACGTTAAAGACACAGAATGGAAAAGGCACCGAGAGTGGCAGGAGAAAGGATGACCTAGGAAAGGATTCAAGAGCTAGGAAGTGAGAAGGACTCAACCCTCAAGCTCCGCCCTGCCCCAGCCACCTCATGCTGGGCGCGGGGTGGGAGGGTGGGGGTGGGTACGGGGTAAGCGGGGAGGTCAAGTCTAAAGTGTTACAAGTCACAAAATAGGTCAGACCCCAGTTTGGTCCATATCAAATAAACCTTCGTATTATTCCTGCCACCTGAGCAGGGAAGCCAAGTGGACGTGAGGGCTGGTGGCATGGTGCCCACGGCCCTCCTCAGCACAGAAGTCAGCAGATGGAGCCGGGTGTAGTTCACAGGGAATGCCCAGCCAGTGGGTTCCAGGTTCCACACGAGCCCTGAGGTTTGCTTCTTTTTTTTTTTTTTTTAAGATGACAGACGAACTTCTGTGTAATTGGTTCGCCAAGGTCAGGGGATCTTCGTTCTCAGACTGGTGACCTGCATCCAGGAGATCCATCTTCTACCCCATGTACCATCTGTCAGCCATGGGCGCGCTCACTCCATGGCTTCCTACCATACGAGAGCAGGTTCCTCTGGGAGAGAGCAGGTTCCTCTGGGTGATAGCCAGAGTCTAAAGCTGTAACCAGCGGCATTCTTCCTTTCCTCCAACCTCGTTTATACACGTGTTCCCTTCTGCACACTGGAGCTACGCACTAGTTGCTTCAAAGTCCAAGTACCCGGTCCACCTCCATCAAATGTTGCACCCTAAGCCTTTAAGGGAGGCACAAAACTGCTCTATGACTCCGCGTCCTTTTCAGAGGTCTGAATCCTGGCGGGGCACTGCATGGTGGGTGTTCCTGGATTAGCAGGCTGAAGTAGACCCTGACTGGTGACATCCTGCCCACTGTTTTGGGTGTTTTCTGAGGGTGGTTCAGTAAGCACCCCTCTAGCCCCATTGGTAGCCAAAGGCCTGGTATGGAGAGGGGTGCCCAAGTTACGGAGGGTGTTGCGGAAACCCTCGGCGCTGAAGTAGTACACCAGCGGATCCAGCACGCAGTTGGCGCCGGCCAGCAGCACCATGACCATCAGCACCCCGCGCACCTGTTCGCGGGCCTGAGGACTGGAGTTCACCAGTTCGGCCCGCAGCAACCCATAAACAGCGAGTGTGGCGTTGTAGGGCACAAAGCACAGCAGGAAGATGATGAGGTTGACCAGCAGGAGGCGCACGGTCTTCTGTCGCCGTTGGCTCTGAGTGGCGTTGGGCCTCGCCAGAGTCCAGAAGACCCGGCCCGACGAATAGACGACAGCCGCCAGGGGCAGCAGAAAGCCCAAGGTCTCGGCCAGCAGCAGGAGCGGCAGCAGCTTGCCCTTCCACAGCTCATCGCTGAAGTTCTCGAAGCACTGGCTCACGGTATCGTTCTTGTGCTTGCAAGTGGATGGGTTGTGCACGCGGGCGGCCGGCACGGCGAACAGCAGGATGAGCAACCACACGCCCAGGCAGAGCCGCCGTGCCACGAAGGGCCGCCGCAGGTGGCGCAGTCGTAGCGGGTGCACGATGGCCGCGTAGCGGTCCACGTTGATGAGCATCAGAAAGATACAGCTGCCGTACATGTTCATCTGAAAGATGGCTCCCGACATCTGGCACAGAAAGGCTGGGAAGTCCCACTGGTGCCATGCATAGTAGGAGAGGCGCAGGGGCAGTGACAGGGTGAAGAGCAAGTCGCTGGCTGCCAGGTTGCACATGTACACGCTCACCACCGAGTGTACACGCAGGACCCGCAGGAAGACCCAGAGAGCCAGAGCGTTGAGAGGGAGACCAGTCGCCAACACCAGGCTGTAGACCACCATATGCAAACGATGTGTGCCCTGGTAGTCACGGCACTGGGGCACAGAGTTGTTTGTGGAAGAGGCATTGGCGGAAGAATTGGCAAACATCGTGCCCAAGTGGAAAGAGAACATAGGCTGAGGCATCATGGGGAATGCCAAGGTCCGAGCATGGCTTTCACCTCCAGGGTGGTAGCCTGGTAGCTTTACAAAGTCTGTCCCCAAGTAAGCAGAGGCAAGACATTAGAGTGTGGTCTATGACCTCAGGGGCAGACGACTGGCCAAGGCTGGAAGGCCTGGGGCCAAAGCTTCTTCAGCAGTGGAGACCTGGAATAGGAAGGCAAGCCAAAAGCAGTAACTGAAGACTGAACCATAGTTAACCAGAGACAGACCCATATTCAGGCTAAGCTAACCTGCCTCCTGAGTTCTTTCTCAGCCTCAAAGCTCTTGACTCCATCTTTCCTCATCCTTAAAAAAGCAGAATGCCTGGGCAGTGGTGGCCCACACTTTTAACCCCAGCACTCAAGGAGGCAGAGGCAGGCAGATCTCTGTGAGTTTTAGGCTGGCCTGGTCAACAGATAGAGTTTCCGGACAGTCAAGACAAAACAGAGAAACCCTGTCTCAGGGAAAAGAAAAAAGAAAAAAAAAAAGGTAGCCAGGCAGAGGTAGCACACCTTTAATCCCAGCACTCCAGAGGCAGAGGCAATTGAATCTCTGAGTTCAAGGCCAGCTTGGTATACAAAGTGAGTTCCAGGACAGCAGGGCTACACAGAGAAACCCTGCATTGAAACTCCTGCTCCCCCCACCTCAAAAAAATGCAGAATGGTTTTTTATAGCCTCTCTTTATCATACAATGTCATGCCCAGGTCTTACACTCATGGGTTCTAGACACGCAATGCATGAGTGCTGGCTTTGCCACCTGCCTAGCTTTGTGGCCTCAGAGAAGTCATTTTTTCTGAATTTCATTTTCCTTATCTGGGGGCATGTGAAGGATTTTGGGTGGCCTCTACTTCAAGACATTGTCTGGACATTGAGTTAGATTAAAATGCTTCAGTTGCTGTCCTCAGAACCTGCCTTCCTTCCTTCTCTTAAATGCTTACTGAATCCTTAGAAGGTTCCAGCCTGTAATGAGCAAAACAAAAGCCTCCCATCCACCTGCTTCACGTTCCATTAGAGAAAGACAACAAATAGGTCTAACAAGTGCAGAGAAGAGCTACGGAGAGAGCCGAGAGCACTTCCTCCGGGCCTGGGGCTGGGTTGGCAGCCTACTATCTAAGGATGAAGTTCACACTCTCAAGTCCAGTACAAAATCCCAGTCTGCTCATCTTAGTCATCGGGTCCCTTGTGGGCTGGGTTTGGTCAGAGAAACCCAGCCAGATTGAGCTTGACTCACCTAACCCTCTATTTCTTCATCTATAAAGTGGAATAAGAATGTGTTGATGGCCTGGTGCGCTCTGCCTGTAATCCCAGCACTCAGGGAGGCAGAGGCAGGTGGTTCAATGTGAGTTCGAGGCCAGCCTGGTCTACAATGTGTGGTGGTGCACACCTTTAATCCCAGCGCTCCAGGTGGCAGAGGAGGCAGATCTCTATGAGTTCAAGGCCAGCCTGGTCTACAAAGCAAGTCCAGCCCAGCCAGGGCTGTTATACAGAGAAATTGTGTCTGGAAACAAACAAAGAAACAAACAAAAGGCCGGGCATGGTGGCACATGCCTTTAATCCCAGCACTCAGGAGGCAGAGGCAGGCAGATCACTGTGAGTTCAAAGACAGCCTGGTCTTCAACGTGAGACTAGGACAGTCAGGGCTTCAAAGAGAAACTCTGTCTCAAAAAACCAAAAATAAATAAAAAAGTATTGGTGTGCTCCAAAGCAGTTGCCATCAGCCTTGACCAAGAGGCACATTAAGAACACTTTAGCGTTCCTGTGAGAGAAGTGCCAGGAAGGCCCCAAGGCCTGGGTTCCCAACCTTCCTAATGCTGAGACCCTTTAACACACTTCCTCATGTTACGGTGACCCAGCCATAAAATTATTGCATTGCTATTTCATAACTGTAATTTTGCTACTGTTATGAATTGTAATGTAAACATCTGCGCTGCAGGATATCTGATTTGTGACCCCAAAGGTGTCATAACCGCTACCCCAAGGGCTGAACTTCCCCAGCGGCTTCCTGTGTGAAAGCCTCCTTCCTAAGCCTCGGTGCACTCACTTCAAAAGACACAATTGCTTACCCAGGACCACCAAGAGGTAGACAGTTGACAAGATAGGGTCTTAGAACCCCACCTCCCTCATGTGCAAGAACCACAGGAGCCACATCCCCATCCCTGACTCGTACTCAATTTGTATGCGTGTTAGAATGAATATAACTTAATCTTTGCCATTTTTTTTCTTTTAGACAGAGTCTCATAAAGCCTGAGCTGGCACCAAACTTGCTATGTAGTTGAGGTTGGCCTTGAACTTCTGCCCCATGCCCCCAAAATACTAGGATTACATCCTCAGCTCTATCTTTACTTTTTACATTTTATTTTATTCTTTTTTTTTTCTTCTTCTAAAGATATAGTCTGATTATGCTGCCTGAACTGGCTGGCCTGAGTTCCAGGGTTTCCAGGCTCTCTCTGCCTCAGCTGGGAATATAAGTGTCTCCCACTACACCCATCTCTAACATCAAATTTATTTATTTATTTATTTATTTGGTTTTTCTATGTGTAGCCTTGGCTATCCTGGAACTCACTAGGCAATGCTAGCTTCGAACTCATAGAGATCTGCTTGCCTCTGCCTCCAAAGTGTTGGGATTAGGGCATGCACCAATACTGCCCAGCAAGGTATTATTATTATTATTATTATTATTATTATTATTATTATTATTAATAGTAGTAGTAGTAATAGTAGTCATTTTGGGATTTTTTTTTTGAGACAGGCTTTCTCTGCATAGCCTTAGCTGTCCTGGAACTCACTCTGTAGACCAGGCTTGTCTTGAACTCAGACGTCTGCCTCTGCCTCCTGAGGGATGGGATTAAAGGTGTGTGCCACCATTGCTCAGCTTTCCTTATTTTTTTTTTTAAGATTTATTTATTATTTATACAGTGTTCTGCCCGCATGTGCACCTTCCTGCCACAAGAAGGCACTGGATCTCACTACAGATGGTCATGAGCCACCATGTGGTTGCTGGGAATTGAACCCGGGAGCTCTGGAAGAGCAGACGGTGCTCTTAACCTCTGAGACATCTCTCCAGCCCCTTATTTTCTTTAATTTATGTTTGTGAATGTTTTGCTTAAATGTATGGATGTGCATCATGTGTGTGCATGGTCCCTTGGAGGCCAGAAGAGGACATGAGATCCCATAGAACTAGGTAACAGAGGTTATGAGCAGCCGTTGGGGTGGTACTAACTGAACCTAGGTCCTCTGCAAGACCTAAGTTTTGTGTTTTCCTATACAGGATTTCTCTGTGTAGTTCTCGCTGTCCTGGAACAGAATCTCTCTGTGTAGCCCTGTCTGGTCTGGAGCTCACTATGTATGTAGACCAGGCTGACCTCAAATTCATAGAGACGTCCTATGTCTGCATTCCGAGTGCTGGGATGGAAGGCATGCACCCAGCTCTCCAGGTCCTTGTTGTTACTGTGTTAATTACGTGTGTCTGTGTGTCTGTGTACGGGTTTGTGCATAGAGTGCAGTAGCTGAGGAGGCCAGAATCCAGGATCCCCCAAAGCTGGAGCTACAGACACTTGTGGGCCGCTTGATGGGTGCTGGGAACCAAACTTGTATTCTCTGGAGGAGCAGCAAGTGCTCTTAACTGCCGAGCCATCTCTCTAGCTCCTCATACTAAATTTTTTTTAAAAGTTTATTTATTTAGTCATTTATTTATCAAGTATAGTGTTTTGCCTGCAGGCCAGAAGAGGGCACCAGCTCTCATTACAGATGATTGTGAGCCACTATGTGGTTGCTGGGAATTGAACTCAGGAACTTTAGAAGAGCAAGCAGTGCTCTTAACCTCTGAGCCATCTCTCCAGCCCCACTTATATCAATTTTAAGAGTAGAAGGCCAGGCAGTGGTGGTGCACACCTTTAATCCCAGCACTCGGGAGGCAGAGGCAGGTGGATCGCTGTGAGTTCAAGGCCAGCCTAGTCTACAAAGTGAGTCCAGGACAGCCAAGGCTACACAGAGAAACCCTGTCTCAGAAAACAACTAAACAAACAAAAACAAACAAACAAACAAAGCCAGAAAGTGTTGCCTCAGCATCGACACCCGTAATAGCTATGGGCCACAGGACCCCATCCATGCCAGGCCTGTAGTCTCTATCCTTCCTGTAGTTCTTTGAGTAGGTGTTTGTCTTCATTGTTATGGGAAAGAAAACAAAAGCACAGGAACTGGTCCCTGAGGAATGAAGGCAGCACCCAAACCTAGGACTGCCCAGGTCCAAAGTCCACAGCGTGCATTGCAGTTCCAGACAGGAATCAGCAGGAGGGCTTGCAGATGGGTACTGCTTTCTTATAATTGCCCGTATGCTATCTATGCCCATGGGTAACCTATTTCATTTCCTCATTTGTCCAATTTCAGTAACTCACTTCCTTTTTAATGGTCCCAGACCAGAATGCTAGTAGCATACACTCATCTCTTACACACACACACACACACACACACACACACGAGTGATGCCTCCCACAGTTTATCCTCTAAGTACTTAAGCACTCAAGCGAGGGATACTAGTGCATTCCTGAAGTCCTAGCTACTCAGGAGGCTACACTACAGTAGGAGGAGCCCAGGACTGAGGGCCAGCCTGAGCCAAAAGGGACACCTGGGCTGAAAAAGAAAAGTCATTTAGCTTGCTGCTTTTAAGTGCTTTTAACCCATCAGCTGTTTTGCTTATTTCCCTCAACTACATGGTAAAGCCCTAGGGTGAGGATCACATTGTTAGACTGTACTTCAGCCCCTGCACTTTAAGTCTCCTGAGTGAATCTCTCTGACCACTTGGAAGGAAAATGGTTCCCACCCAACAAATGATTAACCCATTCTTAGGGCTACTGTAACCACCTAACCATTTACCACACTTCTGCCTCTGCTCCATTACTGATCTTGAACAGGCCATATGGAAAACTCTTACATTACAGTTTCAGTAAAGGGGGCTGGAGAGACGGCAGCTGAGAGCTAGCACGCTCTTGCAGAGGACCAGAGTTCACGTCCCAGCACTGACGTCAGGTGGCCCACAACCTGGAACTCAAGCTCCAGGGACTCCAATATTTCCAGTCCCCTCAGGCACCTGCACATCCCCACATACAGACAGATATACGTATGTACATTATTTTTAAAAATGGATAGGGTCAGAGAGATATCTCAGGAGTTAAGAGTACTGGCTTTTCTTCCAAGGGACCAAGGTTCAATTCCCAAAGCCCAGATGGCACTCATAATGGTCTGTAAGTCCAGTTCCAAGAGATCTGACACCCTCACACAGATATACATGCAAGCAAAATACCAGTGCACATAAAGTAAAAATAAACATATTATAAAAAAAATTAATAAGCTGGGTATGGCAGTGCACACCTTTAATCCCAGCACTAGGGAGGCAGAGGCAGGCTGTGAGTTCAAAGCCCATCTGGTCTACAAAGGGAGTCCAGGACAGAAAAACTCTATCTCAAAAACAACAACAACAAAAACAACAGCAACAACAAATTCATAAAAATATTTTTCAAAATTTGTTTTTGAGAACACTTTATAGGTAAAACAACAAGATCTTACAATTTTTAACCATTGCTTGTAAAATCAGTAACTCCTTGCAATTAAGAAGAACATTCTAGACACTGAATGAGTGCAGGAATGCAGTCTTTTCCAAGAATTCCAAGTCTTTCTGCTGAAACAAGTCACAAGGTTTAAGCAGACAAACATGGATTCCTTGAGCAGATGCAGGGAAGGAAATTACTGTGCCCAGGAAGGAGCTGGTGAGGCGGAGGGTGATGTTGCGAAGGACAGGAAGGTTCTGGTGTGGAGAGAAGATGAAAACAGAATTTTGGCCTTTTCCCCTGGAAAAGGAAATGGCGATGCTCTCATTACCCCTTCCAAGGAGACGTTCCTGGGCTTTTTTTCACAGAGGAGCCTGTTTGTGAAAAAGCTGCCGTTTTTCCAGCAGACAGAAAGGCCAAGCTGCCAGGCCCTGTACCCCGTTTCTCTCTTTCCCTGAGCTCTGGGCTCCTGGCTCCAGAGCTGCATGGGCACAGTGCCAGGCCAGATGGCAAAGATGGGGGAAAACTGCCAAAAAGGAGGCAAACTGTAAGTGAAAAGAGGGATGTAGGTGTGTGGGGGGGGAGGTAGCACAGACCCTCTCTCTCCCCAGTCCCGTCTTGAAGAAGAGGCCAGGTTGTGGGGGGAGATGGAAAAAAACAAGTCAAGTAGCTGCTGTCTCCAAAAAGAAGGAACAGTGGTGTTTCATTTCACCAGCTAGGAGGAGGGCGGTGGAGGCCTACATAGGCCTAGCAACATGGACACGGGTGTCACATAGGCACACCATGACACACATATTCATGCACAGACACATGGAGGCATGCATACATTAGCATACAAATCAGTGTCTGTGTACACATGGCTTCACATGCAGAGTCATATGGGCCAGAGGAGGGAGAAGCCCGGGCTCCTGCCTTAGGGAAAAATCTTGCACAGATGCACATAGAACCAGCTCCTTCGTAAGCAACATGCTCATACAGATATATGCAAAAAAAAAAAATATCCCAGCCCACAGGCACGGAGAGCCAAAGAAACCACAATCAACATAGAGGAACCTGAAGCACGATGGTCTCCGCCTCCCCAACCCTCACATTGCCCGCTGTTCAAATCACGGCAGGGGCGGCAGACCCATTGCTCAAGGTGTTTCTGTCTTGAAGTTCCTGCGTGCACATCTGGGGCCCGCGTGTTCCTTACCTCCTCGGGGACCTCCGGAACCTGTCAGGTTGCCCTCTGAGCTGGGCTGGGCGCTGCTCTTAGCTGAGATAAGGGAGGGGGCAGGGCCACTTTTCTGCCACAGGCAGGAAGTAAGAACTAAAAGTGGGCAGGAGGCTAACTCAAGATTCTGTCCCTGCACACAGCTTCTCGTGGGGGGGAAGGGAGTTCGTGGCGGGGAAGCCATACCCCCAGCATGTAGCCAACAACGTAGAAGATGGCTGCGGACAAAGGACTTGCAGCAAGGAAGACAGGAAGCGCCTGCCCACCGCTGTCCCTCTGTCCCCGCCACCTTGCCCCTCTCACGCAGGCAACAAATGCCTTGCTCTGTGCCTCCCATCGCAAAGTCACATCTTCCTGCCCTATCCACACGGCCAAAATCCAGGTCTTTGCTAGGTAGATGCTTTTCCTCTGCTTCTGTCCCAGCAATGCTAGGCACATGCCCCTCTCTCCTCACCAGGGCTCCAGTGCAAGAGTGACGTCACCCCCATTCGTGAAGCTCCCCGCAGGGGCCCTGGGTATTCTGAGAACCATGCGTTACTTAGACTTGCTAGTTCAGCCCCAGCCTCAAGTTGAGCTGGTATTCACTTGTAATGCCAGCACTTGGCAGGCAGAAAGTGGAAAGAGCACCGCAAGTTTCAGGCCTGGTCTACACACCCAAGTCCAGCCCATCCAGGGAAATCTTATGGGGATAAAACAAAACAAAAAAAACCAAACAAACCCAGGATGGTGGTGCACACTTTCCTACATAGTAAGTTCAGGGCAACAGAATTACACGGTAAGACTTTTTCTCTAGCAACAAAACTAAACAAAAAGGTGTGTTCCAGAACTTTCCTGGGCACGGATTGATCCTGCCAGACAGCTTCCCCTGAGACCGAGGGCCAGGGGGAAGAAGGGGAAGGTCTGGGCTCTGGGGAATCCAGAGTGAGGTCACCTAGCCTTGAGGGAGATAGAGTCACCTGAAAGAGACTAGAAGCCACCTATGCCCCAGGTGGCAAAGATAGCATTCCACAGTTTCACGCCCAGGTACCCTGGCTCGTCACTGAGGTCCAGCATCACCCTCTGCCTCACTGGCTCCTTCCTGGGCCCAGTGATTTCCCTCCCTGCATCTGCCTTGCTCTCCTCAGTGGCTTATCCTCTCTCCTCATCCCTCTTTCTTTCTTTCTTTCTTTCTTTCTTTCTTTCTTTCTTTCTTTCTTTCTTTCTCCTGGAGATAGGGTTTCACCACAGATCTCTTGTCATGACTTGGAAGTCGTGACAATTCTCCTGCCTCGGGGCTCCAGGAAGGCTGAGGAATATGCTCATCCCTCACGATGCTTTTCTGGGAAAGACAGAAAGTCACAGGCGTCCCGTCACTCACTAATTAGTTTGCGGGATGTGCAGATGACAGCTTACCCACCTCCCCTTCCAGCCTAACCCTTCCAAAGCTGGAAAAACAGGAAACAGTTCCAACCAAGGCAAGTCGGTCGCTGCCATGGGCTCAGCTGAGCTGTACCCTGCCTGCCTTACCCTTGCTTCAGGCTTGACAGGTCCTGCCCCTTCTGGATAATCTCCTGGAGCCTTCTAGGCTGGGTGACCTTACTCTGAACTCCCACCATACCCCTGGCCTCCGAGGCCCACACCCTTTTATTTTTGGTGTTGGGAGTGAACAGCAGGGCCTCGTTCACACCCGACCAGCACATCTATATTCCCAATAGTTGTCCCCTTTTCTGCTGTCTCCTCCTTGGCTTTATTTTTATTATTAGTGTGCCCCTGGATGTAAGAGGTCTCTGTGTCAGTGGGATAAATACTTGGGGGCGAGCTGTGTGGGAGAGAAACTCATGCCCCAGACAGCACAGCCTGAGCTGGCCTCTGGTGTCTCTGGCAGTTTGAGAAGTGAGGTATATTGTCCCGCTCACTTGCCTCCTCCATTTTCCCCAGGGCTACGAATTCAGCTTCCTATATGCAAGGAGTAGAAGTCCGTGCGAGTCCTTTTCTTGTCATTGAGCCCCCATAACCATAGGCAGTGGGCAGGCAGTAGCCTGCACTGGTATGGCACAGGTCCCAGACAGCCTTCCACAGGTTTTCACATAGGCGCAATAGCTTCATTTCCTCCCTTGTAAGCTACTCATGAGCCACATTCTGTCAAAGCCACGAGGACAGAGAGATCACGCAGTCCAACACCCTTCTGTTACAGATAACCATTTCAGGTTTGGGCAGTGCTTCCTAGAGACCCATTAAAATACACCTGGAAGGGCCGGGGGTAGCTCAGCGGTAGATAGCTTACTAGTAGTCACAGGGCCCCAGGTTTAATATCTAGCACAGGAAAACCAAAACCAAAACCAAAAACAACAAAACAAAACAAAAAAACTAAATAGATCTGAGCATCGCAGCAAGCACACATGTGCAGTTTCTGCTCTCAGGGAAGCTGAAGGGACGGGGGGAAAAACATAATTGAGACCTCATTCCCCCCCAAGTGTCAGAAGACTGGGGTGCAGCTCAGTCGGTAGACTGCTTGTCTAGCATGCTCTGGGCTCAGCCTCCAGCACTTGCATAAAGCTGGTGTGGTAGTCTATGCCTGTGCTCCCAGGACTCCAAAGGGAGAGGGCTCAGGAGTTCAAGGTCCTCCTTGGCTACATACAGATTTTGAGGTCAGCCTTGGGTACATGCAGGAAAAAAAGGGGGTACTCAGTGGTAGGCCAAGTGCTTAGCGTATACAATGTCCCATCCCCGGCACCAATAACCAAATAAAACATACTTTGGTGACCTGGGAAAAGGCATCTCTCCCAGTAAGCTCATTAGTCAACATTAATCAGATCATCCTGGTCAGGACCTGACCATGGAGAATGAGTGGGTATGAGGAGAGCTCTCCTTGAGGAGTTCAGGGTCAGCATGAAAGCAGGAGCCTAAAGATTTAGGAGAAGTCCCTAAGGCAGCCCACAATGTGGCTTCAGCCCTTCAGGTGTGTCAGGTACATTGGCTGCCTCTTCAGGGTCTGTAGGGAAAGAGCTATCCACACGGGACAGCCCCGTTTGCCTTTTCGGTTCGTCCAAAAGGGTTTCCCAGAGTCTACAGCCCACCCACAGTCTCCACCCTCATCAATGTACCCCATACTGCTGGTGGTGGGGCCCCACTTGTCAAACCCCCCCCCCCCACCTCCCATACCTGGGTTCTGTTGCTCTTCCTCTGCCGTTGCCCCAAGCCTGCTTCCGCTGCCACTCTGGGCCGGGCTGAACTGTGCTGGTAGGACCTGCTCCTGGGCGGGGCCTGACACACCCACCTCTCCCAGATCTCAGTACATCCCTCCCAGCTCTGTGCACTCACCCAACCCCACGGAGTCAGAGGAGAAAAGCCTTGAGGACTGGACACCTCCACAAACAGGCCTGAGAAGCCAAGTCCTAAGCGCCGGTGAAAACCCCAACACTAAACTCTTAGTCACCCAACTCCCCATTGATGGCTCACAGACTTGCAGTTTCCGGGAACTCTGGGTGGCACACCCACCCACCGATGCCTGATGACTAACTCTCCCCCCCTAACCCCACCCCCAATGCTGGTCTCACCTGTCTCCTCCCTGCCTCTTCCTCTCTCGGGTCAGCTAGGTGGTTTAGCCCATGTGGCTGGTGGTTGAATCCTTCCCTGCCTCGGGCCCATGGGTTTGCCAAGTGTTTTCCGCTCCTTGCCCGCCTGCCAGTACACACCCAGTTCCTCCATCAAAGCAGTTCCCTGGCTGGATGCTTTCTCTCTTCTTCCTCTGTCTCCCTCAGGCTGGGAGCTCCTGGAAGCAGGGAGCTTGTGGGGGTCCGTTGTGTGCACCTTTGGGCTGAGCAGGAGACTGTTTGGCGGTAGCTATTGTGGTTAAGTGAGTTCAGCCAACACTGGGGAAAATGCAGCACTAACACTCTGCTGAACCATAAGCCTTGGGTCCGTCACTCCTGATGACTGAAGGTGTATGATGCTGCTCTCTCCTGGTTGTGTTTTCTCTTTTGTGAGGACTGAGTCTAGGATCTCCTGTGCGTGTTAAGCAAGCGCTCTAGCACCAAGCTACACCCCGGGGCTACTGTTTAGAGCGTCCTTCAACTTTTTTTCCTTTGAGACAGGTCTCATTATGTATCTGGCTAGCTTAGAACTCACTATGTACACCAGGCTGGCCTCACAGAGACCCTCCTGCCTCTGCTTACTGAGTGTTAGCATTTAGAGACCGGGTTTCTCTGTGTAGTCTTGGTGTCCTGGAACTCAGTCTGCTGACCAGGCTGGTCTCAAACTCACAGAGATCCATCCGCCTCTGCTTCCCTGAGTGCTGGGATCACAGGTGCGCACCACCACGCCAGGCTCAGAGTGTTTCTACTTAGGTTTGAACCCTGGACCTCCAGACCTAAGATCTGGTGCTTTTACCAACTGAGCCACCTGAGGCGGCTTCTTCTTCTTCTTCTTCTCCTTCTCTTCTTCTTCTTCTTCTTCTTTCTTCTTCTTCTTCTTCTTCTTCTTCTTCTTCTTCTTCTTCTTCTTCTTCTTCTTCTTCTTCTTCTTCTTCTTCTTCTTTTTGGTTTTTCAAAACAGGGTTTCTCTATGTAGCCTTGGCTGTCCTGGACTCACTTTGTAGACCAGGCTGGCCTCAAACTCACAGTGATCCTCCTGCTTCTGCCTCCCGAGTGCTGGGATTAAAGGCGTATGCCACCATGCCCGGCTCACTTGAGGCTTCTTAAAGGAAATTTTATGCTACAGAAAACCACAATTGATCACAATGCAAAGGCCAACTGAGGCTGGCATATCCTACGGTACACCTCCTGCACCTACAGTTCAGGGAACATCTCTGAAGAGGAGCAGAAAGACTCTAAAAACCAGAAGAACAGGAAGTCTAGTGTGAGAATCTGTCTTCTAGAAATGACAGGAAGTTGCACTTAGGGTATATCAGCAGTTTTGGCTGCTTAGATAAGACCTGCACACCACCTGAGGTCGTGCGTGCTGATGGAAGGGAGAAGGCTCACCAGGGTCCCACCCTAGACAAAGAACTGCTGGCCGCTAATGACTGCTCAGAGAAGGAGAACTAGTCTTTCCCAGGGACGAGGCCCTTAATTATGTAACTGCTACCTAATAAATGGTCAGCCCTGAAACTACACGTACAAGCAACACTAAATGGACTCGGCGGGTGGTAGTGATCTATGTCTCTCTGTGTGTGTATGTATGTGTGTGTGTGTGTGTGTGTGTGTGTGTGTATGTGTGTGATTAATTTGAGAAGTGAGGAGGGAACATGGGAGGAATTAGAGAGAGGAACAACGGAGAGAAATTATATATATGTATTACAGAAATCTGTCTGCATGTGTGCCTGCCTGCACTCTAGAAGAGGGCACCAGATCTTATTATAGATGGTTGTGAGCCACCATGTGGTTGCTGGGAATTAAACTCAGGACCTTTCAAAGAGCAGCCAGTGCTCATAACCTCTGAGCCATCTCTCCAGCCTCAAGTAATTATATTTTAATTAAAATAAAAATATAAATTGAAAATATTTTTATATGTGTTTGAGAGTGTCTGTGTGCAAGGCACACGCAGGTGCTTGGGAGGGCTGGAAGATTGTGAACTGAACCTTCTCTCCATCCATCTGATTTTGGTGTGTGTGTGGGGGGGGGAGTTGGCTTTTTGAGACATAATCTATTATATTGCTCTGGCTAATCTGGACCCTGCTATGTAGACCAAGCTGACCTGGAACTCACACTCACACTGATGCATCTGTTTCTGTCTCCCCAGTCCTAGATTAAGATAAGCATCAGTACATGCAGACTTTTTTTTTTTAAAGACAGGGTCTCAAGTCTGATGATGGTGGTGCAGACCTTTAACCCCAGCACTTGGGGAGGCAGAGGCAGGTGGATCTGTGAATTTGAGGCCAGCCTGGTCTACAGAGTGAGCTCTAGGACAGGGAAATTCTGTCTCAATAAATAAATAAATAAATAAATAAAATAAAAAATTAATAATAAATTTTAAAAACCCCAAACAAAAACAATAATGACAAAAGACAGGGTCACATGTAGCCCAAGCTTGTTTTATCTCTACCTCTCAAGTGCTGGGATTACCCACATATGCCACCACACAGGTTTTATTTATGAAGGTGTGTGTGTGTGTGTGTGTGTGTGTGTGTATGTGTGTGACGTGTGCACGCTGCATGTGCGTGCGATCTGCGTCAGCACTGTGGCATCAGTTCTCTCCTTCCATCTTTTACATGGGTTCTGGAGTTTCAACTTAAGCCACTAGGCCCACTCATCAAACGCTTTTATTTGCTAAGCAATCTCTCTAACAGCCCCCCCCCAAACTACCCCCTTCTTTTAGAGTCAGGGTCTCATGTAGCCCAAGTCGACTTCAAAATATACAGCCAAAGATGACTCCAACTCTATCCTCGAGCCTCTGCTTCCTGTGTGTGCTGGGATTAAAGGCACGCGCCACCATGCCTGATTGAATCCAGGGCCCTGTCCATGTGGGGGCAAGCATGCTACTAAGTGAGCCACCCCCCACCCCCAGTACTGTTTTGTTTTGGTTAAAATGCTGTTAATAACTGTTAGCCTACAGAAGACATTGCCGTTTCCCCAGCCGTACTACTACTTTGTGAGCATCCAAATTATTCAAGGCCGGCGCCACATTGACACTTCAAGGTGCCTCATCATTGAGGCCATCTGACAAAGCGGCCATTGTCAGGGACTTCTGGGCTCCAGGATGTAGGTTTTTTTTAGTTTCCTCCCTCCCAAGAGAGGGAAGTGTAAGCTACGTCACACTTTCTGGGCTTGACACAATCTCGGGGCTTTGGCTGTGAAAATCCCAGAGCTTCAGAGATGAAGGTCCTCATGCACTCAAGGCCTCTCCAACCCGTGGGGGACCCCAGCCACAGGTGCAACTCCCGTGACCTCTCAGGCCTGCTGTGGGGATGTTTTCCTCAGTGTTGCAGGTGGAGCTCTGACACTGGCAGCCTAGGGAGGGAGGCGGCAGTGCTGAGGAGGGCAGGGATATCCTGCTAAACAGAGCAAATGGGCTGAAGACCAACATTTTATTTGGAGGCATCTTCAAGGCACATGGAGCTTCCATCACGGACCCCCTCCACCCCGGACTGCTGTCCCGACCCAAAGAAAATTTGAGTAGGGGCCATTTAAGAGATCTTGGAAGCCGCCCGGCAGATGTAGTGTAAGAGCGCTGCAGACAGTGGAAAGACAGGGCTGGGGTGGGGACAGCGCATGCCCCGGTTCATCCAAACCTTCCTAGAGCCAAAGTGCTGAACTCTTGGTTCCAGCGGAGTATAATCTCCTCGCTTTTAGCCGGGCTCAGCACGTTGTAGTTCTCGTTCAACATACATTTCACGCGAGACACCTACGGAAGGATGGCGGATACAGGACTGTGGGGGTGAGGGGGTGGCAGAACCGGGGGGCAGAAAGGAATGCGGAAGGGGCTTCAATAAGCCAAGCTCTTTTCAGATGGAGGACTAACCTCCAAGAGGAAGTACTTTATTCTATCTAGGCTGCCTGGGTGGCCAGACTGAAGCTCAGAGTCCAGTTTCCGGGCCAGCTGAGGTTCTCCCTCTGGGTCCTCAGGGCCCACCCCTCCCTATCTGTCTGAGCCTCCCCTGCCCACGCCTGCCCCGAGAGGGCCTGGCTCACTCTTAGGCTAGGAAAAAGAGGAGGCTGTGTGGAGCCTCTGCCTAAGAGATGCTCACAGGGAACTGTTCCCACACCCTGGCTTCTGGAAGAGAAGGGCGCAGAACAGACCTTCCCCGGGGGCACTACGGGGCTGGTTGGAGGGTGAGGGCTGGGTGGGGTCTCACCTTTCGGTTCTGGTTTTTCATCAGGCACTGTTGGCTTTTGAAGGAACAGTAGTTCGGGTACTGGACATAGTCTGTGTCACAAATCTATACCAGGAGAGCCAAGGAGAGTGGCAGAGCATCAAAATCCTGACAGGACACTGGTCTCTAGATTAAGGGTAGTGATGGCCTGCCCTAGGTGGGACAGGACCCTAGAGAAGCAAGCCTTACATAACTGGGATGCACCCCAATGTGCTTCCTCTTGCTTTCTCCTACCTTCAGTCTTGGGTCCCTGGGGAGCAGCCAGGGACTGAGGAGAACCAGGAGTGTCTGCCCTATTGGTCAGCTTACTGCAGATGCAGAGGGAGGTGGGTAAGGAGGCAGCACATGAGTGGCCAAGGGCTTGCTTAGCACACATAGGCCCTTGGTACCATCTCTAGCACCACACAGATACACAGATACACACACACACACAGACACACACACATGCAAATACACATACACAGACACAAACTCACAGATACAAACAAATACACGTACACAGATACAAACACATATACAAACACATACACAGATACACAGACCCACAAACGTGGGAGTTGGGGAGACAGAGAGGGAGAGAGTATGGGACACAG
The DNA here is from genome assembly GCF_964271855.1 of Acomys minous. Taxonomy (NCBI): domain Eukaryota; kingdom Metazoa; phylum Chordata; class Mammalia; order Rodentia; family Muridae; genus Acomys; species Acomys minous. The sequence goes on from NC_140500.1 coordinate 21,501,255, forward strand.
GAAGGTGACCCCAGCTAGTGAAGGGAGGGGCAGAAGGGTCTCTGACAGGTGACAGTGGGTCAATCACTGCCCTGTGGCCCTTGCCCTACTGTCAAACTGTGGAACGGGCTTGGTGACTGGCTTTCAGCAGCAATAGATGGTTAACCACTCAGAGGAAGTGATTTGGGGGAGAGGGTTGAGGGGAAATGTGTCGATATTATTAATGCGGGAAAGCACTGGACAGGATGGGGAGAGCGCTGCAGGCAGAGCTAGGGAGGCAGGTTCCACAGGGCTGGGCATTATCTAGGCTTCCACTGCAACAGTGAGCATAACTGCGGTGTGGCGTGGGCAGTGTGATGCGAGCAAAGCCACCAGGGCCGCAGCCATAACCCCGCCATCTCCATCTCTTGCTCCCCAGGTTGGAGCTGTCTCACGGGGCAGCGTCCCTACTGCTGTGTTGAGTGTGACCTGCTTTACTGGGGCGGGGGGGGGGGGGGTGTAGTGCTCTGTGGAAGAATGGCGGGAGAGGCCACCAAGGATGATAGAGCCTCAGGGCCAGGATCCCCAAGCCCAGGCTTATCCAGAACAAGTACCTAGAAAGAACTGGGGGTGCCTGCGGAGCCTCTGACCTTTGTGGGGAGATCCCCATCCTGGAAGCTAAGAAACTCAGCCTTGAGCCAGTTGGAGACCCGGTCATCTTCACAGCCTTTCTTGGCGAGCCGGTTACACCAGAAGTCTGAGCTGAGCCCTCCGAACATATCCAGCCCAGCAAAGCGGCCTTTTTCTGGGAACCTTGCCTATGGAAAGGAGACCTGTGAGAGGCACGGGCCACTCCACAACCCCCCCCTTCCCACAGGCCCCTCAGCACTTTTTTGTTGTTGTTGTTTTTGTTGTTTTTTGAGACAGGGTTTCTTTGTGTAGCCTTGGCTGACCTGGACTCGCTGTGTAGACCAGGCTGGCCTAGAACTCACAGCGATCCACCTGCCTCTGCCTCCCGAGTGCTGGGATTAATAGCGTGCGCCACCACGCCCAGCTGCCCCTCAGCACTTCTGGTCACAGGCGTCCCAGCTGAGGTACCTGGTTGCCGGTGGATATGCTCTGGGCTGAGAGCAAGGGGCTGATGAAGGGTATCTTGTGTGAAGCGTCACACCGCTGTCGCAGTATGTTGCCCTCGGTATGGCACTGCTCCAGCTTCAGGGAGCAGAACGCACAGAGGGGACAGGCAGCTGTGTGTCGACGTCCGAGATTGTCACAGACCTGGGACAGGAGTTTGAGTGAGAGGCTGAGTCTGCGTGGGCTGCTCTTTCTCTTGCATCAGACCTCCAGATAACAGCACGCCGGTTGACGTTTTTGCCCTACGGCCTTTTGTGAGGCTTTCCTCCCCTAAGAAGCCCTCAGGGACCTTCTCTCAGCTCTGTTGTGGCTTTTCAGCTCCTAGGTAATCTTCATCTGCAGACAGCACCCACATCTTTATTATCAGCTATGATTTCTTCTGCAAGCTCTAAATTCTCCTCGCTGTGTTAGATGCCTAACTTGGGTGAAGGTAATCATCCTAGCTTAAGCAACCCCCAAAAGGATTAATTCTCTCGACTCCATTCACGGCAGTGCTCATATTTGCAGATGGGACAGTGTGGACCAGCAGAGGCAAGGGCGTCATAAAGCCGAGACCTGCCTGAGGTACCTGGCGAGGCACTGCCTAGAAAAACAATAAGCAGTCAGGGATTTACCCAGTTGGAAGGCAGGATGATCAGAAGTCCAAAATTCTCAAGTTCCAGGCCAGCGTGGGCCACAGAAATCCATTATTTATTTATTTATTTATTTATTTTTGGTTTTTCGAGACAAAGTTTCTCTGTGTAGCCTTGGCTGTCCTGGACTCACTTTGTAGACCAGGCTGGCCTTGAACTCATAGTGATCCGCCTGCCTCTGCCTCTGCCTCCCAAGTGCTTTTTTTTTTTTTTGGTTTTTCGAGACAGGGTTTCTCTGTGTAGCCTTGCCTGTCCTAGACTTACTTTGTAGACCAGGCTGGTCTCCAACTCATAGCAATCCGCCTGCCTCTCCCAAGTGCTTTTTTTTTTTTAAAAGATTTATTTATTATGTATACAGTGTTCTGCCTGCATATACACCTGCTCACCAGAAGGGGGCACCAGATCTCATTATAGATGGTTGTGAGCCATCATGTGGCTGCTGGCATTTGAACTCAGAACCTCTTTTTTATTTTTATTTTTTATTTTTGTTTTGTTTTGTTTTTCGAATCAGGGTTTCTCTTGTAGTCCCGGCTGGCTGTCCTGGCCTCGCTTTGCAGACCAGGCTGGCCTGGAAATCGCAGAGATCCATCTGCCTCTGCCTCCCGAGTGCTAGGATTAAAGGCATCTGCCACCACGCCTGGCTAACTCAGGACCTCTGGAAGAACAAGACAGTGCTCTTAACCTCCGAGCCATCTCTCCAGCCCCAGAAATCCATTCCTAAAAACCAAAATAAACAAATAAACCCCCTAGCCAGGAGTGGTGGGGCCTGTCTTTAATCCTGGCACCCTGGAGGCATTGGCAAGTGGATCTGAGTTCCAGGTTAGCCTGATCTTATGTAGTGAGACACTGTGTCAAGATTTAAAAAAAAAAAAAAAAAACCAAAGAAACACGGCTAATCCTGTAAGTACTGACATATAGTATCAACACTTACTCAGAAAGTGAGGCTCCCTCCATGTGGCTAAAGAACATTGCGCAAAATTGGCCACAGACCCAGGTCTTTCTATCTCTCAGACCTATTCTCTATCCGGTGCCTGGTTCCAAACCCACCACCAGCTCCTGTAAGCTCTTCCACAGAGTGGAGTTACCTATCTCCTGGCTGAGTGCCAGTCGTCCGCAGCACAATCAGAAAGATCTGGCCAAACGCGTGTGCATTCAGTGGGTCCCACGCTCACCCAAAGCGCATGGGCTGCAGCGGGGGTGGGGGTGGGGGGGTTGGGGGGGCTGGGGGGGACAAGAGCATAGCCCCAGCCCCCGCAACCTTCGTCAGTGTTCCCTTCCCTGCAGCACTAAATGCCTCAGAAGGCACCAAGGCTTTCCATACTGGTGCCTTATCTTTTTGACTCTGTCTTCTGCTACTACGCTCTCATTAAAAATGGACTCTGTTCCCTTATGCAAGCATGCCACCCTGAGTCTCTATGACCTCTGAACTTGCATGTTTCTAAAAACGGCTGTCTGCCACACCCTTTCATATATAATGCTGCCGACTCAGTGGCAAACTCCCGCATCAGTTCTTCTTGTCTTTGTGTATACTGGTCTCTACCAAGAAGTTCCCACTGGGGCCCCTTCTTCTGCCTTAAGTCCTTTCAGGTCTCAGTTTTAAACTCGACTTCCACTAAGAGCATTCTCTGGTCATGGCAATCATGGAGAGATTTCTCGGAACTCTCTCCTTTTCCCCATCACAGTGGCCATCTCCTCCTCACAAGGCTCAGCTCTGCTGCTTCTAACATCAGGTACCAAATCTGAGTGACTTGGATTGAGCACACCCCAGCCTTGTTTTTTTTCTTTTCTTTCTCCCCAACTAGTTTCCAAGAAAGCAAGCATCGAATATACTGTTAGCATCATCCCAAGTGCCCACCGGGAAATTGGTACCCAGTCAGTGTTTGTTAAAGAAACAGATGAAGAGGCCGGGCGTGGTGGGGCACGCCTTTAATCCCAGCACTCGGGAGGCAGAGGCAGGCAAATCGTTGTGAGTTCCAGGCCAGTCTGGTCTACAAAGTGAGTCCAAGACAGCCAAGGCTAACACAGAGAGACCCTGTCTAAAAACAAAAACAAAAACAAAAACAAAAACAAAAACAAAACAAAACAAAAAGAAACGGAACAGATGAATACATGGTAGATTGGTGCTCCACGGTTGTTTGCTAAATTATACTGTTTCAAAACCAAGGAACTGTGTGGGGTTGTGTGCACCTGTATACCCAGCTACCAATATTGAGAGGGGACCACTTGTGCCCAGGAGCTCCACAGCAGCCTGTGCAACAGAGACCTTGGCTCAGACAATGACAACTGAGGAACACTTAAAAGTGCATCTTTCACTGGGAGGTGGTGGAGGATGCCTTTAATCCCAGAAGTAGGGGGGCAGATACAGGTGGATCTCTGTGAGTTCAAGGCCAGCCTGGTCTACAGAGTAAGTTGCAGGACAGCCAGGGCTATACAGAGAAACCCTGTCTCGAAAACAAACAAACAAACAAACAAACAAACAAACAGTACATCTTTCTGGGAATGGACTTGCTAAGTGTGGAAGAAATGCTGAAACTGGAATCTTTACAGATCCCCTGAGATGCTGTGATGCTAGTCTTGATTGTCAACCTGGCTAGCTCCAGAATCAACTAAAAGGTGAGCTGCTGGGCATTCCTGGGAGGGACTTCCTTGGCCAGATTATCTAAAGTGAGAAGACCCACCCTAAATGTAGGATGGCAGCCCAGATAAAAAGGGAGATGGAAGAAGGAAGCGTTGCTTTTTGCCTGCTTGCTTTCACTCTTGCTGGCAGGTCCATCTAACCTGACGCCTTCCTTTCCTGATGTTAGAACCTACTTCTTTGGGATTCCCCACATCGAGTGAAGACCAGCTGCCCTCTAGGGTCCCTCCCTGCTTTAGTACCCGACTGGAACTGCTGAGCCATCCAGCCTCGTGGCTGCCTCTACTGCGAGACAGCCATTGCTGGCCTACCCAGGCGGTGTCATGTCACCCTATCTAATAAACTCCCTTTACTATGGTCATTCTTGGGTCTGTTCATCTAGAGAACTCTGGTACAGATTACGGCACCAGTCCCCCAGGTGACAGCTGCGACCTCATGGCAGGTGACATTGTAGAAAGTAGTGTGTTTTCCTTCTTTGAACAACGTATGGGTTTTCCTTTCTTGTACATAATGCTTCTGCTAAAATTATCGTGCTCAGACTTGCAGAATGCCTTATCCACCATCATGGTGCTCCACACAGCAAGTAAGTGGCCAGTTTGCCCATGCTCACAGAATTCACTGGTCTTACCATGTTCCCTGCCATCCTGAAGCAGCTGCCTCGATGGAACGGTGGCATAAACTTTTTATCTTTAAAATTGTTTCATGTAGATGGATGTTCTGTGTGCCTGCATGTCTGTTCATTACCTGAGCGCCTGGTGCTCTTGGAGGCGAAAAGAGTGTCAGATCCCACCCTGGAACTAGTGTTACAGATGGTGTGAACCACCACCACATGGGTGTTTAGAATTAAACCTGGGTCCTTTGGAAGCAACCAGTATTCAACCTCGAGCGATCACTCCAGCCCTGGATTTGGCTGTGTGTGTGTGTGTGTGTGTGTGTGTGTGTGTGTGTGTGTGTGTGTTTTGATTGCATGTATCTCTGTGTGAGGGTGTTAGGTTTTGGAGTTACAGATGGTTGGGAGCTGCCATGTGGGTGCAGGTGCACCCAGGTCCTTTGGGAGAGCACTCAGTGCTCTTAACCACTAAGCCATCTCTTCAGCCCCCCTTGGGTTTGGCTTTTTAAAGATAGTTACAGTGCCAACCAGATGGGAGTAGCCTAGAGGGCTGGAACAGTGCTTTCCAGAAGACTGTATATGCTCTGAATCGACCTCCAATACACAGTACTATTCCTCCTGTAGCCAGGATTCATGGTCCAGGGATCTGGAGTGGGAATGGTCGCATGTATTTTGATGGTAATTAATAAAAAGCCATCCCACCTGGGAAGAGCAACTGAGATCAGTGTGGCTAAGGTTGCCCAGCTTAGAGAGGGACAGAGAGGATCCTGGGAAGGAGAAGAAAGACTGGGAGACCTGAGGAGGAGGAGGAGAAGGAGGAGGAGGAGGAGGAGAGAGAAGAAGGCTACCATAGGTTAGATGGAAGAGAAGCACATGGCCGGCGTGGATGAAGATCTGGCCCAGATGAAGAACATTAGCAAGTATTTGGGATTATGGATGGGAGGTAGCTTGATAGAAATTATTAGAAACAGATGGCATGGGATTGGGGAAGGTATCCTATACCTGCCCCATTATGGGAAGTAGTTTAGGGGATTAATGTCTGCCTTGCCCCAGGTTAATTCGGGCTATTTTAAAATATGGCAGGTGTCTGTGTCTTGATTGATTGCTAGCGGGTATACTGAAGTAATAATAATTTAGGCCAGATAATAAACAATTATTAGACTGTATTGATTATTTTAAAAACAACAGGGATGGGACCTCTAGTAACCCACTAGGAGCAGTTTTTCCTTCCTGCCCCTTGGACTTCATGCTCTGCTTAGCCTAGAAGTCTGGGTTCTATGAGGGAGAGGACTCCTGTCAGGAGTCACACTAAACATCCCAACGGGAAACTGGATTCCTCCTTCACAACGGAGTTGAGGTTATGGCTGGAGTGTAGGAGATCCTTTAGGGCAGTGGCTCTCACCTTTCCTAATGCTGCAACCCTTCAACAGAGTTCCTCATGTTGTGGTGACCCCCAACCACAAGGGTTAGGGTTAGGGACACCACTACTTCATAACTGTAATTTTGTCAGTTATGAACCATAATGTAAGTATCTGATATGCAGGATGGAATATGTGACCCCCCCCCCCCCCCGAGTCTGGACCCACAGGTTGAGAAGTGCTGCTTTAAGGCATCTCTTGGTGTTACTATGCCCTGTGATTAATAAGGACAATGGGAAACTACAACCACCCAATCCAGGCAGGACGAGAAAGGGTCCAGACCCTTCTGGGATAAAGGAATAAATTACCCTTCCAGGGAAAGAACCATGGCCTTCCAAGGAGCTTCCTGAGGAGAGGAAATACAGAGTGAATAATACAAGAAGGTGGTTATAAATACCAGCTAAGGCCATGTGACCAGTCACAGAAGTAAGGATTGTAACTGACATGAGAGTTCCTGTCCTATTTTGTTAAGAACATGTGTGTGTGTATATATTCACACAGATATTAAGCAGATATTTGTGTTTTCTTTCCTCTACTTATCATGTAATGTAACAGCCACTGAGATAATCAGTGTTATATATTATCATATGTAAATATGTACTTTGCGTAAATATATTATTACATGTAAATTATGGGACTCTAAAAAGCCTCAAGGGATTTTTGCCACCCATTTTTAAATAACGTGTTTAGTTATATATGGGGTAGTTGTTATCACATGTAGGCAGAATTATAGTCTTGCCATTAAGCATGACATAGAGAGCAGCTGTCGGTTGACAAGCCGTGAATTTCTGGTGGTTAATCTTGGTTGTCAACTTGACTGGATTTCAAACCGACTACAAACAAGGCACTGGGAACCCCTGTGAGGGATTTTCTTGACCAGATGTTTGAAGGGGAGACTGACCCTAAGCGTGGGCAGCACCTCCCCAGATGAAAGGGAAGAGGAATGGGGAAGCCTTGCTTTTCGTCCGCTTGCCTTCACTCTTGCTGGCAGCATCACTTTACTGGCACTACCACCAGCTTCTTCCGGCTTCCAGTGCAGGCTGAAGCCCAGCAGCAATCCAGGAATCCGCAGTCCTTCGGGGCCAGTTGGGACTGCTTGGGGCATCCAGCCTCACAGATTTAGCAACCTCTCCAGTGTGAGGCAGCCATTGTTGGGACTATGTAGACTGTTACCATGTAAGTAAATCTAATGAATCTCCCTACAATATAAATCCACTGTCAGTTTTGTTTTTCAAGAGAGTCCCAATACAAACGGTTTATATCATACATTGGTTTTGGGTATTGGGGATTGAATCTAGGGTCTTCTGAGTGCTAGGCAACTGTTCTACCACTGGCTTCGTCCTCAACCCTCTGTTTACTTAGTTAAAGTCTTGAGTCTGGATCTAAGCTGAGCTCGTTCTGCTGCCCATTCCACAGAGTGAACCCGAGACTCCTTTGCTTCAGCCTCCTAAGGAGCTGGGACTACAGCCTGCACCACCTGCTCAACGGGAAGCGGCTCTACGAACCTTCTGGAAAGAAAGAGGGCTGAGTGAGTCTAAGGCACAGCTAGGTACTGAAGGTGCTGAGCGGGCCTCAAGGGGATGGCTCACAGCCTAACAACTCAACTTGAAGAGTTGAAGGACCCATTCCAGACGAGGCCGTGAGCCTTCCTCTGCAGTAGGCTGGAGGTGTCCTTCCAAGGACTCTCCTCAACAGTGTCTCATGCTCTCCTTGCCCAGCCCCTCACCCATGGCTCACACAGTTCCAGGCCCATGGGATGTCCAGTGGCATGTATCCATTAAATAGCATGGTGGACATACCGAATCCCCGAAGCCAAGGATCTCCTCCTCCATGTAGCTCCAGGCCTTGGCTGTGGGAGTCATGGTGCAGGTATTCTCCAAAATGGAGTAGCATAGCACCATCAGGGTCTCCGTGTGGGGCAGCTGCAGGAGGCTGCAAGAAGACAGTACAGGCTAGTGGGGATGGGCTAGAGGGCGGGGCCGAGAGCCACACCTTCCGCTTCCCCTCTGCTCAGAGCCTCTCCTGGCCATACGCATTGAGCACGCCTACAAGAGGCCCTCCATCCTGGGCCTGAGAGGACCTTGGACCAACTGCCTACTTTTTACAAATGAGGAACTGAAGTCCAAAATGGAGAAACAGTGGCCGGAGAGATGGCTCAGTGGTTAAGAGCACTTGCTGCTCTTCCAGAAGACCCAAGGTTGGTCCCCAGCATCCACTCATGCAGCTCAGAACCACTCATTTACTGTAGTCGCAGGGGATACGACGCCCTCTTCTGGCCTACTCAGACACCTGCACACATGTATACACACACACACACACACACACACACACACACACACACACACACCTAAGTAAAAATAAAATAATAAAGAACAACAATAACAAAACGGAGCAATAACTTTCTGAAGGCTTTAGTGCTAATCAAGACCAGAGATAAGACCAGAACCCAGGGTGGGACTTAAAACAAGGATGGGCACAGAACAGGAGGGGCCCGCCATTGCTAACTGTGCCTGAAGCCTCAGCAGGTCTGAGTGGGTCTGGAGACCCGAGCTGGTAAAGTGGGCTTTGCATTTCCAAAGAAGGCAGCCGGGATGGCAGGGCCCATGAGGAAGTCACAATTTCCTGTACCTGCCGGGGCTTTGGCTTCTCCAAGAGTCATCGTACAGTTCGTTCATTTTATCCATCTGTTGGGCTGAGCGTATGAGCTCCTGGATATTCTCCATCATCAGCGGAGCAGAGTCCACTTCCCGGACCCGGGGGGTAAAGGAGGAGGGGTTGGAAGACAGGGGCTCAGATTGCAACTTGGGCTCAGAGTCTGACTGCAGGCTGGACATGGACTGCAGCCCCTCCTCGGTCCCTTGCCCCTCTTCCTGCTTTGCCTCCTCCTCCTCCTCCTCCTCCTCTTCCTCCTCCTCCTCTTCCTCCTCTTCCTGCTCTTCTTGCTCCTGTTCTTCCTCTTGCTTGCTCTCTTGCTCGTGCTTGTGCTGACCCCGCCCCAGCTTCTGGCTGCTCTGTTGCTCCTTGCCTCCTAGGGACAGGGACGACTGCAGCAACTCTTCCACATTGTTGTTGAGCCTCTCGGCCCAAGGCTGGAAGGCCTGGTGTTCGGTGGCTGCAGCAGGGTTAGGAGGGACCAGGAAAGAGAAGAGAAAGAAAGCATCAGACTTCCTTCCCCCGAAGAAACCACGTTTCTATATGCAGGCGTTGACGGTTCAGGCCTGGACCCTCAGGAGCTGGGAGGTGGAGGCAAGGAGGACCAGCACAAGTCCAACCCTCTCAGCTACATACAAAGTTTGAGGCGGGAACTGCATGAGATCCCATCTCAGGACATAAGGGTGTGTGTTTTGTTTTGTTTTGTTTTTTAATCAAGAAATCGGGGCTGGGGAGACAGCTCCGTTGGTAAAGTGCTTGCCAAGTCTGGAGACCTGAGTTCAGCCATTAAAATCAACATAAAATCTGGGTATGGCAGCATGTGCTTCTAATCTCAGTGCTGAGAAGGTGAAGACAGGAGGATGCTGACGACTTACTGGCTTCCCCGTGAGCCCTAGCTTTCTTCCTATTAATTATTGTTATATTTTTTTGAGACAAGGTCTCACTACGTAGTCTGGAATTCATTGAGTTCCCTTGGCTTCCCATGTGCTAGGCCCAAAAGCACGTGCAGCATGCTCAGCAGCTGAGGTTTTCTTTTTAATAATTTCTTTATTTTTATTTTATGTGCATTGGTGCTTTGACTGCATATATGTCTGTGGGTGTCAGCTTTTGGAGTTACAGACAGTTATGAACTGCCACGTGGGTACTGGGAATTGAACCCGGGTCCTCAGGAAGAACAGTCAGTCAGTGCTCCCAACCGCTGAGCCATCTCTCCAGCCCAGAGTTTTTCTTTTTCAATGTGTTTTATCTTTTTTATGATTTGTTTATCTTTACTTCTTGTATGTGCATTAGTGTTTTGCCTCATGTTTGTGTGAGGGCACTGGAGTTCCCGGCGCTGGGATTACAGACAGCTGTGAGCTGCCAAGTGGGTGCTGGGAGCTGAAAAGGAAGAAGATCCAGTGCTCTTAACTGCTACGCCGTCTCTCTAGCCCCAGCTCCAAGTTTCTTGAAAGAGCCAGTTTCAAACTATAAGGTGGCCTAAGCTGGGCATAGGGGTACATGCCTTTAATCCCAGCATTCTGGAGAGAGAAGCAGATCTTTGTGAGTTCTACATAGTGAGGCCAGCTAGGACTTCATAGTTATGTACACACAACCAGTAAACTAATATAGCAGAGTGGAAGGACAACCCCCTTAAGAAATGTGTCACCCTCCCACTTGCTTTACAAGTACGCTTGCTCCCTAACTCCTAGAGCAAATGTTGCCTTTTATCCACCTCACCTGGAGAACACCATGTCCTCTAAGGAACTGGCAAACATGTCCTTCTATTTGAATAAGGGGACCCTCGGAACCAAACCCAGAGCCTCACACAGGCTAAGTATATGCTCTACCATTGAGAGCTATACTCCCAGGACAAATACTCTCTAAGGTGAAGATATTAATTTACAAAAGGCTCAGAGGCTTTTCTTTTGTTTTCCTTTTTTAAACATGGTATGAGATTTATTGTAGAAGCATGGGAAGAGAAGGGAGAGGGATGTCCCGCAGGGAGGGAGGGGGCGAGTGAGAGATTCAGAGAGAGAGAGAGATTCAGAGATAGATTGAGAGAGAGAGAGAGAGAGAGAGAGAGAGAGAGAGAGAGAAAGAGAGAGAGAGAGATTCAGAGATAGATTGAGAGAGAGAGAGAGAGAGAGAGAGAGAGAGAGAGAGAGAGAGAGAGAGGGGGAGGGAGGGAGGTAGGTTTTCATTTTATGTGCATAGGTGTTTTGCCTGAATCTATGCCAGTGCACCATTCCGACACTGCCTGTACAGGCCAGAAGAGGGCGCCGGATCTTCCAGGACTGGCGTTAAGGACTGTTGTGAAGGGTCATGTGAGGGCTCTCACCTATGGCCCGGGATGCCGTGGGGGAGGTCATGGTCGTGGGAGGAACTGCTGCTGAGGACTCAACCTCCTTGAAAGTGTTGGGGGATAGGATGGCGACTGGCTGGGAGCACCGGACTCTCTGCAAGAAAAGAAGGGAAAAGGGAATGCCCTTTCCAAAGAGCAGCCACTCCTGCCCTAGCTGATGCCTCAGTTCCCTTCCAGGCAAGTCACAGCTCTCCTGGGCAGGGATGAAGAAGGAATGTAGTTCCTCTTGGGAGCTTCTAATTCTAAGTAAGGGCATTTGTGTGTTAGGCCACGTGCCTGCCTTCACTCTCTTCTGGCTGACTTGAAGAATAAAAAAGCACAGAGCCTTTGAAAACAATGGAACGGCACAGTGGCTTGGTCTTTCCCCACCCCTCTGTACTCTGTATTCCTTTACTCACGGTAACAAGGGTTGTTCAGACAGTATGAGTACCTGAGGTAAAACTGTGCTTACCTTGGCAAACTGACAGGGAGCATCAACTAGCCACGGCCTTCTGGAGCCCTTCCTCAACTTCCCACTCCCACCACTTCTACCTTCCTTGGCCCTGGACCACCAGACCCAACCTCTCTCACCTTGGCATAGTAGACGTGGTTGGAGCAACGATACTGCGCAAACTGGCAGAAGGACTCAAACCAGGAAGCATATGGGAGGTCAGAGCAGACAGCACCTGGGGAAGGACAGGCCCCACGGAGAGGGTGGTTACAGGAAAGCCAGAGAATAGATTGTGGGGTGAGCTGCCAGCTCTACTTCCCCCTGATTCCCATATGAGCGCCACGCTTTTGTCCTGAGCCTAGGTGACCTCTGGATGCATAAGGTTTTCCCCACCGGCCTGGCCCTCACCATCTGGTACCAATCCGTGGTTTTCATATTGGTCCAACTGGACGAGAGTGGGGTTCCGGCAGCCGTGGGTTGCCCGAAGGCGGCAGGTGGTCTCTGCCTTCCAGGTTGGGGTCAGCAGGGCAAAGAAGCGTTCATATTCAGAGGCTGAGAGAGGGCTGCCTGGAGTGGAGGCCGAAGTTAAATCCTCAGCTGGAAGAGGTGTTACAGGCGGGAGCCACACTGCAGGCAGGGGGACAGGATAAGACCTTAACCCGAACGCACTCAGTGCCCAGTGGTCACATCCAGACTCGGAGAAGACCCCCCCCCCCCCCATGAACTAAGAACTGAGCGGGAGGCTTCTAGGGACAAGAGATAAACGCCGGGAACTGGTCCAACTCGACCACCTGAGACAGCTGTCTCAGAACCCATAAAAAGAGCTCTCAGGAGGCAGGGACCCTCAAGCCCTTTGGGAGCATAAGGAAGTTCCAGGTAAGATCCACCCACATTTTCAGACCAGGGCAGCCTCCAAAAGGCCAAGTCTAGTCTCTCACCTTCCAGAAGCAGCAGAAGGAAGCTAGCAGCTAGTTTCATCATGGCCCGGGTAGATCCACCCGCGTTTTCACACCAAAGCGACCTCCAACGGGCTAAGCCTCTAAGAGCGTGGGTCTCGGGCTGCTACCAAGGAGGCAGGAGGCGTGGCTGCTACGTCACATAGGTGAGGGCGGGGCCAGGCCAGGCCGCGAGGTGAACTCAAGTGTGATGTGCCGGTTGCCTTGGACCGAAGTCAGAAGCCACAGGCTACAGCAGACTCTCCAATCCCTCTTCAACAGAGTAGGCCCTCTGTCGCTCGCTCGGTACTACTTCCTTTGGATTTATTTTTGCGCCGCCGGGAAATGAACCTAGAGCCTTGCTTCTCCTTCTGCAGAGCTATAACCCAAGCTCTGTCTGTGTACTACTTCCTGCCACTTAACCCCAGACCCAGGAGGTGTGTACTATCACCCCATAAAGAACACGGGCTTAGTAAAGCAACTCCCCGTCTGCGTGGAGACCTAGCTGTTGAGTATAAGCAGCACTGTGGGCAGCAGAGCAAAAGTGTGTGAAATAAAGGCAGGAATGAGGAGGAGCCAGGGAGGACATGGCTAGGTAAAAGGAGGGCAGGGTCGACCAGGGTTAGCACACATGTAAAGACGGCTCAGTGGTCCAAGAGATACTGTTTCTAAGAGGGAGGTGACCAACACAATTCGCTGGGGGATGGGAAGAAAATACCTGTCTTATATCTCGTTTGCTTTGTGTGTGTGTGTGTGTGTGTGTGTGTGTGTGTGGTGTGGTGTGTGTGTTTTGAGGTTTTGAGACAGGGCTTTTCGATGTGCAGCCCTGGCTGTCCTGGAATTCTCTTTGTAGACCAAGCGAGCTTCAAACTCAAGGAGGTCAGCTTGCCTCTGCCTCCCAAGTACTGGGATTGAAGGCTCTATTTTGCTTTTAGAAGAAGAAATCAAGCTAACACTATCACAGCACACACATGTAAAGCAAATACATGATTTATTGGAATTAGCTGAAAGAGGTTTCGAGGACAGCGGACGCACCATTACAAAGTTCTGAGTCCCCGATGCAGGGCACCCCTCCAGGAGGACAAGTACCATTCTGGGTCTCATGCCTTGTCCTACCTCTGGCAAGCCATCCTGCTGCCTCTCATCCAATTCAGAGGATGCAAAAAGAATGCTTAGCACATAGAAGGAAACAGTCTCTACAATAAACACAGCAGGCTAGCATGGACGGCTTTTATTCACCTACCCCAACTCCTTTTACATGGGAGTTACCTGTGTTCCACCTAGCCCCTCTCCCACTCAAAGTCAGGATAAACCCCCAGGCCCCGGAGGAAGGGGTAACTACTCAACTAGGCTAGAGCCCAAATGATCTAGACCCCTCACCACAGGAAAGAGAATGGAGAGGACAGCTTATCCTACCTAGCTCCCGGTGGGGGAGGGAGGCTGGGGTGGAGCGCGCCCTACTCCACTGCCCCAGGCCTTAAATACAAAGCAAAGGGAATGACAAGGGCCCTCCCTCTGAAATACAGCACCAGCCTCACCACGGAGGCGAAAGGTCAGTGAGCGGGACTACTTCCTCTGCAGGACAGGGCGGAAGGAGAGCACATACCATCAGTGGCTGTGGCACCCTCCCTACTGGGGTTTGGCTGCAGCCTCAGCACCAGGAGTGGGGGAAGGGAGAAGGGATGACGGTACTGCACTGTCGGTATCTCCCTGGACCCCCAGTCCCCAGCGGGGGCATTCCTCTCTGTCCACTAGCCCAGGTCAGGGGGATTCAGAAGAAATCTGTGTCGGAATCCAAGGAAACCTATTTCTTCTTCCGTTCTTGGGAGCAGCGTGGGCAAAACCTAAAAACCGGCACAGAAGAAGCAGGGCAAGCGAAAAGTAAGTGAAGCCTCTGTGCTCTCCTTCATCCTCAGCTTTGGGACGGTCCCTGCAGCTCTTGACACAGCTCTGTCACTTACCATTTCCCTCGAGGCTTGGTTGTCAGCCCCACACAGGCAAAGTGGAACCACTCGATGGAACACTGGAAAAGGAAGATGGAACACAACAGGCAGGGATCTGAGTAGGGTGGAGAGAAAGAGGCCCACCTGCAGTTTCCTGAGAGGAGTCCCTCTAGTCCAGCCTTGGAAACGTCCCAAAGTCCCAAGACAAGCCAGTCCAGCTAGCATCCCCTTCTGCAGTCCCTCCTCCTCTTAGGCCCCTTAGAGCTCCTCCCCCAATCCTGAGGCAAACGGTTCTCACATCTGGGTTGTCACAGCCAATCATCTCTCCATAGGAGACCTGGTGACAAAGGCAATATGTGGGTTCGTTGGGATCCACAGGCATATCCAACACAT
Organism: Acomys minous; assembly: GCF_964271855.1. Taxonomy (NCBI): domain Eukaryota; kingdom Metazoa; phylum Chordata; class Mammalia; order Rodentia; family Muridae; genus Acomys; species Acomys minous. Next base: position 21,516,336 of record NC_140500.1, read on the forward strand.
CAGAGGGGTGGACACTGCCAAAGGTCACTGAGGGCATCCCATACTCAGGGCTTCTGCATGCCAAGAGGAAGACAAATGTCATCGCAGGAAGGGAAGCTACAACCTGAGCTCTGAGGTGGCAGAAGATCACGGTGAGGGAAATGATCTGTGGCAGCGTCTCCATCCAGCAGACACCAAAGTGACAGAGAGTTGCTGGCACAGAAGACAGGGGAAGTGGCAAGAGGCAGTGCTGGCTGGGAGGTGGGTGCCCTGATAGACTCACGTGCGCACAAGTTTTAACTTCTTCTGGGCAGCCTTGGGGGCCTCTTCGTCTGAGTTCTTCCCTTTGGAACGGGCTCGGGCAGCTTTTTTCTCCTTTTGGGTCCGGCCTTCTAGGAAGAAAGGGTAAGCCGGAAGGCAGAGACAAAGAGATAGGTTAAGTCCTCCTTGCTCCTGTTCCAGGCAGTGCTGCGCCCTCAGAGCTGGAGTTGGCCTCGTTCTTCTCCCTTGGAATCCTTGCCCTCATCGCACAGCCCCGCCCCCCTCCTCACTCTTTTTGCCTTTGCTGGAAGAGCTGTCGTAGTCACTTGACTCGATCTGCTTCTCCTTCAGATCGGCCTCGAAACGGGCCAGGTCTGTGTCCAGCCGCCGAATGTGTTTGTCCACCTGTGGGGGACAGGAGGAAGGGAGCGGTACAAGGCTGGCTCCGGACGAGAGCAAGCAGCAGGAATGGTGGACTGGTGAATCTCCCAGACCCCAAACAGATCCCGCCACAGCAGCAGCGGGAGGGCTCTAGGACCCGGAGGGTTAGCCGGGAGACGGGTGGGGAGGCACGGACAGGGCCATACCATCTCGTAGGTGTGCATGGCAAGCTGCACCTTGTCATCACCAAATTCCTTGCACTTGCCATAGGCCTCCTGGATCTGTCTGAGAAGGGCCAGCTTCTCCTCGGAGCTCAGGCTGCGGGCGCTACTCATGTATTCAGTGGCCAACTTGTCAATTTCAGCCTTCAGGTCTACAATAGAGACAGAGGCCTGGGTCACAATGGCCCCTGGTGGCCAGGTGAAACACACTTCTTCCTCTTGTTCCTTGGACCTTTTCCATTGGCCATCAAAACCTTCCAACTGAAATGTACTGAACCTTCACAGGGATTGGGATTTGTATTCAAGAAATGCAACATATTGAAATTATTTGGCCCTCTTTTTTTGGTTTGCTTTGAAACAGTGTCAGAACATAGCTCAGGCTGGCCTTGAACTTGGAACATCCTCCTGCCTTGGATTCCCTAGTACTGGGATTATAAGCCTGGGCCACGGTGCCTTCAAGGTGCAGAAAACATGGCTGCCAGAGTTGGAAATGAAACTTACCACAAGGACATTGTGGTATTCTCTGTAGGACACATTAATATGAAGTACATTTCTTTTAGTTTGTTTTTCAAGACAGGATTTCTCTGTGTAGCCTTGACTGTCCTGAACTCGCTTTATAGACCAGGCTGGCCTCGAACTCACAAAGATCCACCTGCCTCTGCCTCCGAGTGCTGGGATTAAAGGTGTGCACCACCATTGCCTGGCATGAAGTACATTTCTGATGACTCTTAAGATGCTTCTTTGCAGGGCTTGCTTGCTGCTAGCCTCATGAGTCTGGTCCCAAAGGCTGCCTTGTTTCTTGACTTAATAGCACTTCCAAAGAGCCCTGCCCTGAGTGCTGCAAACCAGGCTGTGTCACTCACTGGTGCTCTGGCCTCCAGGTTTCTCTCTCTTATTTTGAGATAGGGTCCTGCCCATGCTGGCCTTGAATTTAATACTTCTGCCTAAGCCACCAGAAAGCTGGATCTGAATTATTATTATTATTATTATTATTATTATTATTATTATTATTATTATTATTATTTTGAGACAGAGTTTCTCTGTGTAGTCTTGGCTGTCCTGTACTCTTTGTAGACCAGGCTGGCCTCCAACTCGCAGCGATCCACTTGCCTCTGCCTCCCAAGCACTGGTATTAAAGGTGTGCACCACCACTGCCTGGCCTGAAATTTTAACATTAGGTCCTAATTCCTCCAAGGAATGCTGCTTCTGCATCCATACTGTCCACCTTACTTTCTTCTTTCTGTCTTTTTTTTTTTTTTTTTTTAATACCAACTCTCACTCTGTAGCTCAAGATGTCTTAGAACTTACTATGTAGGTCAGGCTGACCTCAAACAGAAGCAAATCCTCCTGCCTCAGCCGCCTGAATGTTGGGATTACAGGTGTGAGCCACCAGATCCAGCTTGCTCATCTTACTTTGCTCATTGGTTGTAACTTGCTTACAATTGTCATTTTCCCTTCTGGTTGCTTATCTTAGATACTGCTCAAATACATTACCACTAGAAAGCTGGTGGTGACGTCCCAGAGCACTGGCTTGAAGAGGTCTACCCCCTAGCATTGGGTAGGGCCTCTACAAATGTCAATGGGAGGAGGGGAGATTGTAACACAGGCGATGGGAGCATTGGGAACATGCTATACCCATTTCCCATGGTATTCCTTTAGAAGTGGAGAGGTATTCAATCCCACAATCTCCAGCTGGTCTCTGCGTATAGAATCAAGAAATCCAGCTGATTCTAACCATCCGGCAGGCAGTTGTCAGAGGCAGATGTCCAGGGTATTAGGTGATAATCATGTTCATGAAGACACGTAGCCAAAGCAACTTAAGACATATCCCAGCCTGTTGTGTCTTTGAACATGGCTACACAGGATGGCATGAAAGACTGACAGATCTTCAGTGGGTATGGGAAACACTTTCAACATGAACCTTAAATCTGGAGCAGACCAACCCAAGCAGTCAATGCAGCCTTCCTCAGGCTTCAAGCGGAGAACTCTGGGTGGCCAACTCAGCTGCGTGTCCAGGACTGAGATGATGGCATATGATGCTACTATGAGTTCAGGAATACAATATGGCGCTCCTGATGTTTTTGTTTTCTTTTTTTTTGCTTTTATTATTGGTTAGCCTTTTTTTAAAAATTTTTTAATGAGTAACAATTTTTTTTGTTCTCAGATTTTTCTCACATTTTAATGTATTATTCAATTACAGGTCACAGATATGATGCAAAAAGCCTTGGTTAGCTTTTTTGTGTGCTTGTTTGGTTGGTTGAGAAAAAGTCTCACGCAGCCCAGGCAGACTGCAAACTAGGATACGCACCTGAGAAGGAGCTTAGGGTTTTGTTTTTTTGTTTTTTGTTTTTTTGGTTTTTCGAGACAGGGTTTCTCTGTGTAGCCTTGACTGTCCTGGACTCATTTTGTAGACCAGGCTGGCCTCAAACTCACAGGGATCCACCTGCCTCTGCCTCCCGAGTGCTGGGATTAAAGGCGTGCGCCACCACTCCCAGCTATGAGCTTAGGGTTTTTTATTTGTTTGTTTTTCAAACGTTGCCGTCTTATTATGTAGCCCTTGCTGGTCTGGAACTCGAACTTACAAAGATCTACCTACCTTTGTGACCAGGCCCAGCCCTCCTTTCTCCTTAAGAGTTAATCAGCAAAATTCCTGCCAACTACAGGAACTAGTCTAAAGCCCCGTGTATTCTGTGATAACAAACAATGCAGTGAGGTATAATTTGAGGTTTTCACGCAAAGGCAACAAACAGAAACAGTAGAAATGTCTATGAGTTCTTGCCTAAGGTACAAAAACCGTACTATGTCTGAATCTTTGCTTATCTATTTTGTGCGTACTTTGCATGTGGATGGATGAATGTGTAAAACAGTTCAAAGGTGGAGGTCAGAGGACCAACTTCCAGGAGGTTCTCTTTGTCTACTCCTGGGAATCAAACTCAGGTCGTCAGGCTTGGCAGCAAACACCTTTACCCACCGAGCGGCTCAGTACCTCTGGATTCTTGAGGCAGCTTCTCAAGATTCCATTCCATGTGGAAAAGTTGAAATGAGGATGACCGTTATCATTTTTATTTTATTTTTCTTTCTTGAGAGAGAGTTTCTCTCAGTAGCCTTGGCTGTCATGGACTCACTTTGTAGACCAAGCTGTCCTCGAAATTACAGAGATTCACCTGCCTCTGCCTCCCGAGTGCTGGGATTAAAGGTGTGCGCCACCACTTAGCCCACTATCGTCTTTTAAGAAGTCTGTGAAAGCCAGGCTGGAGAGATGGCCCAGTGGTTAAGAGCACTTGCTGTTCTTGCAGAGGACCTGGTTTTGGATCCTAGCACCCACACAGTAGCTCCCAACTATCTTTAACTCCAGTTCCAGGAGAGCTGATACCGTCCTCTGATCTCTCTGTGCACCAGGCACACACATGATGCACAGATATACATACAGGTAAAACATGCACACACATGCACACACCCTAACATCAGCTGGTCCTCCAGATTACAACAGATGGTGTGGTAACCGAAAGCACGAAAACAAATGACCAACAGGAGCCTGTCACTCTGTACGTACCTTCTGTCCTTTGGTCTAGGTCCCTCATCAGCTGAAAGTTTCTCTGTAATTCAAACGGGAGGTTTTCAATACCTGGGAAGAGAAAGGAATAGTTACTGGGCTATACAGAAGGCTAGGCACGTGCTTTACCATCAGCTTGCTACAGCCTTTATTTTAACTAACTTCTTTTTATTTATTATTATTTTTGTGATGCTGGGAATGGAATCCAGGGCTTTGAGTATGCTAGGCAAATATGCTACCTCTGCCCTGTATCCCTAACCCTACAGGTCCCTTTTTAAAAAAGTTCAAACAGAGGTAAGCCGGCCACAGCAGGCATTCAAACACCTTCCCTTTGTATCTTTCCCTAAACTGGCACTAGGAACAAACTCCTGTGAACTATTTTCTTCTAGGACCTCAAGCAGCTGGGAAATGATGTGAGAACCATTAAGTTTTAGAGAGGCTTCAGATGGTCCTGGCAAAGTAATAATAAACATTTTGTGAAATTAAAAAAATAAAAATAAAAAAGTTCAAGCTGGAAACAACAGGAGGAGGCAGGGGAACTAGGAACTCAAGGCAGCCTCAGCCACATAGGGAATTTGAAGCCAGCTGGGTTTCATAAGATATCGTTTTAAAAGGTAAAACAAGGGCTGGAGAGATGGCTCAGAGGTTAAGAGCACTGACTGTTCTTCCACAGGTCCTGAGTTCAATTCCAGAAACCACATGGTGGCTCACAACCATCTATAATGAGATCTGGTGCCCTCTTCTGGCCTGCAGGAGTACATGCAGGCAGAGTACTTTATACATAACAAACAAAACAAAAATACAAGTGGCTTTAACTCCAGCTCTTGTGGAGATACACTGCGTCTGAGTTGCAAGGGGACCTGCACCCACACAAACACACGCACAGACACCACCCCATAGACGTACAATTAGAAGTTATTTTTAAAATCCTTTTTTTGTTTGTTTTTGTCTTCCGAGACAGGGTTTCTCTGTGTAGCCTTGGCTGTCCTGGACTCACTTTGTAGACCAGGTTGGCCTCAAACTCTCAGAGATCTGCCTGCCTCTGCCTCCCAACTGCTGGGATTAAAGGCGTGCACCATCACACCTGGCTAAAAATCCTTTTCTAAGAAAGTGCAATTCAACCTTAAACAGGGAAATATAGTTGTTTTCCCTCATTTGACACTGGAGGTTTTTGTTTGTTTTGTTTTGTTTTTTTTCTTTTTCTGGGTCTCTGTAGCGCAGGCTGGCCTCAAACTTGCTTTGTAGCCAAGGATGACCAATGAATTTCTGATCCTTCTCAATCTACCTTCCAAGGGTTGAGACCTAATAACCCTGTGTCAATATGTCAGGTATATGCAGTGTTGGGACTCAAACTGAGGGTTTTCTGGATGCTAGCTAGGCACTCTTATCCTCTGAAATACAGCCCCGGCTCTGAAAGGATGGATTTATCTGTGACAGGGCTCATCCACCCTTTCTCAAAAGAGAAGACTCACCTTTCCTTTTCTTTTTGTTTTTTGTAGATAGGGTTTTTCTGTGTAGCCTCAGCTACCTGGACTACCTTTGTAGACTAGGCTGGCCTCAAACTCAGTGATCTGTCTGCCTCTGCCTCCCAGAGTGCTGGGATTGCAGGTGTGCGCCGCCTTGCCCGGCAAAGACGCAACTAACCTCTCTGGGCAACCACCCCATCCTCTTCTGCTTAGATGACCTTATTCTAGAAACCAGCCTTCCCTTCATTTTCAGCTTCTGCCTCCACTTCCGTCCTGGTTCCTTTAGTGATCCCTAAGCACACTGGAGCTTCCCAGTCATCATCTTCCAGTTTCCTCAGCTCTGATCACACCTGCCAGGACTTCTGCCTTCCTCGGATCACTCACGCTTTACCTGTTCTCCTACTCGATTTCTGCTCATTCTTCAAAGGTCAGCTCAGAACCCGACTTTCCCAGACTCTGCCAACTGTTTTATATAGACAGGCTGGCAAGGTGGACTAGCTAATATTTTCAGTATTTATCCAACCCCAACTAAACAATTAATATAGTTACCCCATGTCTGTCTTCCTAACCTTTCCCAGGATAGGTACATGTCTTATCATTTTAAATTTCCCCCATGTTTAGAATGGCCTTGTATACAGAAAGTACCCAGTAACTACTTGAATAAACACATTATTAGTTAAGCTTCCACTTAGAGTCTCTTTCCACATCTTAACCTCATTTTTATCCCTTTGCTGGCGAAGACTTAACCTCAAGCCCAGGGGCTTGCCCCTGTTAGGCAACCGCTCTCCTGTCACCTCCTCTTTTTTTTTTTTTTTTTTTTTTTTTTGAGACAGGGTTTCTCTGTGTAGCTTTGACTGTCCTGGACTAGGTTTTGTAGACCGAGCTGGCCTGGAACTCACAGCGATGTGCCTGCCTCTGCCTCCCAAGTGCTGGGATTAAACTCAACTCAACTCAAACTTTAAAAAAAAGTTTCTACTAAACCAGGCATGGTGCCACATGCTTATAATCACAGCATTGGAGAAGACAGGAAAAGATTTCGGAGGTCAAAGTCATCAGCTATGTGTTAACCCGGGCTACATTAGTCACAAAACAAAAAAGGTGCTTCTACTATTTGAACTTCTCAAGTCGGCCAACACCACTTCAGTAGAATTACCAACAGATTTACCAAAGCAAATGACTGCTCTAAAGAAAAGTCTGAGGCACTTGGTACTATTGTCTCTTGCAAGCAGCTTCTTCCTAGTATTGCGAACACTAAATCATAGATCTTTTGGTAACTTCAACACTGAAGCCTTGTCCTTTACATGCTGTTTTCTTGAGATCATTGTCTTTTTTACTTTCTCACTCACTTTTCCCTGAATAATCTCAGTTACAGATTTTATGCCTATTTCTTTCTCTTTGTTTGCTTTTCCAGACAGGAATTTTCTGTGTAGCCTTAGCTGTTCTGGACTAACTCTGTAGATCAGGCTGGCCTCAAATTCAAGAGATCTAACTGCAACTACCTCTACCTCCCTGAGTGCTGGGATTAAAGGCGAGCTACCACTGCCCAGGCTTATGCCTATTTCTAAGGCAAAGACGAAATATATTGCTATTACACCTGAGTCTCCGAGCTAGTAATGGTATAGTTTATTTTCTAAGCAAAAGAATTCACCTTAGATTTCCCTTCTTGCTCAATATTTTTTTTTTTTTTGAGACAGGATTTTTCTGTGTAGCCTTGGCTGTTCTGAGCTCACTTTGTACATGAGGCTGGCCTTGAACTCACAATGATCCACCTGCCGCTGCCTCCCCACTGCTGGAACTGCAGGCATGTGCCACGGTGCCCGGCTTCTTGCCATGTATAAGATCTAAAATTTTCTGTCCTTCTCTAAGACCAGGTCTGTATTTCTGACTTGGTCTGATACCATTATTTGATCAGTTACTTTCCTTTATTAAAAGCAACACTCTAGTTTAAGTTTATTCTGGCATATAAAACTGTCTAATCTACCTCCAGCTTATTTCTCACTTCCCAGTCTCTCGACACATAAACACTTTATTTTATGAGGACTGGATTTTGTTCATGAAGTAATGCGTTCCAGTTTACCGCTCCATTCCATCTACCCCAGCTTCATGAGAAACCACTTTTGAGACACAAATGCTAAAGGGAGGATAGATGAAATATTTGCAGCTTCTCCAAATGGCAGTGAGTGGTAAACACCTGCACAACATAGGAAAGAAAAATCTACAGCGTCAGCAAATACCTTTCCTGCCTCCTCTAGCCCTTCAAAACACAGCCCTGATCCCAGGGGGCAGCCCTTCCCTCCTCTACAAGAGCGAGGCCTCTATTCCCACTGCCCCGCCCCCTCCTACTTCACCCTCGAATAAATCCTCCCACGGAATCCTTTCCCAACTGTGAGCTTTAGGCCACCAAGACCTCGCGGCCATAGATTCTGTTAACCGGGACCCTGCACACCACTCTATGACCCATGATCCCCTTCTCCAGTCGGCTCTTACTGTCCAGATAATGTTCCAAATACATCCCAGCAGCCATCTTGAAGCAAAACAAAGCAACTTCCGCTCCGCCCCGGAAGTGACTCAAACAAGACAGACGCTGGAACCATTCTTGGATTAGAGCCTTTCCGTACCTGAAAGAACTTCCGCCCTTACTAATTTATCACCCTCAGACACATCCGCCCGACTTTGAACGTTTTTGAAGGGTTAGTCACGGTCGTCCACAGCGAAGCTGCTTCAGCTTGCTTCCGCCCTTAATTACTCTCCAGTATGTTACTGAGGCGACTCTGACGTCCCGCGAAGTCGCCATTTTGCATTCTCTAGCAAACTTTTTTCCCTCCAAAACAGGAACGTTTGGTAAATGGGGGAAAACTGTTCTGTCTAGAATTATATTCTGTAAATACCCGCTTTCAACAAGTAAGGAATTCAGCTGTTTTCCTTATTATGAGTTTGGTCACCATCCAGCTGAGGCCGATGCTTTTTAAAAATAAGTTGTTAGGCTTTGCAAAACTTAACCCTTTGCATCTCTGTTCACGCAGTCTTTTAAATCACAGGGTTTCTTTTATGCAGCCCTGGCTGTGCTCGAACTCAAGAGACCCAACTGCCTCTGCCTCGCAAGTGTGGGAGATGAAAGGCGTGCACCACGGGAGACCCCATGTTTTTTTGGTGGTGGTGGTTTTTGAACTTAAGTATGATGCTAACATAATCAGACCTGGGTCATCAAAGTTTATGATAGAAATCAGCCTTCACCCTAGTCAAAAGTATATCACCCATTGTACAAAAGCAAGAGCCTGACAGGTTACTATCTTAGGGAAACAGAACTCGAAGCACATTACGTAATAGTGGTGGCAGATGCTTGCAAATAGGTGTCAGCTCAAATTCATACACCTTTCATAGTAATTACAACACACAACTTTAGCTCCCTTAGACCAGATACGTAAATAAGAGCCCAAGTTTACGACTGAGCAGATGCTAAAGCACAGCAGTAGAATGTGGACTCCATTCTAAAACAAGAGCATGCTTTCGGCTACCGCAGTAGTCTCTGCCCACTCTTTTTACACACAGTGAGAATGGTCGTAGTAGGCAACGTCTTCACTGGGTAGGAGCGGCTAATGGTCAACCACAAAACGCTGATTCCCACACTTGTGATGAAGACAGCTGTCAGAGACTGCGTGGTCATGGACAGGAGGGAGCTAACCAAGAATGGCATACTGAGCTTCTGTCCTGATGCCTAGTCTCAAATGGGACTTATTTATCCACCTCACTAGGTAAGGACTGTCTATCAGCTCTCAGACGTGAGAACTTTGTCAATTTTTCTAGTACTGTATGAAGGACTTAATCTTCATGAAGCAGTCTTGGGAACTGAGTGGAATCCTTTCACAGGAGACTGAGAAGTCTTAGGGTTCCTCATCATGCTCTGTCCGTCCAACTGTGCTCCACTGTTACAGGAACATATCCATCCTATCATGGGACGCTCACTGCATGTTCTTCAGGACTAAGCCTAGTAGCCGGGTGTGGGGCGAGCACTGGAGACCTGTGGCCTTAGGCACTGCAGTCTAATCAAACTCGTATGTAAAACACTGCCTTCTAGATTCTGGACAAAACTAAAGGTGGCGCGGGTGGTGCCGGCCCTGTCAAGCAGCCATCTGACCACTCCTGCCCCTTCTGAGTGCTGGGAGTAAAGGTGTGCACCACCATTGCTCAGCTCCATTTCGTTTTTAATGGTGTGTGGAGAGCAGAGGGTAAGGAATAGACTTCTGTTAAACGAAACCTTGTCCCACATGAGGCAACCCAACTCCCGTGACAGCATTTGTGCACAAATGTTCCTACACTAAAAATGGCTGAGGGGCTACACCCATGGACTTACCACACAAGCACTCCTTCTTCACACATTCCAGGCTAAGTTCTTAATGCTGTCCTCAAGTATCTCCCCAAGTAAGACTTTTCCCAAGCTAGCTTACATCAGCAGCTCACTGCCTCGCATCCTTAAACATGAATTTATTTCTATACAATGTTCTAAAAACACCCCTTAGTTTGTACATAAGATTTTTTTCATTTTTAAATTGCTTTATAACAACTGTATAATTCCTGATTATCGTAATTTTCTTTTCTCTGAAATTTGCCATGATTTTAAAAAATTAAAAGGCAAAATTAAAATGCCATGGCCAGAGGACAAGATGAAAAAAAAAAAAAGACAAAAATAAAACATCAATATGAAAATTCTCAGAGATAATGCATTTATAAACACAGAAATGGTTACAACAAAGATGGCCGTGATGAGCAGGTATATATATATATTTATATATATATATTTATATATAAATCCATGTCCGGCATCTGACCGTGGCACCTAGGGAGCTAAGTCCAGTCCTGCGTGTGCCCTGAATTCTCCCTTGTCTGCAATACCAAGTTTGGGGCTTTGCAGAGAACACAGCCAACACAGCTCTCACAGCTCCTTGGACTAGGGTGGTGAGACTCAGAGGATATAGGCCCTTTGTTGGCAGAGAAGGAGGCTACAAGGAAAAATCGTAACTCACTCTTAAGCCACCATTAGTCACCTGGGGGAAATCTCTGGCACCTTGGTGACCATGTATCAGCTACTGCCCTTTTACATATAAAAAGATAGAATCAACACCCAATATGAATCGTGAGGCCACGTGAGGGGAAGAGAATGGCTCACAGGGGTCAGGCCACGTGCAAAACCTGTTCTTCTACAGGTAAGCATAGAACGGAAGGCTGGCTACATTTAGACCTTCCTTCTCTGTTTTCTGGGAGGGCCAGCTACTAGTCTTCTATCAGCCCCAACTTTGAAGATGAGGAAAGAGAAAGGTAAGCGCCCACACTGGACAAGATGTGAGGTCACAGCAGATCCTTCTCTCAAGCACCAAGCCCCAGTTTTAAAAGCTCTTCTTGGATGGGGGCTGTTGGATAACACTATCAGCTCAGGTTTCCTTTGCCAATCAGGAGCAGCTGAGATTAAGGATGGTTATCTTGCGAAGGAAAGCCATGCCTGAGACCCAGGGAGCTGGAGACAGGACTTGTCAAGGACGAAGAGAACTTTCCCACCAAGAGTTGACAAAGGAGGGAGCAGAACTTCTCCCGTCTTTCCAGTGGATGGCAGTACGGATCTCTAAGAGCTGGCCAGGTGCTCCACCTGGATGGTGCTGGTGGTGACAGTGAGGCAGATGTCTTTATGATGCTCTGCCGTCTTATAGGGGGTCAGGTCAAAGGAACATTGGGGTGGAGGGTTTGGGTTGCTGTCCCCACCACCCCCACCCTGGGGAGCTGCCCCAGGGGACTGGAAGTGTGGTGGTTGTGGCGGTGGCTGCTGCTGCTGCTGCTGCTGTGAGGCTTGGGAAGCCTGGGCCTGGGCCTGGGCCTGAGCCTGAGCCTGGGCCTGAGCTTGAGCTTGAGCCTGGGCCTGGGCCTGGGCCTGAGCCTGGGCCACTGCCGCCGCCGCCGCCGCTGCTTGTACTTGCTGTTGAAGATCAGGAGGGTTGTGTTTGCGCATATGTTTCATAAGATATGTTTCCTGAGGGAGACGGTAAAAAGAAGTTAAAATGAAGGAAAGGGAAAAAGATGACCTGCAACTACCACCTTAGGCCCTTCCTCTCTAGTGTCTATTGATACAGGGATGTTCTGGAGTTGGGGAACAAGAAAAGGACCTTTAGAAGTCACTGGAGACACTGAGCTGGCAGAAGGAAAATTCTTTTTCTTTTTGGTTTTTCGAGACAGGGTTTCTCTGTGTTAGCCTTGGCTGTCCTGGACTCACTTTGTAGACCAGGCTGGCCTCGAACTCACAGCGATCCGCCTGCCTCTGCCTCCCGAGTGCTGGGATTAAAGGCGTGTGCCACCACGCCCGGCTCTTTTTCTTTTTTTGGGGGGTGGGGTGGGGGTAGGTGGGTAAGTTGAAGATGGGGTTTCTCTGTGTAGCCTAGGCTACCCTGGACTTGCTTTGTAGACCAGGCTACCCTTAAATTTAGTGATCTGACTGCTTCTGCCTCCCAAATGCTGGGATTATAGATGTATGCCACTGCACCTGGCTTGGAAGTTATTTTTCTAAGATCTCTGAGTGAAGCCGTTTTATAATCTTACTCTAGAATCTCATAGAAAATACCTGAAACCTTTCTCTCTCACCCAAGTTTGCCTTATATGTTTAGAATAAAGAGTCACCGCTTAAGGTGCTATTTATCTCTCAACACCGACTCCAACAGTGAGAACAAGGAAAGCGCATGACAAACCATGGACCAACAGACCTCCATCAGAAAGGGACACAGTGATATGGGCGAAAGAAAGGGAAAGCACCAAGTACTTACCGATGTATATGCCCGACTACAGATGGTACAGGTGTACACCTTGGCATGTTTTACTGTGTGTGTAGATAGGTGAGCCTCTAGTGAGGCTGCATCTGTATATGCTCGGTGACAATTGTGGCACTTGAAAGGTTTATCTTTGTTGTGCTGCCGTCTGTGAGACTGCAAACAAGAAAAACCAAAAGAAGTTGTTATAAGAAACAAAAACAAAACAGACAAAAAAACAAAAACCAGGGACTGGAAAGATGGCTCAGAGGTTAAGCACATTGGCTGCTCTTCCAAAGGTCCTGAGTTCAACTCCCAGCAACCACATGGTGGTTCACAACCATCTATAATGTGATCTGATGCCCTCTTCTGGTTTGCAGGTGTACATGTAGGCAGAACACTGTATACATAATCTTAAAAAACCAAAAACAAAAAAAAGCCCAACCCAATCATTCAATTTTACCAATAAAGCCTCAGGAGCCAGATGTAGAGGTGAAAACCTACCTAGCTCAGAGAGGCAGAGAAAGCACCCATGGGACCTTCCTACTTAGCCCAGAAAAAAGCAACCCCTTCTCCTTTTCCAAGCTGTCTTAAACACCCTTCAACTCAATGTCCCTCTCCTTTCTGTTTCCTGTGCATCTCTCCATCAGCCCTCCAGAATTCCTCTCACTATGGGCTTTTCCCCATGTTCACTTTGTGTCAAATGGTTCCTTGCTCCTTGACCTAGGGTTAACTATTTAATACTGTTTACGGATAGCCCTTTGGTTAAAGGTGTGTGACAGGGCTGAGCTACATCACAAGGGGTGGGGGGTGTCCAGTTCACAATGGGATCAAACATCCTGCTACAGCAAGTGCTTTTTCTTCCTTGGCTTTATGGAGAGACAGCCCGGAAGGTGAGTCTAGGACAGCTTAGCTTCCCTTTCTACAAGAGCTGGAGACTGCTTTGAATGAGACTTCAGGACCAGTGGCTGAGGGAGGAAATGCACCTCACATGGCATACAACTAGGGGCCTAAAAGTTACAGTGACTTACACCAACTGTTCTCTCTCTTCCATCGGTTCTTAAAGTGAGGTACAGGGACTAGCTGGCCCTTGCCAGAGGCTCACAGAATCAAAACTCTTCAAAATAACGACACAAGGGCTGAGGAAATGACTCATTGGGGGATGTGTGTGCTGTGCATTAGGAGCCTGTGTTCAGATCCTCCGCACCCACAGAAGAGCCGGGTGAGGTGGTGGGCATGGTAACCCCAGGGCTAGGCAGGCAGGGGTACAAGCAGGAGGACCCTAACTAAAGCTTCCTGGTCTAGTCAAAAATGGAGAACTCTAGATGCAGTAAAAAAAAATCTCAAAAATAAGGCAGAGAGCTACAGAAGCAGATATCCAAGTGTGCCAATACTCATGCATAAACAGCCAGCACATATCTACACATACAAAAGAAGCCAAGTGTTTGCTTCTGCGCTCTTGCTCTCTCAGATTCTAGACTGACTAGAGCAGATGAGAGAATGTTCAAGTTCAGCTGAGCCACAAAATGCAGAAACTTGCAAAAATCCTGGGCGTGGCAGCACATGAAGGCTGAGGATTAGGATGGTAGGTTCCAGGCCAGCTTGAGTTGCACAGCACACCATTTCAGTGTAACAAAATCACCAGAGCTGGATGTATAGCTCGGTGGTAGCGTGCTTTACCCAGAGCGGCCTATGTAAAATAAACCAAGCCTTGCAAAATAGTACCATTCTCCCCTTAAGTCCCTTAAGCGGGATTTGGGATACTAATGCTAACATATTATCATTGCTGCTTTGAGGCAGTTTCATGTAGCCTAGGCTGTGATATATTCTATTTTCATACACATATTTGTACAGGTGACTGGAGTGGCCAGAAGGGCACTGGATTCCCTGAAATTGCAGTCACCAACAGGTAGTTGCTGGCGTGGGGATTGGAATACAAACCCAGGACCTCTGCAAAAACAGCAAATGTTTTTTTTTTTAAAGATTTTATTATGTATACAGTATGATCAGATCATATTACAGATGGGTGTGAGCCATCACGTGGTTGCCGGAAACTGACCGAACTCAGGGCCTCTGGAAGGGCAGTCAGTGCTCCCAACCACTGAGCCATCTCTTCAGCCTCCCAGCAAATGTTCTTAAATGCTGAGCCATCTTTCCCGATGTTAATTTTTTGTTTAGAATAAAAAAATTTGTCTTACTACGGAGTCCAGCATAGGCTGGTTCCAGGTACATGCCTCCACTCCCAGACAGCTAAGGGTTTTGTTTTTTGGGTTATTTTATAATGTGGTCCGCACCAGGGACTGAACCAGACAAGCACTATCAGTATCTATCAGAACCAGCCCTTTTCCCTTTTTATTATTGTGTGTGACTGTGTGTACATGTATAAATGCATTGTGTGTTGGTGTATACCCCTGCCATGCACATGGATAAAAGATAACGGCAACTTTTAGAGTTACTTCTCCTCTTCTACTGTTGGCTGTAGGGACCAATCTCAGGTCGCCAGGCTTCTATGGTAAGTATGTTTAACCACGAGCCATCTTACCAGCTCCCAGTCCTTGACAAAAAACTTATTTTTGGGTGTGTGTTCAGGTGCACAGGTGTGCACAAGCACCCGGAGGCCAGTGATGACCTTGGTGTCATTCCTCAGAAGCTGCCCCCTTGTCTCCTCAGACATGGTCTCTCACTGGCCTGAGGCTAGCCAATAGCCAATTTGGCTAGACTGGCTGGCCAGTGAGCTCCAGGGACCTGCCTGGGCCGACTTATCCAGTGCTGTAATAATAAACACGCACCAAGACTGCTGGTTTGTTTTTAAGGTTTTTCAAGGGAGAGTTTCTCTGTGTCGCCCTGGCTGTCCTGGACTTACTTTGTAGACCAGGCTTGCCTTGAAGTCACAGAGATCAGGAGGCACAGCCTGCCTCTGCCTCCTGAGTGCTGGGATTAATGGCATGTGCCACTACACCCTAGGGTTTTTTTTTTAAAAGTAGATTCTAAAGACTAATTTCAATGTGAGCATGGTAGCGCACGCCTTTAAACCCAGCACTGGGGAGGAAGAGGCAGGTGGAGAGTTCGAGGCCAGCCTGGTCTACAAAGCAAGTCTACAACAGCCAAGGCTACACAGAGAAGCCCTGTCTCGAAAAACCAAAGAAAGAAAAAGAAAAAAGAAAAAGATTAATTTTAAGCCTTCATGTTTGTGGCAAGCACTTTACTGTCTAAGCTAACTCCTAACACTTGTTTATTTCTAAATTTTCAGACCTTGTTATCATTAAGTTGCCCAGGCTAACCTGAACTCATTTTGTAGCATAAGCATGCCTTGCATTCTGTATCCTCTGCCTTAGCTTTCCAAGCAGCTGGGATGAAAGACGAGCAGGGTTGCTTCACCTCAATAATTTTTAAGAGAATTAAGTTCTCCTGAAGACCTCTGAGTCAGAGTTCTAGCTAAATGGTACTTCCAAGTCTCAGGCTCAAGGCCTTATGTGGAAACAAGATGCGTACCTGCAGATTGGAGAGTTGTGTGAAGGCCTTCTCGCAGCCCGGGTGTGCACATTTGTATGGTCTGTCACCGGTGTGGATTCTGTACAGGACGAGAAGAGGAGGAAGAGTATGGACATCAGCAAGGTCACTTAGAGACCAGCTCCGTACCAGATCTCAGGTTCTTCAGGTTGCCTCCTGAGGAAGCTCCTCAGGCACATCTGCACGAGGCGCTAGCGTTAGCTCCTCTCTGACCTGAAACAGTCTCTAGTGCCTGACTTCTGGTCATTGTATATAGCACTCAACTCAAGGAGAGCCTCATTCTGCTGGGAGAAGAGGGACTGAGGTCTCAGCATCCCGGACACAGGCAAGCCATGATTTGACATATAAATGTGCTCCTATAACAACCATCCCAGTCAATGTTCAGAAACAAAAGGTAAATACAATTATAAGGAAAAAAGGAAACTATACACCTCCTCCTTGGTCCCCACCCGACAGGCACAAACTGTTCCCTCAACCTTGAGCACCATATCCAGAGATAGTTCTGTGACCAAAGACCAGGTTACAGTGACTATTCAAAGTAGCAGTGACTTTAGTGGAAACTCATGGAAATTCCTAGGGATTTCCCACGCCAGTCTAGGTCCTTAATGACAAGAAACCCTGTGGTCAGAGCCATTTAACCTCTCTCTCCAACACCACAGGGCCCTCTGTCTTCTAAGATGAGCCGAGGATGTGAGGGCGCATCAACACCTGCTCCTTTTTAGGGGTTTCAGAACCATCTGTAATCAAAGCCTCAAATACACGAAGACTGAATACTCCTCAAGGCAGAGCGTGATCACTTTCATGGAGAGCATCACATTCACAAGAGGCAGGGCGAGAGAGCCGATCGCCAGGAGTCTGGACTCTTCTTCATCTGGAGATGTCACCACAAGAAACCGTCAGCCCTTCAAGCTGCCGGACTCCCTTCTCCCTAGTAACTCCACACCGACAGACAGACGCAAGCATCCTACTTCTGAAGTAGGAGCTTGTTGGTTTGCTTCCAGCTCTCTGTGAACGTTCAGGTCATGTTTCCTTTTGTGCTCTACTCTTGGCATTCCTTGGAATCTTGCTTGTTGCTGATGAGGGTATCCAGGCTGGTGCCAGCTTACAACTGATTATATCTCCCATCCTTAATTGGTGCCCTGACGACTAGAAGTAGGTCTTCTAAAATCAAATGTCTGCTTTGGCACCAAAGAAATCTGGTAAGATGTGTGCTTGGTATTTTCAGGAAGGAAAACGAAGGCAAGAGTCATCTTTGTTCCGAGTTTGTCTCTGTCTTTAATCAATCAGGAAATACCACACAATCACTGTCTTTTCAATACAGTTTGTGTTCCAGAAAGATTCTCTTGGCATCCACTTCTTTTTTCCTCTGTTTGCCAGTCATATTCTCCTCCAGCCAGGTCTCACCTCCAGCCAGGTCTCTCCCCCGCCCCCCGCATGCGGGTAGTTGTGTGTGTCCGGGGCGGGGGGGTGGGGAGGGCATGCCAGCGGGGCGGGATCAGTAGCCCGCCCCTCTCCCTTACCGTGTGTGCTGCTGGAGGTGGGAGAGCTGGCGGAAGGCCTTCTGGCAGTAGGAACAGTTGTAGGGCTTGGCCCCCGAGTGGATACGGAGGTGCTGAGCCAGGTAGGAGGTGTTGGCGAAGGTCTTGGAGCAGTGCGGGCACTTGTGGGGCTTGATGGTCTCCGTGTGCATCTTGGAGTGGATCCTGCCGGAGAGGAGAGGAGGGGAGGGAAGGGGGGAGGAGGAAGCAGTTCGACACCACGGGCTCAGCTCTCTGCTGGGTGAAATGACGTTGCTTGACGGATGAGAGCACCCCCTCCTCCCTCCTCCCAATAAAGCTCCGGCTCGAGAGGCTAATGAAGAGAACACCCATGTCTAGGTTGTTGCTGACTGCAAGTCGGTGGCTAGAATGGCAGTGAGATGATGAAGAGCTGCAGCCCATGGCTCTTGGTAATCTTATGGTATTCAGTCTTGTCAACCCTTGGCCTTTTCCTACGGTTACACACTCACCACAATTACCCTGTTTCCAAATAGCAATTTGAACATAGGCCAATACCGCCTGTTCCCCATGGACCTGAAGTGGAATGCACACCATGGCTCTGAACTGAAGCACATAGTAAAAGCAGGGTCTGCTCTGTAGAAGATTTCCAAACAAACAGAGAGAAACCACAAAAATCGTTCCAGAGTTGGGGATGGACATCACAATTTTCAAGGCCCCCAATACTGCTAGGATACATAGTTTAATTTTCAGACAGTAACAAAAGAGAGTAAGATTTCAAAAGGCAAAGGAGAGAACAATCGGCACAGGCCACATGGCCTTAGGGGTTTTGTAGCTAGGAAGTGGGAAAAAGCAGCCTTACCGGGTGTGCTGCTGCAGATGGGAGAGCTGGCGGAAGGATTTCTCACAAAAGTTACAACTATAGGGCTTGGCCCCTGAGTGGATACGGATGTGCTGGGCCAGGTAGGAGCTGTTGGCGAAGGTCTTGGAGCAGTGCGGGCACTTGTGGGGCTTGGTCTCGGTGTGTGACTTGGAGTGGATCTGCATCTCCGACTTCGAGTAGAAGGTCAGTGAGCACATCCGGCACCTGCCCAAGCAAGGGCAACATTAGAGCCTTCCCACCCGGAGGTGCTGCTGAGCCTCGAGACCCTGCAAGGGAAGCCCACCTAGCTGACCTCATTTTCTGTTCCAACTACAGTGAGGCTTCTAGGAACCTTTTCTACTTAAAGAAAGGGTCTCATGTAGCTCAAACTGGCCTCGAACTCATGATATTCTTATTTCTTACCTCCCAAATGCTGGGATTACAGCTATATGCCACCAAGCCCGGCCTCTTATTTCTCTACTTGCCTAAGCTAACACAGTGCCCAGCACTCAGAAATACCCAATAAATGCTTAGTAAGCGACCAGATATCCTAAGTGTAAAAAATAAGCATTCAACTCTGAGAAGGCAGAAAATACTGTGAGCTGGTGAATACAGGTCAGTGGTCGCCAGCCATGCAAGTATTCTGTTGCGACTTCATAGCTTTAACTTTGCGACTGCTCTGAATCATAATGTAAGTGTCTGTTTTCTGATGGTCTTAGGCAACCCTGGTGAAAGGGGCATTTGACCCACAGGCTGAAAACCACTGAGAAACATCTTATTGGACCAGTTAAGTTTTCAAACTTTTCAAGTTAACCCCCATTCCTAGCTTCTCTACTTGTCCCTTAGTATTCACGTCTCTATGCAGCAATGAAGGAAAACTGACTCGATGAGACGTTCAGATAATTATCTCCTCAGTAATTTCCCCTCCTTTTGGTAGTGACTGTTAAAGAAATGAAGATGGAAAGTACCAGAGTTACTTGGAGGGGCTTTCCCAGCTGCTCTCTGCTCTCTACCCTGTAGCTGATGTTCCATTAATCACTTGCCCCTGCCCCAGGCTCAAGTCAATCAAATGACAGCCAATTTGGAAACAAGCCAAAGTAACGGTCAGGAGTGGATTGTAATTTCTAAGTCCTAACAAGAAAAAATGCTTGAAAAGCAATGATGAGCTATACTAAACCTTTCCTTTTTCTTTCTTTTTCTTTTTCGGTCTTTCAAGACAGGGTTTCTCCGTGTAACAGCTCTCTCTGTCCTGGAACTCGCTCTATAGACCAGGCTGGCCTCGAACTCAGAGATCCACCTGCCTCTGCCTCCCAAGTGCCGGGATTAAAGGTGTGTGCCACCACTGCCTGGCTTCCTTTCCTTTTTCTTAACCCTTGAAGCCAATGCTGGCACTCCTAAGTGACATCCACAGCACCTGAATACATTCTTACAGGTCACCTGACCCAGTGGATTCTTCCTGCTCTGATACTCTGACACTCTGACCCTTAACCCTGTGCAAGTTAAGCCATATCCCCTTAGATGCTATTGAGTAAAAGCTATCTACACATGACCTAGCAACAGCCTGCCAGGGCACACTGTGAGTTAGCAGAGAGGGCAGTGGTCTGGGAGCCAGGCCCTCGGGTAAGCTACTCTCCTCTCCACCATATTTTTGTCAGTTGGGCATCAAAGGGTATGGGGAGATTCTTATGTTCATTTCAGAATTTTAAAAAATAGCTGACATTAAGACTAGAAAGAAAAAAAAAGACTAGAAAGAACAAGTTCCTTCTGAGAAAATAGTATTTGCTGTAGTCTCTATATTAATGCTTTCACTAAAATCCTAGTAACGTGATAACCAATTTTCATTCTTTAACTTTCTAACTCTGAAGGAAACTCTTGACTACCAGTTTACCAGCAGGCTATTGGCAGAGACATCCAAACACCACAGGAGAGCTCAGCATGGCAAAGCAAGCAGTCAATGGGAGTCTAGGTACTTGGGCTCTACTCAAAGATCAGTTACAAGCTGCCCGTTAACCTAGACCTCAATCTTCTGGTCTTTAAAATGAAGATGCTTTCACCTCTAGAAAGACCAAGCAGGCACCCAGGACCATCAAAGGTAAACTAAACATTCTTTATTAATAAAACAGCATCATTGCTCACGGCCTCAGTATTGATGGGGAAGCCAATGATGACACAAGTCTTTTCAAAGACTGAAGTTAGCAACTGGACATAATGCCACGTGGACGACACCACACTAACGCTGTAAGATTAAGTTCCTTTGATAACTACAATTTCTCAGTCCACTGTTCTTGTTTTAAAAAGAACCGTTTTTATAGTGCTGGGGCTAGAACCCAGGCCCTGCCTCACACCAGGAGAGTGCTCTACTACTGGATTGTCTCCTCAGTTCCTGCATTCATTTTAATTCAAATCCCATCCCCCTTGAGACGAAAGTTAATTATAAAAAAGAAGATGACTTGAGAGACTGAGGCAGGCCTGCAATGGGCTTGTATTCCAGCTTGGGCTACAGTGAGAAGGCCTCTGTTGAGAAAGAGAAAAGAGGGACTGGACTCTGTATGGGCCGGGATCAGACCCAGGCCTCCCGCATGGCAGGCGAGAATTCTACCATTGAACCACCGGCTCAGAAGCTAAGAGCACTCACTGGCTGCCCTTCCAAAGGTCCTGAGTTCAATTCCCAGCAACCACTTGGTGGCTCACAACCATCTATAATGAGATCTGGTGCCCTCTTCTGGCCTGCAGGTGTACATGTGAGCAGAATACGGTATAAGTAATAAATCTTAAAAAAAGAAAGAATCAAAGCTTTAATTATAGAAAAATCTGAAAAACTTAACTGAAAACAGCCTGGACAAGTTGGCATATGCCTGTAATCTTAGCACCCAAGAAGCGGAGCGGCAAGACAATGAGGCGTTCAGGCCAGCCAGGTCTGATTGGGACCCCGTCTCAAAACAAGAAACAGACGGGCACCAGAGTAGCCAGTCTCAAAAGATGCTGGGGTATGATGACAAGGATGACGACCTCAGCTGCTGCTTGGTGCTGCCGGGACCGGCCGGGGTAGGTACTTTTTAAGCACCTTTGTTTCTACTCAAAATAACCTGGCAGGTATTCTCCAGTTTCTACAGAAAGGAAGCCAAGGGCTCCAACAACAGGAGATTTGTAAAGGGCTCGCCATGATATGTCACAATGCTAGCCTCATACACAGGCTTAGCACGAGAAGGACTCATGCTGAGGCTGATATGCACCTGCCACGGGAAGGCGCTGACCTTTGGTGACCATTTAAGTGCAGGCTGTGCCTCCCTAATCCAAAACTGAGACCTCAAATGCTCCAGTATCCAGAACGTTCTAAGCACCGACAGCACACCATGAGTAGAAAATTCTGTTACTTCATGACATGGAAGTCAAAACATGGGCTCCCTCAAAATACTATGTAAAATTACTATTAGGCTATCTATATAAAAATATATTTAAAACAAATAAATTCCTTTCTCATTTAAAGCTTGAACACAATTTTATTAAAGTTTAAAAGAAAAACCATAGGGAAGGCAAGCTGTAATCTTGGCAGATGCCTGGAGGAGGGAAACAGAGAAGAAGAAAGCCACACCTTTTTGAGTTAGGCATGAAGGTTCAGCAAGCAGTCAGGCCTAGGACAGCCTAGCAGTTACCTGGGTTGGAGAAACTTCAGAGAAAGAGTGAGAAAGTCCAAAGCGTTAGGGAGAGCCCTCCTAGGCTCGAGCTACTACCCAGAAAGGGGAAAGTTGGGGTAGCTATGCCTTTCCGAGTCCACAGTCTCACAGCAGGTCCACAGCAACTCACTCTCTTTTGAGGCTATGTGGACCAGGCTGGCACTGACCTCCTCATCCTCCCACTTCATCCTCCTGAGGGCTGAGACTGCTGGTGCCAGCCACCACATTCAGCTTAACAAATTTCCTGTTCAGACTGAGGCCCTATTCCCAAGGTATTCCCATTATATACATGAAATTTTCCAAAATTTGAAAAAAGCTGAAGTCTTAGCCACTTTTGGTCAGGGGATATTCAACCTGCATTTTAAAACTCTGCAAGTCTTAGGCAGCCAAATAAATGCTTTACTGTGCGGCCCTGGCTGTTAGAAATCTGATTCAGGACAGCTGTGGCAGCGGGAAGGGAAAGCTGGCGCCCCACATCATTTAGTCCATTAGTTCAATGGACACCAAACACATCAGACACATTAGGAACGGTATGCAACACAGTGGCCTTGGATCCAATGATCACTTTGAATTATCCAGTTTTTCTCTAAGATGCTAAAAACAATTTCACATGTTCAGACTTCCTAGATCAGTCTGACTGACCTTCCCATTTATTTCACAGATGGGAACAGAGAGCTGAGTGCCTTGTCCACAGTAGCAGCACCTAGCTCCTCCACTACCCAGTCATGCTGCCGACAACTGGGACGGAAGGAGTTGACACACACATGCACCAAAGTCCGAGGTCTTTCTTTTTTAGCCCCATCGCACAATAAGAAAGAAGGCTAGGATTCTCTGTGACTTAGAAGATGCCTTTGGATTCTAGAATTTTAAGTTTTTGAAGGAATTTTTTCATCTAGGATATAGTCACTGTCTAGTTTTAAGATCCCCTTTAATCATCCAAGTGTGGGGGTCTTCAAGAATCCCAAAAACACCGAAGGCAAAAGGTCCTAGAAGGCTTCCTTCCAACTGTGTACTCACAATTCTTTACATACATATCCATGTATATATTCATATTTAGCTAAGAAATCCAGAATAATTTTAGTATGGAAAAAAAAATTAACCTGGCAGAATTGAGGATCCTGGTCAACCAGAAGGGCTGCCTCCACTACTTTAACATGTTATAAAATGCATCTCATGTCACAATGACCTCACTTTAAGCAAATACATTTTTTTAAAAATCCAGGTATTTACACAATCAAGTTTAAAGGGACTTTCATTTAAGTGATATAATAAAAGAATGCCTTTAAATGAATCAAACTTGTCAGGTACCTTTATAATATGGTATGATGTAAACATTTTCCAGGAACACTTATTGTATAAAGTGGGGTACACCTGTAATAATAAAGCTACAGTGAACTTGTGGATTATGGCTGGAACTCTGCAGTGCTCAATATATTCTGCATAGCAACACCGCCCTCTTCTTCTCATATAAAGAGGTATTTCAACTGCACTTGTGGACACTCTCCATAGAAGAACTATGCAATTCAGGTAAATAATGCTAAGTAATGATCAGCTTTCAGCTTTCTGAACGTCCCAACATTTTAAGATTATCTATACTCCCAACAAATGGGAGGCATACAAAGAATTCAATTCTCCCCATTTTACAGATGAGGAAACTGAGGCGCAGAGAGGGGAAAAGGACTTGCCCAGGGTCACACAGCAAGTTCGTGGTGGAGCCGGGAACTGAATCCATGAGCCCAAGGCTCTGTCCATTTCCTGTGCCGCAGTTCCCTTCGCTCCTAAAATGGGAACAACATTGCCCATCTCGGTACACTAAGGACAGAACCAGTCTCCCAGCCATGCAAACCTGCCCCTGTCTACATCAACGCTGTGTTAACAGTTAACCCGTTCTGCACATTGGGACCAAGTGCCCAGAACCCACTGGGACCCTGACAGCTCTCAAGGAGATTAAAGTTATTTCAACTTTCAAAGGGTAAGGAGTTTCTCTGTATACAGTGCACATGCAATTATGCACGTGCCTTTTTGCAATGGACAATATAAGAGAAAGGACGATCAAAATGACTTCCATGAGTTAGAAGGTGAGCGAACAGTCATTTTATAGGTACACTATTCCTCCCACCCCAACCATGCAGGGACTGATGGGTCAGTGCTCAACACAGCCCAAGAGCTGGGGGATGGCACACAGGCTACATTAGGTGCTTACCAGAAGGATTTCTTGGAAAATAAGAAACAGAAAGGGGGGGGGGGGGGAAAGAGCTGCAGACATTGTCTGGAACCCAGTCTGAAGCCTTATTACAAGAGAGAAACTCTCCTGACACTAAAAAAAAAATCAGTCAATGATTCTGACAAAACCTGTGTTTTAAAAGGGTGCAGTGGAAGAAGGGGTCTAAACAACTACACGTGCCAGTAGCTCCACCTTCCTATCACAATACAGGACACCTGGACATGCAAATGGCTCTCAGGTGGACAGCTGCTGAGAGCACAGAGCCTGACTTGGGGCAGGACCCAAAGAAGACAGGGGAGACTTCTGTGACCCTCAACCCATCCTGCCCCTGGCTCTGATTCCTACCTGTAGGTCTTGCCATCTTTCTGATGGTCATCGTCATCAGGGGCAAGGACGTAGGGGTCACTCATCTCAGGGAGCCCTGACTCCAGCATCCGCTTCTTCTTGCGGCCCCGAGGAGGCTTAGGAGGGGCCACAGGGCCACCTCCACCACCACCTCCGCCTCCTTCCTCAGTCAGAGTAGATGCTACCTTCTTGGAGAGGTCAGGGACCACCTGTAGGGCTTGTGAGCCAGGGGGGAGAGCTGAGACAATCATGGGAGCCGAAATAGGGAAGGTCTGAGCTGCCGAGGCTGTGGTCACAAGAGAGCCTGACGGGGATGTGATTACCAAACCAGGACCTGGGGTTGGGAGAAAACAGAGATGGAGTCATGCTGTTCACCTCTGACACTGATCTATTTCATTTCCCCCACAATCATCTAATTAACCCCTCGCCACCACCCTCCAGCCCACAGTATACAGGAAATCCCAAACACTATATAAAAACAATGGTTTCCTAACCCTTGTCCCCAGCCCCCCTGGTAACAGTGAGATTTACCCCTTGATTGACTCCCTTCTCTTCTCCACCTCTGAGAACAGGAGACTCCTTGATTCAGAGAAGGAAAGAATGTCACCTCCTCAAAGGCAGGGACCGCATCTTCTACTTCTTTGTATCCCCCACAATGCCTAGCACATTGCTAGGTACACAGTAGGCACTTAATAAAAATCTGATTGAGGAATTAAAGACATACCCCACTCCCCATGTCCTCAGAGCCCTCCAAACTGGGGTACCGACCATGGGAGATCAGCACCTCAGAGTGGAGAGGAGCAGGGGTGCTTACCCGCAGTCATCAGGCCGGTAGACGGCACGGGGACCACTGTGATGTTCTGGGTGACCGACGCCTGACTGTGTGGAGCCAGCTGCTCTGACTTGGACTCTGTGTCCATGCTGATGCCGGAGGACAGGGACACTGAGGCAGGCACTGTCAGCAAAGTGGGGTAGTGAGGTGGCGCCAGGCCACAGCCCTTCTCTGGCAACAGCTGGTCCTTCATCTTGTTGATGAACATAGTGTTTTCAATCTGAAAGAGAAGAAGGGGAGAGGAGCACCCTCTTCAGAAAGAGCTCACTGGGGAGCAAGGAGCAAGGGTTAGTATCTGTGTTTCTGGACAAGAGCCAGAGCCGAGCACTATATAACGCTCAGTAATAACGGATTCAGTGAAGTCACGTGTCTTACACTGCTTCAGGCCCCACACAGCAGAAACGACAGCACTAAGAACGGACTACTCAGAGCTCAAACAGATACTGGAGAGAACAAAAGCACACAGCACTTACCTGCCCTGAGACGGTTGGGATAGAAGGCCAGAAGTACGGGTTAGAATTGAAGTGAGACTCTTCCATTCTACCTGAGAAGAGACAGACCGCAGGTCACACCTAGCAAGAACTCCTGAACGGCAGTAACGGGGCAGAGCAGCTGACGGATTCCAGTCTCTGGCACCCAACCACACAACTGGGAATTAACAGTCATGACTTCAACGTCTAGACCAAAGTGGCACAGAGCTGTAATCTCAGCACTCAAGGAGCTGGAGTCTGAGGCCAGTATGAAGTACTTATTGAAACGTTCTTTAAAAATAATAAATTAATGGAAACAACCAGGGAGCAGTACTGGCCCACCCCAAAACACAATTTTAAATGATTGACAAAATATACATGCATCCCATTGAGCCACAAAATGTTTGCCAACCTGTAAAAAACCACAACTGGCATTGTACTTTGAAGAGAAATGAAGTTACAGGAAAGAGATGTGCCCAAGGCCACGCACAGCAAGTCATTCACAGGCTGGAAAACAGCCATGGCATCTCTCATTGTTTCCCCATTTCCCTTATTCCGTAAGTCTATTTTCCTTGAAAAGCTTTTTTTTCCCCCTTCCAGACTTCCAACCAGCACATCTATGAAACTGCAATTCACAGTTTGAAAAGGTTTAAAACTGGCAGAAACCTGAGCAGTCTGGACAGCCTAAGATGGCCTCCAGCTGGTGCTGTGAGCCTTCTACTTCAGCCTCTTTTCCACTTGGGGTTACAGGCATGCACTACCATACCTGCCTATAACCCATCTTTGAGTATTAGATGGGACCTGGAGCGACACTACAGGACTGAAGAACATCCAGGGTCATGCTGGGCTGGGCAATGTGAAACAAGGAATTACCAGTCAAAAAATAAATAAATAAGTTGTAGGGGCTGGACAGATGGCTCAGATGTTAAGAGCACTGGCTGCTCTTCCAGAGGTCGTGAGTTCAATTCCCGGCAACCACATAGTGACTCACAACCATCTAGAATAAGATCTGGTGCCCTCTTCTGGCCTGCAGGTGTACATGCAGACACAACACTGTATACATGGTAAATAAATAAATAAATCTTTTTTTTTTTTTTTAAATTGTATGGGCTAGAGAGATGGCTCAGAGGTTAGGGTTAGTAGCATTGCCTGCTGTTCCAAAGGTCCTCAGTTCAATTCCCAGCAACCACATGGTGGCTCATAACCATCTATAATGAGATCCGGTGCCCTCTTCTGGCAGAACATTGTATACATAACAAATAAATCTTTTTTAAAAAATTGTAAAGGTTGGTGTGTGTGCGTGCATTCATGCAGGTGCCCATAGAGGCCAGAAGAAAGGATTGGATTCCTTGCAGCTGGAGTTGTGAGCCACTTGATGTGGTACTGGGACGTGAACTTGGAGCCTCAGGAAGAAAAGAAAATACTCTTCAAACACAGGTTACCAGCTTTTAAAGGGAATTGTAGCCAGGTGTGGTGATGCATGCCTACAATCCTAGCACTCAGGAGGCAGATTTCTAGTGAGTTTCAGGGGTCTGAAGAGAAGGCTCAGAAGTTAAGGGTTAAGAGAGCTTGCTGGGAAAAAAGAGAGAGAGAGGGAGAGAGCACGAGAGAGAGAGAGAGAGAGAGAGAGAGAGAGAGAGAGAGAGAGAGAGAGAGAGAGAGAGAGAGAGAGAGAGAGCGCTCTCCCGCGCGCACTTGCTGCTCCAGTTCTGGGAAATGCAATACTCTCTTCTAGCCTCTGCAGGGGATCTCATGGAAATGTGTGTGCATATACACAAACACATGCATACATATGTATAAAGAATAAACTGAGCTGGGCACAGTGGTGCACGCCTTTAATCCCAGCACTTGGGAGGCAGAGGCAGGAGGATCTCTGTGAGTTCAAGGCCAGCCTGGTGCAGAATGAGTTCCAGAACAGCCAAAGCTACACAGAGAAACCCTGTCTCAATAAAACCATAAAACCATAAATAAATACTAGTAATGATGGAACAGAAAAAGAAACAGCAGGAACAAACATTACCACCAAAGATAGGTATTTTAAAGAGAAGGAAATGTCAATTGCCCTAATTTGATTGTTAAAATACATGTATCAAATTACCACATTGTCCATAAATACGGCCAATTAGTACATGCCAATTAAAAAACAAAGCAAAACAAACCACTATGCTGAGTCAAGAGCAACCAGCTTTCAGGAAAAGAAAGGCTGTGAGCAAAAGCTGAGCTGTTTCCAGTGCTGGGATTAAAGGCGTGTGTCAACCACTGCCCGGCTATTTCCTTTATTCTATAGGGAGAAATTAGACCTCCCTTTTATTTGTTGTTTTTGGGGGGTTTGGGTTTTTTTTTTTGAGGGGTGGTTTCTCTGTGTACCCTTGGCTGCCCTGGTACTCAGGCTGTAGACCAGGCTACAAAGTTTTTAATAACATGCAGTTCAAGATCATACTCTCATGAAACTTCACTTAGGTACCAATATATGCATTTTGGAAAGAATAATGAATAAAAAGCGCCAGCTGGGTGTGGTAGCGAACACCTTTAATCACAGCACTCAGGGATGCAGAGGCAGGTGGATAGCTCTGAGTTCGAGGCCAGCCTGATCTACAAATCGAGTCCAGGACAGCCAAGGCTACACAGAGAAACCCTTTCTCAACAAAAGCCCCGCCCCCAATCTTAACCAAGTGTGATGGTGCATGCCTATCCGCACAGCACTTGTGGGAGGCAGAGAGAAGAAGATGCCAAGTTCAAGGCCATCTTTCTCCTTCAATGCTTGAGAGTATTCAAGGCCAGTCTGGGACATATGAGACTCTTGTTTCAAAAACCAAACAGCCAAGGGCTAGTAAGTTGGCCCAGCCATATAGTTTTCTTGAAGAGAGAAATGGCCAGATGTGCAATTAATTACTGATTCATGAGCTGTAGCCAATAAACTGGCTGGATGGCCAGGGACTTAGAAAGCGCATGATTAGAAAACTGGTGAGGACAGGCGTGGTGACACACACCTTTACTCACAGCACTTGAGAGGCAGAGGCAGGTGGTACCATTATCCTCTGGCCCTCTGTTACTTTAATTTTTTTTTTTTTTGGTTTTTGAGACAGGGTCTTTCTGTGTAGACTTGGCTCTCCTGGATTCTCTTTGTAGATCAGGCTGGCCTCAAACTTACAAAGACCCACCTGCCTCTGCTGGGATTACAGGTGTGCACTACCATGACCAGCTTAAAATAATTTTTTGTTTTTGTTTTTCGAGACAGGGTTTCTCTGTGTAGCCTTGGCTGTCCTGGACTCACTTTGTAGACCAGGCTGGCCTGGAACTCACAGCGATTCTCCTGTCTCTGCCTCCCGAGTGCTGGGATTAAAGGATTAAAGTTGTGCACCACCATGCTCGACTTAAAATAAATATTAAAAAAAATTAAAGTAACAGAGGGCCAGAGGATAATGGTACTTCCTGCCAAGCCTAGTGACCTGAGATTAATCCTTAGGACTTAGACAGTAGAGAGAACAGTTTATGACAAAATACACTCCGAACTCCACATGTGATCTATGCTGCACCCCATATGAAAATTGTAAATTTTTTTTCCAGGATAGGGTTTCTCTGTGTAGCTGCTGTCCTGGTACTCGCTTTTTAAACCAGGATGGCTTGAAACTCTTGAGATCTACCTGCCTCTGTATCCTGAGTGCTGGAACTAAAGGCAAGCACCACCACACCCAGCTTTAAAAATGTATTAAGTGTTTTTTATTTGTTTGTTTTTTCAAGAAAGGGTTTCTCTGTATAACCCCAGTGCTATATACAGTGTCCTGAACTCCCTCTGTAAACTAAGCTGGCCTCAAATTCACAGAAATGTGCCTACTGAATGCTGGGATTACAGGTGTGTGCCACCATGCCCAGCTTGTAATTAATTAAAAACAAAATAAAATCACAACCTGCCAGTCAACACAATACATGCTTTTTAATTTCAGGAATGGGGAGGCAGAGGCAAGAGGAACTTGTTGAGTTCAGGGCCAGCTTGTTCTCCATAGCTCCAGCCAAGGATTCATAATAAGACTGTCTCAAAATAAAATAAAATAAGGGCTATTTCTATAAACAGGTCAGCCCAAAACCAGGCACATAAAAATTACTGCTCACAAAGCATTAATATTTAGCTATAAAATGACACGTGAGAAAAAAATGTTGTCATTTGTAGAACATAGTAGCTCTTGCCTAGAACCTAAGCACTTGAGAGGCTGAAACAGGACTATGTGTTAGAGGCTGGCATCTGCCCTACATAGTTGCAGGCCAATCTGGGTACCAAGTATAATCCTATTTCAGAGACTACAGACGGGGTAACATGTCTTAGCAGGTCAAAGTGCTGGCTGCCAAGGCTGACAACCTGAGTTCTGTCCCCAGAATGCACACGGTGGAGGGAAAGAACCAACTCCTCCAACTCGTCCTCTGACCTCCACACGTGTGCTATGTCTCACATTTGTGCACACACACACAAAAGTACAAAACAACCAAAAGTATACTATCCTTCTGAGAAGTTATTCTAAACCCATATATTCCGTGACGTGAGACCAGCTGGGAGCCAAGAACGAAGGCTAAAATACAACGCAAATGGTGCCCTACAAGTCCTACCACTCAAATTCCCACTCCCCCCACATTCTCACAACCTAAAGAAGTCCACGCATAGTACAGGGAAACCGTCACTGTACAAAACATCTTTACCAGTTTTAATTATGCTGATGCATTTATTTTTTGGTGGTGGTTTGTTTTTGTTTTGTTTCTGAGACAGGGTTTCTCTGTGTAGCCTTACTGTCCTGGACTCACTTTGTAGACCAGGCTGGCCTTGAACTCACAGAGATCCGCCTGCCTCTGCCTCCCGAGTGCTGGGATTAAAGGTGTGCGCCACCACACCTGGCATATACTGATGCATTTAAAAAACAAAAAAAGTGCTCAGTGCGGTGGCTGGCGTAGCCTTTAATCCCAGCACTCAGGAGACAGAATTAGGAGGATCTTGGGTTGGAGACTAGCCTGGCCAATGTAGTGAGACCTCAGCTCAAAAGTCAATAAATAAATAAGGAGCAGGAGAGACAGCTCAGTAATGAAAAAGCACTTGCTGCTCCCTCCTGGGCTCACTACGCAGCATCTCCACAACCATCTGTAACTCCAGTTTCAGGAAATTCAACTGCCTTCTCCTGGCCTCCACAGCCACGAGGCACGCGAGCGGTACAGACGGACACGATGGCGGTGGTCCACGCTTGCAACCCCAGCACTCAGGAAGCTGGGGCAGGGAGATTATGATTTCAAGACCAATCTGGAGCTGTCAATATGGCTCAGTGGACAAAGGTGATTGTCACCAAGTGCAATGACCTAACTTTGATCCTCAGACCCCACAGGACAGAAGAACTGACTTCCACAAGCTGTCATCTGAGCACTAAACTTGCAGCAGGGCGCATACACCCGCATTTAAGCTCTTTCACTCCCCTGCCACGTCCGCACATGCAGAAGACCCATCGGGGCTACAGTGAGACCACATCTCAAAAACAGAACAAAGAACAAGAACGAAGGGTGAAGAGCTGGTGAACTGGCTGCCGTCTAGGACCTGGGAGCAGGCAGCGGACTCCTCTTAAAGCCCCAGAGAACCACAGGAGGGAAAGCGAGCAGTAAGAGAGTTTTCAGACTAAAAGTGAGCTTCAACCTTGCTGCTCCATCAAGCCTCAAGTATTTAGTTAGTAAGAAGGGAAGTCTAAGTTCACAAAAAGGAAAAAACAAAAACACAAAAAAACACAAAATGATCATAATTTAATTAGCGATTTTATTTCCAGTCTCCAATCTTGGCCTGGTGAGGTGGCTCGAAAGAGAAAGCCCTGGGTTTTATCTCCAGCACTACACAAACCTGGGTGCGGTGCGGTAAAATTGCTTGTTGCAGTAATTAGCATCAAAATACAGGTCATCCTGGGCAACATGAGACCTTATCTTAAAAAATAATGGGTGC
The DNA here is from genome assembly GCF_964271855.1 of Acomys minous. NCBI lineage: Eukaryota > Metazoa > Chordata > Mammalia > Rodentia > Muridae > Acomys > Acomys minous. Next base: position 21,548,351 of record NC_140500.1, read on the forward strand.
ACTCAGGGGTGTGTGTGTGTGTGTGTGTGTGTGTGTGTGTGTGTGTGTGTGTGTGTGTGTGTGTGTGTGTGTGTGTACACGTACACACGTGCGCGCGCGCCTTTAATCCCAACACTCGGGAGGCAGAGGCAGGTGGATCTCTGTTGAGTTCGAAGCCTACAAAGTGAGTCCAGGACAGCCAGGGCTACACAGAGAAACCCTGTCTCGCAAAACCATAAATAAACAAATAAGCTAAAGTAAGAAGAGAGCTATCAAGATGGCTCAGCAGAAAGTTACTTGCCACCAGGCCCCAGCTTGAGCTGAGCCCCAGAATCCCCATGACGGAGAGACCCAACTCCTTCCAGTTGTCCTCTGACTGCCACGTGAGGACAAACATACACAAAATAAGAAAAACACAAATTTAAAAATACATATGATTTCTGAAACAAAATAAGTAAAACACAAATAAAAAACAAAACAAAACAAATGACTTCTGATTTCAAAAGCAATCACTGGAAGTAAAGGAGGTGTTAAGAGTGGGGCGAGCACTCCTGCACCATTCCGCCCAGCCATTCAGGGTTTCCAACCACCCAAAGGCACAGGTGTCATAGCCTTGACAATGTGGTATTGGCTGATATGGTGAGGGCCACCACTTTATATGACTTGCTATTTTGTCGTGTGTGTGTGTGTGTGTGTGTGTGTGTGTGTGTGTGTGTGTGTGTGTAGTCAACAGAGAAGCCAGAGGACAACCTCAGGTGTCACTCCTCAGGTGCCATTACTTTATTTTTAGATACTGGGTCTCTCACCAATTTGGCTAAGCTGGCTAGCCACTCTGCCCAGGGACCTGACTCTGCCTCCCTGGCGCTGAGCCTGCCATGCCCAGGTTTCTTACATGGATTCTGGGGGCCAAGTCTGGGCCCTCCTGCATCCATGACAAGCACTTTACCAGATGAATTATCTCTCCAGCTCCCTATGGTTAATGTTTTTAAAAGCCTGTTTCTTTGTGTATTTTAAGTATATGGGTGTTTCATCTGCATAACAGAAGAAGAGGGCATCAGATCCCGTGGGACTACATATGCCTGTAGTCCAAGCACTTAGGTGACAGATGTAGAAGGATCACCTCAAGTTTGAGGACAATCTGGTTTACTTAGTGAGTTCCAGGCTAGCCAGGGCTACATAGCAAAATCCTGTCTCCAAAAAAATACAGTACAACGCTTTCACTATTACCATCAGGTCTTATAGTTTGACTTCTTCCAGTCTTACTACTAGAGCAGACGCTGTGTAATTTAATCCCTTTTATTTTAAACTCTCCAATAAGCACTGTTCCCCCTGAAAGACATTACCCAGCACATCAAATTCAAATAACCCCATGTTACAGTCTCATTGCTCAACACAACCACTCTCACACAGCACTGGGCACGAAGACCGGGGGACCTCTCCAAACATGGCTCTGCTTGTGTCTCTAAGCTACCCCATAAGGACTGTACTAACAATCAGGGTTCTTGGGTTTCCACAGCAGAATAAATTTTTCTGACCAAATGTAGCCTCACTCAGTGGTTTCACCTGAGCATTTCACATTTCATCCCTGCTGAGTCCCAGTGGCCGTGAAAGGTAACAAAGGTACAGTGCCAACTTTGTACACAAAAACTTCCTGGGTACCACAAGAAACAAAAAGGAAGACCCCTGCCCCCCAAGCAAACACCAGTATCACAAGTGTTGATTACTTAAATAGTTCTGTCATATTGTTAAGGAAAAGAAAAAAAAAAGAAAGACCATTTGACTATGACCCCATCTCCTCCCAAATCATTAAACCAAGATTGTCTTACCCTCTCTCTCTCTTCCTCCTGTCGTCTTATTCCTTCTCCTTTCCAGGGCTCCTGAACTTTCTGGAAACAAATTGTCTAGGTTACAAAGGCCAGTGAGGAGAGGCCACTGGAGAACTGTGGAGCACCTCAGAAGTTCTTTGACTGTCAGCAATCTGGAAAGCAGGCAGCTTCCCCAATTAACCATCCAAGGATGGGACGTTCAGGGCCACCGACTACGTGTATATAAAGGAAATAAAGCCAGTTCCCCAAAACTAAACATGAATTCTATCGCCAGCATTTGGGTTCCACTCCTAGGCTCAGACACTTATTCTTCTTTGCCCAGGGCTACAAGTAACCAGGAGTCAGAGAACGGAAGCGATGAAGGAGGTTCCTCCTCCTCCTGAGAAGTGGCCGGCTGTAGGGGGGATACCCAAGCCCCTGTGTCAGGCACAGTGCCAAGTTCAGGCCCAGCCACTTCCTCCAGCCTCGCCCCCCTCACTCCCCACTTCGGCGAGGACTTCGCCCCCTGCCTACCCAAGGCCTTGTACCAAGAAGTACCTCCTTCAACCTTCAGTGGTCTATATGTTGGAGACTCCCAGCTGTCCCCCTAAAACCTTCGCTCCCTTGAGACACCCAATTGGGTCCTTCCTCCCGATGTCAACTCCCACTCCTTCCTCAAAGACTGGTCTTTGGGACGTCCCTCCTTCACCCCTCCAGGGAGCTGAACTCTGCCACCCACCAGACAGGCACCCGCCCCCTAAGCTCCCCCCCCCACTCCTCCTCAGCGCCCGCTCCTCCACAACCACTTCCGGTTCCGGGACAGACACACTTACAGTCACATCGTGGAACCCCCCCCCGCGCCCCGCTTGCCCAAGGAAAAGGGGAGGGGGAGGAGCAAGGAGCTTGGCGCGCACCGACTGCAGCGGCGCGAGACTCACCCGGCGGCGGCGGCGGCGGCGGCGGCGGCGCCAGAGCCAGCGCGCAGGAGGGGCGGCGTTTGCAGGGAAAGCGGGGAGCCGAGGGAGTGGGAGGGCCCGCAGGGCGCGGGATGGTGGGAAACGCAAGGCGGGGCGCACGGGCATGCACTGCGAGTGCGAGACGGACCCCCACACTCGCACAGGCTGCGCGAGAGACACCCGCAGGGCGGGGGCGCAAGGCAGCGTGTGGCCCCCCGCCCTCCCTCCTGAATACTCACCCGGAAGTGGTGCTGCGGCTCGTGCTCCCGGGAACCCCAATTCCTCCACGCCCACTTTTCCCCCCCACCCCCCAACAGTCTCAGTGAGGAGTCGTTTTATCGGAGAAGGCGGGAGAGCCGGAAACGAAAAAGGGGGGGCATAGACATGGGAGGGCGGCAGCAGGAAGGGGGGGTAAAGAGTTCAGAGGCCGAGTCACTTCCGGGATCGGCTAGAACACATCCGGCGCTGTTAGGGCGCTGGTGTAGTCAGGGCGGAAGTTACGACAAGTAAGGGCGGAAGTGGATCCTACCCGGGGAATTGTAGAGCGATTGGTGGATGTGACGCCCTAACGGAAATGAAGGCAGGTTCTGTAAAGGGTTGAAGCTGAGCATTCGAAGCATTCGCTTCCCAGCTTCCGGAGAGACTTCTGGGGAAGTGGGAGGGTGGAAGCTGGACAGGCTTTATGAATTATGCATCAAGACACTAAAGACAGTTTAGATTTCTCCCCTTTTTCTAGATTTAATTTTGCTTTTATATGTATATATTTGTGTTAATGAATGCTATGGGTGCAGGTGATCTCAGCAGCCCACTCTTAACTGACAGCAGCGAACTTGCCTGCCTGGGTGCTGGGAACCGAACCTCCGGTCCTCCTGAAGAGCAGCAAGCACTCCTTACGGCTGCGCCAACTAACTCTCCAGCCCCGTAGAGACGGTACGGATTCTTAAAAGACAGAGGTCACGGCCCATTTCTGAGTGGACTAGGCTGTTGTATGGAGTTAACTTTTTTTTTTTTCCGTGTAATTTCACCAATGTCTCTTTGCTGAGCTAGGATGGAAAAAAAATCTAATTTCTTTGAATATTCAAGAAAAGGTAAAATGTATCTCTATAGTTGTTTGAGGTCCCTGCATAAGTGCTATCAAAACTCAATCGGTCTACCTTTGACCACACTGCTACTCTTTTTACTTTGGTTTTTCCTTGTAGCCTCCACCCTCGTCTCTATCTTCTTACCGGGTTTTACTTTTAAATACAACACTCAACGTCCCTGGTGTTGTTTACAGTTCACCTCCTCCTAGCTCCGAAAGGGCCAGAACTTTGAATTGCTTTCTATGGTATCAACAGATCCCAGAATTTATTACACATTCCAGTAAATGTTTGTTGCAAAAATGAACAATTCCGGCTGGAGCGATGGCTCAGTGGTTAAGAGCACTGTCTGCTCATCCAAGGGTCCCGAGTTAGTTCCCAGCAACCACATGGTGGCTCACAACCATCTATAATGAGATCTGGTGTCCTCTTCCGGTGTGCAGGTGTACATGAAGGCAGAGCACTGTATACATAATAAATAAATCTTTTTTAAAAATGAACAATTCATTATGAACTATTTCAGGAAATTGTCTCTGCTTTAACCCAAAGTTTCTTTTAAGATTTCATAACATTTACCGTGTCTTGTCCTTTTGTTTTGTTTTTGTTTTGGGGGTTTGTTGTTGTTTTTTTCAAGACAGGATTTCTCCGTATAGCCTTGGCTGTCCTGGACTTTGTAGTGCTTTGTAGACTAGGCTGGTCTCGAACTCACATTGATCCACCTGCCTCTGCCTCCTAAGTGCTGAGTGTTTTTGTTTTTTTGAGATGGGGTTTCTCTGTGCAGTTCTGGCTGTCCTGGAACTGGGTCTGTAGATCAGGCTGGCCTTAAACCCAGAGATCCATCTGCCTCTACCTCCCAAGACGTGGGTGGGAAAATAGATGTACGCCACCACTGCCCAGGAGTTTTGGTTTTGGTTTTGAGACAGGGTTTCTCTATGTTATCTTGGCTGTCCTGGACTTGCTTTGTAGACTAGGCTGGCCTTGAACTCACAGCAATCCGCCTCCTGAGTGCTGGGATGAAAGGCATGGGCCACCACGCCCAGCTGGGACAGGTTCTTACATAGGTATAATTAAAACTGGCCTTGAATCCTTGATCTACTTTCCTCTGCCTCCTAGGTGATGGGATTTTGAACCTCCTAAGTCTATAGCTTTTACTGTTAGTTATAATGAATTTGTATATCTGAATCCCTAGTAAGATTGTCAAGGAAGAAACTGTCCACCGTAGAGACGGAAATAATAGATGTGTAGAGTCACAGATGCTGTCCCATAGAGGAGCTCAGCTTCCTCTGTCCTATCTTGTACCTTCCCTATGCTGCTAACCTGCTGGCATGTTAACAACCCCAAGGTAGGATGGGACAATGGAACTAACTCCCTAAGTGCCTGCTCTATCCCGTCTGCCACCTTCACTGAGCTGCGAGGCTCCGAGACCCCCTACTTTCATATTTTTGGTTGTGAGCCTAGCCTTTAACAGCCCAAGACACCACCCCCCCCCCACTCTCTAAAGACTATACATGTAAGTAATATCCTTTGTTCTGCAAGTGCCTGTTGGGTCTCCTGTGCCAGCTTCTTCTACTTCGAGTGGCTGGTGTGCTTAAAAGATGTGGTGACCAGAAATCCACCTCCGTACCAAACCTGGAAAGAATGTTTAGTATTTAAAATAGTGGTTGTTTGTTTATGTATGTATTTATGTATTTAGTAAATATATTTAACCACGAGGCTGCACAACATCATCTGGCTAGAATCATCAGGTCTGTTTTGGCTAATGCAAAGTTGAGTCCCCTTAGCGAGAAAGCAAAATTACTCTAACAAAGAATTATGATCTTATTCTATAGATAATTGAAGTGGGACTGTCTAAGTGACTTTCCCCTCAAAGTCACAGTATGGAATAGCAAAAGGTATATTTGTTGGCTAGCTAGCCGGGGATTCACTGTGTAGATTAGGTTGACCAGCCAGCCTTGTCTACTTTTTGAGACAGAATCTCTTGTAGCCCAGGCTGGCCACAGACTTGCTAGGATAGCTTTGAACTCCCAATCCTACTGCCTCAGTCTTCCTTCTCAGTGCTGGACTATAGGCATGAGCCACCACACCTTTTATTTGTTTTAATTTTTGTGTGTATGAGGAAGCTATACACATCAGATGCCTTCCTTAATTCCTGTGGGTTTTTGTTTTGTTTGTTTGTTTTGTTTTGTTTTGAGAAGGGGTCTGGAACTGAACATAAAGCTCACCAATTCAGCTGGGCAGTGCTGAAATTACAAATGTGAGCCATCATGACCAGTGTTTTTATGTGGGTGCTGGGGGTCAGATCTCCATACTTATGGGGAAAGCATTTTTACAGACTCATCTGTCACCCATGCACTGGTTTGTTTGGTTTGGTTTGGTTTTTGGTATTTTGAGGTAGTGTCACAGAGCCCAGACTAAGCTCAGACTTAGCATAGAGCTAAAATAGCCTTGAGCTCCTCTTCCTCTTATCTCTGTCTCCAAAACACTGGAATTAGAGCCATAAGCCACTATGCAAAGTCAGTCAGTCAGTCTGTCCGTCCGTCCGTCTGTGTGTCTGTCTGTCTGTCTGTCTCTCTCTCCTCTCTCAAGTACATTTCTGAGCCCAGCACTGAGTCTGTGTTGATTTCAGTGGGAAATCCAGTTATCATGTACCTGTAATCCCAGCATTCAAGGATGAAGAGCCCGGATTAGAGAGACTGCCTTCCAGAGAGAAGAAGGCGAAAGAAGGGAGGAGGCGGAGGAACGAAATACGGGAGAAAGATAGTAATTCCCCACAGTCCGCCAGCTCTGCCTCCGCCCATGTACATCCATCAGTCCCCACCTGAACCGGGGCCTCTGGCAGCCCACCTCCTGCCTTTGCTGTAAGAAGCACCTTCTAAGTCCCAGAGCAAAGCTTTAGAGCAGTGAATGTGGGGGGCATGGTGGGGCGGAGGGCTGTTAATTTTAGCCTGGGGCTCTCCAGCTGGCACAGTTTCCATCTTGAATCACTTCCACACTCTGAGTTCTGCTAGGAGATCACTCCTCCTGGGGCTTCCCCATCCCCTACTTTGGGTCTGCCACGACGGTAGGCATTCCAGAAATGAACCTAGGAGGACCTTGCCTGAGTCATTTGATGTGCTCCCTCAACAAAGAGGGTTTGCTGATGGCAGATGATTTCCTCCAGTCAGGCTTGTGACTTGTGGTCTCCGAGATGCTCAGTCCTCAAGAGAGCAGCTTGGTCCTTGTTTGTTTGTTTGTTGTTGTTGTTGTTGTTGTTTCTCCTCTATAACTCTATTACCTGAAGCCCCAAGTCACTGTTGAGTTTTAGGAAAGAGGAAAATTAAGGTCTGTTCCCTGGGGCCCATGAGTTGTCATGGTTGGCAAGACACTGACCCAGCCTGGCATAATTCCTCTAGGCAGTCCAGATGTCCAGATTGTCACTTTCCTCCCATCTTCCTGTCCACCTGCCTTTCCAGGGGAAGAGGGCATAGGGAAAAGGGGACAGGGGAGATTTCCAGTGTCTCACTAGTGTGTTTAATGTATTTAAATTTAGGAGTACTGCAGTCTAATCAGACAGCAATTAATTCCTTGTTCATTAGGGGACTTCTCGTGTGCCTCTTGCATATGGATGAGCTTCGGGGTCACACTGTCCCGCTAAAGGGAGAGTTGTTGAAGGTGAGAGCCCAGGGAGCTCTCCAAACACCCTTGCCCTGATGTACCCAGTGTGCTCTCATTCCCTCCTCTGGCAAGGACTGCAGCCCTGCACATCCCTCTGCTGGGGTTCGGTACTCTGTGGCCCAATGCTGCTTTCCTCTGGAACAGTCTGTCCTGTGCACTGCTCTTGTCCTTAGATATATATTCCTTCCTCCCCACACTCATCATCATGTGCTTTAGGGGCTCAGCTACACTTCCCTCAATATACAGGACAGTTCCCCAGCCTCTGAAACACACCTATCAACACACACACACACACACACACACACACACACACGTTCATTCCTATTTATAGCATGGAGGCAGATACATCCTAGGCAGCCCACACTGCCCTCTTGGATACTGTATTGTCTCCTACTTCCCTGGGGCTACCCGTTTCCAGAGAGCAGGTAAAGCACAGAGGGGGCTAGGGGGTACCAGATACAAGACCTAGGTGGTTACCACAGCAACAGAGCCTAGCAACAGCTGAGAAAATGATGTGTGGGCTTTACTAGGGCTGTTAAAGAGCCAAACCTAGAATTGGGACCTTAGAGGTGACGTTCCCTCCCAAACACACCCCTGGTTCCACCCCCACACCCTAGCAAGTGGGAAAAGCTAATGAGCTAACCACGGGCTTCTGGTGCAGCCCAGCTTTTGGCGGGCAGTTGTGGGTGGGGGCATGTTAAGGAGCAAGGATGAGAATAAACCAAGTAGAGTACCCCCTCCGCTGTGGCTCACTCATCCTTTTTTGTTTGCTTTTTCTCCTTTTGACCCTTTATCCTCTGCCTTAGCTGTCATGCTCAGTGTGGTGACTCATGCACTGAGGAGGCTAAGGTGGGAGGATCCTACTATCAGCCAAACTGGACCACAGGGTGAGAGACCCTGGCTCCAATCAATCAGCTGCTTTTTCTGGCTTGACCCATTGCCCATCCTAAGAAATGCCCCCCGCCCCCCGCCTCTTCTCTGTCTTTTCTCTTGGTCTCTCCTGAGCCTCACTAGTACAGAACAAGCAAGCTTTACTTGAGATTCTAGTTCCTCTCCTGCAGGGCTCTGCCCCTTCTTTCATCCTGTCGTAAGTTAAGGCATCCATCAGTCTCCAGCTGCAGGTAGGGGATGCCAGGGGACAGTCTAGTCAGAAGAAGTTCCCCATCTCCCCTTTCTTTCCCATTCTCCATCCTGCCCATCCTCCTCGTGTGTGTGTGTGTGTGTGTGTGTGTGTGTGTGTGTGTGTGTGTGTGTGTAGGGAGAGGGGTTAAAAGCCAAAACAGGGAGCTCAATTATCTTGCAAAGGCTTTATTTGAAAATTTTGAAACTTACATCCCACAAGATTATCACCACAAGAAGAAAGAGATAATACAAAAATATATATCACAGCATAGGAGCCAGGGAGGAGGAAGAGGGCAGTGGAAAGGCCAACAAGAAAGAGGGAGGAACCTGAGGAGAGGAAAAGGGTGAGAGGCAGGAGAGGGGGAAAGAGGACATGAAAGGACGGAGGAAGAGAAGGGTGGATGTTGAGGCGGAGCTCGCAATGGCCTTGAACCAGCTGGCTTCAGTCCCTGGCAACCTAGGTACATTTTAGGGAGGTCTTAGGGGAGGGTGGGGCGTGGAGAACCTGTTCAGGGGGCTCTGAATTCCTTAGACACACACACACACACACAGAGACAGCCAGGACAGACAAGACAAGAGGACTGGGGTGTAGTGCAGCGGCTGATTCCCCCAAACCCATACCATACTTCAGATGACAGAATTTAACAGTTGGGCCTCACTCTCCCCATTCCTGTTGGGGAGCCCTCAGTAATGCCAGCAGCCTTGGAACTGGATGGAAGGACAGTGAAACATAAGACAGAAGAAGATGAGGCCGTGACAGATGACAACACAAGGAGCCCTTAGCTCACCTCCCACCCACCTCTAGGGCAGCATGCAAGGGCCACAGAAACTAGACCAGTGGGTGTTGATGAGGCAGAGCGGTCACACTATGCCACATACGGGGAGGAGGGGGGCCAGCAGTGCACACCCCGAGTCTGAGATGGGCACAGAGAATGTCAAGGGGGCAGGACAGGTGCAACAAGAGGGAGAGCGCTAGGAGCCAGCTGAGCAGACATGGATGGGGACACGAGCAGCATGGAGAGAGCATGGCTGTGCTATGGCCTGTGAGGGTGGAGGTGAGTGTGCAAGGCTTTCATGTGAATGTGCAAGGGTGGGAATGGGAGACCCCCAAACACTGGAGGGCAAACAGTTGGGCTTGCCCATGGGATTAGTGAGTGTGGCAGGTGGTGTGCAAGGGCAGGAGCTAGGAGCCTCCCCACCATGGCCCCAACTCGCCACGGCTGCCCCACCCTCAGTGGATGGTGGCTATACCGGCCACTTGGCCTCCTGCTTGGCAGCACCCCAACATGGGGGTGGGGGCATCACAGATTCACCAGGGGAATCCTGAGAGGAAGAGGGGAAAATGCACAGTCAGGAACGAAGGACTAGGCTTTAGCTGAAGGAGAAGCCCAAGACAAAGGGTACTCAGGGTTAAGAGGGCAGAGCTGGGATTAAAGGGGGGTGGGAGAACGGGACATAGAGCCTGGGGCGGAGCAGAGAGCCCCCTTCCCCCTGAAGAAGATCTGACCAGCCCCCTTGCGAGGCCGGGAAACCACGTCAGGACGCTGAGTCATGGAGTACAGTGGGGAAGACCACCCACCCAGGAAAGACCTGCTGAAGGTCTGGAGACCTAAGTTGCCTTCCCTCCCACCCTCCCATCCCATTGGTCCCTGCCCTCACCGGTTCAACTGGAAGGCTGGAGCCCCCTTAGGCTGGGGCATCCCAGGCCGGGGTCCCCCTCGGGGTTCCTCATGGTCAGGGGTCGGGGTAGGCGAGTCCCCAAAGGCCCCCAGCACAGTGACTCCAGCAGGGGACAGGTCTGTCAGTGGTTGCTGGCTCTCCTCCTGCCTCAGGGCACCTTGCTGCCCTGAGGGCCTGCGTCGCTTCTGGCTACGGTCCCAGCTAGTGCATCAGAAGGAAAGAGGTCCTCTCTCTCACACACTTGAGCACCCTCTGTCTTAGGCCAGCATCACTGGTCAACCCAGCTTCTCCCTCCCTGACACCTCCAACTTCTCCACAGCAAAGAAACTGGCTTCTGAGACCATGCACCCGTCAGACTATTCCTTCTGCTTCCCTCTCACCCATCTTTGGAGAGCCACAAGCTGAATGCCTCCTCTCCAACGATACAAAGCCCCTTAAAAGTGCCCCTTGCCACCCTGATGTCCAGGGGAGCCATTTTCCTCCTCCGCAGGTACCTGGCAGATTTAGAGTTCAAGTTCAAAGTCAGCTAATGAGCTGGGCACCTGAGTCTAAATGGTTCTCTCAGTAAAGTGTGAAGGACTGTGTGACCCTCTATTAAATGTGTACAAAGAAAGCTCCAAGAAAGGGTTCTGCAGCCTGGTTCAGCTCTCCCTGCCTTGGAGAGCTGCCCGCCAAATCCTCCAGTATAAATAAAACAATCCCCCTTGCCTCTCACCACCCTTGTGTTTTTCTGGAGGAACCTGCTCTGGTTTCTTTCAGCCCTCCTCCACTCCAGGCTTTCCTCGAGCTCTTCCCTTCCTCCCTGATTCCCTACTCCAGTGAGCGACATGTGCCCTTGTCTCGCCCTGGGTCCAGCCGTCTCCCCCAGCCTACCAGAACTTGAAGATGATGCCGGTCGCCACAAGAACGATGATGATGGATATGGTAATCGTGACGTACAGCTGAGGGTCCACGCCTGTTGAAGGGGGAAGACAAGGGTTGGGGAGCCTGAGGCAAAGCGGGGCGCGGCTGAGCACCGCTGCGGGAATCCACCTCGCCTGTCTACGGCTCGGGGCTGTCCCTCTTCAGTTTTCTCCCGGGCTGTCGCCTCTTCTACTTTCCCACACATCACATGTACCAAACCTGTCATGAGGACGGGGCTCCAAGGTCAGAGAGAGCTATCCTCCTGTTTAGAGGCATCAGATGGTCTTCCCTGACCATCCCTAAGCTACGTCCAGCACAGTATGTGCTAACATGGTCCTGGTAGTGCCTCTCCTCCATGGCATCCCTCTGCCTCAAGTATCATATTCTGGTTTTGGGGGGTGGGGTTGTTTTGTTGTTTGGTTTGGTTTTTTGTTTGGGTTTTTTGTTTGTTTGTTTGTTTGGTTGGTTTTTGTTTTTTGAGACACGGTTTCTCTGTGTAGCCTTGGCTGTCCTGGACTCACTTTGTAGACCAGCCTGGCCTCGAACTCACAGAGACCCGCCTGCCTCTGCCTCCCGAGTGCTGGGATTAAAGGCGTGCGCCACCACCGCCCGGCTTCATTCTGTTTTTAAGATCTCGCTCCCATGTCAGTTGTTTGATCTGTCCTGAGCCCCAGGGTGAAACAGTCTCTCACTTCTCTGTTTTCCTAAAAACATGTTGCTGTGCGTGCTTCTTTTAGGGTGTTTATTACGTTGACTCATCCCCAAGTGTTTAAACATCTGTCTTCAGCGGTGGACCTGAACTCTTCCAGCGTGCAGATGGCAGTTCCACCGCTGCATCCTTGCCAGCCTAGGAGCCGGCATGTTTGCTGAAGACACTCCCAGCTACGGCCTCAACTTCATCGTCTTCAGCCACCCTCCCTACCCCTCACATCCCCAGCAGCCTTGCTCACTCACCTTCTCCACGCCCTCCGAACAGGAAGGGCCTCAAGGTAGCAGGTGTTTCCCCAAGGATGAGCCCATCTCCGTCACCGCGCATGGGGTCTGAGTTGGGATGGGGGGTAGCCAGCCCATGTGGGGCTGCAAAACCATAGTCCAGGGGCAGAAATCCAGGATTGACAGAGTTCGGGTCCCCTCCGTCCTCCCGAGATACTGTGGGACCCCACACAATAGCCCAAGGATACTGAGATGAGGGAGGCCCCTCCTCAAAGCCTGATGGGGTGGCAGGAGGTGCAGTGCCTGGCAGAACTTGCCGACGTGATCTCGGGACCCGTGGGGATCGGCTTGGTGGAGGCGCCCGCTCCCAAACGCACACGTGGCGAGGGGCTGAGGGGCCGCCCCGGACGCAGGGGGGACGGGCTGGGGCTGGTGGGGCTCGAGGGGAGGAGCCCTGAGCAGGCGGTGGGAGGGGTAGCAACAGCAGTGGCCAGAGAGGGAGGAGTTGGGACAGCAGTAGAGCAGGCCTATAGGAAGGAAGAAAAAAGCAGGTGAGTCCTGGTCCACTATGCACCCCATGTACGAGAAGGGTAGGTTCACTCCAGAAATCTTGGGTACCTCCCTCCAGGTTTCTCTGCTAAGCAGGTGTGTTCCTAGGGGGCCAGTCCTGAAGAGGCCCTGAGTTGGCCTAGGCAGGAAAAGGGCCCAAATCCCCCAGAGAAAGTGGTCTCTAAGCTCCCCCTGCTGGGCCAAACTTACCACATTCTGCACTCCGTGTTTGAGGTCTTCCTCAGCCTTGACCCAGATTTTTGGCCTTTACTGGAGGAAAAATGAGGGTGTCACATCCTAACCTGCCCTGTAGACTCCCCCAGCTCCCCCGGCCACCAATTCTGCCCCTTCCTGCCCCACCCCAAGCGGCACAGTTACCAGCCAGGCTGCTGCTTCCCAGCATCCACTGCTTCTTAGCATCCTTTTAGGGGAAAACTCCCTAAACTAGCCCCCCAGCCCCACCTACAACATCCCAGATGGGGTCCCTGTTACCTCCTGGCCCCGGTGTCTGTCTACTCCTGCCTCCCCGGCTTCCTTCCTTCTCGCTTCCTCTGCCCACAGCTCCAGGCTTCTTGGATCTTAATTTAGAGCCAAGAACCTTGTGATTCCCTGAGCACCTACCGCTAGGGAGGGAGTTTGAGAGTGGGGGAGGGAAGGGAAGTCAATCTTAGTGAGTGTTGGGGCGGGGATGCTAATGCAAGAAGCCCCTCAACCTCTTGTGGTGCCAGGCACTTCTTCCCTTGCAGTGAAGCCTAGAAGCTAGCTGCCTTTTCAGACAAAATGGGAGGAAACAGTAAGTGGGAGAAAAGCTAAGGAACATGGGTTTTGCTCTTGATGTTTAAGCATTCAAAGGCATAGGTGCATTCTGAAAGAAGGCGGAGCTCAAAGGAAGCCGCCCCCTCAACTGTGGCTCTTCTGGGTAAAGTCTTAGGAGAGCCTAGATGGTTGGTTCTGAAAGGAAGTGCACAGTCTCCAAGCTGAGGGTGGTGAATCCCAAGGGGCTAGGAGCTCCAGAGAGAAGGCGCATGTGACAGCCTGTGTCTCCCGGATTCTTGGTCTATATCGGCATGTTGAATACTCCCAGGGAACAAACCGGGGAAGGGATGGTGGGCCTAGGTGTGAGAGGTGAAGGGCTAAGAAGAAAAAGGTTGGTCTAGAGTGAGAAGAAAGATAACAGCAGCTGGGAAGGGAGGCGTGAAGAGGGGAAGAGGGGCCTCAGAAGAATCTCAGAGGCCGCTGAGGGGAGACTAGGGCAGGGAGGGGAAAGTGAGAGGCTGGGCGGGCGGGAGGAAGGATGGAAGGGTCTGGCCAGCACAGAAGCAAAGGGAGTGTGGAAGGGGAAAGGAAGGCTGGGGATCAGAGACGAAGAGAGAAAGTCATTGTGATAGAAAAGAACCTGATGTCGAAGGCAAAAAAACCAGAAAAGGGACAGGAAAAAGGGGGACAGAGACAGGGACAGGGAAAACAAAAACCAAAACGGCACAGCAAAGATGGAGGAGTTAGGAATTGTTTCTTGAAATTTAAAGAGACACGGGGACTGAGCTGGAGGCCAGGTGGAAGAGAAGGGAAAGGAAAGAGCTAGGCCTGGGGGCTTGGTGGGAGGAGGTTAGAGATGGGAGGAAAGAAATGGTAGCCGAACCAGTGGAGCGGATAACGGCTCAGAGACACCAGTGGCCTGCTACTCCAGGACCCACCTGAGCCCTCGTCTGCTACACCGGACCCGCCCCCTCCCCAACGTCAACTACAGCCCCTTTACACACACCCGGTACCCTTCTGACACCCCCTCCAGGAAGTCCGCAGTCCCCAAGCTGGCGCGCCACCCCACCCCTCCGAGCTCCTCACCGACCTGTTGTGCGCAGAAGACGAACTGGGGGTGGGGTGGGGGAACCGGGCCCCATCCCTAGAAGAGCCCCCCCCCCCCAATCTCGCTAACCCCACAGGCCTGCGCTCCCTGGACAGGGCTGGAAAGCGGCGCAAACAGGGAAAAGGAGGAAAAGATCAGCCAGGGGAGCACCCAAAGCGAAAAGGGGACCGGAGGCAGGAGGATGCCCGAAGCTGCAGGATGAGCTAAAGGCGGGATGGAGGCAGCCACGGAGACGTAGACTGCTGCACCAAGAGGGTAGGATGTAGTCAGGACAGCGGAGGGATGGAGGGCACGGTGGAAATGCGCTCTAGGCGGCTGGAGTCGGGCGAGGGACCGCGCCAGGAGGGGCGAGAAGCGAAGGGCGCGGAGCTGGCTCTGGGGAGGGCAGAGCCTGCTCCCTCCGGATAGGGGTTTTGGGTCCCGTGCCCCCCCCCCACCCGCTCACCTGCATGTCTGGTGTGGCGGCGCGAGGACTGCAGACGCTCCTAGCTGAGCGGAGCTGGGGGGTCGCAGAAGCGGGTGGGGCGCCGGGCATGGTCGGGAGGTTTGGCTGGCAGCGAGGCGCTGGAGCCGGAGGGGGGCGGGCGCCCGGGGCGCGGGGCGGCGGCAGCAGCAGCGGCAGCGGCGGCGGCGGGAGATGCTCGCTTCGGCTGGGCTCGGCTGGGCTCGGCTGGGTTCGGTGGAGGACTAGGACCACTTGGTCTCCGCCTCTCCTTCTCACGTCTATAAACCACGCACGATTTAACCCTCCGTTTACCACAATGTGATCCCAGCTTTTGTCCCAGGTGCAAGGTTCGGGAGGGGACCAAGGATGGGTCCCACGACCTCCAGTCCTTCGGGTTGTGATGGCACATTCCCTCCTCCACCTAAGCCCAGCTCCACAGACCCCTTGATTTCTGACCACCAAGCAGTTCTGAGATTCTAAGACACCCATACATCTGAGTCCCTAACTCTGGCCAGAGTAGGAAGGGACGAGAGTTCAAGACCATGGGTGAAAAGACCAGGGAGGGGTGCAAGAGAAGACTGCCTACACAGATTAGAGTGGCCCAGCAGATTAACCCCCTGTTTCCCCGTGGCCCTGCTGTACCTTCCATTCTCTCTGAAGCAACACCAACAGTCCTTAAATGATTCAAGACCCAGTTGCTGTACTTAGCTTTTCCAAGAACCGAAATATCCAAACCGTTTACTGTGGTTCACGGAGGCCCTGCGAGGTTCCTGCCTCTAAGTATCTAGGTGTTTTCCTTCCTAAGGTTATCTCTGTCTCAGCCACAGTGTGCACCTAGAAGGAGGCAAAAGGACCCTGCCTCGGGGCTTTGCACCTGCTATTCCTTCTAGAAGCTTTCACAAATGGCCACACCAATCTCACTTAGATTCAGTCTTCCTAATCTCTTTAAAAAAAAAAAAAAAAAACTCCCCTGACCTGGGCTCATGGAGATGGCTCAGGGGACAAAGGTGCTGCTTGCCACCAACCTGACTACCTGAATTTAATCCCCAGGATGCACATGGTGGAAGGGAAGAACTGTCTCCTTCAAGTTGTCATCTGAACCAGCAGTGTGACACATACACACTAAATAAATCTTAAAAAAAAAAAAAAATTCCCCTGACTCTATCTACTCATATCTAATCCTTTTCCCTGTATTAACCTCCCCCCCCACACCAACCTGCATCACAAACTCCTAGGAACCCCACCCTCTCCTGGTTTCCCTCCAGCCTCCCCGCCTGTTCTTTGTTAGTCTTCCTCAGTCTCTGACCTCTAAGTGTTGGAGCCTCCTAGGGCTTAGTCCTTGGCCTTCTTTTCTCTCCACATTCTTTGTCCAGTGATCTCATCTAGTCCCAGGGCTTAAATACTCTGTAAATGTCAGTGAGCCCTAAATTTATTTCCATAGTGCCAGACTCATTTGTCCAACCGCCCACCTGACATATCCACTCCCATGTCTAATACCCATGCAAACCTAATGTGACTCAAACAGACATGCTGAGCTATCCCCGCCCCCCCCCCCCCCCAGTCCCTTTCTGTCCACAGCCCTTCATCCCGGGACATGACAGCTCCTTGTTGTTCAAGCTAGAAAAAAAAAATGTTTTGACTTCTGGGTCCTTCCCTGTGTCTGTATCACCAGCAGGTGCTCCAGCCTACACTTTGAGTGACTACTGTCCAGCATCTTCATCTTTATTGTTAGAGTCCTGGTCCAAGCTGTCATTTCATATCTGCAATTACTGTAGCTTCTTCGATGCCCCTTCGTTTCTGGTCTCATCTCTTACAAAATACTCTACAGCTACCGCTAATGTTTTAAGAATTTAAGTCATTTCCTGATCTTCCCCTTTTAAATCATTCATGGCCTGGTGAGATGGCTCAGCAGGTAAGCAAGCCTGGCAGCCTGCGTGTGATGCTCAGGACCTATAGGGGAGAAGAAGAGAATCGACCCCTACAAAGCCGTCCGCCGACCGCCCACCACGTGTGAACATGTGCGCGCGCACACAACGTAAAGGCCCGCAGCCTGTGCTGCCGTCACACACAGTGCTTCTGCCATGTGGGACGTCCCGTCCTTCCCGCCAATGCTTTCTTTACTATCTCTAGTTTTGCCTCGCTGGCTCTTCACATTCTGCTCTCAGCCCAAAACCCAAAGGGGTCCTCCACTTCATCCATGTTTCATCATCTTTTCCGAGCCATCGCTTTCCGGCAGGGTTTTCTATTTGTTTGCCATTTATTGTCTTCCCACGAACACGGAGAGCAAACATCTCCCTGGCCGTCTTCATCTACGCCCTGACTGCCGTGCTCTGTCGCTCCATCCTCACTGCTTGGTGAACATGGTCTGGGAGCGATCCCTGCCCACTCTAACTGCCTTCCATTGCTCTTCCTTTCCGTCCGCCTGGACTCTGCGGGGTGGGGGGGTTGAGTCTCTGCCCTCATGCGCACCCCTCCTGGCCATCCCTCCCCCCCCCCCTCTGTCCTCAGCACTGTCATTACTCGGGCGCTTCCGCCTCTAGGAGGGAAGCCCGCTGCTAAGACCAGCATCTGCAGCAGTTACTCTCCTTGCCTGTCCCTGACAGCCTTTCATTCCAAGTCAAAACAGCAGTGAGTCAGTGTGATACCCTCCCAGGGTCGCCCAGCGGCAAGAGAAAGACAGTGCACCACAGATAAAGAGTTTGGCTATAGGGCCATGTAAGGGAGCTTGCACAACTGCCATCTCCTAGGCTTCCTGGGAGCCCAGGATATGCTCTAGTGGGCTCATTATAACCCAGTAGGGACCACATTTATCAAATGAATTTTTTAATTCAGTAAAATAATGCCTTGTACACGAAGCTTTGCAATGTGATCAGTTATTTTTAGTATTTTTTTTTATTCCTTTCAACAAATGTGTGTTTATGTTAGGTAAAGTATCATATGGTCTATCCTGACCTTGAATTCACTATGTAGCTAAGGGTAACCTTGAACTCCTGACCTTCTGTCTCCATTCCCTTAAGTGCTGGGGATTTCAGAAATGTAGCACCACACCCATACATCAGCAAATATCTTTTGAATATTAACTACAAGCTGGGTGGGGCGCTGTGCCAGGGCATACAGCAAAGATCAAGAACAAAGTCACTACAATCTTTGTGCTTACAGTTTAGTAAGGGAGAGAGTGAGCCATCACGTGATAGGCTCGGGGTGTGAGTCACTGGTGGAACACGTGCGTAGCATGTGCAAGGCTCTGTTACTATTGCTGCACTCAGATAATGTTCCCAGGATTTGTCTGAGTGAATTTCTGTCCCTTTTGTTTGTAACCCAGGCTGGCATTGAACTTGCAATTCTCCTACCCCAGCACCCTGAGTGCTGCTGTTATAGGAATGCATCACCACAGCCAGGCAAATTTCCATGATCTCCTTTAAAAACAATTATGTATGTGTCCTTGTGCCCCACTCCCCTACCCCTGTGCACGTGTGAAGGTCAGGGGACATTTTACAGAAGTGATATCTCTCTTTCCATCACATGGGTCCCAGGGATCGAACTCAGGTCATAAGGCTTGGTGGCAGGTGCCCTTACTCTCTCTCTCTCTCTCTCTCTCTCTCTCTCTCTCTCTCTCTTCAAGACAGGGTTTCTCCATGTAGCCCTGGCTATCCTGGACTCAAACTTTGTAGACCAGGCTGACCTCGAACTCACAGAGACCCACCTGCCTCTGCCTCCGGAGTGCTGGGATTTAAGGTGTGTGCCACCACGCCTGGGAAGCAGACGCCAGTAATCAATCTCACCACTGCTCTTTTGATGGACCCTGTCACCACCCAGAGTTGTCATTGCAGCAACTGGCCCTCCCTGTCCCGAAGCCTTCCTCTCTTCTTCTCTACTTGGTTGTTGCTGGCGGTGTGCAAGCACGGTGAACTTCCTTAAGACAAATCCTCGCTGGGCGTGGTGGCGCATGCCTTTAATCCCAGCAGTCGGGAGGCTGAGGCAGGCGGATCGCTGTGAGTTTGAGGCCAGCTTGGTCTACAGAGCGAGTCCAGGACAGCCAAGGCTACACAGAGAAAACCTGTCTCAAAAGACCAAAAAAAAAAAAAAAAGACAAATCCTCTTTGGCTGCCTTTCCCTGCTTCCCATCATGGGAGGGCTTTCTCAGAAGATGGCCTCTACTCGCCGGCTCCTCCACTTCTCTCCCCTCTTTCTCTTTCTTTCCTACAAACTCACATCTATTGGGTTTACATTTGTAATTCATTATCTGTTGTTTCTGAGATAGAATCTCTCTCTAGAGCCCTGCCTAGCCTGGAACTTCCTGTAAAGACCAGACTGGTCTCAAATTTGCAACCATCTTCTTGCTTCTGCCTCACATGCTCTGGGATTACAGGCAAGAGCCACCACTCCCCACTCTGGATTCGCATTCTTTGTAAAAATCATTTTATGAAATGGCAGATTTCGGGACCAGGCCTGGTGGCGCACGCCTTTAATCCCAGCACTCGAGAGGCAATGGCAGGTGGATCTCTGGGAGTTCGAAGCCAGCCTGGTCTACAAAGAGAGTCCAGACCAACCAAGGCTACACAGAGAGACCCTGTCTCGGTTTCTTTGTGGTATATTCCCATGTGCTTCATGGTGATGTGATTTATTCTCCTTTCGTCTTCCTGCCCCTGCTTGGCCCCTCTGCACCCTTCTACTTTCATGTCTCATCTGTCCTATTATTCTCTCCTCCCCCTCACTTAAAGCCTCCCCCCCCCCTTTTTTTTAATGTTTTATGGGCCTTTTCTGGTTTCCTAGCATATACCCACATTTACTCCCACTACATGCATTTATTTAACAATTAGCAGCTAGAATCCCCATCTGAGAGAGAACATGCTGTGTCTATCCTTCTGAGCCAGATTTTATCGCAATTAATATATATTCTCCAGTTGCCATGATTACCCTGCAAACTCCATACTTTCATTTTCCTTTGTGCCAGAATAAAATGCCGTTGTTTATATGTACGGCATTCTCACGGTCCATTCATCTGACAGACATCTGGGCTGAGTCCACTTTCTCGACGTTGTGAGAAGAGCAGCAGTAAGCATGAATGAGCAAGTGTCTCTGTAGCAGGATGCAGGACCCTTTGGGTTTGTGCCCAAGACGGCATAGCTGGACCACGCGGTAGTTCTAGCTTCATTGCTTTGAGAAGCCGCCACATTGATTCATACAGTGGCCACTCCAGTTTATGTTCCTACCAGCAGTGGATAAGGCTTTCTCTTTCCCCACATTATTGCCAACATTTGCTGCCATTTGCTTTCTAGGTAAAAGCCATTTTGACAGGGGTGAGATGAAGTCTCATAGGCTCTGTGGACGGAGCTCAGTGCTTCATTCAAGCTCGGGAGTAAGCACCTTTACCTCATCGTTGTATGTGTGTGTCTATATGTGTGTGCCTGTCTGTGTGTGTCCATATGTGTGTGCCTGTCTGTGTGTGTCCATATGTGTATGCCTGTATGTGTGTGTCCATATGTGTGTGCCTGTCTGTGTGTGTCCATATGTGTGTGCCTGTCTGTGTGTGTCCATATGTGTGTGCCTGTCTGTGTGTGTCCATATGTGTGTGCCTGTCTGTGTGTGTCCATATGTGTGTGCCTGTCTGTGTGTGTCCATATGTGTGTGCCTGTCTGTGTGTGTCCATATGTGTGTGCCTGTCTGTGTGTGTCCATATGTGTGTGCCTATCTGTGTGTGTCCATATGTGTATGCCTGTATGTGTGTGCCCATATGTGTGTGTCTGTATGTGTGTGCCTATATGTATGTGTCTGTATGTGTGTACCTGTGTATGTCTGTATGTGTTTTCCCATATGTGTGTGTCTGTGTGTGCCCATATGTGTGTGTGTATGTGTATGTCTGTATGTGTATGTATATGTATGTCTATATGTTTGTATCTGTATATGTGTACCATACACATACACGTGTCTGCAGGTGCCGATGCTCACACACATGGAGGCCAAAGCAGGCCAGTTGAAGTCTTCCTTTACTCATCTCCACCTCATTGCCTTGAGACAGGGTCTCTCACTGAACCTGAAGCTCACCATTTCATCTAGGCTGGCTGGCCAGCAAGCTCTGCTTCACCCCAGCTCCAGCTCTCCAGCCTGCACAATCATGCCTACCTTTTTATGTTGGTGCTGGGCATTTGAACTGAGGTCCTCATGAGTTTAGAACAAGCACTTCTCTTAGACATTTGAATACTTTAAAAATATTTATTGGTCAGTGATACTTCTTTTTTTATTTAAAATGATATTTCTGAGGCTGGAGAGATGGCTTAGCAGTTGAGAGTACTGGCTGCTCTTCCAGAGGACCCAGGTTCAATTCCCAGCACCCACATGGCGGCTCACAGCTGATCTGACACCTTCGCACAGATATACATGCAGGCAAAACACCAGTGCATATGAGATGAAAAAAAAAAGTTTAAAAAAACTATTTCTTAAAATCAACGAAATGATTGCTAATGATAGTCTGGCACACTCACAGGTAGGTGGTGCCCCTAGCCCAGTCATCATCGGAAAGGCTTCCTCCGGCAGCTGATAGGAGCAGATGCTGAGACCCACAGCTGATCATTAGGCAGAAAGAGACCCCAAATTATAGATCATCATTGGATCTCCGAGATCCCAGAGGAAGAGGGAGAGGAAGAATTGTAGGATTCAGAGGCATCAAGGACGTGACTCACAGAGTCAAATAAGCAGGCTCCTGGGGCTCACAGAGACAGAGCGGCAATCGTGGGGGCTGCATGGATCTGTGCTGGGTCCTCTGCATGTATGTTAAGGCTGTTACCTTGGTGTGTTTTGTGAGACTCCTAGCAGTGGGAATGGGGGGTGTCTCTGACTCTTTCGCCGGCTCCTGGGACCCCTTTCCTCCTACTGGAATACCGCGCCCAACCCTAACATGAGGGGGTGTGTCCCGTCTTATTGCATCTTGTCATGCCCATGTTCCTGTTCTGTGGGCTCTGTTTCTTAACAATTAAACTTTATTATACAACCCAACTAGCTTACACAAGAGGGAAAAAAGGTTAATGGGAAAAAAGAGTGAACCTTCCGGTATCCGTTCCATGGGACGGGTCCCTAGGTGTCTCTGGCCTGCGTGTTGGTCCGGCCTGTTCACTGATCCACGTGCGCTCAAGCCTGGTGTGACCCTGCTGCTGCTCACTCCTCTCTGCCTGCCTGTGTCACGTGCGAAGGGCGGTCCCCTTCTCCCATTGAGGGTCGATGAGAAAAACAATAGTCCAGGTGGAGTCCCCAGGTCTGCTTCCTGAATTCCAGGCCCAGAATGGCTCCACCCAGTCTATCTCAAGGTATCCATGGTGTGTCCAAGGGTAAAGCCCGCCAAGATTGCTTTCACCTGTAACAAAGCTTACAGTCTTTCCCACAGTGTTCGGTTGACATCCCTGGGAGGCCTACTCTTTTCTGAAGGGAAACAGAGGAGGAGTGGACCTGGGGGAGAGGGAAGGCGGGAGGGGAAACTAGGAGGAGTGGAAGTAGTGGCAACTGCAGGTGGGATGTACTGTAGGAGAGAATACATTTTTAAGAAAGTATTTCTTCTATATGGGTCGTTTGCCTGCATGTAAGTCTGTGTGCTCCGGTGCCTGCAGAGGCTGGAAGAGACTTCTCAGGATGTGGAGATGCAAATGGTTGCAAGCCACGTGCAGGCGCTGGGAATCAAACCTGGGTCCTCTGGAGGAATACGTGCTCTTAAGTGCTAAGCTATCTCTCAGGCCTCCCCTGTGTCCCTCTCCTGACAGCTGTTTATTCAGTTCATTGACCCACTTACTGATGGGCATGTGTGTGTTTAATATTTACAGTTACTTATATATTCTAAATAGTAACCCCCCTGTCTGAAGTATAACTGACAAAGATTTTCTCCGATTCCATAGGCTTTTGTATACACTAAGATACACACCATGAGCCAATTAAAATTCAGAAACCAGGTATTGGAGTGAAAATCTGTTAGCTCAGAAGCAGAGAAAGCACCCAGCTCACCTCCCTGCTCAGCTCACATCTCAGAGGAAAAAGCCCAAAAAGCTCACTCACTCTGCTCACAGCCCAGGAGGAAAAGCCAAAAAACTAAAAGCCAAAGAGCTTCACAGTTCACAATCTCTGGGTTCACAATGGAATCAAATATCCTGCAACAGGAAAGAGTACCTGATGTTCTTGCAGAGGACCTAGGTTTGGTTCTAGTGCTCACATGATCGCTCAGAACCATTTGTAACTTCAGGACCAAGGACTCCGACCCCCTCTTGTGGCCACTGCAGGTATTGTGGTGTACATTCAGGCAAACACTCATACGCATAAACATAAAAATAAATTAACCGAGCAAGGCATGGTGGAGCACGCCTTTAATCTCAGCACTTGGGAGGCAGAGGCAGAGGCAGAGGCAGGCAGGTGAGTTCAAGGCTAGCCTGGTCTACAAAGTGAGTACAGGACAGCCAAGGGTACACAGAGAAACCCTGTCTCAAAAACCAAAAAACGGGGCTGGAGAGATGGCTCAGTCGCTAAGAGCACCACCTGCTCTTCCAAAGGTCCTGAGTTCAATTCCTAACAACCACATGGTGGCTCACAACCATCTGTCGTGTGATCTGATGCCCTCTTCTGGCCTGCAGGTGTACATGCAGGCAGAAATGCTGTATACATAATAAATAAATAAATCCGACTGACTTTCCTATCTAAAAAAAAAAAAAAAAAGGAAAGAAAGAAAACCAAAAAATATAAATAAGTAAATGAACCTTTTTTTTTTTAAATCCTGGCACTTGAGTGGTGCACTGCTGGTGCAGCTTGGCCCTGGAACCTTGACTGAGGTGTCCAGGGAATGGAAAAAGAATATACACAAACACAAGAACAGAAAATGAGGGGTCAGGTAGGGTGTGTACACTCTAATGGACTGTCACCAACCATCCAACAACCTCAGTGCATTTATTACATACGGCACAAGGGGAGGAGGTAGCTAGCTGGCATAGGAGGTCTCTGTAAGAGCAGTCTGGGCAAACATCCTAGAAGGAGAAGCTGGACTTGGTGGATTTTACATAGACTGTCAACACTCACATTCAGGCCAGAGAAGGCTTTGCCATCCCTTGGAGCCTCATCTCTTCTCATTACACATGCACTCGGGGCTTCCACAGATCCCCACACTCAGGATGCAGAGACAGATGGATCTCTGTGAGTTCAAAACCAGCCTATGCTGCAGCATGCTCCCCGATGTTGGCATACTTTTTTTTTTTCCGAGACAGGGTTTCTCTGTGTAGCCTCGGCTGTCCTGGACTCACTTTATAGACCAGGCTGGCCTCGAACTCACAGTGATCCTCCTGCCTCTGCCTCCCGAGTGCTGGGATTAAAGGCATGCGCCACCACTGCCCGGCTTGGCATACTTTTAAAAACTATTTTTATTTTGGGTTCCTTAAATCTCTTTTTCCCTGTTCCTCTCCAATCCCTTTCAACACCAGGTAGGAAAGAAAGGTTTGTGGGGACCAGGGGCGTAGTATTTCTTAGCTAGCTCCTGCCGTTTAGGGTCTCTGATATCACTTATCACACTGCATCAATGGCGAACCAGTAGTGGGGGAAGCACCAGCAGCTGCCTTCTTTCTCAGAGCTCCCAGTGCCCCTGCCCTCCTTCTTTCTCTCTCCTCTCTCTCTTCTCTTTCTCTCTGTCTCTCTCTCTCTCTCTGTCTCTCTGTCTCTCTCTCTCTCTCTCTCTCTCTCTCTCTCTCTCTGTCTGTCTCTCTCTCTCTCTCTGTCTGTCTGTCTGTCTGTCTCTCTCTCTCTCTCTCTGTCTCTCTGTCTCTCTCTCTCTCTCTCTCTCTCTCTCTCTCTCTCTCTCTCTGGGTCTGGCATTTATTCCAACCCACGAAGACCACGCCCTAGACACGAGGCAGTTCCCAGCTGATCACTAAATCTCCCATGGAGCAGTTCTCAGCTGTGGACAAACTGAAGCAGCCCCCATATTCCACACCTGGGATTAAAACAAAAACAACACCCCAAGGCCTGCTTGCTATCTTTTATGAGCATACTACCATGTAGCTGAAATGTCATTTGTGAACGTTGCCTCCAAAAATAGCCCTGCTTGGCTAAATAAAGCTGCCTACACACCTGGGCAGGGCAAAAGTGATGTAGGCCAAATGAAGGTTCTCAGGCTTGGAGGAGAGAAGGATTATGGGAGGGGGAGAGACAGGTACAAGAGAGGAGGAGAAGGAAGAGGAGACCGCCATGGGTTAGCAAGGAGGATCTGCATGGCTGGAGAGGAGCGGCCCAGATGGAAAGTATGTGCAAAAATTTACATCATTTTGCGTCAGAAGTAGCCCAGATAGGAATGATTAGAGCAAACAGCATAGGCTGTGGGATTGGGCGATAACAAGGTAGTTTAGGGGGTTAATATCTGCCCAGCCCTAGGTGAAATGAGGCTTATTGAAAATCTGTCTGCTGAAGCCAGGCGTGGTGGTGCACGCCTTTAATCCTAGCACTGGAGGCAGGTGGATCACTGTAAATTCGAGGCCAGCCTGCTCTAGAAAGTGAGTCTAGGACAGCCAGGGCTGTTACACAGAGAAACCCTGACTCAAAAAAAAAAAAAACCAAAACCAAAACCCAAACCGAAAGGATGGCTGGAGAGATGGCTCAGAGGTTAAGAGCACCAACTGCTTCAGCAGAAGCCATGAGTTCAATTCCCAGCAACCATATGGTTCACAACTATAATGTAATCTGATGCCCTCCTTTGGCCTGCAGGTATAGGTGCAGGCAGAACACTATATACCTAAAAAGTAAAAAAAAAAAAAAATTTTTTTTTTAAATTTTTGAGACAGGGTTTCTCTGTGTAACAGCTCTGGATGTCCTGGAACTCATTTTGTAGCCCAGGCTGGCCTCAAACTCACAGAGATCCACCTGCCTCTGTCTCCCAAGTGCTGGGATTAAAGACGTGAGCCACCACCGCCAGACAAATAAATAAATCTTAAAAAAAAAAAGCCAAAACAACAACAAAAAACAAACAATGAAAAAAATTAAACAAACAAACAAACCACAAAAAACAAACAATGGCCGGGCGGTGGTGGCTCATGCCTTTAACCCCAGCACTGGGGAGGCAGAGGCAGATGGATGTCTGTGAGTTTGAGCCCAGCCTGGTATACAAAGTGAGCTCCAGGACAGTCAGGCCTACATAGAGAAACCCTGTCTCCAAAAACAAAAACAAAAACAAACAGATGAACAACAAGGGCTGGAGACAATGCTCAGAGGTTGAGAGCACTGTGTGTTCTTCCCAAAGGTCTTGAGTTCAATTCCCAGCAACCACATGGTGGCTCACAACCATCTATAATGAGATCTGGTGCCCTCTTCTGGCATGCAGACATACATGCAGGCGGAACACTGTATACATAATAAATAAATGAAAGAAAGAAAGAAAGAAAAGAAAAGAAAAAAACCCAAACAAACAATAAGCTGGGCATGGTAGTGCACGTGTTTAATCCCAGCACTCGGGAGGCAGAGGCAGGCAGATCGCTGTGAGTTCGAGGCCAGCCTGGTCTACAGAGTGAGTCTAGGACAGCCAGGGCTACACAGAGAAACCCTGTCTCCAAGAAAAACCAAACAAGCAAACAACAAACAAAACAAAACAAAAATGACTTAGTGGTTAGGAGCACTTGCTGTTCTTCTAGAGGACCAGAGTTAGCTTCCCGGCTCCCACATGACAGCTCACAAATGTCTGTAAGCCCAGTTTTAGGTCATTAATACCTTCTTTTGGCGGATCCTTGTGAGTTGAGGGCCAGCCTGGTCTACAGAGTGAGTCCAGGACAGCCAAGGCTATGTAGAGACATCTCTCTAGCTGGAGTGTGTGTGTGTGTGTGCGCATGTGCACATGTGCGTGTGTGTACACTTCAGAGGTTAATGTTAGTGACTCCCTCAATCACTTTCTGTCTTGCATTATTTTTTATTATTTATGTATGTATTTATTTATTTTTAGTCAGGTGTGGAGGGAGATTTGGCCCAAATGAAGAACATTAGCAAATATATGGGATTATGGACGGGAGGTAGCTTGATGGAAGAAGTTATTAGAAGCAGATGGCATGGGATTGAGACAGGGATCCTGTACCTGCCCCACTATGGGAAGTAGTTTAGGGGATTAATGTCTGCCCTGCCCCAGGTTAACTAAGATAGCAGGTGTCTGTGTCTTCATTGATTGCTAGTTGATTAGAAAATACTGCCATACATACTGATAACAGCAACATCCTAAGTATCGGGGTTACAGACAGACACCACCATACTCAGTTTACAGCTTTCCTGCAAATGGATAAGTGTAAATACGCTGTCTGCTTTTACTTATTGTCAAGGTTCATAAATGTGGCAACATATTTGTTTTCACTCAATATAACATTTTCACGATCCATCCACATTATTTTATGAAGCTGAAATTCTCACTCTATAGACCAAACTGGCCTTGAACTCACAGAGATCTGCCTGCCTCATGCCTCTGAGTGCTGGGATTAAAGGTGTGCACCACCATACCCAGCCAGCTAAGGTGATGTTGTTTTATTTTTAGAGACATGGTTTCTCTGTGTAGCCTTGGCTGCCCTGGAACTAGGTCTTTAGACCAGGTGGGCCTCGAACTCACAGCCTCCCAAGTGCTGGGGTTAAAGGCATGTGCCTCTACCACCAGGCTGCCAGCTGAGTTTTTGAAAACAGGATCTCTCACTGAATCAGGAGTTCACTGATTGGGCGGGACTAGCTCGCCAGCCCGCCCAGGGATACTGTCTCTGCCTCCCCAGCATGGTATTACACATGTGCACCTCCTAGCGAGGCTATTTCACCTTAGGTGGTGGATGGCCTAGTCCTGGAAGCTTCCAGCCTCCATAAAGTCTCACCTAGGCCTAGAATGTTTGGAGTCTCTGGGACTTACTGCTTAATAAGCTCACCCTTTTTTGTTCTTACTGAGCTCTGGGCTGGTGGGTTGAACTCAGATGTTCTGGCTCAGGCTCCTCTCCCAGCTGACTTAGCCACTATGTAATCACCTTATAAAATAGTTTTGTATGTAGTTCAAAAGGCAGTGTGTCTTCATCCAGGTATATACTCATGTCTCACCACTGGGAAGTAGAGTAATGATTTTTGTTAAAACTACTCCTCTCTTCTCTATTCTTTCTCTCTCTCTCTCTCTCTCTCTCTCTCTCTCTCTCTCTCTCTCTCTCTCTCCATTCTCCCTTAAGTAGCTTCCCTTTCTTTCTTCTCTCTTCTCATGAGAGTTGGGCGTATCCTATTCTGTCAAATCTTCTCTGATTCGTCACCTTTTCTGGCACTCAATTAGACATCACTTTCAAACATGGGTGCTTCCTTCTACAAACTAACTTTACCGTCATTGTTTGGAATTAAAGGTATGTGCCACCACACCCGGACCTAAGCTTTTCTTTACCTGAAACTTGCTCTGTACCAGACTGGCCTTGAACTCAGATCTTCTTGTCCTGTTTTCTGTTTCGGATGGATCACACAGATCTAGAAGGTCTTTGAATGTGATCTCTTGCCAGAACAGCTGTGTTCTGAGTTAAAATTCCTCTACAACTTCGCCTTTTCTGTTTAAGTTAAAAAGTGTACATAATTTAGCTTTTACAATAGAAATAATTACCAATCTCACAAACTTAACAGTCCAAATGTCCTTATGAAAATCCACTCAGCCCACAAGGAGACCATCAAGGCTGGTGGATTTGGACCCAGGGGGACCTGCACAAACTGTTGGACCAACCAAGCACATTGCATACAGTAAACCTAGACCCCCTGTTCAGATCTAGCCAATGGACAGTTCATTCTCCACAGTTGTGGGGAGAGCAGGGACTGCCTCTGACATGAACTCTGGTATCCCTGATTTGATCACTTCCTCTTGGTGGGGAGGCCCAGTGGCAGGAAGAGGAAGAGGAAGCAGGCCTTCCGGATAAGACCTGATAAGCTGTGGTCATGGTGTGGGAAAAGAGGTCCCCTTCTGTCAGTGGTCTAGGGGACAGGAATAGGGCAGAAGAGGAAGGGAGAGTGGGCATAGGAAGATACAAGTGAGGGGATAACAATCTGGATGTAATATGAATTAATGAAATTAATTAAAATTTAAAAGAAAGGAAGAAAATCTATTCAGCCACTGATGCGGTGATCCTCCATAGTTGCAGTCCTGAACATCTGTCCTTCAGCGATAGGTTTTCCAGTCTGCCAGTCTGATGAGCTTTTTGTTCCTCTTCAGCTGGTTTGTTTAGCTGTCTCAGTGCAGGGGGCTCTGCTTTCTTCGTTGTCTGCATTGCTGTTTTTCTGTGTCTCTTCCTTGAGTCCTGCCTTTCATTTGGAAGCTTCTCTCTCTCTCTCTCTCTCTCTCTCTCTCTCTCTCTCTCTCTCTCTCTCTCTCTCTCTCTCTGTTTTTCGAGACAGGGTTTTTCTGTGTAGCCTTGGCTGTCCTGCACTCGCTTTGTAGACCAGGCTGGCCTCGAATCAAAGTTTCTCTTATTCTGACTGGATCTTTAACAGTTTTGATGCAACCCATAGTCTTTCATCACCTATGGAAATATAGGCAAAACCTCTTCCCCACTGTAACATACTCCCTGAGTTCCATTGTGATGTTAAAACATCTTTAAAGTATACAGGTTGACCTAATTCAGCAGGTTTTTTTCACCATCCAGTGTCTTTCAGCTAATCTTATTCCCCCTTTCTGTTTATCAAGGTACAATTATATCTTTATGAACCCACACATAAACTAGACATTTAGGCACTCTCACTCCATGCCAATAAGCTGGGGTCCACTCCAGCGAGCCAGGCTTCTTACCCATCATCAACGGGCTGTCTGCCTGGATCCTCAATTTCATTAGGTACCACAGGTTCACAACTAAACATTTTCTGTTCCCTTTGTGTAATAATACAAAAATTGGCACACAAACCACTTGAGCACCAATCTCAGTGCTCAAGATATTGATGAAGATATTGATGGTTTATTAGAGTGCCACGCCCTAAGAGTGACCACGGCCAGGGACACAGTGGACTCAGAGAGCTAAACTGTGACATTGGTCTGTTTCTAAGGCAGACTTTTTTTGTATAAGAAAAACCATAACCAGGTAGCCAGGTGGGAAGCAAGGGAAGGGTAGCATTACATCACTTTGATTTAGCTAAACAGAAGAAAAACCAACTTTGTTCCAAGTATGCTGAACCAGGTAGCTAGACAAAGCATTTGAAGCTGATTGGCTAGGATATAGGCTTGGGGACATAGCCAGGTATTGTCCTTTTGTTTACGTAGAACATAACTCATTAATTCAGGCAGAATGTTCAACAAGTATTGAGTTGTAAGTAAAAGACTATTCAAGCTCCCGGGCAGGTAGAGCCTGAGAGCCTGAACTTAATCTTACTCCATGGCCAAACTGGAGACTTTGAGACAAACTGACTCCTGAGAGGTTAAGAGCGACAACAAGTATTAACAGAGGAGCCACAGTTCTGCTCGGAGCTAAAGTAGGTCTCAACAGAGGGACAGGCGTTTAAGCAGGTGACAACATTAGCTCCTCTGTCTCTTGTCTCTCAAGCCTTTGTATTATCACAGCTAATTTTTCTTGTTGTACAGCTATTTGTTTCAACCTTTTTGGAGAGGAGAAATATAAAGATTGCAATTGACAGTAGCGAAGAGCTTACTCTGGTGGTCATAATTACAATGAGCACTGCAATGGTTTTTTCAAGCAACATTTCTATCCTCTGCACTCCTACCCTTGTTCTCAAGAGATCTGAAATGAAGTTTCCTTTTTTTCTTTAATTTGAGACAGGGTTTCTCTGTTTTAGTCCTGGCTGTCCTGGCCTCCCTTTGTAGACCATGCTGGTCTCAAACTCACAGAGATCCACCTGCCTCTGTCTCCCAAGTGCTGGGATTAAAGGCGTGCGCCATCACACCCAGCTTAAATTTCCCATTTTTAATGCAGGAAAATTCTGTCTATATAATTAAAATTGTCTTTTGGGGTGGCTTACTATGGTTCACTGTCTCAGAAGCTCAGATAGTCAAGACTAGCCAAGAAGTCACTATGTAGCTGAGGCTGACCTTTAACCTCTGACCCTCCTGCTCTGCTTCCTGAGCAGTGGGGTTACTGGCATTGGGCAACATCTAGGCTCTATTCAATGACAGGGAAGGCCGGGTGGTGGTGGCGCATACCTTTAATCCCAGCACTTGGGAGGCAGAGGCAGGCGGATCGCTGTGAGTTCGAGGTCAGCCTGGTCTACAAAGTGAGTCCAGGATGGCCAAGGCTAACACAGAGAGACTCTGTCTCGAAAAACCAAAAAAAGGACAGGGATAAACCCAGGGCTGCACACATGCTAAGGCAGAACTCTGCTGAGCTATGTTCCCAGTCTATAACCACTTCTTTTGATATTGAAATTTCATGATTCGGTCTTGAGCTATCTTTCCCTTTACTTGGGCCTTCTTGAGTGTTTTGTTTTGTTTTGTTTTGTTTTGTTTTTACAATTTATTTATTTACAGTTATGTGTATGTGCACCTACACATTTGTGAAAGCCTGTGGAGTCCAGAAAGGGACATCAAACTCCCTGGAGCTAGAGTTCAGGTCATTGTGAGCTACTTGATGTGGATGCTGGAACGGAAGTCAGAAGAGCAGGAAACACTCCTAACTGCGGGGCCATTGCTCCAGCCCTGTTAAGGGTCTTCTTACCTGTCTTTCAGTGGTGTCTAATTTTTTCGCATATGGATAATGTACATCTTCTGCTTTATTTACAACTGGGACCTATTCTGATTTTCCGTTGTAATGTTTTTCAGGATTGCATTTTCAATGGTTTCATTTGTTTGGTTGTGCTGATACATAACCACACAATTGTTCTGCAGCAGGGTATTAGAGCTGACAACCTTGACTCTCTGTGTCTAACAATTTTTCTGTCCACTTTTTTTTTGCATTTTCCACAAAAGCAATCATGCCATCTGCAAGACAGTAGTTTCTTCTTCTTCTTCTTCTTCTTCTTCTTCTTCTTCTTCTTCTTCTTCTTCTTCTTCTTCTTCTTCCCGATGCTATGCCTTCAACTTCCTTTTGTTGTGTAGGTCAGGACTACTGCAACACTGAATAGAAGCAGTGAGGAGTGGTGCTTTGTTTGCCCTTGCTTTTAGAGAAACCACTTCTGCTATGGTGTTTACAGTACGATACCCTGGATTCAATGCCCAGCTTTTCTTTCTTTTTCTTTTTTCTTTTCTTTTTATTTATTTATTTATTTATTTATTTATTTATTTATTTTTTGAGGCAAGGTTTCTCTGTGTAGCCTTGGTTGTCCTAGACTCGCTTTGTAGACCAGGGTGGCCTCAAACTCACAGCGATCCACATGCCTCTGCCTCCTGAATGCTGAGATTAAAGGCATGTACCACCACTCCCGGCTTCCTTTTGTTTTGTTTTCTTTCTTTCTTTCTTTCTTTTTAAGATTTATTTATTTATACAATGTTCTGCCTGCATGTGAGCTTGCATGCCAGGCCAGAAGAGGGCACCAGATCTCAGTATGGGTGGTTGTGAGCCACATGTGGTTGCTGGGAATTAAACTCAGGACCTTTGGAAGAGTAGACAGGGTTCTTAAACCACTGAGCCATCTCTCCAGCCCTCCTTTTCTTTTCTTTTTTCTTTTTTTTTTTTGAGGCAAGGTTTCTCTGTGTAGCCTTGGTTGTCCTGGACTCACTTTGTAGACCAGGCTGGACTCGAACTCACAGCAATCCGCCTGCCTCTGCCTCCCAAGTGCTGGGATTAAAGGCATGCGCCACCTCGCCTGGCCTCCTTTTGTTTTCTTAAAGACATATTCTCACTAAATACCCCTGGTTTGCCTAGAACTCACTATGTAGACCAGGTTGGCCTCAAACTCAGAGATTCACCTGCCTCTGCCTCCCAAATGCCGAGATTAAAGACGTGTGACACCATGACAAGCCCCAATAAACTGCCTAAGCCAGCCAAGGCTACATAATGAAATCTTGTCAAAAACAAAGAACAAGGAGCCGGGCGTGGTGGCGCATGCCTTTAATCCCAGCACTTGGGAGGCAGAGGCAGGCAATCGCTGTGAGTTCAAGGCCAGCCTAGTCTATAAAGTGAGTCCAGGACAGCCAAGGCTGCACAGGGAAACCAAAAACAAAAAATAAAATGGACAAATAAACATGATCTCTACAAACTCAGGAAGACTCTTCTACTCCTAGTTTGCTAGAATTTTGGTCATGTAGGGTGTTGAATTCAGTGGTTTTTTTTTTTTTAAGTCTTGTGTCTTCCTTTTTAAAAAGATTTTTTTCCCCAAGAGAGTTTCTCTGTGTTAGCCTTGGCTGTCCTGGACTCGCTTTGTAGACCAGGCTGGCCTTGAACTCACAGTGATCCACCTGCCTCTGCCTCCCAAGTGCTGGGATTAAAGGCATGTGCCACCACGCCCAGCAAATATTTTTATTTAATTTTTAAATTTATGTGCATTGGTGAGGCTGTCAGATCACGGAGTTACAGACAGTTGTGAGCTGCCATGTGGGTGCTGGGAATTGAACCCGGGACCTTTGGAAAAGCAAACAGTGCTCTTAACCACTGAGCCAACTCTCCAGCCCTTAAAAAGATTTTTGTTTGTTTTTTCATTTGTGTGTCTCTGTGTGTGCCGTGTGCATGCAGGTACCCACGGGAGTAAGAAGAGAGCATCAGATCCCTTGGAAATGGCAGCTGCAAGCCCGCTGATGTAGATGCCTAGAACCAAACTCTGCTTCTGTGCAAGAGCAGTCAGTGTCCTTGACTGCCAAGTTGTCTTTCCAGCCCTGAAGTGAATGCTTTTTAAAGCCTTTCTTGGTTTGAAAGGTAATAGACATGAATGTAAAGATAGCAAGACATAAAACACGAGCACTTAGAGGGAGTAGTTATAACCTAGCCACAACCGTTCTATGTAAGCACCTTATAGAATAGTTTTGTGTGTAGTCCAAATGACAGTGTGTCCCCGCCCAGTTATATTACTCAATCCTCACCACTGGAAAGTAGTGTAATGATTTCTCTCTCTTTCTCTCTCTCTCTCTCTCTCTCTCTCTCTCTCTCTCTCTCTCTCTCTCTCTCCCCCCCCCGTGTGTGTGTGTGTGTGTGTGTGTGTGTGTGTGTGTGTGTGTGAATGTGTGTGTGTGTCTCCCACTTTCTCACCAAAGACGAGAGTCTCACTATATAGCCCTGGTTGTCCTGGAACTTTCTCTGTAGACCAGGCTGGGCTTGAACTCACAGAGATCCACTTGCACTTCTGCCTCCCAGTGCTGGGACTAAAGGTGTGTGTGTACTATATATATGGCTTCCTCCCTCCCTTCCTTTCTTTCTTTTTTAAAGACAGGGTCTCACATAGCCCAAACTGCCTACATAGTTCAGAAGGATCCTCTGCCTCCACCTCCTGAATACTGAGATTATAGTCATAGGTTGCCATGCTCAGTTTACACCATGCTGTGTCTTGAACCCATGCATGCATGCATGCTAGGCAAGTACTCTACTGAGCTATATCCTCAGCCTCCTTATTTTTAGTCTTCTTTGTTTGTTTGTTTGTTTTTTCGAGACAGGGTTTCTCTGTGTAGCCATGGCTGTCCTGGAACTCACTCTGTAGACCAGGCTGGCCTTGAATTTACAGAGATCCTCCTGCCCCTGCCTCTGTCTCTGCCTCCCTGAGCGCTGGGATTAAAGGTGACCACCACTACCACCCAGCCCCATTTTTCCTAATAATAGTTTCTATGAATGGGTATGCATTCTTTAACAAAATAGTTTAATTTTGGAGATAATATATGTAATAACATCATATGTGGTTTCTATATACATAGGAGTTAAATTATCCCACCTTATTAGATGCTAGACTCTTTTTTTTCCAAAGTGGTTTAAGTGCTCAGGCATGGTGGTACACCCCTGTACACCAATACTCTGAGTCAGGAACCTGCTAAGTTTGAGGCCAATCTGGGCTATGTAACTAAGGACAGTCTGTTTAGGAACAAACATTTAACCCCTAGTGTTCTCACTGTCTGTGTAGGAGCACCTCTTTGTTCTGCACAGTCAGCATTTGGTGTTTTCAGGCTTTAGTTTTAGCAGCTCTGGTGTGGACAATGCCACTTATTGTGGCTCGAATTTGCATTTCCATCATCACAAATGAAGTCGAGGAAGTTTTCTTCTGTGTGTTGACCTTGCAGATTTCATTTGTGAAGTGTTTGCTCAAACCTTTAGTTCACATTTATAACTTTATTGTTATAGGCGTCCAGCTTTGTTTTTCTTTTTCCTGTGTGGTTCTTTATGCATCCTAGACACATCTTTTAAATAAGTATATTGAACCATTCTCTCTCTCTCTCTCTCTCTCTCTCTCTCTCTCTCTCT
Source organism: Acomys minous (assembly GCF_964271855.1). NCBI lineage: Eukaryota > Metazoa > Chordata > Mammalia > Rodentia > Muridae > Acomys > Acomys minous. The sequence goes on from NC_140500.1 coordinate 21,583,614, forward strand.
CTCTCTCTCTCTCGTGACTGGCCATGGAGCCTCACACCCTGGCCATATATTTTGTTAGTTCCCCCACCATTACCCCCCTGCACATATATGCCTGCAGAAAACAACCCTGGGTGCCATTCCTCCGGAGCTATCCACCTTGTTTTGAGATGGGGGTCTCTCATTGGGCTGAGACTTGCCAGTTCTGCTAGCTTTAACTGGCCAGGGAACTCCTGTCTCCCTCTGAATCTCCAAAACTGGGATTACAAGTGTATGCTACTGTGCCCAGCACTATTTCACACGGGTACTGGGAGTTGATATAGTCAGTTCAGGTCCTCATGCTTGTATGGAAAGCATCCTACTCAGCCATCATCTCCCTGGGCCCAGACTCTTCACATTGGTGGTCTTTCTTAGATAGGGTCTCACAGAGCCCAACTGGCCTCAAACACTAGGTAACCAAGATGATCCTCCTACCTCAGTCTCCCGAGTGCTGGTGTTACGGGCTTGGAGCACCAGAGTAGGGTTATGTGGTGCTGGGAACTGACCCCGGGGCTTTGTGAATACTAGGTGAGTACTTTACTAACTGACCCATACACCCTTCTGGTGGCTTGCCTTTTGAAGAACAATGTTGCCAAATGTACCGATCTTACGTTTAGAATGAGTATTAAATACTTCTCACCTGGTTTATATCCCAGACTATAATCCAGAAGCAGAGGAAGAGATCTAGAAAGATCCAGGCCAAACAGGACTATAGGTAGAGAGGACCTGTCTGTGGTTCCGCGCTCTGCTCAGTCCCTCCGGGTGCTACACACCAAACCCGGAAAAATGAAGCAGAGTCTGGAACGGGTTGGGTCTGCAGGGTTCCAGATCCAGCTGAGGGGGCGGGATGGGGGGAGCGGGGCTGGTAGTGGGGAGGCGGGAGAAGGTCTTCTCCACGGAGTGTTACAGCTCTTTCGTGAGATTATAGCCCTTCACCGAGAGGGATGAGAAGCAGAGAGGTCAGGTGGCCAGCCAGAGCAGCAAGCAGTGCGGCTGGCGACAGTGGCACTTCAGTCCTTGCCGGTAAGGATCCCCCGGTAAATGTCCGGAAAGAGAAAAAGCCCTCTCTGAAACAGCTCTTCAAGTGTTACAGCTCAAGTGAAACAACTTGTAGACTATCTTCTGTGAAGCAGCTTATGTTGTTTATTCCGCGGTGAACAAGTACTATTGGGGGGGGGGGCGGGGTGGATACATTTTATTGGTTGTGGCTGGCATGCTGGTGATGCTCTATTTGCATCCAGACACTGGCTTCGTGACTACCAGGGACCTACTTTGGGAGTTGGGGGTGGCCATCCTACGTTCCCGGGGCACACAAGGAGGGATCGGTTCTACTTCTACCGATCTCCGGTTTGAGATGTTTGGTGTTTGGCCAGGTCTCTGGTTGCACTCTGGCACCATGCCTGTTGGTCCACAGTCACGCAGCCTACGTGCCCCACATGTCTCTTGAATTCATGGATATACTCTTCTAAGTTATCTTCCAGAGCCGTTTATATTTACTCTGTAGTGTTGGGACACATCAAAGGTATGACATTTGGTGAATGGTGTCATGGGGAACTGTGAGAAGCTCCAGGAAAAAACACAGAGGGCCTTTTACCTCAGGGGCATTTTGTTCCTTGGTTGTTCTTAGACAGGATCTCATGCCTCCTGTGACAAACTGTTGTAACCTGCTTAAAATGGTAGCTCCTCCGTTAATGCCTTCTGTCTTTAGCATAACAGAAGCCATTTTGTTTTTAAGCCTCCATTTTGATCATAAGGTGAAATTAAGATCAGGTTCTCAGGCCCTACCTGCCTGGGAGCTTGAGCAGCCTTTTACTTACAACGCAATACTTGTTGAACATCCTGCTTGAATGAATGATGTATGTTCTACTTAAACAAACCCACAATGGCGGGCTATGTTCCTTTCCCCTGGAATGATGGGGAACTAGCAAGTCCCCAAGCCTACACCCTAGCTTTAAATGCTTTGTCTAGCCACCTGGCTACAATGTAGTTGGTTTGTTGTTGGTGGTGGTTGTTTTTCTACAGGATTTCTCTGTGTAACAATCTTGGCTGCTCTGGACTCCCTCTGTAGACCAGGCTGGCCTTGAACTCACAGAGATCTTCCCCAGGCCTGGGATTAAGGGTGTGCGCCATCACCGCCCCGCCCCCGTGGTTTTGTCTCAATCCCATGTGTGGGATATGGAACTACTTTTAGTTTATCCACAGCGAATAACTGCCTCATGAGGCTCGGAGAGGGCCATGGTCTTTGCCAGCTGCAGGTAGCTGAATTCTGAGGAGTCTGGTGTAAATACCAGAGCACAGAGAGGCTGGGAAGAGACGGTGCTTCACGGGATGGATGGAGAAAGAAGGGGGCAGCTGTGTTTGCTGGACATCCTGATGACTGAGATTGGCATTTTCCCAAAGAACCTGAGGACCCTAACCAGCCAGAACTGAGTGTAAAGAGACCCACATCTCCTGTCCCTTCTAACCTTTCTCTCCTACGTAGGGTTGGGGGGTTGGAAGGGAGATAGAGGCAGTAAAGAACCCCAAATTTAAGTTTAAAATGGCGGTTACAAGGTTGTCTACAGCACTGGACTGTAGTCTATCCCAGTCTTTCATGTCCTCAGCTCCCAGGTCCACTATTAAGGATTCAGTTTTATGTCTACATATATATCCAGTTCTCAGAATCAGTGAAATGTACGTTCTTTCTTTCCTGCTCAAAGATGCAGCCATAAATCAAGCTGTCAATATGTGAGTCTGTTTCTGGGCTATTATGGCCCCAGTGGCCCATCTGTCTATATGTCTATTAATACTAGGATTTCAGGGGCCCGGCATGGTGGCGCATGCCTTTAATCCCAGCACTCGGGAGGCAGAGGCAGGCAGATCGCTGTGAGTTCGAAGCCAGCTTGGTCTACAAAGTGAGTCCAGGACAGTCAAGGCTACACAGAGACCCTGTCTCAAAAAACAAAACAAAACAAAAAAAAAACCCTAGGATTTCTTTTCATCCTGGAGATTGAACCTAGGGCTTCACATACATTAAACATGTGGTCTACCATGGTCTTATATATGCCATAATATATGTCTCGGAATCTGATAAAGCTAGTGTTTATATCTTGGTCCTCTTTGAGACTACCTTCTTAGGACCTGGTGCGATGGCTCAGTGGGTAAAGGCACTTACTGCCAAGCCTGATGACTTCAGTGTAATACCAAGACTTACATGGCAGAAGGAGAACCAACTGCTGAAAGTTGTCTAACCTCTACACATGCATCCATATGTATACACACACACATATACATACACATATATATGTGTAATATCACCTCAACTTTCTTGTACCTTCTTTTTTCGGTGAGACAGCATCGCACAGTGTAACTCAGAACAATCCTCCTGCCTTGGTATCCTGAATGTTGATATGATAGGCATGCGCCATTATGTCTAGTTTCGAGATAGTTCTGAAATAGTCAGTTTTCCATACACTTTGGGATTCAGTTCACAAATATTTTCACTGACAATTTCAGTATTGGTTACTGAGTGATGCTGACCTATAGGTTCCAATCTAGTTTTGCCTTTGACTGATTTTATCAAAAATAGTTCTGGCTTCATAGAATAAGCATTCTATCTTTTCCCATTTCCTGGAAAATGTTATATAAAATTTAGGGCTGGAGAGATAGCTTAGAGGTTAAGAGCACTGACTACTCTTCCAGAGGTCCTGAGTTCAATTCCCAGCAACCACATGGTAGCTCACAACCATCTATAATGTGATCTGATGCCCTCTTCTGGCCTGCAGGTGTACAAGAAGGCAGAACACAGTATATGTAATAATAAATAAATAATCTAAAAAAACTTTTTTAAAGTGATCTGCACTCTTTTTAGTTGTCAGCCTAGTCTTTAACGGCTGAGCCATCTCTCCAGGCCATGTACCCATTTCTTCAGTACTTGAAAAGCTTTGTGCAACTCACCTTGACGTTTTGTTGTCCTATTTTAGCCTCCTAACTCTTGGGACTATAGGTTTAGGTCACCATTCCTAGCTGTAATATTATTTTTTCTTTCTTTCTCCTCCTCCTCCTCCTTTTTTTAGACAGGGTTTCTCTGTGTACTCCTGGCTGTCCTGGAACTTGTTCTGTAGACCAGGCTGTCCTGGAATTCAGGGATCCACCTGCCTCTGCCTGCTGAGTGCTGGGATTAAAGGCGTTTGCCATTATGCCTAACTTGTCATTTTCTTTTGAAGATTTTAGGCAGGTGTGGCACACACCTTTAATCTCAGCACTCAGGAGGCAGAGGCAGGTGGATCTCTTTGTGTTGCAGGTCAGCCTGTCTAAACAGTGAGTTCGAGGCCAGCCAAGGCTACACAGAGAAATCCTGTCTCAAAAGACAAAATAATTTTTATGTGCATGAGTATTTTTCTAAACCTATGTATGTACAACATGTGCAGTCCTGTGGAGGCCAGATGAGGGCATCAAAACCCTCTGGAACTAGAGTTTGGCAGTTGAGCCATTATGTAGGTGCTGGGGACAGAAGCCAGGTCCTCTGCAAGAGGTCTCAGCCACTGAGCCATCTCTCAGGCCCTATGACATCATCCTTAAAACACTTTTCCTGGGCTGGAGAGATGGCTTAGAGGTTAAATGCACTTACTACTTTTCTGGAGGTCCTGAGTTCAATTCCCAGCAACCATATGGTGGCTCACAACCATCTGTTATCTGATGCCCTCTTCTGGCCTGCAGATGTACATGCAGGCAGAACACTGTATACATAATAGTAAATAAATCTTAAAAAAAAAACAAAACTCTTTTTCTTTTACACCTTTCATGTTATCCACTACTCATTTCTACAGCTTCTGCTTGGTCCAAACCACAGTTCTGGCTTCATAGAATAAGCATTCTATCTTTTCCCATGTCCTGGAAAATGTTATATAAAATTTAGAGCTGGAGAGATGGCTTAGAGGTTAAGAGGATTGACTGCTCTTCAGAGGTTCTGAGTTCAATTCCCAGCAACCACATGTCAACCATAATAGTCTCTGGTTGAACTTATGGCTTCTGTCTGTGAGCTGTCACAATAGTGGTTTAAAAAAAAAATGTTTAGACACAGGTGTGATGGTGTATAACTCAATCCCAACACTTGGGAGGCAGAGACAGGTGGATCTCTTATGAGTTAAGAGGATAGCCCACTCTATCTAACTAATTTTAGGATAACCAGAGCTATTTAGTGAGATCCTGTTTCAAAAAAAAAAACAACAACAACAACAAAAAAACAACTCATTTGGTTTTCTTTGGGGATAGGGGCTGGCCAATTTGGCAAAAGCTAGAATAATCTGGAAAGAGGGAAATGACCCTATCATATTGCTTATAGATAAATGTTTTCTTTTCAAAAACTTGTGTTTTGCCTGCATGTATGTATATGCACCACATGCATGCCTCATGACCCATTCAATGCCCTGAAAGTAGAGTCATGGAGGCTGTCGGTGGTGGGACTTGAACCCAGGTCCTCTGCAAAGCAACAAGTGTTCTTGAATGCTGAGTCGCCTCTCCAGCCCTAGGGTTATTTTCTTGATTGATTGATGTGGGAGGGCCCAGCCCATTGTGAGTGATACCACTGCTGGGCGAGTAGTCCTGAGAGGTGTAAGAAAAGTGTTGAAGCCGGGTGGTGGTGGTGCACGCCTTTAATCCCAGCACTCAGGAGGCAGAGGCAGGCGGATCGCTGTAAGTTCGAGGCCAGCCTGGTCTACAAAGTGAGTCCAGGACAGCCAAGGCTACACAAAAAAACTGTCTCGAAAAACAAAAACAAAAACAAAAACAAAAGTGCTGAATGTGAGTCCTAGAGAGCAAGGCAGTAGCATTTCTCATGGCTCCGCTCAGTACCAGCACTTCCCTTCAAGATAGACTGTGATGTAAGCCAAATAAAATCCACCACCCTCAAGGGCTGGAGAGATGCTCAGAGGTTTAAGAGCACCAGCTGCTCTTCCAAAGGTCCCGAGGTCAATTCCCAGCAACCACATGGTAGCTTACAACCAACCATCTGTAATGAGATCTGGTGCCTTCTTGTGGTCGGCAGGCACCCGTGTGGTCAGAATACTGTATAAGTAATAAATAAATCTTTAAAAAAAAAAAATCCACCCTCAAGCTGTTTTTGGCCAGTGTTTTATCATGGCAATAGAAGGCAAACCAGGACAGGTGGTTTAAGGCAAATCAAGACTAGATCACTTCTCATTTCTCCTTCCTTGTTGCGTTTTTTTCTAGTCCTTTTCTCCCCTCTCCCCAACAATCTCAGATCTATAGCACCCTCTTGGACTTGGAGGTGATACATACACCACTATGCAGCTAGACTGCCTTTGAACCTAAGATACTGCTGCCTTTTTGTTTTGTGAGACAGGGTTTCCTCTGTGTAGCCTTGGCTGTCCTGGACTAACTTTGTAGACCAGGCTGGCCTTGAACTCATAGAGGTCTGCCTGCCTCTGCCTCCTGAGTGCTGAGATTACAGGTGTGCGCCATCAAGCCTGGCTTAGATACTCCTGTCTTAGCCTTCCAAGTGCTAGAGTACAGGCATGCTACCATTGTGCCCCGTTTTCTTTAGAAGAGTGATGGAATCAGGCAGGCATGCATTGTACTGGATCTTATGTTCCTTTGTCTCACAGGTTACTTAGCGAACTCATGTCTTTAAAAAAAAAAAAAGATTTATTTATTATTATGTATAAGGTGCTCTGCCTGCACATACACCTGCAGGCCAGAAGAGGGCATCAGATTACATTACAGATGGTTGTGAGCCACCATGTGTTTTCTGGGAACTGAATTCCGAACCTCCAGAGAAGCAGTCAGTGCATTTAACCTCTGAGCCATCTCTCCAGCCCCAAAACTCATGTCCTTAGGCCTCTGTCTTATATATGACACAGGTTTTTCTACGAATTTTCAATTCTCCTGCCTTGCCTCCTGACCCGTAATGTCCCCTTGAAGGGTTTCTAGTAGGATTTTTGTGCAGAAAATGCTGGCTGATCCAACTCAGGAATCCACCTGCCATGCTTCCTAAGGATTGCGATTAAAGGTGTAACACCACCACCACAATAGGATTTTAAATCTTTTGAAACAGGATACCTCACACTATATCCCAGGCTAGCCTCGAACTCACAGCAATCCTCCTGCCTTAGCCTCCTGGATTTATAAATTTCCTCATCTGCCTTAGTTCCACTTAACTTTTCTCCTGCTGAGATTCAAGTACCCTCAAAACATAACTATTATGTGTCCTAGCCATGACCAAAGCCAAAACTCTGGTCACAAAGCACAGCTCTGAAAACTCAATAGAGAAAACCTCAGGTTTTGTTTTCCTTTGAGACAGGTTCTCTCCTGTAGCCCAGATCGGCTTGGAACTTGCTATTTACCTGAGGCTGGTTTTGAACTCCTGCCTCTACCTCCAAAACCCAGGGAGAGGAGGAAGTTCCACCACTCCTGGCTCCTCTAGCTCTTAAACTTTTCTTCTGCTCTTTAAAAAAGATGAGTGGTTAGCCGAGCGGTGGTGGCGCACGCCTTTAATCCCAGCACTCGGGAGGCAGAGGCAGGCGGATCGCTGTGAGTTCGTGGCCAGCCTGGTCTACAAAGCGAGTTCAGGACAGCCAAGGCTACACAGAGAAACCCTGTCTCGAAAGACTTTTAAAACATGAGTGATTGAACTACCCAAATTATCTCTACCGCTAACTTCTGGTCACGTTTCCTTCCTCTCTCCCCATTTTTCTGCCTTCTTGCCTTCCACTAAAGCTCACGTCGCCGTGGGAGCTCCGTGTCTCCTTCCCCTCCTCTCCCGCACCTCCCGGGCGACCCGGCTACTCAGGACTTCCACGGAGCTTCGATTTTCTCTGCACCCCGCATCCACCGCTCTTGCACCAAAAAAGCTTTATCTACAGGGGGGAAAGTACGCTCCAGGTTCGCATCTCCGGCGGACGGAAAACGGAAGTGGGCCATAGCCGCCCGGAACCCGTCTCCCGGGAGCGGAAGTACGTCCGGAAACTGGCCATAGAGCGAGTGGCTAGAGCGACCTTGTAGGGAGGTGGCAGGAAAGGCGGGGAGCGGCTGCCGGAGGTGACGGAGAGGCCGCCCCGCCCCGTGCGCTGGAAAACGAGGCTTCCAGGTAGCTGTCGGTCGCAGTCTGTCCCAGGGTACGACCCGGCCTCGGGCACGCACTCGCTCTCCTTGGGCTGCCTCTTTAAGGGAGGGGGTGGAGCCACGAGTGAGGAGCGTGGAGGTGAGGTCACGTGGTTGCGGGCACGTGCTGGACATGAGTTCGGAGCTGGGGGTGCGTCGTCGTCGTTGGGGTGGATACAATGTGTCACCGCTTGCCTCACCGCCGCTTCCGTCTTGGAGTTCAATGGGGTGCACGTGGTGGGGCTTGGGACTAGGGCCCCCTAATCGGGGGAGAGGGTGGGCGTGGCAGCCAGGATGTGGCCAACTTTAAGGAACCCTAGGTCTATTTTTTTAGACCTTTTGACCTGATTTCTCACTGCAGAAGTGGCTTAGTACCTTTTGAGTGCCGTTCCCTGGCCTTGAGCTGACCACCGTGGCAGGGTTCAGGGACCTGTAGTTTCACGTTCCTCTTTCCTTGCAGCTCCAGGCAACTCGAGACCAGAGCCCCGCCCCTCCGTGCAGCCATGAGTGCGGAGGTGAAGGTGACAGGGCAGAACCAGGAGCAGTTTCTGCTCCTTGCCAAGTCGGCTAAGGGGGCAGCCCTGGCCACACTCATCCACCAGGTGCTGGAGGCCCCTGGTGTCTACGTGTTTGGGGAACTGCTGGATTTGCCCAATGTTAGAGAGGTGGGTTACTTGCCTGGGTAGTCCACAGAGAACCTTGGAGCCACGGTTTCCCCCCAAGAATGGGGGGGATGGTTTTGTAACCACTAACCAACCACTCAGGTGAACAGGGAGGGTAACGATCACCAACTCTCAACACGGAAAAAAAAAAAGTAATCGAGTCTTCCTTTCTCTTCGGAGGCAAGGGGTCTGTAAACGTGGTTGTCCCCCTCCGTTTACACACAGCCTTTTTGAGAGAGGGGTTCACTGTGTAGCTCTGGCAGCCCTAAACTAGCAGTTGTCATCATCTGGACTGTCCTTGAGCTTGGGGCAATCCAGTTTATGCCATATGCAGATTTTTTTTTTTAAGACTATGGGCCGGGCAATAGTGCACACCTTTAATCCCAGGACTTGGTAGGCAGAGGCAGGTGGATCTTAGTGAGTTCGAGGCCAGCCTGGTCTACAGAGTGAGTTCCAGAACAGCCAGGACTACCCAGAGAAACTGTGTCTTGGAGGGGAAAAAAAAAAAAGGAGGAGGAGAAGAATATGGAACAATTTCCAGATGTGTATGTTGTCTTTGAGGGCCGGGCTAATCTCTATATTGTTCCAGTTTTAGTATATGTCCTGCTGAAACAAGCACACATGTTTAATTTTTAAGCAAAAGATCATGTCCTTCAGAATACTTGGAAGTTGCAGCTTGTCCACCAGCATGGTACCTCTTAATATCATGTCACAAGCATTCGAGAGGCAGAGGCAGGCGGATCTCTGTGTTCGAGGCCAGCCTGGTCTACGGAGCAAGTACCAAGGCAACCAGAGCTACACAGAAACCCTGTCTCAAAAACCAAAACAACAAGAATAAAAAAAAATCATGTCACCTTGTGCAGAGAAACCTTATAAGTCTCAGGTTTCTGTTAAAAATGATGATGCAAACCATCCCACAGCTCCGCTGATAGTGCTTGCCCGGCACTTGTGGAGCCTTGGGCTCCGTTTCAGAGCTTGGAATTAAAAGATAGGGGGATCATAAATTTTAATTCAGCCTGGGCAACTTAGACTCCATCTCAAAAAGGAGTAGGTTTGTACCTGAGTGAAAGAGCCCTTGGCTCTAGTATAGAAGGCTCTCAATAGGTTCCGTTCTCAGAGCTGCAAAGAGGAAAAACACGGAAAAAGCACTCCCCTCACAATTGCAGAAGTAAAACTGTGAGAAAGTCTCAAGTCTCCTAAAACTGGAAAGAATGAGCATACTGAATTTTCACACTATGTTACCTCCCCAAGTGTCACTTACACTGTCTTCTTCCCAAAGACAAAGGCAATCTGCTACGAACACAGCAAAGAGAACCATTCACAGAAATGGCTGAGTCAAGAGCTTAAAGTATAGAGCAAGTGGACTGCCAATACTGAGGCACCAGCCTGTGTCATGAGAGGCTGACAGCTGCATGTGGCTAGACTGAGTCAAGTGTTAGCGTGTGGTTGGACCGGATGATATAATGGTTTTTGGATTGCTTCTCAACAGAAAACTGGCTATCTTTTGTTCCCAGTTTTATCTACAGTGGAGTAAAGCTTGTTATTAAGGCAAAGCAAAGCATTTCTAGCTTGCATTCCAGTTAAAGAGATCAGATAAATGGACAGAAATGTAGGTCGGTCACTTAGCAAGAATTTACTTTGAGGGCTGTAGCTCTGCTGGTCCTTACAGGTGAGGAGATGCTGGGTTTACACCTTGTTAAAAGATACTGTTAGGCGAGCCCTGCAGAGGTGACGGACGAGGATGATGAGCGGTGATAGGAGAGAGATGCTAATGCATGGCGTAAGACCACCTCACTATGAGGACATGGAGAAGCAGAGACCACAAACTATACCCTCCAAGGGCCACAACAACTTAGTTTACAGTGTCTGGTGTGGGTGTGTGGTTGTGAGAGAGAGAGAGAGAGAGAGAGAGAGAGAGAGAGAGAGAGAGAGAGAGAGACTCTGAACAGTGAATGTTCTCAACGCTGACTCAGTAGGAATTGGATGCATAGCAGTGCAAAGGGCTATTGGCAGACGTGAGCCCTGATGGACGAGGATAGGTACTGTTGGGAAGGATGGGCAGAAAGTTGAGTTCACAAGAGGTCCTTCCGGCCAGGCGTGGTGGCGCACGCCTTTAATCCCAGCACTCGAGAGGCAGAGCCAAGCTGATCTCTGTGAATTTGAGGCCAGCCTGGCCTACAAAGCGAGTCCAGGACAGCCAAAACTGCACACAGAGAAACCCTGTCTCAAAAGAAAAGAAAAAAGAGAGAGCGAGAAAGAGGTCCTTCCTGTCACTTCTTCCCCTGTGTTCTTGCAGTTGGCAGAAAGCGACTTTGCCTCCACGTTCCGGCTGCTCACAGTGTTCGCCTATGGGACCTATGCTGACTACTTAGGTAAATAGGGGCCAGAGCTGTGGAGCTACGGAGGCAGGAAAAGGGTGGTTTTGGGAGAGACTAGGAGGAAATTTCCTGGCATGCCCTACTTAGATGCCATAAGTGAACCTGGGCAATGTGAGACCGTATTGATGCAGAAAACTTGTAGGAAGCTGCTAAAACTAAGATTCCAAGTCTTCTGTCCCTCTGCCTAGCTGAAGCCAGGAATCTTCCCCCACTTACCGAGGCTCAGAAGAACAAGCTTCGACATCTGTCAGTCGTCACTCTGGCTGCCAAAGTCAAGGTGAGTGACAGTCCTGTGACCTACCAGTCCAAAACTAGACACATTTTGTTTTATGTCTGCCCCAGAAGAGCCATTGGCCTCCCCTTGACTAGGTGTCAAACAGAACCCCACTACTGCAGTCATTACGCCAACAGTCACTCAATTTGAACTTAAGTTCTGATTCATCCTATTTTGTGCTTGGGGTTAAAATAGCCAGTAGGAGGCTGATCCTTTCTCACTCACCATAGAGAGTTCCAGGCCAGCAAAGCATCGGGGCTGGAAATGGGGTTCTTTCCTGTGCAGCAAGCGCTGGGCTTGTGTTTGCTAAAGTGAACCCTGTGTGAGCAGACACACCTGTGTGTGCTGTGGGCCCTAGCCCTCATTACATGACGTCACCCCAGTGCTAAGTAGATTGAGGCCTGGTGATTTCTGCTGGTCTCAGGTCCTGGTTGTGGAGTTCTCAGGGGTAATGCCAGTTTGCCCTGTGGCTAAGTCTAAGCGTTAAACAGCAGCTGCAGACCCCATGATGTAGAGCTGACCTAGTACAACATCCTGAGTTGTGGCCAAAGGAACAGCACCAGCAAGGTGTCAGGCTCCTTCACTGTGCTGTGGAGGGAGGCACAACAGGGGAACATCTGTCATGTTCTTAACATTGACCTACTGGGTGTGGTGACGCACGCCTTTAATCCCAGCACTCAGGAGGCAGAGGCAGGCGGATTGCTGTGAGTTGGAGGCCGGCCTGGTCTACAAAGAGAGTCCGGGACAGCCAAGACTACACAGAGAAACCCTGTCTCAAAAAAAAAAAAAAAAAAAGATAGTCATTTTTGAGTCTGGTGTCTTGTCTCTTGGAACCCAGCACTTGGGAGTCTGAGGCAGAAGGATTAATGTGAGATCAAGTCTAGCCTAGACTACATAGTGAGTTCCAAGCCAGTCTGGGCTGTAAAATGAGACCCTGTGTCAAAATACCATAAAACAAAAGAATGGAAAACAAAATGTGCCCTTTTCTGATGGTGTTTTTGAGGTTCTAATACATTTTGCTTTAGAACCAACATTGTCTAGGAAATGGTTTGGGTATAGCAATGGAGGAATGTGGACACAAGCCATGGGGAAGAGAGGGAAGAGGATTCTGGGAAGTCCTTCTTGGCTTTTGAACCCCACAAATCCTGGTCTGACCCCTGGACCCAGTGTATCCCGTATGCAGTGCTGCTGGAGGCCCTGGCCCTTCGGAATGTGCGCCAGCTGGAGGACCTTGTGATTGAGGCCGTGTACGCTGACGTCCTTCGCGGCTCCCTGGACCAGCGCAATCAGCGCCTGGAGGTTGACTACAGCATTGGGCGGGACATCCAGCGCCAGGACCTCAGCGCCATCGCCCGGACCCTGCAGGAGTGGTGAGAACTTGCCAGACCGTGACTGGGCTGTGGAGGATCAACCCGGGAGAAGAGAAGAGAGGCCAGTGCTCTCCTCCAAAGGCTTCTGAGGGAACAGAGGCTCAAAGAGGGCCTTGTTTACTTTTTTATTTATTTATTATGTATACAGTTCTCTGCCTGCATGTAAACCTATAGACCAGAAGAGGGCATTAGATCCCATTATAGATGGCTGTGAGCCACTGTAACCTCTGGAAGAGCAGACAGTGCTCTTAACCACTGAACTAACTGTGTAGCCCTGGCTGTCCTGGAACTGTATTTGTAGATTAGGCTGGCCTTGAACTCACAGAGATCCTTCTGCCTCTGCCTCCCAATTGCTGGGATTAAAGGCATGCGCTACCACTGCCCAGTTTCTTGAGGGTTCCTAATGGGAAGCTTGTCACTGTCTTAGGCTAAATTTAGTAAAATGGCACCACGGGCCATAGGTCTCATTTTCCTTTTCGTCTTTGTATTCCTGTCTAACTTTATTGTGATTTCACTATGTAGCCCAGGCTGACCTTGAACTCAAAATCCTTCTGCTTCTGCTTCCCAGTACTAAGATTATAGGTGTGCACCACTGCGCACACCACCGTGCATACACCGCTGCACAAACCACCATGCCTGGCACTTAGTTTGTTTCTGGTTCCTAGTCTTATCTTGCTGTTTTAATTTATCTTCACTATTGTTAGGGTGTGTGTGGTCAAGAGGTTGGTTTGCTGCAGAGTGCAGGTGCTCACAGGGACCAGAGGTGGCAGATCTCCCTGGAGTCTGATGGGGGTGCTGGGAATCAAACGGGTTTTCTGCAAGAGCAATATACGTTTTTCACCGCTGAGCCATTTCTGCAGCACACACCCCACCCCACCCACATTGTACTTATCACTCGGCTACTTCTTGTCCTTTTCTTATCCTGCCCCGGGGTTTTTGCTGATGAAAGTGAAGACTGTTGTAGCTGATTCCCAGGTGCCCTGGTGAGGGTTCCCAGCTCAGGCAAGGGTTTCCAGTCTAGCTCCGAGGTTGCTTTTGAATTGTTTGAGTCTGATCACAGCCGCCTCCTGCTGACACGTTTCATCTGCCCTGGTTCCCACAGGTGTGTAGGCTGTGAGGTTGTGTTGTCAGGCATCGAGGAGCAAGTCAGCCGTGCCAACCAGCACAAGGAGCAGCAGCTGGGCCTGAAGCAGCAGATCGAGAGTGAGGTAAGCAGGCAGGGAATGTGCTGGGCCGCTGCTCCCCAGCCTGGCACCTGCTCTGTGCCTGAGGCCGACTGATAAAATAACCAGGACCTGTCGGTTCTATAACCTCCTTTCATCCTGATAGGTTGCCAACCTTAAAAAAACCATTAAAGTTACAACAGCAGCGGCGGCTGCAGCCACTTCTCAGGACCCTGAGCAGCATCTGACAGAACTGAGAGAACCAGCCTCTGGCACCAACCAGCGCCAGCCCAGCAAGAAAGCCTCAAAGGGCAAGGGGTGAGCCCATGTGGGAGCTGCTTGTTTCTGGGTACCCCACTTTTACCACAGGGACCTGGCTGCTCCACTTGCTTTAGTCATTTGCATGGGGTTGGGAATGGGGGTGTCCTCCAGGAATTAGGGAACCCTTTGCATCCCCTCTCTCTCTCTTCCCCTTGCCAGACTCCGAGGGAGCGCCAAGATTTGGTCCAAGTCGAACTGAAAGGACTTGTTTCTTCCCTGGGAATGTGGGGTCCCAGCTGCCTACCTGCCTACCCCTTAGGAGTCCTCAGAGAGCCTTCCTGTCCCCTGGCCAGCTGATAATCCTAGGTCATGACCTTTCATCTCCTCTACCCCCAAGCATAAGGCACATCCTCCTAAGGGAGGAGGCCAGCACAGGTCACGTTATGTTGGTACTGTGAATGTGTTCCATTGCCTCTCCCCGCCACGCTTGCTCTCATCTTTCTTCCCTCAGCACTGTTTCTGCCTATTCCCATCATTGAGCAGGTTGGCATCCTATGGAGGGTGCTGTCTCCACCACCCACGGTGTCTCTACCATGCCTACCCCTGCATGCCTGATCTGCAGTTCCTCCTCCCTCCCCTTGCCTATTGGGCTGCATCTGAAAAGCCGTGGGGAAGGGGGTCTCCACCTTCATCCCAGCCTTAGAGTTCTGGAGCCAGTCTGCCATTCTGGGAGTCGCTGGACATTATCATCCCAGAACCCATCACACTACAGTTGTTTCTTGTCCTCTCTCGTCTCCTTGGGCCTGGGAGTACTGCTGCTTCAGAGACCCCAGGGCCTGAGGACAGCTATTCTGGGATGTTAAGAAATGTTTCTTTGTTAGCTGATCACCTTAGGAAGCCCAGTGGAAATCCTGGAAGGATTTGTGTCTCCTCCTGTAGTTTTGGTGGGGAAGGGAATATAGATTGTATATTGAAAAAAGGTATATATGAATAGGTCTATATATAACATGACACAGAAATAAATCTATGCGAAATCTATGTACAAAAATGCCAGGAACTGGGCCTCTTCTGTCTTTGATGTTTGTTAACAGGGAGAAGACTAACCCCCAGTCCACTCTGCAGCCAAGTGCTGGAAAGTGAAAAGAACCAGACACTGTTGCAGACTCTTGGCCTAGCAGCCAGGAGGCCTAGACCCTGGACAGATTGCTCCATACCTCAGCCCATGTTCAGAAGTAATGGGCACCTACTGAGCACCACCATGTCCTAACAGTGGAGATGCAGACTGACCGTCACTGTCCCTGCTCAAGGACCTGCAGTGTAGTCGGGTTTCTTTACCTCATAGAATTGCAAGGGGAGGTGTTGGTAGTGGACTTGAATTTTCACATTGAAAGCACATAAAACTATTAGATTTGTTGGTCTCTGTCCCTTTTGTCCAAATTAGAGTTTCCCAAGATGTATGTAGGCCGGAGACCGGCCTGGAGTGCTGCTTGCTTCCCAGACGGGAGTGCTAACGTGGGGGCAGTGGAACCCTTGGCCAAGTGTGAAGGCGGGCTTTGAGGGGCCTAGTGGTCCAGTGCCACCTGGGCCTGGCTCTTCTGTAGCTGATGATTTAGGACAAATTCCTCTCTTTCTCTCTCTCCCTTCCTCTGTTTTGTTTTTTGTTTTTGTTTTTGTTTTTGAGATGGGGTCTCTGTGTAACCCTGGCTGTCCTGAAACTCACTATGTAGACCAGGCAGGCCTCAACTCATGGAAATATACCTGCCTTGCCTCCAGAATGCTGGGGTTAAAGGTGTCTAGTTATCTTTTTTTGGAGTTTGGTTCCAGATTCCTGCTTCTACATTTAACAGCTCTAAAATCTCAAGTTGAGTTTGAACTGTCTGACTTCATTCCTAAGGAGGGAAGGGTCTGTCCATATCCCTCATGAAGGGCGCAGTGTGGTTTTGATGCACCAAGAGTTTCTTCTTTCAAAGCACAAGGAAAGGGAGGGAAATAGTGAGGGATCAGCTGGGTTTTGTTTGGTTTTTGTTTTTCTGGGTTTGGTTTTGTTTTGTTTTTGTTTTTGTTTTTTGTTTTTTTGAGACAAGGTCTCTCTGTGTAGCCTTGGCTGTCCTAGACTTGCTTTGTAGACCAGGCTGGCCTCGAACTCAGAGCAATCTGCTTGCCTCTGTCTCCCGAGTGCAGGGACTATGGTTTTTGTTTTTCAAGACAGGGTCTCTATGTAGCCCTAACTGTCTTTGGAAGTCTCTATGTAGGCCAGGCTGGCCTCTGCCTCCCAAGTGTTGGAACTAATGGTGTGTCACTATGCCTGTGGAGGGCTCAGGTTTTAATCATGAAATTTGTTCAAAGGTTAGGGATTCCATGTCCTCTAAACAAGAACCACACCAACTACACGCATGTGCACATGTGCTGACCCCTCCTGTGTTGCAGTCTTAGGTGTCCCACTCTAAATCATCATGGAGTCCAGAGCTCACACACATGATGAAGCGGGACTGGAGGGAGGCGTGGCTCCATGGACATGTCTGTGCAAGCTTGAGGGCCAGAGTTCAGATCCCCAGAGTCTACAGTAGATTCTGTAGGGTGTGGCTGCAGTCCCAGTGCTCCCAGGAGATGGGAGGTGACAATGACTACAATGCTGGAGGCTCTTGGCCTGGGGGAAGGAGGGAGTGTGGTGACAAGAGACCCTCTCAAATAAGGTGGAAGGTGACAACTAACAGCTAAGGTTCTCTGTCCTCCCAGGCTCTTGTGGAAAGACAAAGGCTAAGCCAGTCAGAGGCACTTATCTATCCTTCAGCTTGGCAGGCTGACGCAGGGGGCTCTCAAGTTCAAGGCTGGCCTGAGTTACATGTTAGGGTCCTCTCTCAAAAGACAAAAACAAAAAACAAACGGGCTGGAGAGATGGCTCAGAAGGTAAGAGCATTGACTGCTCTTCCAAAGGACCTGAGTTCAATTCCCAGCACCCACATGGTGGCTCACAACCATCTATAATGTGATCTAATGCCCTCTTCTGGCCTGCAGGTGTACAGACAGACAGCACTGTATACACAATAAAGGGGTTCTCTACGTTATCTTGGCTGTCCTGGACTTGCTTTGTACACCAGACTGGCCTCAAACTCACAGAGATCCACCTGCCTCTGCCTCCTGAGTGCTGGGATTAAAGGCATGTGTCACCATGACCAGCTAATAATAAATCTTTTAAAACAGAAACAAAAAACAGGCAAGAGAGATGGCTCAGCATTAAGTGCGCTGTCTGTCTTTTCCTCCAAAGGACCTGAGTTCGAGTCTCAGCAACCACATGGTGGCTCACCAACCATCTATACCCTCTAGTGCCCTCTTCTGGCCTGCTGGTATATATGCATATAGAGCACTCATACATAAATAAAATCTTGTAAAACACACACACACACACATACACATGAGCTGGGCCTATATAGCTCACTGGTGGCATCTTTACCTACTGCTTAATGCAGTTACTGATTCCCCAATGCAACCACCCTGTGTAATAAATACCAGCGCCCTTTGAGTTGGCAAAGAAGGCTCAAAACATAAGGATCTCTTGACTACAGGTCCATTCATGAGTCTGAGCCCTGAGCCTCGCATGGAATGAGACTACTAAGTCTCTCGAGTTATCCCCTGGTTTGTGTGTGTTGGGCAGGGGGATGGGGATCCATGCATAAATAAAGAAATATGACATTTAAAAACAAGCAGAAGCCAGGAGTGGTGGTGCATGCCTTTAATCCCATCACTTGGGAGGCAGGAGATCTCTCAGCCTAGTCTACAAAGCTCTGGACTATTACACAGAGAAACCCTGTCTTGGAAAACCAAAATAATAATAATAAATAAAACCAAGCAGAAGTTCTGAAGACAGAATAGCAAATGGTACACAGAGATTATGTCCAGTCAGGTTTGGGGAGGGGGGGTTGGTTTTGGTTTTGCTTATATTTGTATTTAAATTTTTAAAATATATGTGTTTGCCTGTGTATGTGTCTGTACCACATGTGTGTGCCTGGGTGGTGCTTGCAGAGGCCAAAAGATGGCATCAGATCCTCTGGAAATGGAGTCACAGAAGGTCATGAGCCAATATGTGGGTGCTGGGCCTGTGTAAGACTACCTCTCCAGACCCTAAAAATCTTTTGAAATTTTAAAAATAAAATAGAAATGAACTTCCAAAGTAATGAGTTTCCATTGTTTTGGTTTTTCTTTTTTTTTTTTTTCCCCCATCCTTGGTTTTGGTTTTACTCTGTGTTATGGTGATTGCTCCCAATCCCTCCCTGCTTATTTTTCTTCAGTTTGTTTTGGCTTTTGGAGACAGAGTTTCTTTTTTTTTTTTTTTTTTTTGGGTTTTTTTTTTTTTTTTTTTGGTTTTTTGAGACAGAGTTTCTTTCTTTCTTTCTTTCTTTTTCTTTTTTTGGTTTTTCGAGACAGAGTCTCTCTGTGTAGCCTTGGCTGTCCTGGACTCACTTTGTAGACCAGGCTGGCCTCGAACTCCCAGTGATCCGCCTGCCTCTGCCTCCCAAGTGCTGGGATTAAAGGCGTGCGCCACCACGCCCGGCCTGAGACAGAGTTTCTTATAGCCCAGGCTGGCCTGGAACGTCTGTGTAGCTGCAGGTGACCTCCAAGTGTTGGGATTACAGGGATAGACCATCAGACATACTATAGTTGGTGTCTTGTAGAATTTTTGGTTTTGACTTATTTTTTAAAGATTTTATTTATTTTATGTATGAGTGCTCTATCTGCACGTGTGCCTGTACACCAGAAGAGGGCATCAGATTCCAGTATAGATGGTTGTGAGCCACCATGTGCTTGCTGGGAATTGAACTCAGGACCTCTGGAGGAGCAGACAGTGCTTTGAGCTCCCTGGCTTTAACTTTTTGAAACAGGATCTTGCTATGTTACAGAGGCTGAATCCCAGGGTCTGGGGAGATGCTTGGTGGTTAAGAGTGCGCACTCCTCTTGAAAAGGACACAAGTTGGATTCCCAGCCCCCACAGTAAATGGCTTAGAACTACCTGTAACTTCAACTCCATGAAGTTGGTACCTGCGTTCACTTGAACATACCCATGCACAGATGCACACACCCTCCTAATAATAATAACTCAAGAAAATCCAGTGGAAGGAATACATGAAAAGGTTACCAAGCCAGGCATAGTGGTATGCCCCTTTAATCCCAGCACTCGGGAGGCAGAGGCAGGCAGATCTTTGTGGGTTCCAGGACAGCCAAGGCTACACAAACAAACAAAACAGGCCACTAAACCTCATGTGGTAGGGAAATTTTAGGTGAGTAATCTAACGTGGAGAACAGTTTAGGGCTACATAAAGCACTGTGTCACTGCTGTGCAACAAGCCAGCGTGACCCTCAGAGGCTTGAGGCAGCATGTTCCTCCATGGCGGTGTGTGCCTGTAATCCCAGAATTTGTGACAATAAGAAAGAACTGCTAGCTGGGCATGGTGGCGCATGCCTTTAATCCCAGCACTCGGGAGGCAGAGGCAGGCGGATCGCTGTGAGTTCGAAGCCAGCCTGGTCTACAAAGCGAGTCCAGGACAGCCAAGGCTACACAGAGAGACCCCGTCTCGAAAAACCAAAAAAAAAAAAAAAAAAAAAAAAAAAGAACTGCTAGGAGTTTGAAGCCAGCCTAGGATACATGGCACCAGGCTAGCCAGGTCTATGTAGTGAGCCTTTGTCACAAAACAAAATCCCCAGCGTATTGTCTTTGGTTGTATGGTAAGGAACTGAGCTGAATCTCTTCAGGGTTTCTCCCAAGGCTACAGTTAACCTGTGAGCTAGTGGGCTGTGAGTGTGACTCCGTGCAGCGCTTGCCTGTCGTGCATCTCCAGTACCATAAAAGGAAAAGGTGTTAAATAAGGTCATGGTTCTCTCAAGGCTCAACTGTGGCAGAGTTGCTTCTAGACTCAATGGTGTTCTGCAGGAATCACTTCCTGGGTGACTGGACGGAAGATCTTACCACAACCCTGTCCAATGGTTGGTGGCCACCATCATAGCAAGAATGAGAAAGGGGCTGGGGAGATGGCTTAGAGGTTAAGAGCCTTGCCTGCTCTTCCAAAGGTCCTGAGTTCAAGTCCCAGCAACCACATGGTGGCTCACAACCATCTATAATGTATCTGATGCCCTCTTCTGGTGTGCAGGCAAAGCACTGTATACTTATTAAACAAATAAAACTTTAAAAAAACAAAAAGAACGAGAAAGACTACACCAGCAAGATGACGTCACAGTGAGAACTAGCCCATCATTTCCACCACTGAGCAATCCAGCCTGTGCACAAGAAAGTGGGAATTTTTTACACAGGGTAAGCCTGGCAGAAAACAGGGGCATTGATATCCATGATGAGCCGGGAGTGTTGGCACACACCTTTAATCCCAGCACTTGGGAGGCAGAGGCAGGTGGATCTCTGTGAGTTCGAGGCCAGCCTGGTCTACAGAGTGAGTCCAGGACAGCCAAGGCTACACAGAGAGACCCCCGTCTCGAAAAACCAAAAAAAAAGATAGCCATGATGAAAACTTCTCTGGCAATATTTCTGTGGACCACCAGCATCAAAATCCCTATGCAAAAAAAATAAATAAATAAATAAAATAAAAATAAAAAATTCCTATGCAAGCAAGGCATAGGGGTGCACGCCTTTATTATTAGCTCTTGGGAAGCAGAGCAGGCGATCCCTGAATTCAAGGCCAGCCTGGTGTACAGAGTGAGTTCCAGGACAGCCAAACTACACAGAGAAAAGTGTGTGTGTGTGTGTGTGTGTGTGTGTGTGTGTGTGTGTGTGTGTTAAGGGACTTTGAAATGGCTTAGTGGGTAAACATCCCTCAAGTTGCCCTCTGATTTCCATAAACTGACAAGCACACAGTTGCACATGCCCACACGAGTCTACATGCACACACTAACAGGTAAGAATCTCTGGAGTGTGTTTTCTCCACTCTCCGTGGCTCTAGGTTCTAAGCCGTGAAGCCCTGGGTGTGACGCTCCCTTGCCCAGGTTAATGGCAACTGGAACTAACGGCTGATGCTGAGGAGCTCCGGAGAGCGGGGAAAGGCCAGGCCGCCAGTCTGGGAAGGATGAGCAAAGGTGAAGTAAGCACAGGCGGGTGAGCAAGATGGGACTTGTTAAGTGTGTGGTTATAAGAAGGCTTATGCGCTAAGAAGTATTGGATGAGCTAAAAAGTGGTTGACCAAGAAGCCACATCTTGCCTGAGGTCAAAGGAAAAACAAAACAGAAAAGCAACCCACCCGCCACAAGGATATGACTTTTAAACAAACTAGAGTCTGAAATAGGGGTGAGCTGATTAAGAGGGAAGGAACCATCCTAGGACAAGTTTCTGGACACGGAGGCATTAACCTTCAACCCAGTGCTCCTCTAAATATGAAATACCTGCGATAAGATATACAGCCTTTTTTTTTTTTTAAAGACAGGGTTTCTGTTGTAGTCCAGCTGTCCTGGACTCGATTTCCTTGAACTCACGGAGATCCGCCTGCCTCTGCCTCCTGAGTGCTGGGACTAAAGGCGTGCACCGCCACGCCTGGCTTATCGTCCATTTTTTCAATAGTTTAAAGCTGAAGCAGAGGCCAGCTGTCTCTTTAGCTCTCCAGGTGGAATGCATGGAGCAAGTACCAGGGGTCTCAGAAAAGAAGTGAGACCCAGGACTCAGGATTCTGTGGCCCTTTCTCCTTTATTATTGCCCAGAACTGGACTCAAGGACAGCCTGACTGTGAAGGTACAGGAGGCACGGGACAGCCTGACTGTGAAGGTACGGGAGACACAGGACAGCCTGACTGTGAAGGTTCGGGAGGCACGGGACAGCCTGACTGTGAAGGTACAAGAGACACAGGACAGCCTGACTGTGAAGGTTCGGGAGACACGGGACAGCCTGACTGTGAAGGTACGGGAGACACGGGACAGCCTGACTGTGAAGGTACGGGAGGCACGGGACAGCCTGACTGTGAAGGTACAAGAGACACAGGACAGCCTGACTGTGAAGGTTCGGGAGACACGGGACAGCCTGACTGTGAAGGTACGGGAGACACGGGACAGCCTGACTGTGAAGGTACGGGAGGCACGGGACAGCCTGACTGTGAAGGTTCGGGAGGCACGGGACAGCCTGACTGTGAAGGTTCGGGAGGCACGGGACAGCCTGACTGTGAAGGTTCGGGAGGCACGGGACAGCCTGACTGTGAAGGTTCGGGAGGCACGGGACAGCCTGACTGTGAAGGTTCGGGAGGCACGGGACAGCCTGACTGTGAAGGTTCGGGAGGCACGGGACAGCCTGACTGTGAAGGTTCGGGAGGCACGGGACAGCCTGACTGTGAAGGTTCGGGAGGCACGGGACAGCCTGACTGTGAAGGTACGGGAGGCACGGGACAGCCTGACTGTGAAGGTACGGGAGGCACGGGACAGCCTGACTGTGAAGGTTCGGGAGGCACGGGACAGCCTGACTGTGAAGGTTCGGGAGGCACGGGACAGCCTGACTGTGAAGGTTCGGGAGGCACGGGACAGCCTGACTGTGAAGGTTCGGGAGGCACGGGACAGCCTGACTGTGAAGGTTCGGGAGGCACGGGACAGCCTGACTGTGAAGGTTCGGGAGGCACGGGACAGCCTGACTGTGAAGGTTCGGGAGGCACGGGACAGCCTGACTGTGAAGGTTCGGGAGGCACGGGACAGCCTGACTGTGAAGGTACGGGAGGCACGGGACAGCCTGACTGTGAAGGTACGGGAGGCACGGGACAGCCTGACTGTGAAGGTTCGGGAGGCACGGGACAGCCTGACTGTGAAGGTACGGGGGACACGGGACAGCCTGACTGTGAAGGTACGGGGGACACGGGACAGCCTGACTGTGAAGGTACGGGAGGCACGGGACAGCCTGACTGTGAAGGTACGGGAGGCACGGGACAGCCTGACTGTGAAGGTTCGGGAGGCACGGGACAGCCTGACTGTGAAGGTTCGGGAGGCACGGGACAGCCTGACTGTGAAGGTTCGGGAGGCACGGGACAGCCTGACTGTGAAGGTTCGGGAGGCACGGGACAGCCTGACTGTGAAGGTTCGGGAGGCACGGGACAGCCTGACTGTGAAGGTTCGGGAGGCACGGGACAGCCTGACTGTGAAGGTTCGGGAGGCACGGGACAGCCTGACTGTGAAGGTACGGGAGGCACGGGACAGCCTGACTGTGAAGGTACGGGAGGCACGGGACAGCCTGACTGTGAAGGTTCGGGAGGCACGGGACAGCCTGACTGTGAAGGTTCGGGAGGCACGGGACAGCCTGACTGTGAAGGTACGGGAGACACGGGACAGCCTGACTGTGAAGGTACGGGGGACACGGGACAGCCTGACTGTGAAGGTACGGGAGGCACGGGACAGCCTGACTGTGAAGGTACGGGAGGCACGGGACAGCCTGACTGTGAAGGTACGGGAGGCACGGGACAGCCTGACTGTGAAGGTTCGGGAGGCACGGGACAGCCTGACTGTGAAGGTACGGGAGACACGGGACAGCCTGACTGTGAAGGTACGGGAGGCACGGGACAGCCTGACTGTGAAGGTACAGGAGACACAGTCTGAAGGAGCTCTGTGAGGAAGCCGCTCTTGCAGGTTTCCCCAGCTGGGCCTGGAGACTATGGTAATAACAGCACAGCGGCAGGGCAGGCACTTGAACTTCTGAAGAAGGAAATGTGCTTACAAGGGTGTGTGCACACAAACATGCATCCACACTCACCAGAGATACATGAATTGTAGAAGAAAAAAGAACCATTGGGCCAGGTGTGGTGGCGCGGTGGCGCACGCCTTTAATCTCAGCACTTGGGAGGCAGAGGCAGAAGGATCTCTGTGAGTTCGAGACCAGCCTGGTCTACAGAGTGAGTTCCAGGACAGCGAAGGCCACACAGAGAAACATTGTCTCAAAAAACAAAACAAACAAACAAAAAGACCCATTGGGCATGGAGACACACACCTTCCATCCCAGCACTCGGTGGCAGAAGCAGGTGGATCTCTGTGAGTTCTAGGCCAGCCTGGTCTTCATGGCAAGTTCCAGGACAGTCAGGGCTCCATAGACATTGTCTCAAAGAAATGAAAAATACATTTAAAAATAGCAATAATTAAAATTTTAAAAATTAACCAGGCATGGTTACATGGCAGACAGAGGCAGGAGTTATTTCTAAAAATTTGAAGCCAGGGCCAGGTGTGGTAGCACACACCTTTAATCCCAGCACTTGGGAGGCAGAGGCTGGTGGATCGCTGTGAGTTCTAGGCCAGCCTGGTGTACAAAGCAAGTCCAGGGCAGCCAAGGCTAACACAGAGAGACTCTGTCTCAAAAGCCCTCAAAAAAGAAATTTTTTTTTTGAAGCCAGAAAGATCTACATAAATTTAAGCCAAGCCGGGCTTAGTAGGCTATGCCTATAATCCCAGCACTCAGGAAGGCAGAGGCAGGCAGATATCTGTGAAGCAAGCTACACAGAGAAACCCTGTCTCAAAAAACAAAAAACAAACAAAAATGAAGAGGAGGAGGAAGTTGTTCAAGCCAGCCTAGGCTACAGAGCAAGAGCTTGTCTCAAAACACCAATATAAAATAAGAATTTTAATAGATTTAATAGTAGAATGAAGAAGACAGAGGAAAGAGTTTGCAAGCTCAAGACATGATCAAAAGTCATCTGAACAAGGTAAAAATAATTCAAAATACCAGAGCCTCAGATGTCTGAGGGAGTACCAACGGTCTGACAGTCATGTAAACAGACTGGAAAGGAGAGGAAAGAAAGAGTATAAAGGAGAAAAGATTTTTTTAAAAAGGCAGAGTTTAAGACTTCCAAATGTAAAGCTAGGTGTGGTGACACACGCCCTTAATCCCAGCACTCGGGAGGCAGAGGCAGGTGGATTGCTCTGAGTTTGAGGCCAGCCTGGTCTACAAAGTGAGTCCAGGACAGCCAAGGCTACATAGAGAAACCTTGTCTGGAAAAAAAAAAAAAGACTTCCAAAATTGACACACCTACATAAACATATTTTTAAACATGTTTGAAAACATATTTCAAAACAAATAAAAACATATTTTCAAAAAGACTTCCAAATTTTTGCAAAAAAACAGATTCAAAAGGATTGATCAGTGAACAAGATATACTCAATAAAATCTACATTTAGACACAGCATGCTCAAACTTCTGAAAATGAAAAACAGAAAAGAAAAAACAAAACAGAAAAGCCTGTGCATTTCTTGGAGGGTAACTAGGACAGGTCATTGCACATTTCTCATCAGAAACTGGCCTCCAAGAAGAACTGGAATGCTTTTTTTTTTTTTCTTTTTTCTCTTTTTTTAGACAGAGTCTCACTATGTAGCCCCAGCAGGAACCTGCTATGTAAATGAGGCGACCTGGAAATCACAGATGCAGGGATGAAAGGTAGGTGCTACCACACCCAGCCTCCCAACGCTTGTAAATGGTTGAAGGGAAATAATTCAGAATTCTATACTCAATGAAAATGCATTTCAGGAACGGGTATGAAGTACAGACATTCCTGGGTGAGAGGGCAGAAGGTTTTGCTGACATCACCCATGCGTTGAGCATTTGAAGGGAAGGGCTTCGGAGAACAGGGGAATGGCACCGAAGGAAACCTTCAGCACCAAGAACAACATGAGTCCAGAGGAGCTGGAAACATGGCTCAGTGGCTAAGAGCACTGAGTTCATCCATCTTCCAGAGGACCCAGGTTCAACTCCCAGTACCCACGTCGTAGCTCACAGCCATCTCCAGGGGATTTGGTGCCCTCTTCTGACCTCCTCGACACCTGCCGTGAACATGGTGCACACGCACACACACACACACACACACACACACACACACACACACGCAAAATACTTCACACAAACAGGCATAAAATAAAGCTAAAAGAAATGTTTTTTTTTAAAGAGCAGGAGCTGGAAAGATGGCTCAGAGGTTTAAGAGCACTGACTGTTCTTCCAGAGGACCAGGGTTCAAATCCCAGCACCCATATGGCGGCTCACAACTGTCTGTAACTCCAGTTCCAGGAAATGTGACACCCTCACGCAGACATATATGCAGGCACACACACACACAAATCAATGTACATAAAATACAAAAAATATATAAAATAAAAAGAAGAGCATAGGACAGCAGTGGAAGCCTCTGCACTCGGAAGACTGAAGGAGGGCCTCATGAGCTGAAGTCTAGAATTGGTTATACAGACTCACCTGCATGGAGATCCTGACTCAAAACCAAACCAACCAATTTCCTTCCCTGCCCTCGCTCCTCTTTCTGTATACTTACTTCCTCAAGATGTGATTTTTATTTATTTTTTTCTTGTGGTCCTGAAGATGGAGCCCAGAACCTTAGTCATGCTAGGCAAACACTTTGGGTTACATCCCCAGCCCTAATAGAAATTATTTTAATTATAATCTGTGCTGGAACTCAGCATTAACGTGGAGTTCAGTATGTGGAGTTTCATCTTCTGTAGTGTTTTATACTTGTCCTTCTAGGAAATACACGTGACTGCTAAACATATAAGAAGATAAAGGGACCAGTGTGGTGGTAACTTAACCTCCAAATTTCACTCATGGTGATAAAGGGAATTCTAAGTAGACATTGGTGCATGTATGTTTTGTAATCCCTAGAGAAGAGCTTGGTAAGCCATATTCCTTAGGATGTGTTAAGTCCACTATCTGGGGTGGGGTGTGTGTGTGCATGCCTGCGTGCATGTATTAGGTGGAGGATGTTCATCTGCGGGTAGATACATTCCCACATGTATGCATGTGTGGTATAGGCCAAAGACAACCCTGGGTATTGTTCCTCAGGCACTGTCCATGGCTTTTGTTTTAAGTTTGTGGTTTTGGTTTTGTCTTTTGAGACACTTACTAATCTGTGACTCAGCAGGTTGGCTAGGCTGCCTGGCCAGTGAGCCGCAGGGCTGCTGTCATCTCCTCTCCCCAGCACTGGGATTACAAAGTTTGTGCTGCCCCTGGGTGTTTAAAATATAGGCTCTGGAAAAATAAAAAATAGGATCTGGCAAGCACTTTTACCCATGGGACTGTCTCCCCAGCCCTCACATTGCTTCTGCTTCTTCTCCTTCTTTGTTTTTTTTTTTTTAAGATTTATTTATTGTGTATACATTGTTCTTGCCTGCATGTATGCTTGTACACCAGGTCTCATTATAGATGGTTGTGAGCCACCATGTGGTTGCTGGGAATTGAACTCAGGACCTCTGGAAGAACATCAGTCAGTGCTCTTAATCGCTGAGCCATCTCTCCAGCCTCCACACTGCTTTTTTTTTGATACATAAAATTTTAACATAATTATGCCTCATTTATTTAGATATTGCATAATGCTGCTATTACACTACAGTGTGGAAGTTGAGTGTTGAAACAGATATTGGGCCTATAAAGCCCAACATATTTATTATCTGACCTTTTATAGACACAGCTTGCCAATCCCTGCCTACAACAACTAAAATATGTATGCGGAGAGGTGATGAAATAACACAGAGGAGTTTATTGAGAAAAAAAAATCAACACAGGCCTGTAATCCCAACACCTGGGAGGCAGAGGCAGGACTATCATGAGCCTGGGCTCCAGGAGACCCTGCCCCAAAATAACAAAATAAAAGGGCTGCAGAAATGGCTCAGTGGTTAAGAGCACATGCTGTTCTCCAGAGGACTCAGGTTCTGTCCCCAGCACCCACATCAGGCAGCTCACAAGCGCCAGTTCCAGGGATCCAAAGTCTCTGGCATCGGCTTCCACCTGCACTCACATGCACATACCACACACAGACACACATAATTAAAAACAACAAAAACAGGGCAGGAGAAATGGCTCAGCCATTAAAGATTAGGCTCCCAAACTGGGAGTGATGGCGCATGCCTTTAATCCCAGCACTCGGGAAGCAGAGGCAGGCAGATCTCTGTGAGTTTGAGGCCAGCCTGGTCTACAAAGGGAGTCCAGGACAGCCAAGGCTATCCAGATTAGGCTCACAACAAAATGTCAAAAATAATAAAAGTAAACCTTTTTTTGGGGGCGGGGAGATGTTTCAAGACAGGGTTTCTCTATGTAGCCTTGGCTGTCCTGGACTCGCTTTGTAGACCAGGCTGGCCTTGAACTCACAAAGATCTGCCTGCCTCTGCCTCCTGAGAGCTGGGATTATGGGCATGTGCCCCCTCGCCTGGCTAAAAGTAAATCTTAAAAAAAAAAAATGGGAGCCAGGAGAGGGGGCACACACCTGTAATCCCACACTCAGGAGGCATCAGATATACCATCAGATGCTGAGGGAGATGAGCTCAGCTGGGCTGGGCAGGATGGCTCAGCCAATAAAAGGATCCCTGCTAAGCCTGATGTCCTGTTTGATCCTCAGACTATGCAAAGGTGGCTTCACACACATGCACCAAAAAATTCAATTAAGGGGAGAGGCAGATGACTCAAAGCTTAATGACTAGAAACAAGGACACAACTGATTACAGGTTTGGTTGAGAAGGATTTTGGTGTAGATATGAAAAAGAGTTCAGCCAGAGGCATCTGGAAGGGTCCAGGCTGAACTGGGCCAAGAAAGGGAGGGGGGAGGGAAGGGAGTGGCTCACAACCATCTGTATGGCCCGGGCGTGGTGATGCACACCTTTAATCCCAGCACTCCGGAGGGAGAGGCAGGTGAATCTCTGTGAGTTTGATATCAGCCTGGTCTACAAAGTGAGTCTAAGACAGCCAGGGCTATTACACAGAGAAATCCTGTCTTGAAAAAAAAATTTTTTTTTGTTTTTAAAGATTTATTTATTATTTATACAGTATTCTGTTCACACGTGTACCTGCCCACCACAAGAAGACACCAGATCTCATTAGAGGTGGTTGTAAGCCACCATGTGGTTGCTGGGAATTGAATTCGGGACTGCTCTCGGAAGAGCAGAGGGTGATCTTAACCTCTGAGCCATCTCTCCAGCCCTGTTTTTGTTTTTGAGACAGGGTTTCTCTGTGTAGCCTTGTCTGTCCTGGACTCCCTTTTGTAAACCAGGCTGGCTTCAAACTCACAAAGATCTGCCTGCCTCTGCCTCTGGAGTGCTGGGATTAAAGGAGTGTGCCACCACACTCAGCTGAACCCAGGTCTTTAGGAAAAGCAGTCAATGCTTTTAACCTCTGAGCCATCTCTCCAGCCCTAAACTGGGCTTCATAGGAAGAACCTGTTTCAAAACAAAACAGAACAGAAGTCAGATGGTAGAGGTGCATACCTTTAATCCCTGCACTTGGGAGGCAGAGGCAGGCAGATCTGTAGATTTGAGACCAGCCTGGTCTACAGAGTGAGTCTAGGACAGCCAGAGCTGCACAGAGAAACCCTGTCTTGAAACAAACGAACAACAACAAAATAAAACAAAACAACAAAACCAAACCAAAACCAATTATTATTTATAATTCTGTCTGTCTGTCTGTCTGTCTGTCTGTCTGTCTGTCTGTCTCTCTCTCTCTCTCTCTCTGTGTGTGTATGTGTATGTGTGTATATGTGCTTATGTGTGTGTGCTCAAAGAGGTCAGAAGAGAATATTGGATTCCCTGAGGCTGGAGTTACACGCAGTTGTGAGCCACCCAGACTTGGATTAGTCTGAACTAAGCTCCCCCACCACGGCTTCTGAACTTTGGTTCTTTGAAAGAGCAGTGAGTGTTTCTAACCCCCGAGCAATCTCTTCAGCCCCCAGGCTTTGAGTTTTTGATTTTCCTGCTTCTGCTTCCTAGTAGCTAGGATCGCAGTCTTTCAATTCTGAAATTTATATATATATATAAATTAAGTTCTCGTGGCCTGGCGTGGTGGTACACACCTTTAATCTCAGCACTTTCGAGGCAGAGGCAGGCAGATCGCTGTGAGTTTGAGGCCAGCTTGGTGTACAAAGCGAGTCCAGGACAGCCAAGGCTACATAGAGAAACTCTATCTCAAATAAATAAATAAATAAATAAATAAATAAAATTTAAAAAATAAATTAAGTTCTCTCTACCCTGGGAATCCCTTTGTCCCTTCCTAGCACATTCTCTGTGACTTGGTATTTGTCCGAATCACAAATTCAGAATGGAAATTATATGTATAAAAATTTTGCTGACCGGGCATAGTGGTATATGCCTGTAATCCCAGTACTCAGGGGGCCAAAGGCAGGTGACTCTCTGTAAGTTGGAGGTCAGCCTGATCTATAAAAAGGGTCCAGGACAGCCAAGGCTACACAGAGAAACTCTGTCTCGAAAAACGAAAACCAACCAAGTAAACAAACAAAAATATTTGCATTGCTGGGAAGGTACCAGGCCTAGTACAAACTAGGCAAGCCCTCCACCTACTGAGCTATACTCCTAACCTCAACATTCTTTGTCTAAATTCAAGACAAGGTTTCTGTGTGTATCCCTGGCTGTCCTGGACTCACTTTGTAGATCAGGCTGGCCTCGAACTCACAGTGATCCGCCTGCCTCTGCCTCCCGAGTGCTGGGATTAAAGGCGTGGGCCACCGTGCCTGGCCAGAACCTGCAGTTTCTATGTGTGACTGGGGACAGGCAAGAGGAGGAATGGATGCTGAAGCTGGGAGGAACAAGAAGGGACGCTCCACACCCATCCAAGAGGTGACGCATTCAGTAGGAATGTCAAAGGGCAGAGGAAGGGCAAGGAGCTCTCTTCCCTCAGGGACAGCCACAGGGCCTTAGGCCGACCAGGGACCAGCATCCTCAGCAGAGCAGATCCTGCAAGGTAGCCTTCCCTCAAGCTGGGCCAGCTGTGTCTCCAACACTGATTCCATCTAAGGATGAAGCAACACTGTGTGGAAAGCCAGCCACAGAAGGTCTCTTCTCTAGCCTCAGCTAGGGGCTTGCTTCTTTCACCTCCCAGGACCTATGATGCCATGTTTTCCCCGTCTTTCCTCCCTCTCCCACTTGCCCTCCCAGCTTGTTATATAAAAGAGCAAGAGGTAGTTACTTCAGGGAATCTGAGGTAAGAGGGTGAGTTAAAGGCTTCATAGTAAGAACTTGCCTCAGAAAAGACAGCAAAGGGGGCTGGAGACGTAGCCTAGCGGGAGGATGCTTGTCTGGTACCACACTCATGTACACAAGAAGACTAGGCATCGTGCCACATCTTTAATCTCAGCACTTTATTTTTTACCTCAGCCAGCCTGAGGTAGCAGTGAAGTGACAAGTTCAAGGCCAGCCTGGGCTACAGAGCAAGTCCTTAGGTAAAACAACAACAAACTCCCCACTAAGGAAACACAAGAGGTAAAAGGCCTCTGTGTTTTTGCCCTTAGCTTAGCAGGAATGGCCTGAGAGAAGGAAGGGATTCCTGGCCCTTGTTGCTTCCTCAGCGCCTGGACCTTAAGAGCAGGACTTGTCTTGACATGTGGAATTAAGTAGACTAAGAATATATGAGCTGGGCGTAGTGGAGCAGGCCTGTGGGCAAGCAGATCTTTGTGAGTTCGAGGGCAGCTTGGTTTACATAATGAGTTCCAGGACAGCCCAGGGCGACATAAAGAAACCTCATCTCAAAAATAGATAGGTAGGTAGGTAGGTAGATAGATAGATAGATAGATAGAAAGAAAGAAAGCTAGATAGATAGATATCTGAACTAACAGAGCAGGCTGCTGGGTTTAATTTAGTTTAGTTTGTTTTGAGACATTATATAGCCTGGGCTAGCATCCAACTCTTGCAGTATGTAGCCCAGGCTGGTCTGGAATTCACAGTTCTTCTCCCTCAGCCTCCTGAGTGAAGGTGCTGTGATTATAGGTGTGATCTTACTGCAGCTCAGTTCCTGATTCTCTAGGTAACATCATCTATGTGACTTGGACCCAGAGTAGAGGAAGATGGAGAAGGGTACCAAACGTGGGGCTGCTACAATAGGAGAGGGAAAAACAAAACAAAACAAAACAACAACCTTAAGTCACTGCAGAGCAGAGTCAAACCTCTTGTTTCCACTTGCCTTTGTAGCATCGCAAGGAGGGCAAAAGATGATGCTCACAGCTGGAAGGTTAGGGGCCAACCCCAGGCTTAGAGGATGATTTCCAGTTTGTGCCTGAAGAGGGGAGCGGGGGCTGAAGGAGCAGCCAAGAGCAATAGAAACACCAGAGGCAGAACACTCGTTTGTATCCCGTGTCCTCTGTATGCCACTTTCAAATTCTGAGACATGAATTCATGCTCCTGGGGTCTGGAAAAGCCCATCCAATGCAGGGAACTGACTCTGAAAGATAAAGAGCCCTGGAGCCACTGCTCCTAAGCTGGGGCTGGGCTGGGTCTCGCTCTTGCACTTACTGACTGCACTTCTGCATTGCCCTGCTTGGTCTCACACCCAGGACCTGCCTCTTCTGACTTATACTTTTCTGGGGTGGGGCCAGACCTGAGTTTGTCTATCCAGTGTCTGGCGCTGACGAACGCTGAGTCCAGATGGACAGCTGACCAAGGTAAAATGCCAACATTCCTAAGGAGAGTAACTTTCCTTGACTTTTGTCTTTGATATTTATTTTTTAAGAAAGGGTTTCTTACCAGGCGGTGGTGACACAAGCCTTTAATCTCAGCACTCGAGAGGCAGAGGCAGGTGGATAGCTGTGAGTTCTAGGCCAGCCTGGTCTACAAAGCTACACAGAGAAACCCTGTCTCGAAAAACAAAAACAAACAAAAAAAGGGGGTCTCGTCCTTAAATCCCAGCACTTGGGAGGCAGAGGCAGGCGGATCGCTGTGCGTTCACGGCCAGCCTGGTCTACAGAGCGAGTTCTAGGATAGCAAGAGCTATTACACAGAGAAACCCTGGGGGGTGGGGGTGGGGACAGGGAGGCAGAGACATTCAGATCTCTGAGTTCGAGGCCAGTCTGGTCTACAGAAGGAGTTCCAGCACAGCCAGGGCTACACAAGGAACCCTGTCTGTCTGTCCTGGAACTTTCTACAGACCATGCTGGCCTCAAACTTACAGAGACCCACTGCTTCTGCCTGCCCAGCGCTGGAACCAAAGGCATGAGCCACCACTTTTCCTATTTGCTTCCTAGCTTTCTCTCATTGCGATCTCAGAGGTGGGGTGCTAGGGTACCCAGAGTGGCTAGTTCTATAACTCAGTCTCCTGCTGGCATCTCGTGTTCTACAACATGTCCCCGCTAAGCCCTACAGTCACTAGTTGCAGAACTGAGACTGAAGCCAGGGCCCTCTCCTTACTGTAGTCTATCCGTAACTATGCTTGAAAGCTGGCTGTGGTAGCACAGGCCTGTGATCCTAGCAGCTGGGAGGCTCAGAAGTTCGAGGTTATCTTCAGCTACACCCTGAGTTCAAGGCCAGCCTGAGCTGTAGGAGATCCCACGCCACAAAACAACCGACTCCAAAGAATAACACTGGAATGTGGGGACCAATACTGGGATGCAGAAGGAAGCCAGGCATGAGCAGTTGGAATGTAACTATATAATTGAGGCCCAGGTGAGTGAGAAACTTGCCCAAGACCAAGTTAGTGGACCAGGCCTCTGGACTGCAACCCTAGCTGCCTCCTTGGGAGTCCGACGAGAACATCTGAAATGCACAGGAAGTATGTGCCTACCCACCCATGGCAGAGGTTTTGCTTACATGGCGGGGGATGCTATGAATTTTAACCCACCAGCTTCAAACTCTGCGTGATGCTGCCGCCTCTGCAGGGCATGCATCTTCACCCGCCCTCTAACCAGTGACTGCCCTGGGCGAGTGTGTCAGGGCCTGAATGTTGCCTTCAGTTTTCCCTCTGCTTGCTGGTCAACTAGACAATCCCTCTGCATGCTGGAATCCATTTGTCTAGCAGTCATAGGAAATCCTTTCTTCTTTGGAGAGGGCCCAGAACCTCAAGAATTAGCATTTTTTGTTTGTTTTTGAGACAGGGTTCTGTGTAGCCCTGGCTGACCTCAACTTCGGAGACCTGTCTCTGCCTCCAGATGCTGGGATTAAGACATTCACTACCACACCTGGACTTTTATCACCAGAAATGTAACTGAAAAAAACCCGAAGTGCTTCCGGGCATGGTGGTGCACGCCTACCTATAATCCCAGTACATGAGAGGTAGAGGCAGACCAGGAAGTCAAGGTTCTTAACTATATACAGCATAAGACCCTGTCTGCAGAAGGCGAGAGAAAAAGGAAACCTGGCCTGGGGACATAGCTCAGTGGCAGAGTGCTTGCCTAGCATGCAGGAGGGACAGAGTGACCCATTTGGCTGCAAAGCAAGAGTTGAACATACTGAGAAATGTGAGCTCTTCGTGTCCTCAAGACTGCTCAGGTTCCAGCGCCACCCTCTTTCCCCGGGTCTCCTGCCCTGGCTCAAATCCTCAGCAACTGGGATTGAAGCATGTCTGAGTGCTGACCCCTAGGCCTTCCCTCTTGACTTGTGTAAGGTTAGCTGTGCCTGTCTGCCCAGCCCTGCTGACGAGCTGGTGTGTGGGTCTGAGTGGGAATGGCCCCCACAGGCTCATGTATTTGAACGTCTGGTTCCCCGCTGTGGTGGACTATTTAGGAAGGATTAGAAGTGTGTCACTGGGTTTGAGGTTTCCAAAGTCCAAAGCCACTGCCAGTCTCTATGTCATGCCTGTGGCTCAGATGTAAGCTCTCAGTATCGCTACAATACCATGCCTACCTGCCTGGCGCGCTGCTCCCCATCATGTTGGTCACGGACTCAATCCCCAGTTAGATGCTTTCTTTTATATGTCACCTGGGTCATGCTGTTCCATCACAGCAGTAGAAACCCTAAGACAGCTGGGCCACATGTGGAGCCCAAAGGGAAGGTAAGAAAGTGACAAGGATGTGGGCAGATTGAACTGATGGGCATGACGGAAGGTACAGCCAGGATCTTACTTTTTTTCCATTCTCCTTTATTCCATAAACACCTAGTTACAAGTTGCACAAATCATTTCTTTTTATAAAGGCAGAGAAGGGTATAGGAAAGTGTTTTGTGATGTTGGGGGTGGGAGAAGGGGCAAAGAGTTGGGAATTAGTCCACTCCTTCCACAGCCCTGCAGGACCATGGCATCTGCAGTGCGGCTCTGAGGACCCAGGGGAGCTGACGGATGGAGATCCCTAAACCCAGAGCTCATCCCCCCAAAACCTTCAATGTGTGGCAGGGGTTCAGGGAAAGATGAGGCGGCTTGGAAATGGAGCAGCAAAATGAAAACTCAAGTTAGTGGATACGAGATGGGTGGGGTCATCATGGTGAGGGGATGAGAGATGGAGACAGCAGGTAAAGGGGACAGTAGAAGGTTCTCCCTGAGACCCCCAGGGAGAGGTGGGGGCCAACTTGCCTGTTAATTTAATATTAAATTGGGATAGAACTTGGAAAGGACAAAGTTATTTCAAGGGATGATTTCTCAGCCTCTCAGCCTGTACCTGGAGGAAGAAAAGATGAGCATGTCAGAGAAGGACACAGAAGCCTGCAGCAACTACAGTACCAAAGGCATGACTAGCAGGGAACCCAAAAGGCACACAGGCTTGCTGCTGCCCAGCCTCCTTGGGTCTGTCATCTTTCCATTCCTCCCTCTCAGGCACTTACAAGAGAGGCTAAGAGCCAGGGGCCTTCACCAGTCGTAGCGCCGGGACTGTCGGGAGGGGGAGTCCTCAGGTCCCTGGATAGCCAGGCGGGGAGGACCCTCGGCCCTTCGTCCCCCACCCACAGATGCCTCATGCCGCCGAAATTCCAGAGGACGTTGCTGCCTGAATCGGGATGTCTCTCTTCGCCATTCATCATCAAATGCTGCTGCCTCACCTAAGGAAGACACAGAGCGCAGACGAGGAGGAGACATGAGCCACAGCCTTCCAAGAACAGAAACCAGGGGCAAAGGGTGAGATCATGCTTGTGAGAACGGGTGTAGGAGCCATTGTGGCTTCAACAGGGCTCCTGGATATTACTGGATGCCTGAGGCATAGCTACTGGGCAAAGACACCAGAGTTACATGCACCATGTTAATTTAATAAAGCCACTAATTTGAGAAAGATGAAGTGAGGGGTGGAAAAAGAAAAGCCACTGATCCAGAAGGGTAGAACACCATCAACATGACTACAGCCACAGGAGCTGGCCCCTCCCTGGCGACACCTGACTCAGCCCTGAAGCTGGCGAGGAAGCCTGAGCAGAGGGCCCACCCACCACTCTGCGTGAGAGGTAAGTGTAGGATGTGAGAGGAAGCTACATCTAGTCCATAGGGACTAGAAGAGAGGCTGTGCTCGCAAGAAAGAAGGCTCACTTTCGTCCAGGTTGATGTAGTCCTGCCGTTCTTCCTGGTCCCCGGTGCGGTGGTTTCGGGAGCGCTGGAGGATGTGAGCCCTGTCCCGGATGTGATGCCCAATGGACATCTGCTCTAGACCACTGTCTGAGTCCCGGACAGTCCTCCGTGTCTCCCGGATCTGGGAGGAGGCGAACATGGCACATTCAATCCTCCTCCCAAAGCCCTGGCTATATAACCCCAGGATGAACACACCACCCACCCACGATCCATTCGTGAAAAAAGATGTCAGGTTCCTGTGAGTTCTCCCAATTCTACCTCCTCTGAAATAGGGAGGTTCTTTACTCACCCCTCCTGGGGCAGAGCGCATCTCAGATGTCTCCTGGTAAACCTTGGGGGCACCATCGCCAGTGTTGGAGTAGGAGATGACAGTGGAAGAAGAAAAGGTCTGGCAGTTGCCCCCAGCGGCCATGTGCTCCTAAGGTGTGAAGGGAAGGGCCGGAGGGAATGAGGGTCCGTTTTGCAGGGCTCTGCAGCTCCCTTCAGCTGCTTGTTCTTGCCACATTGTTCTTAAAACATGTGCGAATGGGAGAGACATCCCAGCTTCCCCAACCGCTCCCAGCCCAACACCAAACACACGTAATCATACACAGGTGTGAGGCAGACGCAGGGCCCGTGCTTTAGTTCAAGCACTGCATCCAAGCCAGCCCTCACTAGCACGCGCCTCCTTCCTGCCATGCTGGCTGCTACTGAGAACAAGGCTGGGGAAGAATACGGAGCAAGGGTCGTACCATGTTCCCAATCATGTCATTCATCATCCCAAACATGTCCATGAAGCCACCAGACTGAGGGAAGAGATGAGAGTCAGGAAAACCAAGGGGATCCCGTACCGTGACGCTCACCTGACTATAGACACCCCCCCCTTCTGCACATCTAGCCAGACCACTTAAGTTCCTCCTCCATGACCAGCCTCCCGCCTCCTGGGGCTCTGTGGCTGACCCTGTTTCTGTGTGTTTCCCTGTCTTTGGGGAAGTGAACCAAAGTTAATGAATTAAAACCTCTGAACATGCTGGGTGCTGGTGGTGATGCACCCCTTTAATTCCAGCACTGGGAGGCAGAGACAAGTGGGTCTCTGAGTTCAAGGCCAGCCTGGTCTACAGAGTGAGTTCTAGGGCTACACAGAGAAACCCTGTCTGGAACATAACAAAACAAAAACCCTCTGAACATTAAGATGACCCTGCCCCCCCAAGAAAACTCCTATACAGCTGTATTTTCTCCAGCGGATAAGAGCTTGCAGGCATCAGTGGTATCCAGCTCCGGGATTCCTTTTCTTTCTTTCTTTCCTCTTTTTGAACATTCTATTTATTATTTTTATATGAATGGGTGTTTTGCCTGCACATACATCTGTGTACTGCACGCATGCAATGCATAGTAGAGGACAGAAGATGGCTTCTGAGACCTGGGGACTGGAGATCCAGACAGTTGTGAGCTGCAATGTGGGTGCTGGGAACCGAATCCTGGCTGCCGGAGGAGCAGCCAGATGTTCTTAACCGTGGAGCCAACCCTCTAGCCCTAGTGCCAAGATTTACACCCAATGGGCTCTGAACTGCGCCTGCTAGGCCAAGAGAGGATTTTGAGGCCATCCTTGAGACTACTCCAGAGCGGCACATTTGGAAATAACATCTAAGATGACAGTGTGTCTGAGATACACAGGAAGATACTGACTCACCATTCCCAGCATCCCGAAGGGAGAGACAGCCCCAGCCTACACGACAAGGAACAGAACTTAGGATGACATTCTACCGCCTTACAATACAAACAAGGCCAGTGCCCCGCACCCTTCTCTCCAAAGCAGTCATAAAGCCCCCTTCCCAGCCTCCCACACACACCCCATTTCCTTGTTAGGCACCAACGACAGCATCTTTTACTAACCACCCTGGGTCTCAGGTAGGTTCCAACTGTTACCTGCATCCTGCGGCTGGCAGGCCTGGTTGCTGGCATGTTACCATCTGTGATGCTAAGGAACGGGCTATAGCCAAAGCCACCTGACAACATGCGGCTCATATGCTGACGGTGGATTGCGAAGGGGTCCCTGTGGGTTGAGCATACGACATAGATGGCAGATCAAAGCCCTGCCTTCCCCGCCTCCCCTAAATAAGCAGGGCACACAGTGGCACAGGTGCCAACTTCCATCCGACTGGGAGCTGCAGCTGAGTATCCAGCTAATTTTAACCAGTTCCAGACACGGGAACCCAGAGGTCTGTCTGAACTGCTCAGACCTGAATCAGAATAGAATGAGTGCTCGGCATAAGGGGGAGGGAATTCTCACATCAGGAACATGGGATCCTCGGGCTCCACGTCCCTCATGAAGCGGAACATCCTGATTTCAGCTCCAGGGGGCTCCACACTGTGAAGACACGGAGGCTGAGTTCCATGCAGGCAGCCAAGCTTGTGCGTGCACACCGGCTCAGTGTAGCTACTCTTAAAGCCGTCTCTGGCACACACACTGTCACTGACCCCTCCACGCTCCAGGGAGACCCTTCGGCCATATAACCTTTCAGTCCTGAGAGCGAGAAGCTCTCCAGGCTTATCTCACGGGTCATGGAATTTTTTCCCCCTCAAGCCTCTTAGTGTTGCCCCTCCACCCCCGCCCGCCATCCTCTTCCCCGAGCCACGGTCAGCTCCTCCTCCGACAGGCTCGATGAGAATTCCGAACGCCGGCCCGCCACCCCATTAGTGACCCCCAACTACTCCGCCTTCTGCTGCCACCGGCCGCTGCCAGGCCTCACTGCCCACGGAGCCAGCCCGCCGCTGCCCCAGCCCGTGCCTCCCGCCGGGCGAGCCGGAGAGGGAGGTCCGCTCCGGGGCTCGCAGCTCTGCAACCGAGCGGGCCGCGCCGCCCTAGCCTCACCGGTCCCCGACTCGGGCTCAGCGGCCCATCCGGCCGGCCTCTTCTCCGGGCGCTGCAGGAACAGGGTCGCGGCCCGGGACGCAGGGATTGGTCCGCGCGGGAGCTTCTAGCCTCCCGCACCGCCTCCTGTTTCAGCTGCCACCTCCGTACCCCCGCCCTCGGCCCGCGGAGC
The DNA here is from genome assembly GCF_964271855.1 of Acomys minous. Classification (NCBI taxonomy): domain Eukaryota; kingdom Metazoa; phylum Chordata; class Mammalia; order Rodentia; family Muridae; genus Acomys; species Acomys minous. The sequence goes on from NC_140500.1 coordinate 21,623,043, forward strand.
CGAACCTCGGCCAGGCCTGGACGGAAGTGACGTCACGTAGATCAGTCCTAGAGGCGGGCCGTAGGAGCTCCGCCCACCGGTATAGGAGGGGGGCGGTGCGCGCGCGCTCGTGCGGCGGCGCCCGGGAGGGCGGGTCCTTTGGGGCCGGTGGGAGGCCTCATTAAGCTGGCTCGGGGATCTGGGGACAGGAAGAGGCTCCTGCGAAGGTGGCGGGGGGAGGGGGGGCGGGGGGGGGAAGGGCGGAGCGGAATCGGGAGGGACCGGCCGAGCGCAGCTTGGGGGCAGGGTGTGCCGCACCTTCCTTGCACGGGGAGGCGGGCTGTCTGTGGGCGACCTGTGGGGCGGATCCCTGCGGGGACCTTTAAACACACTGCAGGAGGGGCGCTTAACCACGGGAACGGGAGGCCTGTCTCTAGAGAGACGCTCTCCGGGCGGGGTCCTCGGAGTGACGCAGGGGAGGAGGTGACAATTTAGCTCAGGTCTAGTTCAGCCTTCGAAAAGGCCGACCGGGAAAGGGAATCCAGGTTGGGAGCCTGGCCGCCAGAGGGCGCTCCTGAGCCAGGCTGGAACTTCAGCGCTTTTGGACTTCTCCAGGAGACCTGTCTGTCTGTGAAGAGCTGGCCTGGGCGAAGGCGTTGGTTCTGAAGCCTGTTTGGCTTTTGTTGTGTGTTTTTTGGTTTTGCTGCTCAGGATCCAACCCAGGGCCTCGTGCATGCCAAGCACGTGCTCTACCACTGAGCTACATTCCAAAGCCTTTCCTCTTGCTCGTCATCAAAAAAACCTTTCCTCTAAGCAGGTAGGTAGGTCAAGGGACTAAAGTTTAGAAGAATAAAGGGGTGGAGAGTTAAATTAAGCACAATCACCCAGGGGCGGGGCTAAAAAGTAAGCCCAAGAGGCCTGACTCCAAAGCCAGAGACTGCTATTTTGACATATTAATTCTCTGGCACAAAATCTGGCAGAGCTGGAGAAAAGAGCCCTCCCCGTTGGGTCAGAGGATTCGAACTGTATTGGGTAGACTTTGACCCACAGAGATCCAAACTCAAAACTCCCTCGCTCACTCTTTACTCTGGCTGTCAGCCACGTTGGTACCGTGTGGAACCTGACCCGAAGAGAAAGGTTTATTCTCCACAGTTCCCTGGGGAAAAGGGTCCAGGGTTCCTTGGGAAAAGATGGGGAACAGAGAGTCTCGGTTTCTTTCGGTTAGATCAATACTAGATGGAAAAAATAGTGTTAACAGGAGGAACAGTAATACAGCTACGGCAGATGGGCAAAGGAAAACTAAAAGAATACAAGAAAACTTGTTTTTCATTGATATTTCTAGGAATATATAAAACCTTTAATAAGTTTCTCTGGATATGCCATCTGACATGCCCTTTCTTCCTGCTCTAAAGAAAAGCAGTTTGGGCCGGGGGTGGTGGCACATGCCTTTAATCCCAACACTCCGGAGGTAGAGGCAGGCGGATCACTGAGTTCGAGGCCAACCTGGTCTACAAAGTGAGTCCAGGACAGACAGGACTACACAGAGAAACCTTGTCTCGAAAAAACAAACAAAAAAACAAACAACAACAACAACAAAAAAAGGAGTTTGATACTCCATCAAGAGTTCAGCAGGGCTGCAGAGCCAGCTCAGTGGCTAAAAGTGCCTGCTGTTGTCGGGTAGGCCTTTAATCCAGTTCTGGGAGACAGAAATTGGAAGATCTCTGTGAGTTAGTGGCTAAGCTGGGCTATATAGCCTGTCTAAAAGAAAACAAAACAGACATTTTAAAACGTGCTTACTGCTATTCCAGAGAAACCCACTAAGACTACAGAGTTCCATTTCCAGGGATCTAACACCCTCTCCAGGCGTCCAAGGGTACTCACACACCTTTCACACTGGCACACATATACACATAAAATAAATCTGAAAAAACTTGCTGCTTTTTTGTTTTTTGTTTTTTGTTTTCAAGACAGGGTTTCTCTGTGTAGCCTTGGCTGTCCTGGAACTCCATCTGTAGCCTAGGCTGGCCTGGAACTCACAGAGATCCACCTGCCTCTGTCCCAGAGTGCTGGGATTAAAGGTGGAACTTTCTGCTCATAAAGAGGACCTGGTTCCAGTTTCCACTTTATGACTCACATCAGTAAAACTCTAGTTCCAGTAGCATTGTACACATGTAGTACACATACACACATGGGCCAAGTATAAATGAAATAATTCTGATTATTTTTTATTTTTTTAATATTTATTTATTCAGAGTGAATTCCAGGACAATCAAGGCTACACAGAGAAACCCTGCCTCAAAAACAAACACACACACACTGTTGGCTCAGTTTATTAACAATTAAACTTTATTATACAACCTAACTAACACACACAAGAAGGAAAAAAAGGTTAAAGGGATAGAAGAATAAACCTCCTGGAATCCTTTGGCAGGACGGGTCCTTAGGTGTCTCTGTCCCACGAGCTGGTTCAGTCCCTTCCTCCCTCTCCGCGCCTTTTCCTTTTTTCCTTTTACCTCTTGTTTTTCTCTCCCCCACCTTCCCAGTCATATGTAAAGGGCGGTCCCTTCTCCCTTCGAGGTTCAATTAGGAAAACAATAGCCACGGTGGGGTTCCTAGGTAGGCTTTCTGAATTCCAAGCCCAGGAAGGCTTCAAACAGTCTCTTACAAGGTATTCATGGTGTGCCCCAAGGGTAAAGCCCGCCAAGACTGCTTCCACCTGCGACAAAGCTTAATCTTTCCCACAACACACACTTACTTCAATGAATATTCTGCTACCTAGACTTCTTGTAGAATATTTATTAAACACTAGAGGGTTATTCTATGACCTGGCTAGCCTCCCAAAAATTGAGAGCGACCTATTGGTTTATTTAAACAAGCCTTAGGCACAATAAGTGAGCAGGTACAATTTAAACTAATTTTCTAAGCTAATCTGGCTGTCGCCTAGCTGTATTCCCGAAGTTATTTGCCAATAGGTCATCCTGTCTGGGCTGGATCTGCTCCATCAGGCCACATCCTCTTTCTCCATCATCTTCTACCTTCTCCGGCTCCTCTCTTCCTCCCAGCCTCATGGTCCCTACCTGAGCCCCGCCCCCCCCCCCCCCCAGCCCCAGAACCGAAGCTCCGCCTACCTCTAGTCTGCACAGGCCTTTCCTTATTAGCCAAGCAAATTATACTACAATCACCTGTTGATGGAGCACTCCTCTGGACAGCAACCAGATCTTGGGGATCAGTATTTAGCATTGGAATACACAACAGCACCAGACCAACCCCAACAATGTCTTCTGAGTTCGAGGCCAGCTTGGTCTACATGTCAAGTTCAAGGATGATTGGAACAATATTGAGAGACCTTGTCTCAACAAACAAACAAATAGGTTTCTGTCTTTTTTTAATTTAATTTTTTATTTTTTGGTTTTTTGAGACAGAGTTTCTCTGTGTAGCCTTGGTTGTCCTGGACTTGATTTGTAGACCAGGCTGGCCTTGAACTCACAGAGATTTGCCTGTCTCTGCCTCCTGTGTACTAGGAATAAAGGCGTGCGCCACCACCACCCAGCAGGTTTCTTTCTTTTTGTATGAGTGTTTTGCTGGCATGTATGTTTGTACTTGCCCAGTGCATGCAGTGGTCAGGAGAGGGTGTTAAGATCGCCTGAAGTTGGGGGGGGGGTTGTAAGCCACTATGTGGATACTGGAACTGACCCTGGCTCTTCTTTAAGAGCAGCAAGGGCTCTCAACCACTGAGCCATGTCTCCAGACCCTTTGCATAGTTCCTGTAATAAACATGTCAGGGCTTGTTTCAAAGCCCAGTGTAGGACATGTCAGGGCTTGTTTCAAGGCCCAGCGTAGAAAATAGCTGACAGCCCAAAAAGCTGACGTCTGACCAGATGTGTGAGTGATAGATAATACCTTAGTAGTAAGTTCTGACCTAGGAGCAGCCAGGACTGCAAGTTGGTGATAAGAGTGCAGCAGAAAGCTAGATGTGTGAATTAGAGAGGGTAAGGTTAAAGTAAGTATAAAAACCCTGAGAAGAAGCAGCCAGCTCTCTTCGCTCGCTAGCTCTCTCTCTCTCTCGCTGTCACCATGATCACCTAAAATGCTACCAGCCGATGGGCGCTCTCCCAGGATGGAGCGGACAGACATGCTGTCAGATAACAACCCGAGAACTGATTCAAGTCGCAGCAGCGAACCTGTTCGACAGAACTTCTCGATATCAGGTCGTATACCCTAATGGCATAAGAGTGTAATGAAATGGTATTGGTGGCTTGGCCTTGGAGCCTTAGCCGCTGCCTTTTGTTGTAGTTGCCTTTGTATTGCTAATAAACCTCTCTTGCTAAATCGTACCACTTGCTCTTGGCCTGACTCTTTTGTTCCGGATTCTGAGTGTAAACTCTCTGCTCGCGACAGCTGGCGTAGTCGGCAGGATCTGGAACAAGGCTGGGGAGAGGATCATTTTATGTTAACTTTCCCCAATTTACAAAAGGCTTGCATGTAATCTGGCTGAAAACTTATATCGAGTTACCAGGTGATTACCGGACTCCTCGATGAGGAGCGGGGAAAGCCTGGGTCCGAAAACACCACCCTCCCTAAGGGTGCGGAAGTAGGACGAACTCAGTGCCCGATGCCAACTGAAGAGCTGGTTAATGGCACAGAGGAAAGGAACTCAATATAAGGCAACTAAAATTCAAACAAATGCTGAAATTTTTCAGTAAACGAATTGAAAGATTGGCCGATCTAAAATTTGAAAAATTAATCAAGAGCACTCAAACAAGTAACCTTCAGTGGTACCTTAGGAAAAGAGAGATTAAACTGCTATACTGGTTGGCAAATAAGCTGTGGAAATGAAGTCTTTAATTAAGAAAATGAGGAGTTTACATCTAAATCCAGCCACAGGAAGCCCCCCAGAAACTGCAGAGGAATAGAAATGGTTGGGAACAGCCCAGGCAGTTAAAAATAGAATTGGCATGAAACCTACTGATGTAAGAATAGGTCTTATTGACCTATCAGTAGTGCAACCGCTGGTGGAACAGGCGCCTAAGAATGAAGTACCAGCAATTTTGGTGAAAACTATACAGGATATAGACAAGGACCGAATTATGGGCAAAAGGCTAGCCATGAATATAGTGAGGAAACAGAAGGACCTGGCCAGTTCATCTGAACCCTCATACTCTTTCCCGGTAGTAACTACAAGTAAAAGGACTCCAATCAGGAACATTGCCAGTCGTCTGAATCCCCTCAGCGATGGCAGACAGCCCCACTATATCCCGGGAACAGAGGTCAAAGAGTCCAGACCATACTCCCCACAGGAGATGGCAGATTTAAGATGGGAATATGCCCAAAATGGTCAGAAAGATGCACAATACATGGTCAGATTGTGGGAAAAAGGGGCTGACACAATCATTCTAACAGAACAGGAGATGGGACGAATTGGGGAAATCATAGAGAACCCGTCTATCTATGAAGCATTGGAACATGTGTTGGACACCGCTAAAGGTGACACACACCCACTCCTGGATTGGATAACTGCAGCCTGGCGCTTAGCTTTCCCCACCCTAGATCTAACACAATTTGAAACAGCAGGTAGATGGACAACTTATGCAGAGGCAATTAACGTTTGCAGAAAACTGGGTATTCTATGGTTCATATATAATGAGGCTAACACACCCCAGGCAGCACCATTTTTGCCATCCTTCAAGCGAATTATAGTTAAAGGAGCTCCACAACATCTAAAAATGAGCTTGACAGGAAGCATTCAGGGCTGCCAAACAGTGGCAGAAGCTATTAATTTCTTTAAAGGCTTCAGAGAATTAGAACAAGAACGAGTGGTATCTTTCCAAGCGAAAGTCAAACCTAGACAGCAAAAACCAAGATTCAGACCATTCCAGAATATCAAATTAAAACCCTTTGGCAGACAAGATCTCCAAATGCCTATAAGACCTAAAAATAAGTCCGGCATGTTCAATAGTTTCAGGGGCACGCCGATAAGACCTTTTAACAACTATTCCAACCGCCCAAGAGCAGTGATAAGACCTTTCCTGAGGACAAGACCTTTTTTAGGCAACAGGGGCTGCAGGGCCCCTCACCCACAAGCACAAGTCAGACAATGGCAACGGAACCAGAATGGCAGGACCTAGACTCCAGACCATTTGTTAACTTCCCAATAGATATAAATGGAAAATTACAACCAGTAAGGTGGCTACTGGATACAGGAAGTCAAATCAGTATTATAAACTGTCACCCAAACCAAAACAAAGGATTTAAAAATATATAGGTACAAGGAGTAAATTCAACTAAAACAGTACCAGTTATTAAGGTAACAGTAGACTTATTTGGTAAAAAATATGAGTTAGATATGGCAAGCTTTACTGCACCCTCAAGTGTTTTAGGAATAGATCATATTAAGATGCTTTTTCCAAAATTTTTGCAAATCAAAAACATTAAAAAAATTTTTTTTTCACTAATTTAGCAGAAGTAAAAATAGAACCCGTAAGGTTACCAGAAATTAAGCCCTCCTTCACCCCACAATATCCTATAAAAGGGGGAATAGAGGACATTACAAACACCTTAAGGGAACTGCTTAAAGAAGGCATAGTGACACCTACCCAAAGCTTTAATTATAATTCACCCATTTGGCCAGTATTAAAGCCAAATGGCAAATGGAGATTTACAGTAGATTATAGAAAAATTAATGAATTAAGTCCCAAAATGCCAGGAACCTTACCTGACATTGAGGATATATTTTTAAGAATAAGACAAGCAGCACCAAAGTGGATGGCAACTATAGATCTCTCAGATATGTTCTTTGGAATACCATTGCATCCAGCATCACAAGAAATAACAACTTTTACCTGGCAATCAAAGCAATATAAATTTCTCAGACTGCCTCAAGGCTATTTAAACAGTCCAATTATAGCCCACACCACCCTAATGAAAACCCTGGAGGACTTTGATAGTCAGGGGGTAGAGTTAGTATCTTATATTGATGATTTGATGATTTATGGACAGGACAAAGACAAAATTCAAGATACAGTAAAAGATTTAATACAACATTTAAGAGATAAAGGATGAACTATTAATCAAACCAAGGTTCAAGGACCTAGCAAACAAGTAAAATTTCTAGGAGTACATTGGTCCACAGAAGGACCTAAAATACCAGAAGAAGTTATTAGTAAACTAGATACTCTGGAACAGCCTAAAAATAAGCAGCAGGTACAGCACCTGATAGGACTGTTTGGCTACTGGCGCCAACACATTCCTTATCAGCAACTCCTACTGCAGCCTCTTTACAAAATTATCAAAAAAGCTCAAGACTTTGAATGGTCAGAAGCACAGGAACAGGCGGTCAGAACCATGATTGACCTAATCAGACAGTACCAATCCCTTGGCTATATTAATAAGGAAGATACAGTAATAATAGAAGTATTGTATACAAAGGGATATGGCAATTGGAATATCTTCGCAAAAGGAAGTAGATTAACACCAATTGGCTTTTACTGCAAAAAGTTCCCATGGTCAGAAAATAAATACTCTCTATTTGAGAGGACCATCTGGGCCACATATGAGGCATGCAGAACTGCCCACTCACTAATAAAGAATAACCCAACTGTGATCCGAACAGAAATGCCCATTATAGACTGGATTAAAGCACCAGGAGAAGCCTGGGCAGGACAACCCATGGAAGGCAAAGTACTTCACTGGAAGTGGTACCTGTCAGACTTTCTCAAACACAATAAAGTATCAACCCAGGGTCATATATCCCAAGCCTCAGAAGAAGTTCTGAGATCAGGGAATACAGAAAACCCAACCTGGTTGATACCACCCAGTCTTATACCTAAGGGCGCTGAACCTGGCCCAGATCAGACCATTGGTCTGTGGGGCACTAAGGAGTTCAGCAAGAATATACCTAATGCATGGTTTACGGATGGGTCATCAACAACTACTAATAATATAGTGAAGTGGAAAGCTGCAGCCTATAGGCCAGAAGATGGTAAGGTCATAACTGACCAAGGAACTGAAAAGTCAGCGCAACACGCAGAAGTAATTAGCAGCTAGACAAACAAAGCAGGAAAATAGGATATGTTCCCCACTATATGGATGGTGGGAATGGTTTAAAGAAATGGTAATGGTAGCAGGCATTGCTATTGTTGTCATTATTCTTGCAAAATTTGCTTTGTCATGCAGAAATAGAGGAAAATATGCCAAACTTCGGAAAAGGACCCAGTGGAAGACAGTGTGACCTGTTACAGCGCAATGGACCCCGCATTTTCATCTCACACTTCTGCCACAGGCATTTTGACCAAATCAATGATACCCCAAATAGCTTACAATCATGGGCAATTAGAACCCTGATAGCACCAATGATGGATGAAATGTTATTAGAATTTGCAGCTTTTAAAACATGGTATGAAATGAATAGAAGATATAGAATTTTAAAACGTTTGCATATTAAAGCTAATTTAAGGAAACCATTTACTTTAATTACTAGAAGTTTGCGCCATTATGACTTTGTAAACCCCAGCCCTGCGAGGCAACTGTTTAACCATCAATAGCCAACAATTGATGGCTAACCAGGATGACACCTTTCATGTTGACATCATTTCAGGTGTCAGGGGGTGGAATGTAATAAACATGTCAGGGCTTGTTTCAAAGCCCAGTGTAGGACATGTCAGGGCTTGTTTCAAGGCCCAGCGTAGAAAATAGCTGACAGCCCAAAAAGCTGACGTCTGACCAGATGTGTGAGTGATAGATAATACCTTAGTAGTAAGTTCTGACCTAGGAGCAGCCAGGACTGCAAGTTGGTGATAAGAGTGCAGCAGAAAGCTAGATGTGTGAATTAGAGAGGGTAAGGTTAAAGTAAGTATAAAAACCCTGAGAAGAAGCAGCCAGCTCTCTTCGCTCGCTAGCTCTCTCTCTCTCTCGCTGTCACCATGATCACCTAAAATGCTACCAGCCGATGGGCGCTCTCCCAGGATGGAGCGGACAGACATGCTGTCAGATAACAACCCGAGAACTGATTCAAGTCGCAGCAGCGAACCTGTTCGACAGAACTTCTCGATATCAGGTCGTATACCCTAATGGCATAAGAGTGTAATGAAATGGTATTGGTGGCTTGGCCTTGGAGCCTTAGCCGCTGCCTTTTGTTGTAGTTGCCTTTGTATTGCTAATAAACCTCTCTTGCTAAATCGTACCACTTGCTCTTGGCCTGACTCTTTTGTTCCGGATTCTGAGTGTAAACTCTCTGCTCGCGACAGTTCCTCTCCTAGGAATGTTTACAAATTACAACTTAACTTTTTGTTTGTTTGTTTTTTCAAGTTGGACTTCTCTGTGTAGCCTTGGCCTTCCTAGGCTCACTTTGTAGACCAGGCTGGAACTCACAGACATCTACCTGCCTCTGCCTCCCAAGTGCTGGGATTAAAGGCATGCACCAGGCTTACAATTTAACTTTTTTTCCTTTTTTTTTTTTTTTTTTTTTTTTTTTTTGGTTTTTCAAGACAGGGTTTCTCTGTGTCCTGGACTTGCTTTGTAGACCAGGTTGGCCTCGAACTCACAGCAACCCACCTGCCTCTGCCCCCCCCCCCAAGTGCTAGGATAAAAGGTGCGCCACTGTGCCCGGTTACAATTTAACTTTTAACTATTAGAAATAGCTTGAAGGGCTGGAGAGATGGCGTAATGGTTAAGAGCACTGTCTGCTCTTCCAGAGGTCCTGAGTTCAATTCCCAGCAACCACATGGCAGTTCACAACTGTCGGTAATTTCGGTTCCAGAGGATCCAACACACTCTCACAGACATACATGCAAGCAAAACACCAATGCCAAATTAAAAATATATAAATAAATAAATAAAATGGGATTGGGTTTGCTTGTTTCTCCCAGCTGAAAAAGTCTTGAAGTAGGCTTGGGATGTAGCCCAGTCTCAGAGCTGGCCTTGTGAACACAAGGCCGTGTCTTGGATCCTCAGCAACACACACACACACACACACACACACACACACGTGAAGGGAGGAGGAGATATGCAAGCTCATTTTCAGCATGCCTGGTGACACACATAGGCAGCTCTCTAGGAATTGAAGAGATATAATTTTACAAGCAGCTAGCAGTTAGGTCTGTCTGCCTTCTCCCTGCCCCTCCCTCCCTTTTTGTCTGCCTCTCTCTCTCTCTCTCTCTCTCTCTCTCTCTCTCTCTCTCTCTCTTTCTCTCTTCTCTGTCAGATCAATGAAGGGCAGGAGTTTGTCTGTCACTGGCTTTTCCCGTAGCTGATGTGGTAGAGGAAGAAAAGTTCCTAAAGGAATGAGGGTAGAGGACGAGGACTGAATGTGACTACTACATTCGCTGCTCATCTGGCTGCTGTCAGAGTCAGGAAATCCTTGAGAGGGTAGAGCTGGGCCAGAGAAGGGGCCCTCTTTGGATGTGAGGTCACATATCTGGAACCAACCCAGGACAGTTGGATATTTGAACAGAGTGAGGGTGGAGCAACTCTGTAAGTAGCGAACTTTACAACAGCCTGTTTGTATTTTAAATCGAAAGGCCGTTTGTGCATTCCTGGGAACTTTCTTTTTTTTCTTTTTCTTTTTTTTTTTTTTTTTGAGTTCATACACTACAGGTATGGGAGGAAATAGGGAAACTGAGTCAGGTGTGAAGTAACAAAAAGTCTTAATTCATGACTGAGCCTCTGACAGGTGGGGTGGTGGGGACAAGAAGCAGCAGTTGAGCTGGGCGAAGTGGTAGCAGTCCGGAGGCAGAGGCAGGGGGATCACCATGAGTTTGAGGCCAGCCAGAGTGACACAGAGAAACTCTGTCTCGAAAAACCAAAAGACAAGAAAAAGGGAAAAGAAGCCGGGTGTGGTGGCACACGCCTTTAATCCCAGCACTCGGGAGGCGGATCGCTGTGAGTTCGAGGCCAGCCTGGTCTACAAAGCGAGTCCAGGACAGCCAAGGCTACACAGAGAAACCCTGTCTCAAAAAAACAAAACAAAACAAAACAAAAAAAAAAGAAAAAGAAAAAGGGAAAAGAAAAAGAGACTCTAGGAAAAGGAAAACAAACAAACAAAACCCCAAAAAGCTGAGGTCTAGCATGGTCCTTTGTGAGGAGGAAAGTACCGTCAACCCAGAAAGGAAGCACTGGGAGATTTCAGTTAGCTCCTGTTAGCTTGCGGCTCCCTGGAACAGCATGGGAAGGGAGAAAAGGATCCAGATTTGTGCTCTGGACCTCAGTAATAAAGCCGGTGCCAGAGACTTTGGAGTCAGCAGGGTTTGAATTATGTAGGTGGTGGCGGGACTTGAGCAGACATCAGTGCTGGAGCAGCCTCGGGAGACCGCAAAGATCCATGAACACATCACTTCTTCCTCGTTATTCGTTTCCTTAGAGTTGAACTCGCCAGGTCAAGTAAGCCTTTGTCCCATTTTCACTAGCCCTTTGTTTTTTCTGTACTTGTCTCCTGGATCGGCCGTGGTCTGTGTAATGTGTGAAAGTTCTAAACACATATTTAAGGTAAGGTACACAGCAGCTGCCTGTGTAAACATAAACACAGCAGCAGAGTTGTTCTCTGACATTCTAATTACTAATTGCAGGGGTTGGATGTGGACAAGGAGGGATGCTGCAGGCTGGGCTGCTAGCTTAGTGAGTGGTAAGGCATGTGATTAGGCCGGGCGGTGGTGGCACATTGCCTATAATCCCAGCACTCAGGAGGCAGAGGCAGGCAGATCGCTGTGAGTTCGAGGCCAGCCTGGTCTACAAAGCTAGTCCAGGAGAGCCAAGGCTACACAGAGAAACCCTGTCTCAGAAAAAAGAAAAAAGAAAAGAAAGAAAGAAAGATGCAATTAGCATGCGCAAAGCCCAGGGTTCAAGCCCCAGAATGCCCCTTAAAAAAAAAAAAAAGATAGTTAAATGGGCCGGATAGATGGCTCAGTGGTTAAGACCACATACTGAGCTCTCAGAGACCAGTCACACAGAACTCACACCTGTCACTCTAGCTCCAGGAGATCAGTTGTCTGATGACACCTGTACTGAGGGAGAAGTTGAAATGACTACAGAAAACTGGACCAGAGTCCATTATTTTAGAAGTACAGTTGAAGGAGAAAGCAGAGAGTGAGAAACACCAATCAAAGTGTAAAGCTTGGTGTCACCTGCCTGTAACTCCTAGCTCTAAGTTTGAGGCTAACCTGATCTACTTAGCTAGAACCTGCCTCAAAATGAAAGTCAGTCAAAGGTGCTGAAGCAGTACAAGGGTCAGACCATTACTTCACTAGGGAGAATGTTCAGGAAGAACTAGAAAAGCACTAAATTCCTCCTAGTACAAAGCCAGCCTAAATATAGTGACTTCAGCTACATAGAAAGTTCAAGGCCGGCCTAGGCTACACATCAAAACCCTGCTCCAAAAAAAAGCAACCCCAGGCTGGTGTGATGTAGTTCAGCTAGCAGAGTGCTTGCCTGGCATGCAGGAGTCCTGGGTTTAGCCGCCAGGACTGTATAAAAACGGTCTTGGGGGGCTGGAGAGATGGCTCAGCGGTTAAGAGCACTGTCTGCTCTTCCAGAGGTCATGAGTTCAATTCCCAGCAACCACATGGTGGCTCACAACCATCTGTAATGTGATCTGATGTCCTCCTCTGCCTGTGCAGATGTACACGCAGGCAGAGCACTGTATACATAATTAGTAAAAAAACAAAACAAAACAAAAAAAAGGTCTTGGTGGTACAGTCTTAGAAGGTGATGGATGAGGATCAGCAACTCAAGAGAGCATCCTTGCTACATATGGACTTGCTACATATGGACTTGCTACATATGGACTTGCTACATATGGACTTGGAGGGTCAGCCTGGGATACAAGAGACAGTCTCAAAACAATACAGAAAAAAAAAAAAAAAGGAAATAAAACAAAACAGCTGGGGATGTAGCTGAGCAGCACATCCTGAAACACGAGGTCTCAGATTCTATGTCAGCCAACCCAGGGACAAAGACACTTAGACTTCGCTATACTTTAATGGACCTCTGAGTTAGGGACTGTGGCGTATGGTGGATAGACAAAGCTGAAAGCAAAAGACAAGGTCCCTGCCCTGAAGGCTTAGAGAGCAAAAGCTCTTCACAGCATAGGACAGCAGAGGTGGCTCAGAGGTGAGTGGCAAGGGCTGCCCTTCCAGAGGACCTGAGTTCCATTTCCAACAGCCACAGGGTGGCTCTGACTCATGTGAAACTCCAACCCTCCTCTGGTCTCTGAGGGACTACAGGCAAGCATGCACAGACATACATGCAGGCAAAACAGCCACATACTTAAATAGATTAAAAAATTTTAATATAGCCTAAACGGGGAATAATCTGGTAATTCATTGACCTTTATCCTAGCAGTCAGCTTTAGAGTGCTGGCCTTACAAGTGTGTGCTATAGCCAGGCATGGTGGCGCCCACCTTTAATCCCAGCACTCGGGAGGCAGAGGTAGGTGGATCGCTGTAAGTTCGAGGCCAGGCTGGTCTACCAAGTGAGTCCAGGACAGCCAAGGCTAACACAGAGAGACCCTGTCTCAAAAAACCAAAACCAAAAAACCAAGTGTGTGCCATCGTGTCTGGCTTAAGATTTAAGCTTGAGCAGAGCGTGGGGGGAACTCAGAGATCAGGAGCTGGGATTAAAGGTGTGCAAGACCAGCCTGGTCTACAGAGCAGAGTCCAGGACAGAGTGAGACCCTGTCTTGGGAAAAAAACTAAGCTAAGTGTGGAGGCACAATGAAAATGTGTCCTTAGCTGACACTGACTTATCTGAATGAAATCTTGGTGGTGGATAAGAGCAATGGAACTAATTTTTATACTTAAAAATCATTTTCATTCTCTCGCACTCAGACTGAATACTCATGATGTGGCTGTTTTGAGGGCAGTTTATTCTTTATTGTTTTCTTGAGACAGGGTCTTGCCTTAGCTGGCATGGCGTTGGCTGTGTAGCCCAGCAGGCGAAAGGTATTCCTCCTGCCTCAGGCTCCAGAATTTTGGGACTGTAGGGATGCAATACCACATTCTGCTTTGTGGAAGTTACTTTCCTTGCTGTTTGCTTCCACGGTCTTACATAGCCCAGCCTGGCTTCACCTCCAACTTAGTATGCAGCCAAGATTAGTCTTTACTACTGATCCTCCTGCCTCCACTACCCAAGTATGGGGATTACAGCTATGTGCTACCATGCCCAGTGTGATTATATATATAATTTAACATTGCTGCAAAGAAAAGGCTTAGCTGGCCAGGCGGTGGTGGGGCACGCCTTTAATCCTAGCACTTGGGAAGCAGAGGCTGGTAGATCACTGTGAGTTCGAGGCCAGCCTGGTCTACAAAGTGAGTCCAGGACAGACAAGGCTACACAAAGAAACCCTATCTAAAAAACAAACAAAACAAAACAAAACAAACAACCAAAAAACCAAAACCCAAAAACAATAAACAAAAACAAAAAAGAAAAAAAAGAAAAAAGAAAAGAAGAGGGGGAAAAAAAGACAGCCATTTATTCAGCTGGACTAAATAAAAATGAGAAAGCAGAGGTGGGAGTGAATGAGGGTTTGGGGCTGGGAGGCTGGAGAGATAGCTCAGTGATTAAGAGCACTTTGGGGTTGGAGAGATGGCTCAGAGGTTAAGAGCACTGACTGCTCTTCAGAGGTTCTGAGTTCAATTCCCAGCAACCACATGGTGGCTCACAGCCATCTATGATGTAACCTGATGCCCTCTTCTGGTCTGCAGGTGTACATGTAGACCACTGTATAAATAATCAATAAATCTTAGGAAAAAAAAACAAACAAAGAGCACTTGCTGTTCTAGCAGAAGGCCCGCGTTCAGTTTTTAGCACCCATGGCCAGTGGCTCACAACTGCCGGTAATTCCAAGTCCTCTTCAGATCGCTAAAGGCAGCTGAATATGCGTGAGCATACACACGCACACAGGCATGCACAGACACACAAAGGTGATGGTACATGCCTTTAATCCCAGCATTGGGGAGGAAAAGAGGAGGGAAGGCTCTGGAGAGATGGCTCAGTTGTTAAGAGCAGTGACTGCTCTTCGGGAAGTCCTGACTGAGTTCCAGTCCCATGATGTAGAAGGATCGAAGCCTGCACTCACACTCCAGTTCCAGGGCCTCAGATCACCCTTTTCTGGCCTCCTATCTGGAACCAGGAACACAAGTAGCGCAGAGACACACGTGCAGGCAAAACACCCACACAAAGAAAAAATAAAAAATAAAAGGACAACATGAGCAGAACACAAATATGCGTTACTCTTAACTTCCTGTGAGTTTAATGAAAGTTGCTGCCTCTTGCTCTGGCAACCACAGCTGTCTTCCCTGTATCACCAGGGAACGGTAAACCAAAACAAACCTTGCCTTAAAAAAAGGGGGGGGTCGCCGCTCTGTGTGTGTGTGTGTGTGTGTGTGTGTGTGTGTGTTACACTAGATGCCTGTAGTCCCAGCACTCGGGAGGCAGAGGCAGGCAAATCTCTGTGAGTTTGACACCAGTCTGGTCTACAAAGTGAGTCCAGGATAGCCAAGGCTACATAGAGAAACCCTGTCCCAAAAAACCAAGGGAGGGGTTGGGGATTTAGCTCAGTGGTAGAGCGCTTGCCTAGCAAGCGCAAGGCCCTGGGTTCGGTCCTCAGCTCTAGAACAAAAAAGAAAAAAGAAAAGAAAAGAAAAGAAAAAGAAAAAACAACCAAAAAACCAAGGGAAAAAGAAGGCCAGACAGATGGTAAAAGCACTTGTCACCAAGCCTGCTGATCTGAGTTTGATCCCCATGCCCCATATGATGGAAGGAGAAAAACCAGTCTCACAGTTGTTTTGATTTCTGCTGGAAATTTTGCGCACACACACACACACACACAATGTAATAAAAATTTTATATAAAAAGGCTTATCTAGGCCAGGCGTGGTGGCACACGCCTTTAATCCCAGCACTCGGAAGGCAGAGGCAGTCGGATCGCTGTGAGTTTGAGGCCAGCCTGGTCTACAAAGTGAGTCCAGGACAGCCAAGACTACACAGAGAAACCCTGTCTCAAAAACACCAAAAAAAAAAAAAAAAAAAAAGGCTTATCTAGCCCAGCTTGTTGGCACATGCCTTTAATCCCAGCACTCAGGGAGGCAGAGGCAGGGGGATCACTGTGAGTTCGAGGCCAGCCTGGTCTACTAGGTGAATCCAGGATAGCCAAGGCTACACAGAGAAACCCTGTCTGGAAATACCAAAAAAAAAAAAAAAAAAAAAAAAAGGCTTATCTAATTTCTAAGTGTGTGTGCGTGTTGTTTTTTTTTTTAATAAAAAGGAAAAATGGGAAATAAACATATGGTCACTAGGGGTGAAATTAGGATTTAATAAAGGGTGAAGGAGATGGCCCAAATCTCAGACGTCTGTGTTCTGATGCCTTCAGAGACAACTATGTGTTTCTTAGCGCTCGTCTGAGGTAAACACACACTGACAACAGATATGCAGGTCAGGAAGCTGGAGACTTCACTAGGAGTGAGTTTGACGCAATTAGAAGAGCTTGTAGGAACTCAGGCAGTTGTCACAGCTTCTAGGGGGTTCTGGCCTTTCTTGTTCTCACCTGGTCTCTCCTTTTTTCCCACTTTCAGAAAATGTGTAAGCACAGTTTTCCCCCTATTCAACTAGTAGGAAATTGCTCAATTGCACTGTAGAATAATAGAATTCTAGGAATAGGCAGGCCTTCCCAAACCCTCAGAAGTACATCAATGGAAAGGAGCAAGCCTTGGCGTTTGACACCACTGACCCGAGGCACCAACCTAAAGGACACCCCATTTCCTCCAAATTCACCCCAAGTCTCCCGGCTGCATTCTCATAAAGCCAAACTTCAGGAGACTGGCCTGTGATCTAACCAGACAGAAGATAATGGGTACTTCCTCCATTATCCATGGGGGGGACTTAGACGCGGTCCTCCAGCCTTGTAGAATTACCCCAGGCGGTCACTGCAGACCCTAATGTCCAAGCTCTCAGATTTCCATGCACTCCCTTGGACCTTGGGGCAGGATTCCCATTCTCAGCCTTGCCATCTCCCTGGAATTTTCCACTGCAGCTGCCTCCGCTCCCAGACACCCCTCCCTGGGCAAAATTCCCGGCTCCCTCCGCCTCCCCTCCCCTAATCACACCTCATTCCCACCCCCAGCCCTGAGGCCCAACCCACAGTCCAGCCCACTCCCCACGGTCCCATACCTCCCAGCAACCCCGGAGGTCCCATTTAGAGAAATGGGAGGCTAGGCCCTTTATGAGAGGGTAAACTAGTGGGTCCCAGTCTCTTTCCTAGGCCGGAGAGAAAGGACAGTGGAGGGGTTCGGCCCCTGTGGGGCGGGAGTGGGGGGAGTGGCCCTCCTCACATCCCCTTATAAGGCAGGGCAAGCAGTTAGGATCCTGGATTGGCTGATTCAAATGAGCATTCCACCTGGCAACAGGGTTTCTATTGGCTCTCAGGAAAAACAGGAGGAAGGTGGATGGAGGTTGTTGGTGGCGGTGATTGGAGGGGGGGAAGGGAGTGGAGGTGACCGGAGTTGAGGGCGGTTACCAGGGCAACAGGGTAAGAGCCCAGCAGGGTGTCCGAGACAGCAGGCGGGGCTGAGAGGTGGAGTAGATGGCAGAGAAAAAAGAAGGCGGGAGGGAGAGAACGAGGTCCTACGCGGAGGGAGCGAGACTAGGGGTGTGTGTGTGGGGGGGGTGTGTGAGTGGAGGGGGTAAGAGAGATAAATGAAGCAAGAGAGGTTCCAGAGATGGGATATGGTTAGAGATCGCTAAAGCCATCAGTCACTGAAGTCCGAGAAGCGCATTGAAAAGGGGAAATGGAAAGATCTCAGAAAAGGTGCACCGAATTCTGCTAGGAAAAACCAGGGTGGGGCTCCAAGATTTATGAGACCAAGAAACTGAATTAAGAGTCTGAGAAACCAAGAGGTGTGTGCAAGGGACCACAAAATGGTGTGTTGACACACTCACATCCTAAAGGATGATGGAGTATCAACAATGGCTTCTTTTTCTAATTTTTTTGAAGGGGGGGGGGTAAGATGTCTCACTGTGTTGCCCAAGATGCTCTCAAACTAATGGCAATCCTCCTGCCTCAGCTTCCCAATGGCTGGAATAGGTCATCTGGCTAAAAATGATGTTTTTATTAAGAAAATTATTTGGAAAAGGTGAAGAATAATGACGGGGCAAACATGACACACACACCCCAAAAATAATTTTTTCCAAAGTCCAGCCTTCTACCTCATCCACCTTTCTGACCTCCAATTCACATCCCAGTCCTCCGCTCCCCCCCCCCCCCCGTCTCTTTCTGAAATCCCAGGATTCTTAAAATGATCCAAAGACTCCGAACCTAGGCGTGAGACGCGGAGGGATGCATGCAATAGGGTGTGGCTGAAACTCCCGATCGGGACCGGTGTTTGTAAAGAGGGTCCAACTGAACACAGAAAGGATGACAGCAGAGGACAGAAAAGAGCAAAGCAAGGAAAAAGATAAAGGGACCGGACGGAGAACTGAACATCAGCTAAGTTAATAGGGCCAGGTGACTGAGGCAGGTAAGACAACAGTGCTGTCTGGGAAAACCTAAAGGGCACACGAGGTATAAAAAGAGAGGTGTAGATGGTTGTAGAGGAAGGGCCTTGGTCTATATGAAGAAGGGGTCAACAGAAACAGAAGGACCAGGGGATGAGAGACGACACAGGTAAGATAGGATAAAGAGGTAGAAGAGAAAAGCAGGGGGTCTCTGATTCCTCTCAGATCACAGGAAACAGACGGAGCCGGCCAAGAACCACAAACGTTAGGTCCAGCCGGCAGGCCCAGGCTGTCCTTTGCACTCTCCCTTTCCTCAAGGCTACCTAGAGAAGGCGGACAAGAGCGGAAAAAGTGGAAGTGGTTCGGCAGCCCCCTTGGTCTTCTTTCAGCTTTTGGTTTCTCAAAATACCTGCCCAGCCTCTCTATCTGCTCCCCGCTCCCGCCCTATAGCAAAATCTCTGGGCTTTGAGGAGGTCAGCAGGAGTCTGGCCACCTCTTCAGTGCGCCCCCAGGAGCCAGCCTCCAGCTCGCAGGCAGTAGGCTGGCATTTGGACGGTGTCTCCCCGCAGGAACCCCACCCCTTCCCACCTCCTCGCCCCACTCCGCTCTTTCCCGAGCCGTCAGTCTCTCCGTTTCCCCCTCCTGGTCTCGTCCTTCCTCCCGCCCGCTCGCTCTCCCGCCCTTCGCTTTCATCCTCCTATCCCCACCTCTCCAACCTCCTCTTTCATCCCCCTCCCCTCTCCTCTCCTCCCCGCTCCCGCCTGCCCCACCCCTGGGAAGCCCCTCCCGTCGGGCAGCGCCGCCTTAAAAGCGGGTTCCCTTCCCGGGGGCGGCAGCGGCTGGTCGGCGGCAGCTCTGCTGGTGCGGGGGCGGCAAGCAAGACCGAGAGATCGCGACCGGAGCTCGCCGGCCACCGCCCGCATCACCCCTTTCGCCCGCCCTCCGGACGGTCGCAGCCCTGCGGGTCTCGGCTCGGGACCCACCCCCGCCCCACCCCGCGCGCCTCTGCCGCCTCTTGCAGCGAGCCAGCTTGCCGAGCGGCCGTCGCTGCCGCTGCCGCCGCCGCCACCGCGCCAAGTTCCGGCCGCGGCCACCCTCCGCCGTCCAGGGCCCCTCTGCCTCGGCCCCGGGACCCCGGCTCCCCGCCAGCCCCGGCCCCGGCACCATGTCGGAGAAGAGCGTGGAGGCAGCGGCCGAGCTGAGCGCCAAGGTACGGGCAGGGGCGGCGGCGGCCCGGCATCCGGGCGGCCCCAGGACCGGTGCGGTCCTTCGCGCCGGGTCGCCCCCGACGGCCCCGAGCGGCCCTGGCGCCGGGTCCCCGCGGACCCCGTTGCGCCTCCCCCCCCACCCCCCGCTCGGAGCCCGGCGCTGCCTACCCTGCTCCCCGCCGCCAGCGCCCTCTAGCGGCCCAGCGCGCGGTGACTCTGGCCTCACCGAGCGGCCCGCGCCCGGCTCCGCCATCCCCACCCCTCTGGTGCCCTGCCGCGTCCGACTCGGCCCGGTCCGTCCTCCCGTCGGAGAGCGGCTCCTCTCGCCTTCCGGGCCCCTTGTCCATGCCGCGGCTTCAGGTCTCTTTCCACTATGACCTCACCTTTCCTCTGCTAAGCGGTTTGGGATCCTCAAGTGTAAACAGGACTCTCCGGGGAGGCTACTCCTCGGCCCCTCCCCTCGCAGCCCGACCGTCTGAGCTTGTCCCCGGAGGGCTGCGCCTCTCCCTCGTCCCCTTTGGGCTCATCCTCATTCGTTCTCCCTCCACCACCGACTTCCAATTTTCTCTTTATCGCCTCCCCTCATGTCGAATTCCTAAAAAAGACAGAAAGGTGGCGAGAATAGCCTTCGAGAAAGCCGAAGCTCAGCATCGCCTGACCATACGTCAAACTGTCTTGGCGCTCAGCAGCTCAGCAGCTGCCTTTCCCGGCCTCATCCCTTTGCCCTTGTCTCCGTTTCAGCCTTCCTCTAATTTCCCCAGGGAAACTGCGGAGTGTCGCTTAGGGAAATTAATGCGGCCAGGCTTGGGGGCTGGGGAGTCCAGGTTTTTTGGGGGGGGGGTTGTCAGTGTAGTTCTGGAGGCCCAAGTGGAATGGGGGAGCTAACAGAATAAAAGGCAGTAGGAGAAGGCCCATGTGAGATCTGACAAGGTGTGCCTGTGTGGCCCTCCGGTGGGTTGTGAGGTGGCATGTGATTTCACTGAGTAGGCGTCTTTGTATGTCTGAGATCCAGCGAGTGTGTGGGACTGCCCGTGTCAGTTACATGTGTGCATGTGGAGACTGACTGAGATGTTCCAGGAGGCATGTTGCCGCTTTGTGAGTGCTGCCTGGCTACGCGGTGCTCCCGTGAGCGAGTGCCAGAATGCCCAAACACCGGCCATGTGTCTCCGGAGCGAGTGGGCGCTCCCCTGTAGATGTGTGAGTTGGTGTGTTAGCCTGGGTGAGCTTGTGTGCCGAGTAGAGAGGCCAGAGAGCTGCTTAGCAGCTGGGGGCAGGTCAGTTGCCCTCCTGGAAAAGAGATCATGGAAGGACAGTGACCAGGAGGACAGGACCCAGGAGGAGAGGGGCCAGCCCTGCGGACTTTGGTCCTTGGTGTTCTCCCTCTGTTCCCCTCACCCCTCTGTCAACCCTGATGGGAAACTCAGGCCAGGCCTGGCTCAGGCTAAGCCGACTTAGTCCTTGCCCAGCCCAGGATGTAAAGAAAAATCCACCTGGTGGTACAAGTGCCAGACACACCATGTGACAGAGAAGTGACAGCAACAAATCAGAATGAAGAACCTGCCAGGAGTGAGAGGGTCAAGTGTCCTGTGCTCTGCTCTCCTCTAGAGAGAGAAGGGAGCCGAGTGTCCCCAGGCTTAGTCACTTGGCACCAAGTCCCTCTTTTACAACCCAGTCTTGTCCTAGAAAGGACACATCCTTCTGGGGTGATCTCCTTGTGAAAACTCCGACCCACTTGGGATCCTGTACACAGAGTTGTATGCTGACATCAGATAAGATTGGAGAAGGGTGGCCCCTGCCAAGGAGTGTGACAGGGAGAGAGGTGGGACCTACTGGGATAGGAAGGGCCTGTGTGTGTGCCCAGACCGGGATTACCCAGTGTCAGAAGAGAATAGGAGTTCAAGCACCTGGTGGGAGGGGCTCTAGACAGGTAATGCCCACCCTCCCATCCAGGCCCACACTTGCTGTGTTGTGCTTCCTCCTTCCTTTGCATGAAGGTAGAGGGCAGGGAACACTGAAAACTAGAGTTTGGGGATAGGAACTGACATGGGACTGTGCTAAAGGGCGAGCCTCACATCCCTGTACTGTTTGGCCAAGTAGGAACAGGAGGAGGAGTAAGGAGACATAAACAGGGAAACAAAGACCTTAGAAGCCGAAGAGGAAGCTGGGAGGGATGCCCAGGAGAGAGAGAGAGAGAGAGAGAGAGAGAGAGAGAGAGAGAGAGAGAGAGAGAGAGAGAGAACAAACTTAGGCCAAGGCCCCTGAGATAGACAAAAGACAGAGCCTGGGCAAGCAGAGAGGGTGAAGAGGGTGGGGCAGCCAGGCTGCTAGCAGATGGGGGATTTGCTTTGTGGAGCTGAACCCCTAAGCTAGGGGAGGTTTGGGAGAACTTGATGGGTTGGGGGAACCTCAGTTATTCTGGCCATTTGCCCCTTTGATCATCACTTTCCCACTCCCCCCCCCCCTTGGGTCTTGGGGAATGAAAGTCTCCGGTCTCAGCCAATTATGGCCCTCCTCCCATTGTGTCTTAATCTGGCCACCTTCACTTAATACCTTTGACCTAGCTGCAGAGTTGGGGAGACCATGCTGGAGGGACTCAAGAGCTGTGTATCACTGGCACTGAGAGAAAGGTGACCTTCTGCCTTGCAGGACCTGAAGGAAAAGAAGGAGAAAGTCGAGGAGAAGGCTGGCCGGAAAGAAAGAAAGAAAGAAGTAGTGGAGGTGTGAGGCTGCAGGAGGAAGAGGATCAGGCTTTGCCCAGACTTCCTTCCCCACTTACCTTCCTGGGCGTGCTGGGTCCTGTCCTTCTCCTGCCCTTCTCCTGACCCCTCCTCTTCCCTTCCCTACCCTGAGGCTCCTAAGCCCTTTCATCACCCAGTGAGTGGCAGCACAGCCAACTTGATATCACTCCATGGCTTGGTCCCCAACAGGAGGAGGAGAACGGAGCCGAGGAGGAGGAAGAAGAAACTGCTGAGGACGGAGAGGATGATGATGAAGGCGATGAAGAAGGTAGGGACGGGCTGTTAAAAATTGAGGCTCAAAGGAACAGTCAGGGAACTGTTGAAGATGCCAAGCCAGGATGGGGGTGGGGTGGGTCTGTACCCAGAACCTCCCAACCTTCCCCAGCGACTCCTTTCTGACTCCTCAGATGAGGAAGAGGAGGAGGAGGAGGACGAAGGCCCCGTGCGGAAGAGAACTGCTGAAGAGGAGGTCGGAGCTGGTTTGGAGCCTGAGAGCTGCCGGGAATGTAGCAGGGGCTGCCGGGAATGTAGCAGGGGCTGGGCGCCCTTTGAATCTAGACCCAGGTCCTCGTGGCCGCATGGGCGGGGGCTGGTGTGGGGCCAACAGAACAGGGGGAGATCTTTGTACAGCTACCTCAACTCTTACCCTCTCCACAGGATGAAGCTGATCCCAAGAGGCAGAAGACAGAAAATGGGGCTTCGGCATGAGCCCCTGCCAGCGGGCTTGGGGATGGGAGGCCCCTCAGGTCCTGGAGGTGGGGCAGGAACACACAAGTCCAGCCCCCCCCTTCTCCTGGCTCCCTGCTCTGGCCCTGCCCCCAGAGCTGTGACCCTTGTCCTTCCACCCAGCCTCTCTCTTCCATCTCTCCAGACACTGCTCCTGCACCCTCACTGCCATCGGTCCAGCTCCTGACCCGCCTCATCTGTGCTCCCCAGCGGGCCTTCACTTTGCTCCCCTGCCTTGCCACACCATCCCATCTGTTCCAGTCCTTGCGAAACTTCTCCTTACCCTCTGCACCCCCAGCCTCTCAGCCTGCCCTTCTCTCTCCTGCCTGACCCCTGGGTCTCCCTCAGATTCCCTCCTCTCAGACAGCGCCAGGCCGGGGTGGGGCCGGGGTTGGGGCCAAGCCCCGATAGCTGTCCCCTCCCCTTTTTGTATAATTTAATAAAGAAATGGTCGCGCTTCTGTTTTTAACCTGTCTCCTGCTTTCCCGGAGTCCAGTCAGTGCATGAAAGGTTGGAGAGCGGGGTGGCAGACCTCATACCCAGATCGTAGAAGACAGGACCAGTCCTCAGGAGCCCAGGGTCTTTCCCTGGGGCCTGACAACGTATGCCCTGTTTTGGGTTCCTGGGGATGTTCCTCCGAAGAAATGCACAGTATCTTGTTAACCCACATAAGATGTAGACACTGCTGAGCCCAGTGGAAAGCTACCAGCTCCGATGTGCTGAACCAGGCCGATTAGAAACAGAAAGTCCCGCCCCCAGGGTGGAAGAGGCTGGTAGGCCTAGGTCTCAACCTAGGCTTTGGAAAGGGAACTGCCAAGCATGGACGTTTTTTTGACATGTGGGAAGGAGGGTCCTCTTAAGTGAAGCAGGGAAGGACTCAGTGTGTTATCAGTCCTTGTCACCTGCTCTCTCATTTTCTTACCTGGGCTGAGCTGAGCAAGAGAGCAGTTGGATTCTGCCTCAGTCTCTATTCTCTTGAGACACTATGTAGCGCTGGCTGGCCTCTCTACTTCCCAAGTGCTGGGATTAAAGGACTCTTTAAAATTTGGGTTTTTTTGTTTTTGTTTTTGTTTTTGTTTTTTCTCGAGACAGGGTCTCTCTGTGTTAGCCTTGGCTGTCCTAGACTCACTTGGTAGACCAGGCTGGCCTCGAACTCACAGCGATCCTCCCGCCTCTGCCTCCCGAGTGCTGGGATTAAAGGCGTGTGCCACCATGCCCGGCAAATTTTGTTTTCTTACCATAGGGTATATCGAAGCCCATGGTGACCCTGAGCTTACTATGTAGCCCAAGCAAGCCTGAAACTCAATTCATCCTACCCCTACCTCCCCAAATCTAGAATTACAGATATGTGCCCCCATTGCAAACTCTGGATTGTGTGTGTGTGTGTGTTTGTGTGTTTTAAAGTTTGCTACACGATTTCTACATTCTATTTCCATAGTTTTGCCTTCATTTTTTTTTGAGGGGGTGGGTGGGTTTCAAGATAGTGTTTCTCTGTGTAGCCTTGGCTATCCTGGACTCACTTAGTAGACCAGGGTGGTCTTGAACTCACAGAAATCTGCTTGCCACTGCCTCCGAGTGCTGGGATTATAGCTGTGCACGATGGTGTCCTGCACCTTCAATTTTTAGTACAGAATCTTCAATTGGGGGGAACTTGTTTTTGTTTTTTGTTTTTTGTTTTTTCAAGATAGGGTTTCTCTGTGTAGTTTTGGCTGTCCTGGATTCACTTTGTAGTCCAGGCTGGCCTCGAACTCACAGCCACCACCGCCCGGTTTATTGGGGGGAACTTGGAAGCTGGGAAAGCATCCTACTGTACCTCGGTTCCGGGAACTTGTCGCTCTTCCAAAAGACCTGAATCTGGTTTCCAGCGTCCAGATCTGGCTGCTCACAACCCTCTCGGATCTCCAGCTCCAAATAATTCGACACCCTCTTCAGGCCTCTGGCCATTCACACACAGGTGGTATTCACTCTGTCTGCACACTGACACACAAATAAAAATCAACATTTAAAACAAGTATCCCATTGTCACCATCTTCCTAGAAGAAGAAAAGCCACTCCGTAATGCAAATAGGGTTAGGGACTATACAGCTTTTGCCTTCCGTGTCCCCTAACCTTGGCAAGGTTATTTAATGCCCGTGAGCCTGGGCTTCCTCTTATGTACAGAAGGAGAGGGCATCGGGTTTCACAAGAGCTTTATGGAAAATGTACAGTCTATAGAGTGAGGACTGACACCATGTAGCTACTATACTTTTTCCACCAAGCCCTTACCCAGATCTGGTAACTTGTGGTATGGTGACACGTCTTTGTGTACCTACCTAAGAGATACCGAGCAGCTATGGAGGCAGTGTGCAGGGGCCGGTGACGTTCTTGGGAAGTTGATGGGGAAGGAGCTTGTCAAGAAGAAACCGACAGCGGAGGCAGCTTAAAGTTACAGCTGTAATGCGAGGCAGAAAGGCTTGGTGAGGAGAGAGAGAGAGAGAGAGAGAGAGAGAGAGAGAGAGAGAGAGAGAGAGAGAGAGAGAGAGAGAGAGAGAGGGGGAAGGAGAAGGGAGAAGGGGTGAAGGAGGGGGCGGTGGGGAGACCCGAGAATGAGGAAGTAAACAAGGGGACTGCCACCACAGAGACAGAGGGCTGCTGGGAATCAGCCCCCTCACACTTTCCGCTGCGAAGCGAAACCCTGAGCCCTGGGCTGGGGGGCGGGCAGTGGGGAGGGGAAGTGAGGAAGGTGGTAGGAAAGCAAAAAAAAAAAAAAAAGGGGCCCAGAGGAGCAGAGCACCATCCCAGCTCACTGCAGTGGCCTTGCCTAGGCTCTGCTCTGGGGCCCCAGCCCTGCCCTCTAATAATTACCCTCCAGCTCTCTCCAGAACCCCCTGCTGGTGGTTCGCTTGACCCTGACGTCTTTTCCTTCGCCTCATCTCCCTCCTTGTAGAACTCCTTTTTTTTTCCTTCCCTCCCAGGACCTCTTCCTGACCTCCCTTGGAGGGTTGGGGAGGCCCAGACCATAGCGATGAGGGAGGCTTCGTTCCTAGGCTTATTGTTTCTGCGGCTGCTTTGGGAAGCTCCAGGTAAGTCAGGGAGTTCTGGAGAAGCCAGCAGGGACTTCTCCTTAGTTCAGTGGTGATCTCCGGATACCGTTTTTTTTTTTTTTAAGGGCACCCCTTCCGATCCCAAAGCTACCTCAGTCTCCCCTCAGCAGGGAGGAACGATGTTTTTCTCTCTCGGGAACGCCAAGGTCCTTCTCTAGTCTCAAAGCGCTTGGCTCATGGCCCTTGGCCTCTCTTTTGCTCCACTAGTCGTGGCTTCAGGGCCTGGGAACGAGGTGTCTGTGGTGTGGGCCCAAGAGGGAGCTCCTGTCCATCTTCCCTGCAGCCCCAAATTCCCCAACCGGGATCCCAGCCTTCTGCGAAGAGGAGGGGTCACTTGGCAACATCAACCAGACAGGTATGAACCCCAAGGCTGGGAGACAGAACCTCCCAATCTGGTGCTAATGGCATCCTGATAAAACCCCATCCAAGCCAGTTCTGTCCTTTTTTTGTGTGAGTTCCTCTGAAGCCAGCGGCTCAGCCTCCTTTACCCCCACATAGGCTTCCTGTGATTTCTCTGCAACCCGCTCCCCACACATCTGCATTCTATAGTTGACCACCTCTCCGGTGACAGATGGTGCTGAAGACCAACAGAAGTGGGGACAAGGGTAGTTATAGAGGGGGTGGGCGGAGGGGGGGGGAAGGGAGGCTGCTAGGCAGGTGGCTTTATCCGCAGAGTGTGCTTGGAGTGCATGCTCTGCATGGCTTTTTAAAACTGCCCCGGAATTTCTCAGTCCTATTCTTTCCCCCGATCCAGTGGCCAAGACCAACTGGATCCCAATCCTGCCCTTGACCTTCGCCGGAGGATGCCTTCGCCTGGGAGCCCGCCACCCCGTCCCTACACCGTGCTGAGCATGGCTCCAGGAGGCCTGCGTAGCGGCAGGCTGCCCCTGCATCCCCGTGCGCAGCTAAGTGAGCGCGGCCTCCAGCGCGGCGACTTCTCCTTGTGGTTACGCCCAGCCATGCGCGAGGATGCTGGCGAGTACCGCGCCGCTGTGCGCCTCCCGGACCGCACCCTCTTCTGTAGTCTCCGCCTGCGCGTCGGCCAGGCCTTGAGTAGGTGGGGCCGGACCAAGGGAGAGAGGGGCTGGGAAAGCAGATCCCTGTTGCCTCGAGGCAGGAAGAGCTATGGCAGGGGTTATACTTTAGACCTCCAGAAGTGTACAAGAAGGGATGGCCGCCTGATGGCAGAGTGGAAAGTGCTCCCCTTGAAATGCATGCCTCTATATGGGGATGAGGGAGCTATGGGGAGAAATTGTATCACACACACACACACACACACACACACACACACACACACACACACACACACACGGTCTTCCACCTACAGCGGGAGTGTCCTCCCTGGTGGAGGTAGAGGTGGGGAGGCACCTTTCTTTGGGGGTTGGGGTGCACAGAGTGATTGATTTAAGACATCCATAGCTCATCCTCAGGCACGGGCCAAGTTAAGTAAAGTGGAGGCAGGAGACAGTGGACAGGAGTCCCAGGTCCCCAGGAGATCCACGTTAAGCAGCCCCAGGTTTCAAGTACTGAGTTTGAATGGGAGACTTTGCAGAGAATCTGAAGGCAATATCCCTGACTCCATGCTTGGTCTGGCCAGCTGCATTAAAAAGGTGTTTCCGTCTAGTAGACTGATCAGTTGTTTTTGTTATTGTTTTTGTTTTTAACTTTTGCACAGTGACTGTCAGTCCTCCAGGACCCCTTGCACCATCTGGTTGGGTCGTTCTGAACTGCTCCTTCAGTCGCCCTGACCGCCCAGTCTCTGTGCACTGGTTCCAGGGCCAGAGCCGAGTCCCTGTCCACGAATCTCCACGTCACCACTTAGCTGAAAGTTTCCTCTTACTGCCCCAAGTCAGCCCCATGGACACTGGGACCTGGGGCTGTGTCCTCTCTTACAAAGATGGCTTCAACGTCTCCATTACGTACAACCTCAAGATTCTGGGTAATTCTTCTAAGCTATCTTTACTTTTGACCGCAACTCCATCCTGCTCCCCACCTCCTCTGACTCATGGGCCCCCAAAACTGCATCTTAGCTGAGGTGTCACCTCCGATTGCTCTATCTCGGTGCCCTTTAAACCCCCTCCTCTCTGGGGGTCTTTTAGCTGCCCTCTCTCACTGTAGTTTGCCCTTTTGGCTGTCCAGCCTTCAGATAGATAGCCTTTGGTCTCCCGCTGGCTCAGGCCAGTATGCAGTTTTCCGGTTTCCCTAGTTTGTCTGCTTTGTTCTTTTTCTTTTGTGTGTGTTGGCCAAATCCTTCCTTCACCCTTCTGCCTGCCTTCCTCAAAGTCGTCCCCCCCACTCCCCCCAACCCCCCACTGCGTACTGACCTTGGCTCCCCTCACACACACCCCACTGCGTATTGACCCCCTTGGCTTAACTTGTTTTCCCTTTCTTTCCAGGTCTGGAGCCCCTAGCCCCTTTGACAGTGTATGCTGCTGCAGGTTCTCGGGTGGAGCTGCCTTGTCACTTGTCCCCCGGTGTGGGGACCTCTTCTTTGCTCATTGCCACCTGGACTCCTCCTGGGGGAGGCCCTGAGCTCCTGGTAGCTGGAAAGGGCAGCCATTTCACCCTTCAACTTGAGGCTGTGGGCCTGGCCCAGGCTGGCAACTACACCTGCAGTATCCATCTTCAGGGGCGGCAGCTCAGTGCCATTGTCACTTTGGCAGTCATCACAGGTGGGAAAGGAATAGCTTCCATTTCAGGCGAGAAAGAACAGGGCAGGAGTGTTGGCTGGCAAAGTCAGTGCACACGTACTCCCTGATGCCAGGCCAGTCTGTTCAAGCTGTTGCTTCTTTTCTTTTAAATTTGTGTGTGTGTGTGTGTGTGTATGTGTGTGTGAACGTGTGAGTGTGTGACAGTGTGTGTGTGAGGCAGTGTGTGTGTGTGACAATGTGTGAGTGTGTGAATACAGTGAGTGCACATGTGTGGAGGTCACAGGACAACTCTGTAGACTCAGAGACTCCCTCCACCACCTTTCTCTGGGTTTTAGGGACTGGTTGCCAGCTTACATGGCAAGTGCCTTTTGTCATGTAGCTTAGGATGACCCTCAACTCCCCCCATCCTTCTGCCTCTACTTCCCAAGTGCTGGGACTACAAGCACGTACGACAGCACCTGTCAAATTATAAGCTTTTTTTTTTCCTTTAAAAACCTCCATGATAAAACAAAACAAAAACAAAACTGAAACTGAAAGTCTCCCCTTGAGTCACAAAAATAAAAGTTCCACTCTAGTCTAAGGGACTCCCCGATGCTGAACTGGCGGGATGTCTCAGAAGCTAGATATGGAGATGATAAAAATGTGAAAAAAAATCTGAATAGTGAAAAAAAAAAAAAAAGGAGGCAAAAGTCTGCTTTTGGCCTAGGGCTCCATTAACGTTGTGGGAGTTGACCTGGGTTTGGAAGGAGTTCATAAATCAGTCCCTTGTCAGCAAATATTTACTGGGTAAGGACTTTCCAAGACAGTATAACATAAAAACAGGTAAAACAAAACAAAACCAAAACACAAAAGCAGAGGGTGTGTGTTCATTGCTTGGCAGCCACCAGCCATGATGGATTAGCAACATCTGCAGCACTCACCTGAGGCCACTAAGCAGTAAGAAGCGCCACGTGGTAGATGCTTAGTAGTGTATATTGGAGCCAGGTTGGGGGGAGGGGGGGGAAGACACACTGCCGTAATCTCAACGCTTTGCAGGAGGGATCAGGAATTCAAGGCTAACCCCAAAGTACACAGTGAGTTCAAGACCAGCATGGGCTGCATGAGATCCTGTCTCCAAACAAACAAACAAACAAATATTGATTACTTGACTAAGTAGATGAACTAACAAAAGCATGGCCCTAGAATGCCAGCTCTGAGTCCCTCACACTTTTTCTATACTTCTAGCTAAATATTATATTGACTGTACCCCTCAGCTTCACAGGGAACCCCACCTTTTCATGTCAATCCTTTTGCTGACTCAGTCCATTAGTGACCCCATTGGGCTCCCATTCATCCCAAACCCTTCTTTGCTACATTAGATCAGTCCCTGAAGCCCACCCATTCTTCTGCCCAGTGTTAATGGCCAGCATCTTACAGTCTAAATATCTGAGGCTCTGAGGTTGGCTTTGAACTCCTGAACTCTTGATCTTTCTGCCTCTATTTCCAAGTACTGGGATTACAAGTATGAGCTGCCATGCCTGACCTCCAATGCTCACTTCTTCCTTCTCCTTCCTCACCTCCTTCTCTTCTCTTTTGACATAGGGTTTGATGAATGCCAGATGGGTCTAAAGCTCACTATATGTGGAGGATGGCTTTGAACTTCTAATTCTCCTGCTCCACCTCCCAAATGCTAGGATTATAGACAGACAGCCACCACACCCAATGTACGTGGTGTTGGGGATTGAACCAAGGGATTCTGCCAGGGAGCTATCATCTGGGCTAAACCAGTAGTCCTCTAGGGTCTTCTAAAAGATCACCTGTGCGGGCACGCATGCATGCGCACATGCACACACGCATGCGCACACACATACATGCCTGCCTTTAATTCCAGCACTTAGGAGGCACAGAGGCAGTTATATTTCTGAGTCTGAGGCCAGCCTAATCTACAGGACCAGTTCTAGAACAGCCAGGGCTACACAGAGAAACCCTGTCTTGGAAAAAAAAAAAAAAAGAAAATCAGGTCTATTCAGCTCTTCAGTGGGAGAAGGATCATCACTGGTTTTACAGAGAAGGAATGTTCTTAAGTCCTCACCGCTGGCAAGCGCTAAACTTGAAACTTGGATGTCTGTGTCACTAAGTCCCCCATATGCCATGTTCAGCTGGGTCAAGGGCCTTCACCATTTGTCTATTCCTGCCACCTTCTCTCTGGTTAGCTTTGAGCATGCATGTTCTGCCTGTAGATCCATCAACTGGTTACATTCAAGGAGGGGCCAAAGGTACCCCAAAGCAGGGGTGCGGGGCACTGGTGTGAGCCAAGGCAAGGGACATTGTCAGAAGTACTGGGTGCTAATTCATCTGACTGACCATTGAGAGTCTGAGCAGTTTAGAAGAGAATATGCTTGTGTGTGTGTGTGTGTGTGTGTGTGTGTGTGTGTGTGTGTTTCTGTGTGTGAGTGCACATGGGTGTCCAAGGAGATGTGAGAAGAGAGTGTTGGATCCCCTGAAGCTGCCAGTGTGGGTGCTGTGAACTGAGTATGGGTCCTCTGGAAGATCAGTAAATTCTGATAACTTAGTAAAAACTGAACCACCTCGCCATTGTATTTTATTGAAAAATGTATTTTATAAGCCTGGTGGTGGTGGTAGTAGAGGTGGCAGCAGAGCAAGCCTTTACTCCCAACACTGGGGAAGCAAAGGCAGGTACATCTTTGAGTTTGAGGCCAGTCTTAAGTCTACAGAGTGAGCTCCAGGACAGCCAAGACCACACAGAAAAACCCTGTCCAAAAAAAATTGTATTTTATTATATGTGTATGGGTGGGTTTTTTTTTGTTTGTTTGCTTTTAAAGATTTATTTATTATTATGTATACAGTGCTCTGCCTGCGTGTACTCCTGCAGGCCAGAAGAGGGTACCATATCACATTACAGATGGTTGTGAGCCACCATGTGGTTGCTGGGAATTGAACTCAGGGCCTCTGGAAGAGCAGTCAGTGCTCTTAACTGCTGAGCCATCTCTCCAGCCCTGTGTATGGGTGTTTTGTGTGCTTGTACATCTGTGTCCACTGCCCACAGAAACAGAACAGGGCATTGGTAGTCTCCTGCATCTGGACAAGAGTGTGAACTACCATGTGGGTGATGGGACTCGAACCCGGGTCCTTTGGAAGAACAGCAAGTACTTAACCATTTAGCCATCTCTCCAGCCTTTTTTCTACCTTTTTAAAACAAGGTCTTATGTATGTAGCTCAGGCTGACCTTGAATTCAATGTATAGTAGATCTTTAACTTCTGATTTTCCTGTATCAGTTTATGTGGTGCTTGGAATTGAACCCAAGGACTTATACGTTGTAGGAAAGTGTTCTGCCAACTGAGGTATAGCCCCAGCAGGAATAATAGTTCTCACGTGGCCTTCGGGACCACTTTGAGTTTGAATAATGTCTTGAAGAGTTGGCAACATTTTGAGCAGGTAAGCAATCAAATTAGAGCACTGTTTTTTGTTTTGTTTTGAAGATTTATATACTTATTATTTATTCAGTTTTCTGCCTGCATGCCAGATGAGGGCACAAAAATCTCATTATAGATGGTTAGGAGCCACCATGTGGTGGCTGGGAATTGAACTCGGGACCCCTGGAAGAACAGCCAGTGCATTTAACCTCTGAGCCATCATCTCTCCAGCCCTAGAGTACTGTTTTAAGATTACTGTGGCCAGGCGGGACACCCCTGTCATCTCAGGACTTCAGAGATGGAGGCAGGAGAATCAGGAGTTCAAGGCCAGCTTGAGCTCCATGAAACCCTGTCTCAAAAAAAACAAAAGAAAACCAAAGATAAATTTAGTCATGGCCTAGGATCTCTGCCCCTGTCCTTTCTCCAATCTGATCTCCAGTGAGAGCCAGGTGGCAGAGGTGTGGGATTGCAACCTTGATAACAGCTAAGGGGTCAAGACCCCCGCCACCCCATGAGATCTCTTTCCTCTAATTTTTCAGTGACTCCTAAATCCTTTGGGTTACCTGGCTCTCCTGGGAAGCTGTTATGTGAAGTAACCCCAGCGTCTGGACGAGAACGGTTTGTGTGGTGGCCGCTGAACAACGGGTCCGGGAGTTGCCCAGGCCCTGAGCTGGAGATACAGAAGGCCAGGCTCCTGTCTGAGCATTGGCAGTGCCAGCTGTACCAGGGACAGAAGCTTCTTGGAGCAGCGACGTCGGTCGCAGAGTCTAGTTCAGGTCTGAGGTTCCAAAATGCCATGGCCCCAACCCGAAAGCAGTCACCTCAATCGCCTTCCAGGCCCTCCACCCTCCACATTCTCCCCTTCCCACTCAGGGACCTGACTTCAAGCTCTCTAGGCCTGACCTATTTCTGTCATTAATTAGCTGAACGATCCTGGTCAAGTCCCCTAAACTCTCTGACCTCGTTGCATCGATAAAGGCAGCAAGGTCTCCTTTTTCATCTCCAGCCCCCAATCTAAAGCAGCGCTTTCCTCATAGGTGCCCGGAGTGCGAGGAGACTCACCGGTGACCTTAAAGGAAGCCACCTCTTTCTCCTTCTCATCCTTGGTGCCTTCTCTCTGTTCCTTCTGGTGACTGCGGCCTTTGGCTTTCAGCTATGGAGAAAACAGGTGAGCCAGGACACAGCTCTCCCTGTCCTCAGACCTCAGAGTGCTCTGTGGGACCCCTTCCTTGAGGAAGACAACCATAATGGATTCTGAATATGCTCCCAGAGCCCCTGTACTGGGAACACCTTGTAACTGGGAAGCTTTTTTGTTTTTGATTTTGTTTTTTGTTTGTTTGTTTGTTTTTTGAGACAGGGTCTCTCTGTATAGCCTTGGCTGTCCTGGGCTCACTTTGTAGACCAGGCTGGCCTCGAACTCACAGTGATCCGCCTGCCTCTGCCTCCCCGAGTGTGGGCTCATGCCCCTGCTGAGACAGGATTTTTCTTACATAGGTATTATTAAAGCCCGGCTGTAACTGGGAAGCTTAAAGCGGCTGAGAGAAGGCCCTGGGCCAGAGGGGGTGGACTGAAAAGAAAACAAAAGACCTCGGTGTTTGTTTTGTTCCTTCCTCCTCCTCTATCCTCTCTTCCTTTGCCCTCTCTTTTGTCCTTTCCCCACAGTGGCTGCGGAGAAGATTTTCTGCCTTAGAGAACGGGCTTCACCCACCTCCGGCTACGAGCAAGATAGAGGAGCTCGAGCAAGAACCGGAGCTAGCGATGGAACAGAAGCCAGAGGTACAGCCCGAAGAGGAGCGGGAGCCAGAGCTCAGGCAGCTCTGAGCCGGGAGCTGAGGCAGCCTGCAGGTCTCAGCAGCACGGTCCCAATAAATTCCCTGTCAGCAGCACACCGGAGTCTTGACTCTTTCTTGTCCCCGGAAAGGTTCCTGGCTCTCCCGGCCGCTGGGGGCTCCCTTCTCCCACTCCAGTCTCCCAACCCACTTTCTCCAGCCAGTCTATCTCCTCGTTTCCTTGTCTAATGCTAGCCTCTTTGTTTCTCTTTCTATGTTGCTGCCTTTCTCCTGAGTAAGCCGTGTCGTCCCCCTCCCCCTAGTCCCGACCCACCTCACCCCCGTCCCCCTCCCCCAAGCTCCAAAGAGCCCTCGCTTCTGACCTCCAAAAGCCCTTCCCCCGCTCTCCCCACACTGTGCTGGCTGGCCTGATTTCCTTTATATTCTTGTGACTTTGGCCCACACCAAGTTCAGCTACACTTCAGCCATTGAGCGTAGACCCCTGGTTACAGGAAGGAAAACACAGGCAGGCAGGCTGGCACGGACACACACACACACACACACACACACACACACACACACACACACACACACACACACACGTGCGCGCGCTTGAGCCGGCTATGTGTTATCCAAGAGATGGGAGCCTCCTAATCTTTCTGGATGACCAGCTGACGTTGCTACCTCTGCCCCATCCCCCCCCACCCCGCCCCGTGTTTGTCATCTCCCAAGTGACTTCTCTGGTCTCAGGCATGACAACACACTGCCACCTAGTGGTCGCTGTCTGTCACACCCCAGAGGAGGTCACTGGACCAACTGCCGCAGTAGGCAAGGTGGAGCAAGTCTGCAGGTGCTTCATTTATGGTATGCGCTTCGGGTGTGCAGCATCCCGAAGCTTCCCAGCATCTGTCACATGCCTTACGCACCCTGCAGAACAGGGACTAAATAATACACGCTTCAGGAAATACAGCCGTGGTCCTGGCAAGGTTATCATCCAAATGTGACAAAGGGGAGGATTGTAAACAAAGACCACAGGCAGGGATTGAAACAGCCCACCAGCCATCTGGGTACTGATGCAGCTGTTGGAGTCTCATTCTGTTACTGTGCACGAGGCTGTTGCAAATCTCCTTGAGCCTTTGTTTCCTAACGTATTAAGTGGGACAATGGCCAGGCACAGAGGCCTACAGCTGAAGTCCCAGCTACGTGGGGGACTGAGGAAGGAATCCTTGGGTCCAGGATTGTTGGACAAACATGGGTAACAGAGTGAGACCCCCCCCGTCTTTTTAAAAGTAAAACCTAGATATGGAGATGCCTGCCTGTAATCCCAGGGCATGAAAAAGTCATGTACTTAGTAAGTTTGAGGCCAGCCTAGTCTACATCAGCTCTTGACTCAAGAATAAATCAATAGGGCTGGAGAAATGGCTCAGCGGTTAAGAGCACTGACTGCTCTTCCAGAGGTCCTGAGTTCAATTCCCAGCAACCATGTGGTGGCTCGCAGCCATCTATAATGTGATCTGATGTCCTTCTCTGGCCTGTGGATGTATATGCAGGAAGAGCACTGTATACATAACAATAAAAAATAAACAAATCTTTTAAAAAGAATAAATTAATAGAATCCCACACATGGTGTGGGCACCCCATAAGAGCTCCCAACACTTGGGAGGCAGGGAGATCTCTGTGAGTTTGAGGCCAGCCGGATCTATATAGTTTTAGGACAGCCAAGGCTACAGAGAGAGACTGCCTCAAAAAAACAAAACAACAGCAACAAAAACCCCAAACATTATTTTAATGAATAGGCCAGTGAGATGGGGACAGAGAGTATACAAGCATGCCACACAAGCTTGGTGACCTGATTCACCAACGTAAAGGCGGAAGAAAGAAACAACCAATGCCACAAAGTTGTCCCCTGAACTCCACACGCAAGCTGTGGCACCCGTGCCAATTAAAATAAATAAATAATAAGTAAGACCATGATAGCGGCTCAGTGAACGCATGGCAAGCTTGTTCCGATCCCCAGCGCCCACAGAGAAGTTATGATGCGTCCAAAGACTCTTTAAGGACTTTACAGTGTGCTTGTCCCCGACCTTCCTCTCCGTGCCACCATGTTTCCAGTTGTGACAACACCAGAGTTCCAATCATGACCCTGAACCTCGGAACCTCCGACTGCCTTAAATGGCTGGTTATTCAGGTGTCGGGGTGGGGTGGGGAGGTGGAGGCAGGGCTCAGCACAGAACGATAGTGTCACTTTTCATTCTCGGGGCCCTTGTGTCTCCGTAGAGATGCACGTCATAAGGTGTTTGTCACAGCAACTCCTGCAGGGCCCCCGTCCTCACATGTCCAGTCATTTGCCTTCCTGTGCAGAGCTAAAGCCCCCTGACCCACCTTCGTCATAGTGGGAAGTCCCAGGCAGTCCCTAGCCCAGACTTGAAGTGCCCGTCGTCGACTGAGGCCCAGTGTGCTGTGCTGTATGAGGAGAGCTGCTGAGGGGGCTTCTCGGCAGCCCTGCCACAGAGCTTCTTTCCATGGCCTCAGTGGAAGCCACCCATGTTTTCATCGGGCAGGGGTTTCCTGGAAAGTTCTGTGGGTGGCGTTTTTCCTTTGTACTAGATAATAAGCCATGCCCTTTGGGTTTATGAGAAGTGTCATCGATTCACAGGGCTTACGCAGGGACTTCCCCCATGCTCTTTCACGAAGGGAAATAGAGGCAGAGAGGAGGGGCCACCTTGTTCCTCTGTCTCACATAGAATAGCAGAGGACAGAAGGGAGAGGGGCTGGGGGCTTGTATAGAACAGTGATGCACAGTGGGGGGTCTTTCTTAGGGGTGATGTTCTTGCTGACACCCCCTTCCCACAAAGCCCCACTCGCTTCCCTGGATAACTTTTAGCCCTTTCTGTGTCCTCCCGATGTCTCTGGGAGTTGGGCTAACTTGCCAGGTGTCCCCAAGTGGTTGTTTATTTGCTTTGTTTTTCTTCATGGCACTGGAGTTGGAACTGAGGACGTCACGTTTGTAGCAAGTGTTCTACCACTGAGCTCCTCCTCTGTAAGCCCCCGTGCTCTGGGCTGGGAGCCTGAAGGGGAAGGGATGTGAGGAAGTAAGTTTCTCAGGGAGCTTTAGGGGTGCGTGGGGGAAATAATCTCGGAAGCAAGGCATATGTCCGATGGCTGTGTATTGCTGCATTAATAGCTGTGTATTGCTGCATTAATAAAAATCAACCCCAAATTTAGTAAGCCTCTCACAGCTAGTAATCAGGCTAGCTGACTAGTTTTGGTGCAGGGTCTGTCATGTGGCTGCCCTGAGGTGTGACCAAAGGGGAAAGCTTGGCCTGGGCTGAGGGACCTGCCTCCTAAAAGGCTCACTTGGGTAGCCAAGGGCCAGAGGCCTTGGTTCTTCCCCCTTAGTGCCACGCAGCTGGCTCCTGTGTGAACAGGATAGATAAGACAAAACAACACTCGCATTGTTGCACCTAAGTTACCAGTATGGCCTAATAATGTTTATTATTAGGCCTATAATTATTACTACGGCAGCCTTTTCTAACCCGCCAGCAATCAATCAAGACACAGACACATGTTATATTTGAAAATAGCCTTAGTTAACCTGGGGCAGGGCAGACATTAATCCCCTAAATTACTTCCCATAGTGGGGCAGGTACGGGATACCTGTCCCAATCCCATGCCATCTGCTTCTAATAATTTCTATCAAGCTACCTCCCGTCCATAATCCCAAATATTTGCTAATGTTGTTCATCTGGGCCAAATCCGCCATCCACATTGGCCACGTGCTTCTCCTCCACCTAACCCATGATGGCACAGAATCCTTCCTCTCTCCTCTTCGGCAGATTCCCCAGATTCTCTGGTCTCCCCAGCCCTGGAACCTTAGTCACGCCTATCCCATTTGTCCTGCCCAGGTGTGATGGCCTTTTATTGGTCAAACAGATTAGGCTCTTAGGTAAGGTACAGGTGGGTCATAGAGACAGCAAGCAGTAATTAGCATCAAAATACATCAGACCAGTCTGGGCTTGGTGATCTTTAATCCCAGCACTCGGGAGGTAGAGGCAGGTGCATCATTGTGAGTTTGAGGCCAGCGTGGTCTACAAATGTAATCCAGGACAGCCAAGGCTACTCAGAGACACACTATCTGGGGGTGGGGGGTGGGGGAAAACAAACCTAAAAAGACAAAAACAAAAAACCAGTGATGAGATGTTTGGAGTTTGGTCTGATGTTTTGTTTTGTTTTGTTTTGTTGAGACAGAGTTTCTCTGTGTAGCCCTGGCTGTCCTGGATTCACTTTGTAGACCAAGCTGGCCTTGCACTGACAGTGATCCGCCTGCCTCTGCCTCCTGAGTGCTGGGATTAAAGGCTTGCGCCACCAAGCCTGGCTTTTTAAAAGATTTATTTATTTATTATGTATACAGTGTTCTGCCTACATGTACACCTATACACCAGAAGAGGGTGCCAAATGTCATTATAGACAGTTGTGAGCCACCACGTGGTTTCTGGGAATTGGACTCAGGACCTTTGGAAGAGCAGTCAATGCTCTTAACCTCTGAGCCATCTCTCCAGTCTGTTTTTTAATTTTTTTGAGACAGGATTTCTCTGTGTAGTCTTGGCTGTCCTGGACTTAATTTGTAGACCAGACTGGCCTCGAACTCACAGGGATCCACCTGCCTCTGCCTCTCTGAGTGCTGAGGATTACAGGTGTGCACCACCATGCCAGGCTTACATCACCTGATCTTGAAAGTGACAGGCCAAGCTAGACGTGGTGGAGCAACAGATAGCCCAAGAGAGGGGAGGGGCATCTCTGATTACTGGCCATCCCTGGCTTTCTCATGGACCAGCAGTCTCCTCGTTGTCAACTCTCCAGAAGTGCTGAAGGCCAAACCTGTCAGGCAGGAGACTTAACCTGTGGACATTCAAACTCTTAGCTTCTTCTCTTCCCACACCTCAACTTGTTTATTGGGCTCCATGGGTCAGATCCTACCCAGAGAATTCTCTACCCTACATCCCCAACCAAGCCAAGGTGTTGGGGTTCAAATTTGAGCCCCAGTTGTTTACCCCTCTAGCAAAGGAAAAAAAAAAAAAGAACAAAGGGCCTAGATTTCCTTTCTGAGCCACACCCTAGGATAGAGTCTTTTCTTTAAAGGGAATCGGGTTTTGGGGTGGGGGACGGTTCTCTCAGCACTCTGTGGCTGACAGTTTCTCTAAAGGGTAACAGGTGTCAGTTGGCTGGACCTAGGCTGAGAGCCCTGAGACATGCTTTCTCTTTCTTATGACTGGAGGAAGCCTCCGGGAGTCATAGGGAGTGGCCCTGGGGCCCAGGAAAACTCAGCCAGGGTGGAGATGGGTTGATCCTAGACGCAGTTTGCAAGGAAAAGCCCTTGTAAGCCTCCACTCAGGTACTCGCCCATGCCCACCCCCCAGCTACGGTGCAAACGTGCTGGCACAGATGGCTCCTGTAATGAGGTCACCTCAGGGCTGCACCTGGTGCTCCACTTCCCTAGCCCCCAGCTCCAGTACACCGGTCTCTGGTGCTTTGTCGGGGGGCCTCTCATGGAGCTGGGGCCCCGGCTTTCTGCCTCCCATTCTCTCCCTTTTCTTACCTAGGAAACACAGAACAGAAGCAGCAAAAAATAGCTCCAACCAAGGAATGGGAAACGCGCAAAAGCCGGGCTCCCCCCCCCCCCAGCTTGCCTCCTCGGAACAGGGGCAGGCAGCCTGATTTCACTTTCCTTTGTGAGATGGGGACAATGAGCTGACCTTGGTGGCTCCTGCCTGGATCCAGGGGCTGAGGCAAAAGGAACTCTATCTACTTCCAGGTCAGGCCAAGCTACTCTGTGAGACTCTCAATAAAGCAAACAAGACATGTGAAAGCTCTTTCTGTTTCTGTGATACTAAGTACTGGATCCAGGAATCTCATAAGGAGAGCTTCCATTGAGCTGCCCTTAGCCTTATTCGTTTATTTACTTACTTATTTATTTTAGAGACAGGGTCTCTCTCTCTCTGTGTGTAGCCTTGGAGCTGTCCTGGAGCTCATTCTATAAATCAGGCTGGCCTCGAACTCATAGAGATCCACCTGCCTCTGTCTCCTGAATATTCAGATTAAAGACCACCCTTGCTCCGTCTTAGCTGTATTTATTTATTCATTTATTCTGGGGCAGTGTCTATGTAGCACAGGCTGGCCTACAATCCCTATTCCTCTAGCCTAAGCCTTCCAAGAACTGGGATTACAGGTGTGAGCCACCACATCTGGTTTCTATCTAGTTCTTAGCTGATATGCCAAAAATGCATTTATTAAGCCGGACAGCAGTGGCGCACACCTTTAACCCCAGCACTTGGGAGGCAGAGTTGGCAGACCAATGAGTTTGAGGCCAGCCTGGTCTACAGAGCAAGTTCCAGGACAGCCAGGGCTACACAGAGAAACCCTGTCTCAATGAATCTGAACAAAACAAAAACCCAAAACAAAAATCCTATTATGTGTGGGAGTGCCTCTTCTGTAATGTATTCCTGTATAAATGTGTGTGTGTGTGTGTGTGTGTGTGTGTGTGTGCGCGCGCGCGCGTGTTATGTAATATTTAATTCAGGGTAAATGAGACTGTCGTGCTGGCTCGGTGGTTAAGACTGCTGGCTGGCACCTGGGTTCGATTCCCAGCACTCACAACCATCTGTAACTCAAGTCTCAGGAATCTGATGTCCTCTTCTGACCTCCGAGGGCACCAGGCATGCACATGTTACACAGACATACATGCAGGCAAAACATTCACACACATAAAATCATAAAAATAATGACTCTAAATCAGGGTAAACATCTATCTACTCCAAAAGTATCATTTTTTTTCATAGGGAACTTTTTTGTTTGTTTGTTTGTTTGTTTGTTTGAGACAGAGTTTCTCTGTGTAGCTTTTGTATTTATTTATTTATTTATTTATTTATTAAACAGTGCTTTGCCTGCATGTACACTTGCAGGCCAGAAGAGGGTGTCAAATCATATTATAGATGGTTGTGAGCCACCATGTGGTTGCTGGGAATTGAACTCAGGACCTCTGGTAGAGCAGTCAGTGCCCTTAACCTCTGAGCCATCCCTCCAGCCCCTCAGCCTTTGTTTTTTGTTTTTTGTTTGTTTGTTTGTTTGTCTATAGCTTTGGCTGACTTGAAGTTTGCTAGACCAGGGTGGTCTCAGACTTACAAAGGTCCGTCTGCCTTCGCTTCCCAAGGATTGAGACAAGTGGCATGTGCAGCTGGGTTGATTCTCACGGTGCTTTCTGAGGCAGGGTGTCTTACTGAGCCCTAGGCTTGCTGGATTAGGCTGGCTGGCCAGAACCTGAGGGATCCTAGCACCTCTGTCTACCTACTGTGCAATTAAAGTGTGTGCTACTACACTAACTTTTACTTCATTGGCCAGGGGCCCGAACACATATCCTTACACTTATTTGCAAGCTTTTCAGTGACTGAGCTCTCTTTCTAGGCCCCTCAGCCCCAATCTTTAAAAAAAAAACTTTGTTCTGCCCCAGTTTCCTTATCTATGCCTGGGGAATAGAGCCCATGCCCTGCCGTTCTTGTGAGGATCAAAGAAAACATGAATTCTATAAAGCTATGCCATCTGCTCATCACAAGCCCTCTCTTCCTCTTTTCTTTTCCTGTCTGGAAAGCCCCTCAGGAGGAGCTGGGCTCCACATGCCCTTGATTTCCAGGTGGCCATCCTCACAGGTGATCGCAGCTGCACGCATGCACACACGCGAGCGCGCGCGCACACACACACACACACACACACACACACACACACACACACACACACTCAGTAGGTTAACCAAGTTCCTCTTGCCCATAGTTGCAAACTGGTGTGTCTGACGCCAGAGCCAGACCTGGGGATGCTTTGTTTGATCTACCCAATGGCATTACAAAAACAAACAAAACACAAAATAGACCTGCCTGGCTCACGTCCTGTCATTCTGATGCAAGGTCTACAATTAAACAAGGCAAGGCCATGCCAACCTCTAATCCCAGCACTTGAGAGATAGAAGGCAAGATGGTGGGGGGGTTCAAAGTCATCCTGGTCTTTGGAGAGAATTCCAGGCTAGGCCAGACAGTATGAGGCCTTGTCTGAAGTAAAAAAAAAACCAAACATCTTCTATTGGCTCAGCTGGACTTTTCAAGATGGCTTCTGCTCTACTTGGATGAGTTGGGTACCTTCTGGCTTTCCTTAGGTCCCACCCCTCCCTATTACGATACAGCCAGCATGCTTTCTTTTTTACTTCACCTAGCAGGAGGATAGCTATAAATTTGAGGTCATCCTGGTCTACATTCTGGACTACATGAGACCCTGTTTCAACAACAACAACAGCCAAAAAAAAAAAAAAAAGTGAAAGAAAATTAAGTTCTTGGTTTGTAGGTCTAGTGGCTATATTTTCACATGCTGCTGGACCAGGCATAGTGGCGCACCCCTTTAATCCCAGCACTCTGGAGGCAGGGGCAGGTGGATTGCTGTGAGTTCAAGGCCAGCCTGGTCTACAAAGTGAGTCTATAATAGCCAAGGCTACACAGAGAAACCCTGTCTCAAAAATAAATAAATAAATAAGTAAATAAATGTTTTCACACGCTGTTTAACTTTCTGCCAAAGGTCTTGGGAATGTGCCTTCCTTAGCAGGAGTTGGTAATGATTCAACAAACCCCTTTATTTCCGAATCTCTTGATCTCAAGCGCTTTGCTCTAAGGTTAAGTCAATAGAGCATTCCTGTAATAGAAGCACTTTGGAGGAGCGAAAGGATTTGGTCTTTTGTTTTGCTTTGCTTTTCAGCAAGGTCTCTTGTTCAGGCTGGCCTGGAGGCTGCTATATAAGCATAGGGTGACCTTGGCCTTCTGATCTTTCCGCTTCCACACCCCACGTGCTGGGACTGTAGGCATGCGCCATGACGCCTGGCTCGGCAGAAGCAACGTTTGAGTTAGAAGCCAGTACAGGCTGTACAGTGAGAGTATTTAAAAGGCAGACGGTTTCAGTTTAGCA
The DNA here is from genome assembly GCF_964271855.1 of Acomys minous. Classification (NCBI taxonomy): domain Eukaryota; kingdom Metazoa; phylum Chordata; class Mammalia; order Rodentia; family Muridae; genus Acomys; species Acomys minous. Next base: position 21,666,081 of record NC_140500.1, read on the forward strand.
TGGCGAGTATACTCAGTCCCACAGAGGTGTGCATTGTGTTTGCAATGTGGGCTGGGATGTAGCTCAGTGGTAGGGCTCATACTTAGTGTGTATTCGTTCTTGTGTTCAATCCCTCAGGACCAAAAATTAATATATAAATTTTATTTATTTATTTATTTATTTATTTTTTACTCAACTATATTCATAGCAGCTTTATTTGTTTTTTTTTCAAGATTTTTAAATTTAATTTATTCATATTACATCTCAATGGTTATCCCATCCCTTGTATCCTCCCATTCCTCCCTCCCTCCCATTTTCCCCTTACTCCCCTCCCCTATGACTGTGACTGAGGGGGACCTCCTCCCCCTGTATATGCTCATAGGGTATCAAGTCTCTTCTTGGAATGCATACATTTTTAATGCTTGAGAGTTGGGTATGGTGATTTGGGCCTGTAATGCCAAGCACTTGGGAGATAGAGGGAGGAAGATTAATAGTTGAAAGCTATCTTTGGCTACATTATCAAATTTAAGACCAGTCTGGGCTACCTGAGACCCTTTTACCTAAAACAAAACCAAACAAACAAAAACAACAACAACAACAACAACAAAAACCCAACAACAATGCTAATACCACCACAAGCAAAAAATATAAATGGCTAAAATGGTAAACCTCATGGTATGTATATTTTACCACAAAAAAATTAATATCAATTTCATGTCAAATAATTTTAACATATAAAAAACATATTCAATGAATGATATGACTATAGCCTGGGAATTAGAAAACAGAAATAGATAAGACAAAGAGCCAGGCAGTAGTGGCACACACCTTTAATTTATTTTTTTAAAGGTTTATTTATTTATTATTTATACAATATTCTGTCTGCATGTAAACCTGCAGCCCAGAAGAGGACACCAAATCTCATCATAGATGGTTGGTTATGAGCCACCATGTGTTAGCTGGGAATTGAACTCAGGACCTTTGGAAGAACAGGCAGTGCTCTTAACCTCTGAGCCACCTCTTCAGTCACCGGCACACACATTTAGTCCCAGCGCTCTGGAGGCAGAGGCAGGCAGATCTCTGAATTCCAGGCTAGCATGGTCTACAGAGCAGGAGATTGATCAAACAAAACCAAACCGTATCCTGGCCGGTGACCCAGGGTCAAAAACCTCAATTATCTAACATAGAGGAAGTACCTACAACACTTGGATTTGATTCTAAGACCACAGCTGCGAATTCTGGAAAAAGCCTGTTCCTGTGAAGGTAAGACCGCAGTAGAAATCCAGACTCCATGGCCAGGGTGACAGTAAGGGCTAACCTCCCAAGCCTTAGCTCAAGCATTAAGTCCCCAGGCCTGGGAGCCTGGCTGCTCTCTATGTCTTGGTTTTATACTCTGTTCTTGTTCTGTTTGCTCTCTCTCTCTCTCTCTCTCTCTCTCTCTCTCTCTCTCTCTCTCTCTCTCTCTCTCTCCACACACACACACACACACACACACACACCTGCCTTAGTCTCCAATGCTGGGATTATACCACCACTCTGGCTTTCCTTGAATTTCTTTTCTCTTTTTCTTTTCTTTCTTTTTTAAATATTTTTCTTTTTTTTCAAGACAAGGTTTCTCTTTCTCTGTGTAGCCTTGGCTGTCCTACCTAGACTCACTTTGTAGGCCAGGCTGGCCTCGAACTCACAGTGATCAGCCTGACTCTGCCTCCCAATTGCTGGGATTAAAGGCGTGTGCCACCATGCCCGGCTGAATTTCTTTTTTCAAGGACACCAAGAACCTCTGAGGTAACATAGGTATGACACTATCTGCCAGGGTCAATGCACTTTGCTGGAATACTGGGGGTAGAGTGCTAAGTGAGGCACTGGCAACCAACATTGTATTTAGTGAGATGGACACCAGCTAATGAATATTTTATTTCCGTTGAACAAAGGCTACAGGGAAGAGGCACAAGGCCTCACTCCTACCTTACATTAGGGAAGTGTATTTCATCTGCAGAGCTGGAGTGCCCTTAGACTATGGGCAGAGGTCATGATGGTAAAATAGGAAGAGTGCCAACAGCCTAGGCCCTGGCACTCAGTATAAAGTGCTCCCTCTCACAGAACCACTCACTCTCGACCTCTTTCTAATGAGGAATAAACTCTCATCTTGGCCAAGCCACGCTCAGCTACTGTTTTGAGTTTTCCTCCATTTGCCACAGCACAGAAGCCCATGATACTTAATAACATACTTGTAGTTGACATAAGGCTGCTTTGTGGTGAGCTCTCTCAGCCCTCTATGCTTTTTCTCCACGCCATTTGCAGTGAGATCACTTATTACGGACAATGTCACAGGCCAAAGTTTGTGGGCTCCTATCTGTTTTCATAGTCACTATTACATATTCATATTTGCTGTTACTTTGACTAAAGCATTGACTAAAGTGCTTCAGACTGGTGGATGCTTAACACTCCTTGAATATGTGGGTGGGTGGATGGGTGGATGGATGGCTGGGTGGATGGATAGATGGGTGGATGGATAGATGGGTGGATGGCTGGGTGGATGGGTGGATGGGTGGATGGGTGGATGGGTGGATGGCTGGCTGGGTGGGTGGATGGGTGGATGGGTGGATGGGTGGATGGCTGGCTGGGTGGATGCATGGATGGATGGCTGGGTGGATGGATAGATGGGTGGATGGATGGCTTGGTGGATGGATAGATGGGTGGATGGCTGGATGGATGGCTGGGTGGATGGGTGGATGGGTGGATGGGTAGATGGGTGGATGGATAGATGGGTGGATGGATGGATGGGTGGGTGGATGGGTGGATGGATGGATGGATAGATGGGTGGATGGATAGATGGGTGGATGGATGGATGGCTATCTGGCTGGCTGGGTGGATGAGTATATGGGTGGATGGATGTTTGGGTGGGTAGGTGGATAGATAGAAGGGTGGATGGATGGATGGGTGGCTGGGTGGATGGACAGATGGGTGGATGGACAGATGGGTGGATGGATAGATGGGTGGATGGATAGAAGGGTGGATGGATAGAAGGGTGGATGGATAGATGAATGGGTCTAGAGCAGAGTGACAAATTCAACTGCCGACTGAAGCCGGCTAGGTAATGCGAATGAGAAAGGAGGGCTGGCTCCATGTTATCTCGAGGGTGTTTGCACACCAGACTGTAAGAAAAGAAAACCAGAGGAGGGGAATCAACACCTAATTGCTGTCAAAGAGCAACTCAGAGTTTTGACACTTTCCTTTCAATTCATTCATAAAACTGAGTCACTTGGCCAGTATGACTGCAAAGAGAGCTGGAAAATGGCCGGGTGGTGGTGGTGTGTGCCTTTAATAGCAGCACTCGGGAGGCAGAGGCAAAGCGAGTCCAGGACAGCCAGGCCTACACAGAGAAACCCTGTCTCAAAAAACCAACCCCTCCCCCCACCAAAAAAGGAAGGAAAGCAAGCTGGAAAACATGTGTTATATCCAGCTCGCTAAAGCTAGGTCTGTAATCCCAGCTACTTAGGAGGTCAGGCTGGGAAATATGTTAAGATCCCATCTCCAAATAATCAATAAAAATCGAGCTCAGTTAAACATTGTGAGTTCTGGGGCTAGGGAGATGTCTCAGTGGATAAAGCATCTGCCTTGCAGAATTTGAGTTCCTAGAACCCACATAAAGCCAATGAGATGCAGTAGTGGACGTCTGTAACCTAAGCATTCCTATGGTGAGACAGCAGGCAGAGTCGGAGGAGCCACAGCAAGCTCACAGGCCCAGGATACACAGCGGCGAACAAGAGACCTTTTCTCAAAGGAGGAGGAAGGTGGATACTGAAGCACTCAGGGTTGTCTTTTGAGCTTCCATGCACTCACTGGCACAGTTAGAATAACACTGTCTTGTCTCTCTCTCTCTCTCTCTCACACACACACACAATATACACACACACAGGATTAAAAAACAAAACAAGCAAACAAAAACCCGAGGGATCTATTACTAAGAAGAAAGAGAAAACCGATTTGAGACAAAGCTAGGATCTAAAGAATGAGTAAAAAGTTCCCAAGATTTGTGGACTCCAAGCATAAAGTGTGGCCTCTGGACCTCTAGGAGGTCCTGAAATCTTCTAGGGGGTCTTAAAGGGCAAGTTAATTTCATAAAAATGACAGAACACTAATCTGCCTGCTGCTGGGTTGCGTGAGGCTGCATGAACTTCCTGGGGGAAACTGCTGCCTTAGCACAAAGCAAGGCAGTGGCACGAAAATGCACCATGGCGCTTGCAATTTTAAAACATGCTCATTTGTTTACTGTCTTTGAAGAGACAATAAAATTTAATTTTACTAAAACACAACCCTTGGGAACACTGCATCATGAATCAAGAAGCAGCAGAGAGCACTTTTTTCCCCCTAAAGATTTATTTATATATATTTATACAAAGACATATTTATATAACGTACACAGTGCTCTACCTGCATGTATACCTGCAGGCCAGAAGAGGGCATCAGATCACATTATAGATGGTTATGAGCCGCCATAGTGGTTGCTGGGAATTGAACTCAGGACCTCCGGAAGAGCAGTCAGAGCCCTTAACCTCTGAGCCATCTCTCCAGCTCTGCAGAGAGCACTTTTGATGCAGATGAAGTTGCGATAGCCGCCCTGAGTAGAGACACATCCATCGTGGGTGTTCCAAGCCGAGCTGAAGTTTTTTTTGTTTTTGTTTTTGTTTTTTGTTTTTTTTTGTTTTTCGAGACTAGGTCTCTCTGCATAGCCTTGGCTGTCCTGGACTCACTCTGTAGACCAGGCTGGCCTCGAACTCACAGCAATCCACCAGCCTCTGCCTCCCAAGTGCTGGGATTAAAGGCGTGTGCCACCACGCCCGGCCTGAGCTGAAGTTTTAATCTCTCTTTTTTCTGTCTTCTTATTTTTAATAATTTATTTATTTTTAGCAGCCAGTACTTTTAACTGGTAACTTGTCTCCCCAGTTCATTATTGTTTAGAGTTAGCATGCAAAGTGATGGACTTCATTACGGCATCTTCGTACACATAGATCATTATGCTTTGCTCCTGTCTTCCTCTTCCTCTTCCCCTGTGTCCATCTCCCTGAAGTAGCCACTTTTTTAAAAGTTTAGTTTTTTGTTTTTTTGCTGCTGTTGGGTTTTGTTTGTTTGTTTGTTTTGTTTTGTTTTTTCTTTTTTTCTTTTTTGGTTTTTGGACACGGGATTTCTCTGTGTAGCCTTCGCTGTCCTGGACTCACTTTGTAGACCAGGCTGGCCTTGAACTCACAGCGATCTACCTGTGTCTGCTGGGATTAAAGGCATGCGCCACCACGCCTGACTTGCTGTTGTTGTTTTAATGTATGTGGGTATTTTGCCTGCATGTCATGTGTGCACATCATATGATGTGGTGACTGGTGCCTGAGGAAGTCAGAAGGTGGGGGCAGCTCCTCTGGAGCTGGAGCTACCGACAGTTGTGAGCCACCTGGGGCCTCTGGAAGAGCAGTCAGTGTTCTTAACCACTGAGCCATCTCTCCAGGCCGAGAACCAGCCACCTTTTCAGAACAGGGGAATGTCAGAGCATGTGTGTACCGCCTCTGACTGCTGTGCGGAGGGTGACCTGAAGGAAGGTAGAACACAGCATGCCATGGCCAGCTGTGGGCATCAGATGACCATGGGAAGGGAGGGTAATGGTGGACAGAGACCCAAGACTCTAAGGTCACTTCAAGAATGAACAATTTTGCCAGGCGTGGTGGTGCACACCTTTAATCCTAGCACTCAGGGAGATGGAGGCAGCCGGATCTCTGTGAGTTCGAGGCCAGCATGGTCTACAAATTGAGCTCCAAGACAGTTAGAGCTGTTACATGGAGAAACCCTGTCTTTGTTCTCAGAGAACAAAGAAACCAGAATGAACATTTTTACTTTTTTTCTGCCACTGTTTATTTTGCTTCCCTGGCTATTAGAGAGTGCTGAAAGCAGAACTTAAACAACCAAACCTTTGCCCCTTATATGAGTTCTTCCTTACATATTCCACAGATTTCTTGTTTTGCCCCAGAACACGTCCCTCCTAAGTTTTATCTGTGCTCACAGTTTTCCAAAGCCAGGCAGTCATGGGGCCACATATGGGTCAGAGTTCACACCCAAGGAGGGAACAGCAAACCATCTGGACCCCAACAGGAGAGGCCAGGACATGGGGGGGGGGGGGAGGGAAGAGGGGCAGGAGCTACTGTGCCAGCATAGACTGTCAGGGTCACCCTAGACTGGGATGGTGATGAGATTCCGGAGACATTTAGAAAGTGATACCGCAGAGCTCAAGGATACGAGACAGGGGTTGGGTGCTAAGGAAGCCACCACTACCTGGTGGCTGAGCATTCAAATATATGAACCTTTTGGGGCCATTCTTAGGCAAACCAGCACACTCTGGTAAACACGCACGTGGAGAGGTTCAGTGGGAAGGTGGGCGTGTACCGGAAGAGCTCTGGGCTAGAGAAGAAGATGTGACATGTTAGCAACAGTACAACCCATGGTCACTCCTGTCCTCTCAGATATCCATATTCCAGCCCAGGCCTTCTCTACCTCAGTGGGCCACATGTACAGCTTCTGCTCATCACAGGCCTGGCAGAAGCCACACTGCTGAGGGGGGGGGGGGAAGGGGGGCAGAGAGTGGCGATGTGTGCGGAGTGAGAGTCCTTTGTGGGATTGCCGCAGCTGCTCTCAACTTGTCACTAAAGGAAGTTTACTGTGTTTGTTTACGTGTCCAAAACAGTGACCTTGTTCTTCCTGTAGGAGGGGCCATCAGCCCAAGTGGCTTCCCCGACACCTTCTCCTTGCAGGAGACACACAAGGGTCTCCTCATGGCGTTCACATCTTGGCTACCTACTCAGCCTCCAGGAATGGAGTAAGGAAAAAAACCAGACCACTATGTCTTTAGTTGCCATGGGGCCATGTTGGTCCTGGTTGTTTCTCTCTAGGCTTTTTATTGTCTCCATTTTTTGTTCCTTTGTTCATTTGTTTTCTGAGACAGGGTTTCTCTGTGTAGCCTTAGCTGTCCTGGACTCACTTTGTAGACCAAGCTGGCCACAAACTCCCAGAGATCTGCCTGCCTCTGCTTTCTTGTCTCTAAACAACCAACTTAGTGGATCTGTTGGGCAATGTATTCTAAAATTTTCATTGATTAAAATTTTCTGCTATTTTTTTTTTATGTGGCATTGCTATGTAGATAGCCCAGTTTGGCCTTGAACTTATGATTCTTCTGCCTAAATCTCCTAAGTGCTAGGTTTATAGTTACATGCCCCTAAGCCCTGCCGGCCCAATCTGGCTGTGTCAGCCTGTTTATTGTCTCCAAACAGACAGCAATGACATTCTAGGCTCTTGCCTGATTCTGCTTAGCTGTTTCCAATGACTTTGGCATTTTTAATTTGTCAACTTCCCCAACAACTGGGGGTGGAAGGGAGGGACTCCTGAGGGCTGGCTGACGTCCGCCGTGTAGAGGAGCCTCACCAACAGGCTTCCTGTCTTTTCATTCGCAAACATCTGTGAAGACCTAGTAAGACTCTCTTCCTCACTAGGCACCTGTTTGCAAAGCTTCGAGCCCTCACATAGACGCACCTGTGCAAGAAGCAGAGCAAAGGACTGGCCGGAGGTAAGAGGGGCAATGCTTGCCGACTTCATTCTTTCAGGGAGCTGGAGTCAAGGGCAGCAAACATGGCGGCTGGAATGTTCTGGATGCCGTTCTCTGTTCCCAGCTGTGGACCAGTTCTCCTCTATTTCTCTCAGAGCAGGCCATGACCAGTGATCTCCCACAGGGACCACGAGCTTCAGAAGGCTAAGCAGTAAGCCATACTCATCTTTGCCTGCTCCCCTGCCCCAAACCCCAGCATAGTTTAGCGCTCTGGGCAGTAGGTGCCCGGCTGACACACCCTGACTAGAGTGAAAAATCAGAGGGATGGCCAAGAGATAGGAAAGGCAGCGTGGGTGGGGGCAATGGTGGAGAGGGTGAAGCTGGCAAGAGAGAAAAAGCAGAAATAGTAGCCAGGTGTGGTGGCACACGCTTTTAATCCTAGCATTCGGGAGGCAGAGGCAGTGGTTGCTCTGAGTTCCAGGCCAGCCTAGTCTACAAAATGAGTCCAAGACAGCCAGGGATAAACAGAGAAACCCTGTCTTGGGGGGGTGGGGGGGGGAGTAGAAACAGTTAAGGAGAAGGGGGAAGATTAGAAAGAGTGAGCAGATATTGAGGATGGAGGGGACATAAGAAATGAAAAGAGAAACAAGAAAAAAAAAAAAACAGAAAAGCAAGGAAAACATTTGAGTGGAATACTCAAGAAATTAAAAAAAACAAAACAAAACAAAACACTTCACCAAGGATCATACAGTCATGAAAAATGTAAGCTTTTCAACTCTTGTGCTTATGTGAATTCTTAAACTCTTGTCTTTTGTAATGTTTTAGGATTTGGCTTGCTGTGTTTGTTTGCAAGGTCTCGCTGTGTTGCCTGGGCTGGGCTCAACATCCTGGGCTTGGGCCCAGGCTCCCCAGTAGCTGGGACCATGGCACGTGCCACTGTGCTTGGGTTGACATTTAGGATTTTTGAAATGTCTAAGGGAACTGTGTTTTAGTTAGCCTGAGTTAGGAAACAGGGAAGATAGATTATCAGAGAGTGTTAGAACTGGCCACTTAGCCATGAAGCACTGTGAAGAGTTGCCCTTTTTTTGGTAGACATGTTGTCAGAACAATTAATTCTAAGAAAATTAGTCTTGGCTACAGACCCAGTGGGCTTGGTAGGAACCAGGCATAAGGCAGGACTCTATTTCTCAAGATGGGGTGAGCTATCCAGCTTTAGGCCCCTGCCTCCATACCCTCAGACCTTCCTCTTCCTCCAGCACCACATGGTCCTGAAGTCAGGCTGTGCCCCTCAAAACGTCCTTCAGTTCAAAGACTTATTCCCGGAGAGCGAGCGGTCTTTTGAGGTTCCCTGCTGATCCTCAACTATAGAAAGGTTTGATTTCGATAATTCAAAGACTCTACCGAGTGGAATAGTGCTTTCTGAATGTTCTGATCTTGTAGGGTGCGGGGGCGTTGTTGTTGTTTGGTTGTTTGGTTGTTTGGTAAGCAAGGTCTGGAGAAAAACCCAACGAGGGAGACTAGTGCTATTTCTGGCGCTATCTTTGATTCTGTAGGTTGGTACAAAATGGCCGCCCTGCATTACTGATGAAAGAACCCTTGAGGAGTCAGGGACTGAGGCACCACTTTGTCCCTTTCAACCTGGAGCACGCACAGAAGAGGCCCTGCCTCTAAATACAAACTCTGCCCTAACAACACCCAGTTCTAGGCAGAGACTCGAAGTAGCCTTCGGTCTCGCTCTTGACCACAGTGGCGAGGCGGCTCTGGTTAGAAGTGGGTGGCCAGGTCCGGCACTTCAGACACTTAGTAAACACTTGTTGAATTGAATAACTTGGATGGAAATGGGTCTGTTTAGATATTTTTCTTTCAGAGACAGGGGAAGAAGTGGGTACAGAGACCCCACCCACCCCCACCTACCCCACCGTGTGTGGGCTTCTGAGGCAAAGGAGAGTGTGGCAGAGGTTGCAGCCACTGAACCACAAGGGTCGCTTAGAGGGTCACATCTCTAGGAAGTTTATATGAAGTTAGTCGGCAGTCGAAGGGTGTGCGGTGGCGGTGGGCACATCCCACAACTGGGTTAGAGTGGGCTGACTGGGGGCCGTCGGGGAGAAGATGAAAATGCCTGTGGGACCACAGACTGTCACTGTGGTGGAGCTCTGCCAGGACTGTGTCCTCCTTCTCCCATCCCTGGGGGGCCCTGTGAGGGTGGTAGAAACCTCAAGCACCTGTGAAGTTACACAGCATTTATTGTCATTTTGATAACATCCTTTGTGTGGTCCCTGCCTGTCTCTTTTGGTCTAGTGCTCTTTGCTGCGTGCATCCTGCCCCGCAGAGTTCTTTCCCTGCCATGACTCTCTATTATTTCTGACAGGCCCTGTGCTTTTTTTGTGTGTGTCTTGGCTGGTACTTTAATGACCTTTCTGAGTCTTTTTCTCCTTCCCTTCTGTCTTCCATGGAGTCCTCTGTGGCCCTTTTGTTGGTTTGTTTCAGAAAACCTGTCCACTCGTCTTTGTTCACTGTGTCTCTCCTACTCTGCGGCCAATTCCTCTCACGTCCACACCTGGGGTCTAGAGCCAATGCTCCGCGCAGCTTCCTGTCAGACCAAAGCTTGTGCAAAGACCTGATGGCCTGTGGGAAGCCAGGCTGCTTGTTTACAGTGTGGAAGGGACTAGATCTAAGTGGCATCTGGGGAGGGGAAAGAGGAGAAAGAAGAGACAGGGGTACTCCAAGGGGACAAGAATTGTGATGGCCTCACCTCAGAGGAAGACGCCCAAGGAGCTGAGGAGCATAAGCAGCGGGGAAACAGATTTAGAGATGCAGACATGAGCAGAGAAGGCGGGGGGGGGGGGGGGGGAGGGGAGCACTGCAGCCAGTCAGCCCTTACATCCTTTCCCAGGGGTATGAGCACAGGCTGCTACTGTATGAGGTAGAGCGCCTCTGGGGAGGTTGAGGATGTGGGAATCAAAGGCCGAGTCTCGGCAGCAGCGGAAGCCTAAAGCACCCGAGCAGGTTGTGGGTGGAAACCCACAGCCTCCCCCCACTGGAGCCAAATCTCGGGGTGTGTTGTGGTGGTGCCCGGAGCTGACAACAGGGAGCTAGATAGCTCTCTGCACAGACTCCAGAATTGTGGCGTGAGGGAGAGAAAGAGTCTACCATCTAGGGAGGAGCGGGGAGCGTCCTCACTCCTCAGGCATCTTTACCAGAGCACCTGGGATTTAGATCTCCAGGAGGGACAGTCCATCTAGAGACGTCGTCGTTTTTCTGTTAACTTCTGTTCATCAAAGGGCATACACACACCTGCTCCTCAAGGTTTTCCGTCTGGGCTTGGGGGCAGTTGGAAACCTTTCTGTCCCTTAAATGCGCTGTAGCTCCCACCCCAAGCTAACTGTGCCAACTTGTAGCCCCCTCCATGACTATAGTGACCAGTTTTTTATGCCCACCTTCCCCAGAAACCTCTCTTTTGACCACTTCTCTTTCTAGCTCGCTGTTTTAAACAAAACTTATTCTGTCTCTGTCTCTCTCTCTCTCTGTCTCTCTCTGTATCCATCATCTGTCTATCCATCTGAAGCATCTATTATGTGTTAGGTTTTTTAATTTCTCTTTCAGCCAGTGGAGAAGGAAATGGACAGAGCTATTTCTTAGCATCCCCCAGGCCTTATTGTTGGAACAAGTCTTCAGCACCTAGTCTGAGTTAGGTATTTGGGGTTGAGATGGTTCAGTGGATAAGACTGCAAGTGTCATGACCTGAGTTCAATCCCCAGCACCCAGGTAAACGTGGGCGGGGAGAACTGAGTCAGCAAAGTTCTGTGACTTCCTTCCTCCCTCTTGTCTTCTCTCATACAAACAATAATAAATAATTAAAGAAATATGTATTAGAGTCCAGCAGGAAACAGAAACCATCTCAGATGGCTCAAGGGATTGTGTGAAAAGGGAGTTATTACAGAGTCAGGGACAAGAGGGGCACAGACGATAGCAATAACAGTGAGGTGTTGGGGGAAAAAAAAAGGCAAAAATGCTGTTTCTGGAAGCCAGGAAGAGCCTGAACTGTGGATGAGGGTTGACAAGCTGCAGTTGTAATGGGGCAGGGCAGAGGGAGGGCAGGCACACAGCTGTCGGTAGTGAACGTGCCCAGAGCAAGGATACAGAGCAGGCGGCAGGGGGGTGGGGGGCACACAACACACACACACTCTAGCCTCTGGCTGGGACACCACTCCCTTCTCCTTCTGACACTTCCCACTGGCAACCCCAAGTGGCCACTAGAAGGTCACGAAGCCTAAAGGACACAATCAAAAGCAGCCATCTCCTTTGCTGGAGTCGGAGCTTAGACAATGGAGAAGAGTAAACTGCGTGGATGGGGTGACATGGTTCCATCCAGGCCAGTGAGGACACGCTTGTTCACGGACAGCCTTCCCTGTCAGCTTCCCTGTCCCCCTCTCTCCCTTCTTTCCTAACCACAGTTTTGTAGTCCTGGGGATGGGACCCAGAGCATGCTAAGCTGACCCTGTACCGCTGAGCTACATCCTCAGCCTTCAGTGACCCATTTAAGAAACGGGATGAACGTGTTGCATGCAGGAAGACACAGAGCTGAGTTACTTGCCTCTGTTCGTCCTGCTTGGCTTAAGCTAAGCAGGCAATTTATCCAGTCTCTAGGCTTCCAAGGGTGCCTGGCTTGTGGCAGCGGCTTAAGGCAGCCTGGGATTGTCATCTCTGTCCTTGTGGAGTTCAGGCCAGCGGGGAAGGGATTATATGAATCATTTTCTCCTAAGACGGAAGGCGGGATGTGGCCAAGAGAGCATCGACAGGAGCTGACTGAGTTCAGAAAGGGTAGATTGCTGTAGAGTGGCTCGGCTCTTGGCTTGGCAAGGGTGAACCAAGGAGAAAGAAACAATCAGGCTTGGGAGAAAGAGTAATAAATAAGTTCTTCATGAATGTCTTGTCTCACCTGCTCTGGACCAGATAGATCCCTGCTGAGTCTCACCCTAATGGTCACTTCTCTGAGGCCCAATTATAGCCTGGGCTTCTGGGTTGCATCATTTGGGGGAAGAGAGAGAGAGAGAGAGAGAGAGAGAGAGAGAGAGAGAGAGAGAGAGAGAGAGAGAGAGAGAGAGAGAGAGAGCGCACCAGCAGCTCCAGTCATCCTCAAAAACCAATCTCAACTCTCCTAGCTTGTCTGTTAAGATTTATTGTCAGACCCCAAATGCCTGCCTATATCAGCTTTCCAGCACTGCTCTCCCGAGCTCTCTTTTCGTTCTTAGCACTTCTAGCACACCCCCTCACCCCTGCATGCAAGGGACTGCGCATACTCCTCCCCCTACTCCTCCACCTAATTGGCGGTTTAGGACTTGAGCAATGCCTGGGTCTTCTGGAGGAGGTTTGTAAAAATGCAAATGACTAACCCCACACCCCAGATTTGGAGCCCTGGGTCTGGGGTGGCCCATGGATCTGGTTTTTGTTTTGTTTTGTTTACAAATTCTGTTTCTCACGTATTTCCTGGATGTGTTGCAGCAAAGGTTCACTCTTCTGGCCCTTGTGAGGCAGAGGCAGGCACATCTCCGTGAGATGGAGGCTAGTCTTGTCTATGTAGTGAGTTTCAGGCCAGCTACGGCTCGTACTGAGAATTGCTCTTGTTCTATACCACTGTGCCTTCCTCCTCGCACCCCATGCAGAGGCTTCTGCCCTCTTTCCCACCCTTAGCCTCCCTCAGCCGTCAGCCTCAGCCGTGGGCGTCGGTCCTTCTTGTCTTTTTATGGTGTCTCCGTCTCCATAGGCATTGCCACCATCGGTGTGATACTGAGCAGAAAATAAAGATTCTAGGTTTCTTTCTTCTGGGTTTGTTTGTTGGTTTTGTTTTCTCTTGGGCCTCACACCATTATGATTCCAAGTCCTGAGAATTTCATTTTAAGCCAAGCACGGGGGGTGGGGGGTGGGGTGGGGGGGGAGGGCGAGGCAGGAGGATCAGGAGTTCAAGGTCATCCTTTTTTGTTGTTGTTGTTTTGTTTTTTGTTTTTCGAGACAGGGTCCCTCTGTGTTAGCTGTAGCTGTCCTGGACTCGCTTTGTAGACCAGACTGACCTCGAACTCACAGTGATCCGCCTACCTCTGCCTCCTGAGTGCTGGGATTAAAGACATGTGCCACCGCGCCTGGCTAAGGTTATCCTTAACTAATGAAAAAAGACAGACAGACAGACAGACAGCCGGTCCCTTGACTCTCTCACGCCTTCCAGCTGTCTTCGAGATGCCTTGTCTTTGCTTCTCAGTTTCATTCCCTCATCCCACAGCTGGAAGAATCCATTTGCAACCAGAATCACCTTCTCGACCTAAAATTGTCTGCTGGTTCCTGAGTTTCCAAAGTCAAGTCCCAGGGTCTTAGCCTACATCCTGGGACCTTCAGACACTGGCCTGGCTCTGTTGTCTCAGTCCCCATTACTTTGCCATCTTCTCCTTAAATCGTTTTCTGGTTTCATCCACAAAGAAGTCATTCTTGGCCAGGGCACAACATTTTTTTTAAGTCTGAAAAAAAATTTTTTTGACAGGTCTCTACAGAGCCCAGGCTGGCCTCTAACTGACTGTGTACCTGAGGATGACCTTGAACTCCTGATTTCCTGCCTCTCTCTACCTTCTTCCATGCTGTGATTATTGGTATGCACCAACACAGCTAGTATCACTGTACACTCAATGCTCCTGAACCCAGGGCCTCACACATGCTGGGCAGGCACTAACTGAGCCACAATCCCAAACCCCACTTTTAATTTTTTTTGAATTTTTTTTTCACGTCATATTTCTTTTTTTTCTTTTTCTTTTAAAAACATATACATTTATTTTATTACACATGAATAAAACAAACTACACACTGCAGGGAGAACCATTGGACAATCATGAGTTATATAAATGTTACATTCTTAGTGCTTTGGCTATAAAACTAATTATAGTCAGGTGGTGGTAGCACACCTCGGTAATTCCAGCACTCTGGAGGCAGAGGCAGGTGGATCACTGTGAGTTTGAGGCCAGCCTGGTCTACAAAGCATGTCCAGGACAGCCAAGGCTACACAGAAAAACCCTGTCTCAGAAAAAAAAAATCTTTAAATGCCATATTCTGTAGGTCTCTGAGACTTTTGAAGACCTTATTTTTGGAATATTTTTATTAAAACATTGCCACTGTCACTACAGATGCTCAGTGGTAGAGCATTTGCCTAATATATGTGGCTTTGAGTTCCATCTAAGCAAAAATTTTGTCAAAAATGAATATACAGGGCTGGTGAGATGGCTTAACTGGTAGGTGTCTGCAGCCAAGCCACACCACCTGACTAGATCCCTAAGCCCCGCATGGCGGAAGGAGAGAACAATTTGTCCTCTGACCTTCACACAAGTGTAATAAGTGATAAATAAATAGATAAGTAGTGGGGCATGGTGGCCCACCTGCAATCCCAGAGCTCAGGGAGGCAGAGGCAGGCAGATAGCTATGAGTTCTAGACCAGCCTGGTCTACAGAGTGAGTTGGGACAGTCAAGGCTACACAGAGAAACCCTGTCTCGAAAACAAACAAACAAACAAAAGGATAAATAAATAGTTATAAATAAATATGTAAATAAAGTAAAACTTTAAAAATGAACAACAAACTCCTCCGCCCCCCCCCACTTCAGTAAGTGATATGTTTTGTTTTCAGTTTGATACTTTTCTTTCTTCCTTCCTTTCTTTTTTTCTTCTTTAATTTATTTATTTTATTTGCATTGGTGTTTCGCCTACATGTATGTTTGTGCAAGGGTGTTGGATCCTCTGGCACTGGAGTTACAGACAGTTGTGAGCTGCCATGTGGGTGCAGAGAATTGAACTCGGGGCCTCTGGAAGAACAGCCAGTGCTTTTAACTGCTGAGCCATCTCTCCAGCCCCCTCCCTTTTTTGTTTTTTCAAGTCCGGGTTTCTCTGTGTAGCCCTGGCTGTCCTATGGGCAGCAGAGGAAGACCAGTCAGAGTCTTCAGTGCTGCAGCTACTGAAGTCTTGCCATGCACCGGGCAGCTCCCTACCCACGTTCTGGGGCTGTCCTAGTTAAACTCGGTAGGTCACAAAACAACAAAAGCAAGGAAGACATGAAAGTGGGAGAGGGGCTAGCTGGGAAGGGGAGGGTAGTTCGCAGCAGCGGGAGAACGATGAAAAGGTGGGAGGTGAGTAATCAGAACGTATTACACACATGTGCAAAATTGTCTAAGAATAACGTTTTTAAGAAAAAAAGAGAAGCTTTCCCGACAAGTGAGGTGGCACACATCTGGAATCCCAGCACTCGGGAGACAGAGCACTGTGAGTTCGAGGCCAGCCTGGTCTACAGAGTGAGTTCCAGGACAGCCAAGGCTACCCAAAGAAAGAAAAGAAAAAAAAGAAGCCAGATGGTGGTGGGTGCACGATTTTAATCCCAGCACTCTGACTGGTCTTCCTCTGCTGCCCATAGTTCCTCAGGGAGAGGCGGGGCCGCGCCTCATGAGGCCCCGCCCATCCATGGCTGGGCCCAGTCTTGCGCAGATTCCGTGGGTTAAGATGGGTGGAGGCTGTGCAGTGGTGGCGCACGCCTTTAATCCCAGCATTCAGGAGGCAGAGGCAGGCGGAGTGCTGTGAGTTCAAGGCTAGCCTGGTCTACAAAGTGAGTCCAGGACAGCCAAGGCTACACAGAGAAACCTTGTCTCAACAAGAAAGAAAGAAAGAAAGAAAGAAAGAAAGAAAGAAAGAAAGAAAGAAAGAAAGAAAGAAAGAAAGAAAGAAAGAAAGAAAGAAAAGAAAGAGAGAGAAAGAAAGAAAAGAAAAGAAAAGAAAAGAAAAGAAAAGAAAAGAAAGACCCAAACCAAACAGCTGAGGGTTCAATGACAGAACTCTTGCCCAGCAGGTGCAAGGGGCTGGGTTGCATCTCTGGCCTCAAGAAATGAAGAACCAAGCCAACTATGCAGCCTGGGTGCAAGCTTCATCTGTAAACATAACACATTAAATATTTGAAAAGTACAGTGATTAGGACTAGGTGAGTGGCTCAGTAGTAGAACACATATCTGGTGTATGGGACTCTGTGGGCCCACTACTGAAGGAAAACAAAGCAAAAACATTTACAATATTAGTAAGGGTGATATGGTTTATAGTTGAAACAAAGCTATGTGGAAATGGCTTATTTTTGAAATTTCTGAGCCTACTTGTCCAAAACTTCAAATAATTAGCAAAGCAACAAGATCCGTGTATAATAGTGTCTCTTAAAACTAGACTCTGTGTGTGTGTGTGTGTGTGTGTGTGTGTGTGTGTGTGTGTGAGTTAGCCTATTTTGGGGTGTGCATGTGTGGGGTATCCATGTCAGCTTGTTCCAAGGATCCCCTGTCTCTGCCTCCCAAGTGCTGGGATCACAGGTGCCTGCCTATCTTTTAAGTAAGGTCTGAGGTCCAAACTCACAGACCTCACAATTGCTTGGTAAACACCCTATTCAGTGACCATCTCTCCAGTTCAAAATTAGGCATTCCATAAGCAAAGAGAGCAGTACTTCCCCCACCCTTTTGTTTGTTTGTTTTGTTGTTGTTGTTATTTTGTTTTTCAAACAGGGTTTCTCTGTGTAGCCTGACTGTCCTGGAACTCAATTTATAGACCAGGCTGGCCTTGAGCACAGAGATCCACTTGACTTTGCCTCCTGAGTGCTGGAATTACCGAGGAGTGCTACCACCACCTGGCTATAATTAATTTTATTAAAAGACTAGTGGGGTGGGGCTGGAGAAATGGCTCAGAGATTAAGAGCACTACCTGCTCTTCCAAAGGTCCTGAGTTCAATTCCCAGCAGCCACATGGTGGCTCACAACCATCTACAATGAGATCTGGTGCCCTCTTCTGGGCTGTAGGTGTACATGCACACAGAATAGAATACTGTATAGATAATAAATAAATAAATAAATATTTAAAAAAAAAAAAGAGTAGTGGGTCCATTTCCCCCACTATTGTATAACCCAGATTAGTCTTAAGCTTGCTATATAACTGAGGCTGGTCTTGAACTCTTTCTTTTCTTTCTTTCTTTTTTCTTTTTCTTTTTCTTTCTTTCTTTCTTTCTTTCTTTCTTTTTTTTTTTTTAAGACAAGATTTCTCACCGTATCCTTGACTGTTCTGGAACTCTCTTTGTAGACCAGGCTGGCCTTGAACTCACAGAGATTCACCTGCCTCTGCCTCCTGAATGCTGGGATTAAAGGCGTGCACCACCATGCCGGGCCATACAGGTGGTTGTGAGCCACCATGTGGGTGCTGGGTATTGAACTCAGGACCCCTGGAAGAGCAGCCAATGCTGAACTCTCTTTTTTATTAAAAATTTTTTTACATGTATGGGTGTTTGCCTGTATGTACGCATGTGTACCACGTGGGTGCCTGGCACCTGCTGAGGTGAAAAGAGGGTATTGGATCGCTGGTGCTGGAGTTACGCACAGAACCATATGGGTGCTAGGAATTGAACCTGGGTCCTCCATAGGAGCAACGAGTGATCTCAGCTGCTGAGCTAACTCTCCAGCCCCTTTAATAGGGTCTCTCAATATAGTCCTTGCTGGCTTTGGACTCATGGACTCTCACCTCAGCCTAAGACCACACACATGTGTGCCTCTGTGCCAGCATAGGAAGCTATAGCTGCTCATGTAGGTGCCTGAAACGGTAGTTTGTATTTGACACCCATGAATACACTGCTTTCTTTCTTTCTTTCTTTCTTTTTTTTTTTTTTTTTTTTTTTTTGGTTTTTCGAGACAGGGTCTCTCTGTGTAGCCTTGGCCATCCTGGACTCACTTTGTAGACCAAGCTGGCCTCGAACTCACAGCGATCCGCCTACCTCTGCCTCCCGAGTGCTGGGATTAAAGGCATGCGCCACCACGCCCGGCTATACACTCCTTTCTGTGTGTATGTCACATGCTGCTATTACTTGGGATGATAAAACTGCTATTCTGCTACCAACATCACAGTCTTAATTTGGCCCAGAATTTTGTGACAGATTACTGCAGGGTGCCCTCTTTAGTGTGTTAATAAGGCTCTCTGGGTTGGTTATAAAGGTCCTGAGGGAGAGAGACACAGCTCTTGTGTGCCCCAGGCCCAAGGAATACCTGAAGACTAATGGTTTCTATCTTACTCTGCCTCTGCCATTTTTGCAGACTCAGATCCCCAGCGACTCCAGCCCGTCCTACCTCAGCAAGGCCACCATGTGCCGAGGAGTCACGTTTAGGCAGTTGCTCCTGGTGCTGCAGCTGTGTAGGTTCTCTGACTTGGGGAGCGGTGGCAGACGGCACGGGAGGTGGGGGAAATGGGGAAACGCAAAGGGTGGGGCACAGAGGGAGACAGCAGTAACAGCTGACGCATGGACTTCTTTCCGAAGCAGCACAATTCGTAGCTGTCACTCGAGGGAAGACCGTGGTAGTGGGCAGAGAAGACACTTCAGTGAAACTCCCCTGTGAGGGTTCCCAGCGAAAGAGCACGACCTTCAACTGGCAGCTCCCTGACCAGACGAAGATTCTGGGAAATCAGAATCCTACCTTTCTGTTTAAAGGTACGATTCCCTGTCCCCCAACCCAGGGAGGAAAACAAATGTGAGTTGAGTGAGCTTGCTGTTGAAAGCCTGTCTTAGACGCCCACAGTCCCACGTTGGCTAGAGGCCCTCTCTTCTGGGATTTCCTTTTCCCAACTGTGGTGGCACATGGCTTCTAGAATCCTAATTTTTTAAAAAAATTCTTTCAGTATTTATGACTTGAAAGGACATTGCAAAATTATCATACAAAGTATATGATTTCAAGAGTGTTTTACTACAGAGCACAAAGATGATACCATACTTGGTTTACTCCCATTACAAGCAACAGCTATGACGTAGAGTGCTTGCCTAGAACCTGTAAGCCCTAGGTTTGATTCCCCAGAAAAAAAAAAAATCAAACAAACAAAAAACTAAAACAAAGCCAAGTGGTGAGGGTACAGGCCTTTAATCCCAGCACTCAGAAGGCAGAGACAGGAAGTTCTTTGTAAATTTGAGACCAGCCTGGTCTATAGAGTGAGTTCCAGGACAGCTAGAGCTATGTAAAGAAACCTCGTCTTGAAAACAAACAAATAAATAAAACAACCCTCCCCACCCCAGAAAAAAACAAACAAACCCTACAATATTGCATGTCCTAGGATCTTAGCAGTAGGAGGCTATGGCAAGAAGGTTAAAAAGTCCTGAGGTCATACACCAAGACTGTCTCAAAAATAAATTAAAATAAATTTATTCAATCTTAAAAGTGAACACATTCTAAGATGCCGCCGTAGATAGATTCGGCTGAAGTATACACAATGTCTCTAAATGGCTGAAGTTTGGGGAACACAGCTCTAGTCCAGCCTTCGTGGAGAAGCAGCTGAGGCCCAGCCCCAAGCTTTCACGCCTACTGGGAGGCTGGAGTGCTGCCCCCCCCACGTCTCCTCTAGAAAGCTGTGCTCTAGGCAATCCGACCCAGCTTGCTATCTAGACAGATATTTTAAAGGTGATTCTATATCCATCCCTATGTGTAAAATGCGTATGCTTGACCTGGTGAGATGGTTCAGCAGGTTAAAGGTTCCCCACTGCCACGTGTGACCACCTGACTTTTATTCCATGCCCCATGTGCTCCACAACTTGTCCTCGGACTCCTATGTGTGTTCTGTGGCATGTGTGAGGGAGCACTCCCTCTAAATAAACTAGTAAATGTAGTAAAATTTTAAAAATGCGTACAGTTATGTGAGACAGGTATGTATTCCCAGTTCATTTCTTTTCAGTAACTGCTTAATTCCTTATTCTATTATACTATCATTTACTTGTTGGGCATTTAGGCTCCTTTTAGTCTTTTTATAGCAAAATGATCTCCAGAGGATAATTCTGTGTCATTGAACATATTTTGCAAATACTTCAAAAAATTTTTTAAATTATCTTATTTTATGTGTATGAATCTTTTGCCTGAGGAGGATGGAAGAGAATGCTAATCCATTGGGACTGGAGCTCAGATGGTCATGAGCTACCACGTGGATGTTGGAGGCTGAACCTGGGTCTTCAGATACAGAACTCAGTGCTCCTTACTGAGCCATCTCTCTAGCCCCAAATATTCTCTTATTCTCTTATTCTCTCTCTCTCTCTCTCTCTCTCTCTCTCTCTCTCTCTCTCTCTCTCTGTGTGTGTGTGTGTGTGTGTGTGTGTGTGTGTGTGTGTGTGTCTAGCATTTGTTTAGAGACAGGATCTTACTCAGTTATCCAGGCTGGTCTTGAACTCCCTATATTTCTCCTGCCTGAGCTTTGTACACTGGGGTCACTGCTACAGGTCAGAAGACCTGGCCTTCAAAAAGTCTCACGGGGTATGGTGAGGCCTTTAACTCTAGCATGTGGGAGACTGGGGCCAATCTGAAGCCAATGTGATCTACACAGGAAGTTACAGGACACCTGGGACTACACAGAGAGACTCTTTCTGAAACAAAACAAAACAAAACAAAAAACCAAAAGTACATCTCCCACACAGATCTTATCTCATTCCTGCAGACTTAACACACCATGTCTCATTAGATGCCATTCAAATTTGACATAGGAAAAAGAAAAAAGAAAAAAAGAAAAGAAAACAAAAAACAAAAAACAAATTTGACATGAGTGTTAACTTGTTCATTGAGTTCATTCTGAGACAAATGGTCCGTTTAGCTATGAACCCATGAAGCTAGACAAGTTGTGCATCTAAATAGACTGACAGACAGGCACACGATAGAATTTCCACTCCTGAGGAAGAACTCAACAAGGAAGGGGTGCTGGGTGCCAGGGAAGTCCAGGCTTTGCCAACATAAGTTCCATTACAACTTTTCTTCGTCTTATAATGTATTTATTTTTATTTTGTGCTCATTGGTAGTTTGACTGCATATGTGTCTTTGTGACAGTGTTGGATCCTCTGAACAGGAGTTAACAGTCAGTTGTGAGGTGTCATGTGGGTGCTGGGAAATGAACCTGGAAGAACAGGTTCAATCTTTCTCTGGAAGCACAGTCAGTGTTCTTTGCTCTTCACCACTGAGCCATCTCTCCAGCCCCCCCACCCTCCCCACCCTCCCCACCCTCCCACCCCCGACCCCATCACCCCCCACCCCCCACCCCCCCCACTGCTTAGCCTCTGGGCATGACTGTGAGGACTTATCTTGGTCAAGTTCTGGTGGAGGACCTGCCCACTGTGGCAACAAACAGGAAAAACAAGCATTAGTTCATGACTCTCTGCCTCCTGCTTGTGGATACGATGTGACCAACTGCTTCAACCTCCCAGTGCTTTGATGTTTGAGCCACGAGAGGCTGTTAGGCTGTACCTGTGAGCTGCGAAACTCTCTCTCTCTTACATTGTTTTTGTCAAAGTGTTTTATCATAGTAATAGGAAAAGAAATTAAGACTGAGAGTGAGCCAGGCGGTGGTGGCGCACACTTTTAATCCCAGCATTCGGGAGGCAGAGGCAGGGGGAGCACTGTGAGATTGAGGACAGCCTGGTCTACAAAGCGAGTCCAGGACAGCTAAGGCTACACAGAGAGACCCTGTCTTGAGAAACTGAAGAAAAAGAGGGGGTGGGGCACTCTGCGGATAGGAATAATGTCTTATAATATTTTTGAGCTGGTGGGATATTGTTCCAGCCATGTAAATAGAGATGGTGGTCCTCACCAGTCTGGAGTCCCTAATAGACCAGAGAGTTTTGGGCACTGTTCTCGGCAGGGATGCCGGGGTGGGGGTGGGAGGGTGTGGGGGGCCCTCACCTTCCTTTGTATGGCTTCTATTTACAGCTCCAGGCAAGCGGTTTAGCAATTTTGATTCCCACAAAGCTGATTGGGATAGAGGGTCATTTCCTCTCGTCATCAATAAACTTAAGATGGAAGACTCTGACACTTACATCTGTGAGGTGGAGAACAAGAAGCAGGAGGTGGAGCTGTGGGTATTCAGAGGTGAGTGATGTAGATGCCCCAGGATGTAGATGCCTCCCTGCGCTCTTCCACTCTCACACCAAAACCAGAACCCAAACTGATGACATTTCACAGACTGCAGATGGGCCACACTGTTCCTCTTGATTAATGGGAGAGGGACAAGGACTGAGGTGAGGTCGGGGGAGAAAAACGAAAACAAAACTGAAGGAAGGCAGGAGACCAAGAGGAAGGGAGAGGAAAAGGGGGAAACCCTGCCTTGTGCTAGAAGTGGATGCCTGGGGGTTACGAGGGAGGCACTGTTGAGGTGGATGATAAAGAGACACTCTTGGTCTCCTTTCTTCTTCCTTCGTCCTTGGGGATGGTATGAGTGACACAGGTGCTCTGCTTCCTCCACAGTGAGCATCAAGCCGGGTACCAGCCTGCTGGAGGGGCAGAGCCTGACCATGACCTTGGATACCAGCCCTAAGGTTGCTAACTCCTTGATAGAGTGCAAAAGCCCAGGGAATAGAATTGTCAAGAATGCCAAAGTTCTCTCCGTGCCCAATCTAAGGACTCAGGACAGTGGCTCCTGGCCCTGCACTGTGAGCCTGAACCAGAAAGAGAATACGTTCAGCATAAAAATCTTGGTGCTGGGTAAGAGGCTCCACTCCCTGCGGCTTCCTTCCCTATCGGGAATTCTCGGGTCTCACGCTGCTCTTATGTTGGTTCCTGGACCAGTTGGAGGGGTAATAGGGATGGGGCCAGTCCCTTCTCCAGCTGAGGGCCCCTCCCCCATAGGGAGCCCATTACAGCAACCCAGGGAGTGTATAAGAGGGAAGAGTGGGAAAGTAGGAGGTGAGAGACTCCAGAGTCCACAATAGGGAGGTGGCAAAGACACCTATTGTCCCTTGTCACCAATCTCAATTCCTACTAGTGAACAAATCCATCTACTCAGGGATACTAACACCAGCAAACCAGTAATATTGGCATCTGCATTGCATCTCTACATCCTGAGCTAGGTACCATGGGAAGACTGAGAACCCTGAACACAGATCCTGTGTATAGTATTGACTTACACCCCAACTCTGCCACAACCATGCTCTCTTTTTATAAAATTATTTTTAATAATATTTGAGGGGGATCATGGTGTAATTACATCATTTCCCTTTCCTTTTTCCTCTCTTCAAACCCTCCCAACTCTCTTTCAAAAACATGGCATCTTACTTGTTTTACACAACACACACACACACACACACCCAACTTGCTCAGTCTTCTGTATAATGTTGCTTGTATGTACACGTTTTCAGAGCTGATCTTTTATTATTGGATAACCAATTGGTATACCAATGGTATACTATTTTTCCTGCTCCCAGCATTCCTCTGCCACCTTTCTTTTTTTTTTTTTAATTTACTTTTTAAAATATTTAATTTAATTTTAATTTATGTCCATTCATGTGGGAGTGTCAGATCTTGGAGTTACAGACAGTTGTGAGCTGCCATGTGGGTGCTGGGAATTGAACCCCGGGTCCTTTGGAAGAACAGGCAGTGCTCTTAACCACTGAGCCATCTCCCCAGCCCTTTTGTCTTATTTTTGTTGTCTAAGATTGAGGCCTCATGAGTTCCCCTCCTTCCACGTTAGCTTGTCTATTGGTGCTATCCTGTTTTAGGCCATGTGTAGGCCGCCATGTTGGTGACGAGATTTTGTGGGTGTAGTGTCTGACATTCCTAGGAGACACAATCTCACAGCAAACTCCCCATTCCTCTGGGCCTTACAATCTTCCCATGCGTCTTCTGAAATGACTCTTGAGCCTTGGGGTGCAGGAGTTTGTGTCGTAGATGTATCGGGTGGGAAGGGGCCCCACACCTTTGCTCTTAGTCTGTTACAAAGACAAGTTTCCTTGATGAAGGGTGAGAATTACACCTCTCTGTGGGGTTAAGGACAAATATTCAGAGTGTTGCTGGGACTACGCTGGTTTAGTGAAGTGATGGCTGTAGGCTGTGGTGGTTTGAATAAAAATGGCCCTCATAGGATAACACTTTTGAATGGTTAGTTACCAAGGAAGTGGCACTACTTGAAAAGGATTAGGAGGATTAGGGGGTGTGGCCTTTTGAACTAAGTGTGTCACCAGGAGTAGGCAGTGAGGTTTCAAAAGCCCACACCGGGTAAGATGGTCCTTGCGTTCCTGTGCCACATGCTTGCCCCACCATAGGCTCCCTCCTCATCTTCTTCCTCCTCACCCAGAGTTATTTCTGCTTCCTTCTAACCTCCAGGTTTCAAGAAGGCATCTACCACAGCCTACAATAGTGAGGGGGAGTTAGCGGAGCTCTCCTTCCCACTCAGCAGGGAAGTGGAAGACCTGACGGGAGAGCTGACCTGGAAGGCAGAGAAGGCCTCCTCCGTGCACCGCTGGGCCACCTTCTCCCTAGAGAACAAGAAAGTAGTACTGAAAGCAGCTACTGACCACCTCAAGCTCCAGCTGCTGGACACGCTCCCGCTCAGGCTCAAGATTCCTCAAGTCTCTCTTCAGAGCGCCGGTTCTGGAAACCTGACCCTGACTCTGGACGAAGGAACACTGCATCACGAAGTGAACCTGGTGGTGATGAAAGGTGAGGGGTGAGCTGAGACAGGGCGAGCGTGGGGGCGGGAGGAGTATGTGTGGAGGGAACAGGGGAGTGGACCAGGGCTCTCCATGGCTAGTCAGGTCCCAAAAGGCAATGCTTTGAAGCTGGTAGTCTGGCTAAATAATGAAGGACTTTCCAGATTTTGAGCCAGTTTTATTTTGTTATTTTTCCTGAGGACAGAAACTAGGGCTTCATGCATGCTATGTATAAACTTTTTTTTTTTCCTTTCGAGATAGGGTTTCTCTGGGTAGCCCTGGCTGTCCTGAAACTCACTGTGTAGACCAGGCTGGCCGTGAACTCACAGAGATCTGCCTGCCTCTGCTTCCCCAGTGCTGGGATAAAAGGTGTGTGCCACTACCGCCCAGCTCCTGCATACAAACTTTATTATCACTGAGCCCACAGTTGTGGGCTGGCTTTGAGTTGAGGCTGGAACCCACACATCCTCCCCTGATGTCCATGATCTACCCTGGGGCTGGCTCCTCTGAGGCCTGGACTAACACACAGGATCCAGTTCTCCCTCTGCCTGACCCTGTGACCCTGGCTAAGTCCATTCGACATCATGGGCCTGCTTGCTTATTTTTTTTTTCTTTTCTAAAGATTTAATTATTATTTATTTTATATAATCTATTTTTATTTTATGTCTGTATGTGGGTGTCAGAAGCCCCGGAGTTGGAGTTGCGGATAGTTGTGAGCTGCCGTGAGGGTGCTGGGAATTGAATCTACATCCTCTGGAAAACCAGCCAGTGCTCTTAATTACCGAGCCATCTGTCCGGCCTCTTAAGAAGTGTATGTGGGGGCTGGAAAGATGGCTCAGTGGTTAAGAGCACTGCCTGCTCTTCCAAAGGACCTGGGTTCAATTCCCAGCACCCACATGGCAGCTCACAACTGTCTCTAACGCCAAGATCTGACACTTTCACACAAAAAATGCACATAGATTAAAACTAAAATATATATAAGAAGTGTATGTGTGGGCTGGAGATATGGCTCAAGAGGTTAAAGGAACTGTCTGCTCTTCCAGAGGTCCTGAGTTCAATTCCTAGCAACCACATGGTGGCTCACAACCATCTATGATGAGATCTGGTGTCCTCTTCTGGTGGGCAGGCACACATGCCGGCAGAGCACTGTATACATAATAAATAAATCAATCTTTTTTTAAAAACACAAATGTATACCACACATGTATATGACAGAGAAGGCCAGAAGAGAACATCAGATCCCATGGAGCTTGCAGGTGGTGAGCTGCCACGTGGGTCCTCTGGAAGAACAGCATTCTTGACCTCTTGACCTCTGAGCCATCTCTCCAGCCCCATCTTCTTTTTATTTTTTTATTTTTATTTTTTTAATTTTTATTTATTTATTACACATACAGTGTTCTACTTGCATATAACGCCTGCAGGCCAGAAGAGGGCACCAGATCTCATTACAGATGGTTATGAGCCACCATGTGGTTGCTGGGAATTGAACTCAGGACCTTTGGAAGAGCAGCCAGTGCTCTTAACCTCTGAGCCACCTCTCCAGCCCCCATCTTCTTTTTATTACGGAACAGAATCTTAGCACAGAGCAGTGGTTGTAATATCAACCTGAGATTTTTGACTCCTTAACGCTTCACCGCATCGATTCCAAAAACAACAATGACTAATCCGTAACACTTAGCACAGGCCAGGGCCACAACTGAACACTTCGGGCACTCCTCCATTTCATTATTGTCAGTGGTGCAGTTTGTCCAAGGCCACGCTGTGGGTGTCTTTGCAAATCGCCATGGCTGGCTGAGTTGGGCAAGAAGGAAATCTGGTTTAACACAACTTTTGATTCAAAGCTAAGGATAGCTCACTCCCAGGCTGTTCCCCACAGACAACTACAAGAGAACATGACCCGAGAGGCTAACGGGCCGCTCACACACAGGCTCATATTCCCCATCCACTGAGTCGCCTTACTTACAGCTTGAAAGTGCTGGGAACCCCGAGCCACTGCCCCAGGTCCCGCCTCTCCTTCCTCTGCAGTGGCTCAGCATGACGACACTTTGACCTGTGAGGTGACAGGACCCACTACCCCCAAGATGACACTGAGCCTGCAGCGGGAGAATCAGCCTGCCAGGGTCTCTGAGCAGAAGAAAGTGGTCCAAGTGCCGGCTCCTGAGGCAGGGGTGTGGCAGTGTCTGCTGACTGACGGGGGAGAGGTCAAGATAGACTCCAAGCTCCAGGGTAAGGGTCCAGTTTCTCAGGTCTGACGCTAAGCCTTGGCCTCTGCCGCTGTGGAACCTTCCCAGGGATTTAGCTACGATGACAGAGTCCCAGCTCCCTAGCTCATCTCACCTGGAGCCATTTTCTACAGTGGCCTGAAGAGAGAAAAGTGAGGTGGGTAGGTCCTGGGCTCTCGGTTCCCACTTGAATCCTCCAGACACTCCCACTTCCATACTGCCTAGGCATGAGGCCTTTCTGGCTAAGAGCTACATGCTCTCTCTAACCCTAAACAAACACATAGACCCTGGCATCTGGCCCCTGCTCTAGCTTTCTAGAGAACTCTGTATGGGGAAAAAAAAAATCCCTTCCTTGTTCTGTGCCTCCGGGGCCTGGTGGCCTTTGAAAGTCCTGTGCACTCAGCTCTTCCCTCTGACCTGGGACCACAGGTCAGACTGTCCCTATATGAATAGCTGTTTCTTGTCAGTGTTTGGGGTGGAACCCAGGGCCTCCCTGCAGCAGAGCTACAGCCCCAGCCAAATACCCCGTCCTCCCTCTCTCTCTCTCTCTCTCTCTCTCTCTCTCTCTCTCTCTCTCTCTCTCTCTCTCTCTCAGTTTCTTCCACAGGGTTGTTGAACCAGAATCATCCTAAGTTCCTGGCTGTTGTGCTCGGGGGCACCTTCAGCTTTCTGGCTTTCATTGGGCTCTGCATTCTCTGCTGTGTCAAATGCCGGCACCAACAGGTGAGTGAGCTTCCACCATCACACCCCCCCCCCCCCCCGTGTGCCTCACCCCTCCCCCACCCCACCCCACCCTGCCCCCTGCTGGGCCCTCAAGCCCAGTACCTTGTACTTGAGGCTGCACACCCTGCGACTGACTTCCGGCTTAGCTTCCTCTGCCCAACCCTGCCGATCCTCACTGCAGACCTTGCCTGTGATTCCCATCTGAAGGGATGAGATTGCTCCCTCAAGAGCTGAGTCAATGACAGGGCAGGTGGCTTAAGCCACCCTAAATGCTTCTTCTCTGCCAGCTTCCCCCTCTCCCCCCTCCAAGGGGCACCTCCCTCCTGGAGGACTGGGGCCCTCACAACTCCTCTCCTTGTCCCTGGGCAGCGCCAGGCAGCACGGATGTCTCAGATCAAGAGGCTCCTCAGTGAGAAGAAGACCTGCCAGTGCTCCCAGTAAGGATCTGGGCTGGAGGTAGGAGGGAGAGAGAGAGAGGAGGGAGAGAGAGAGAGGAGGGAGAGAGAGAGAGAGGAGGGAGAGAGAGAGAGAGGAGGGAGAGAGAGAGAGAGGAGGAAGACAGAGAGAGGAGGGAGAGAGAGAGGAGGGAGGGTGACAGAGAGAAAGGGAAGGAAAGAGGTGGGAGAGACCAAAAAAGAAAAAAAAAAAGGAGTTGAGAAGGACAGAAGGTACAAGGAGGAATGGAGCAAGGAGGTGGAGGAAAGAGGGGGTGAGGGAGAGAGAGTGAGAAATAGAACCGGGAAAGGATCAGCAGAGCTGGAGGTAAAGGGGCAGTGGGCCTGTGGTATGTCTGGACGGACACTGCAGCGATGACCAGAGATACCACTGTGCTGCAAGAGCAAAGTGGGGTCTGGAACCATGCACTCCACTCCGTAGCAACACTGACGGACTGGGAGGTTGGACTTGCTCACTTCTTTTTCTTCTCTCTTCCAGCCGGATGCGGAAGACTCAGAATCTCATCTGAGGCCTCGGCCTCACCTGCAGCCAGCCTACCAGCTGTGGCCTGTCTCCGTTGCCTGAGGCCTGCGGACCTGACGAATGTAGCCAACCCGGCGTCTGTGGCCTCTTGCTCTCCTCTTCCACAACTGGCCACTGTCTCTCTCCCTCTATTCCCAAGCCCACCCGCAGAGCTTGCTCTCTACTTTTCGGACTCTTAAACACACATCAACTATTCTTCCCAGCTTCCTTTTCACCTGAAGCTCGGCCCTCCTCTGACTGTCCCTCTGGGACCACGTCAGCTGTCTGCTTGGATCTATGGGCTGTGAGCAGCACCAGCCCTACCTGGCACAGACGGTGGGGGTGGTACACAGTTTACAAGAGAGGGTTCCGGGACCAAACCGAGCGAGGGCCTTGTGTGCAGATCAAACACCCTTGGGACAGACACAGGCCCAAAGGCTACTGAAGTCAACTTCAGTTTCCCATACACCTGCTTTTTACTTTTGTACTGGCAAAACCAGACTCACATTCTGGCCAGTGAGTGCACCAAAGCGCGCCCAGGCCACACATCTACACACAGCCACACACTTGTCCACAGACCCAAAGAACACATCTTAATGTATAAGCCAGTTTAATGTCTTAAGAAAACAAACAAACAAACCTTACGTGTGTGTGAGCAAGATAGCTCAGCAATAAAAGCTCTTACTGCCAAGCCTGATGACCCAAGTTCAATTCCTGAGAGTGAAAGGAGAGAGCTGACTCTTGAAAGTTGTCCTTCACTTGTGTGCCGTACGTAGCCCTTGTGTACCTAACACACACACACACACACGCACACACACAAACGCACACACACACATTAGAAATCCTGCAAGCTGGTAGTGATGACCAAGATGGCAGAGACGACCAATCACCTCCAGTAAAATAGAATTTAGATTGAATGACTAACTTAAGGTTGCACAGCTAACAAGAGCTCATGTCAGAACCAACCCAGGGCCCCTGATCCCTAGAGCCACCACGTGTAACACAGGTAACAGAGGGATGAATGGCACGCGGAGCTTGGGAGCTAAGTCACGGGGACTCAGTGTGCACCATGGCTGCACAGGAGCACAGCGGCCGCCTGCAGACATGGCCAGCCTCCAAGTTCTGAGAGGACGGAGGGGCACTTCTTGTTTCAAATCCCTCCTTGACCACTGCAGTTTGTGGAGTCCTTTACCAAAGGACTCTAAGAGCAAGGCTGGGAGAAACGTCTAGAGACCTGCCACTGTGTGCAGAGCCTGGGAAGTGAGCTATGCTGGGGACCCTTTAAGGGCACCCTTGTGGAAGGTGACTGTGGCTTCTAGCTTTCCCACACGTCCTAATAGATCAGGGCTCTAAGTGATTTCCCTGCCAGCCTTGATCTGGTTCTCTCAGACTCTCGGCCTCCTCCCCAGCCTCTTTTACTTCCCTGCTTTAGTGCCTCCCTTTTCCCTCCCGTCTTCTTCTTTTCTTTTCAGGCAGCCTATTCCAGAAAAAGACCTTCTCCAGTTGCTACCAGACTCCTCATTGCTTATTTTTTAGTTGTGCCCACTCCCTACTCCTGCCTCCTGAGCTGACAGAAAAATAAAGACTAAATAAAACGCACTCATTGTGTGTGTGTGTGTGTGTGTGTAAGAGAGAAAGAGAGGGAGAGGGAGAGGGAGAGGGAGAGGGAGAGAGAGAGAGAGAGAGAGAGAGAGAGAGAGAGAGAGAGAGAGAGAGAGAGAGCGCGCACGAGAGCACTTCTCTGGGGACCCAGAAATCTTCGGGTCTTTAGTTGCCTGGCCTAGCCCAGGGAAGAAGATGAAGTTGCCCAGAGAAGGGAAAATTCCCTGGAGGCTGATGGCCCACCTCCACATCCCAAAAGCACTGTGAGTGACTCTGTAATTAAGGGAGAGACTACACAGTAATGTGTGTTTTCTTGCCATTTGTGTATGAGAGAGTAAGGGGACTATGAGAAACTGTAATGTGTGCGGCAGTTGCCTGTGTCCCCATCGTAACTGTATGCTCGGCTGGAGGAGGAGAAAGAGGGGTATGCAGGTGCACCAGGAGCCCACTTCCTTTAAGATCCCTGCAGCCAAGTCTAACTTCACAGCGGTCTCAGCTTGCATCACCAGGCCCCTTAGCAGGCTTTCAGGCGGTGCCCCTCTGAGCTCTACCCAAAAACAGCCTTCGCAAGGATGCATGCACACTGTGACACACGGTGACACACGCTTCCTCCTTTCTGAACAGCTAGCTCCTCAGTCCCTAACAACACCAGCTGCCTCTTGGGGCTCACTCGTGTTGAAAAAACGGGATGGGGTGGGGGCAGGACACCAACCGCTTCACCAATGAAGCCCGCTCCCCGCCGTCCTCCTCGCCCCCTCCCTCCCCGAGCCTTCCTTGCCCCTCCTCCTCTAAGTCACAGCCGTCCAGTTTCCCCGCCCCACCCTCGCCACCCCCCCGACCCCAAGACTGGCCAGAGGCTCCCTAACCCCGGGCTCGCAAGCCGCTGACCCAGGGAGACAGGGCCCTCGAGGGGCTGCAAGCTAGCACGCCGCGGGCTGAGCCGGAGAGGCCGGGCTTGGGGGGGAGGGAGGCCCAGAGGGAGGGAGCGAAGGAAGGAGGAGGGTTGGGAGCTGGAGCCGGCAAGCGGCGGGAGCTCAGGCGAGCCTCGTCGGGAGTGCGTCTTCTCTGGAGAACAGGGCGCAACTAGAGGTAAGAGGACCCCTGCCCAGTCCCTCACGAGTCTCCGCTCCCCCTCCACCCCTCCCGCCCCGCCAGCTGC
Organism: Acomys minous; assembly: GCF_964271855.1. Lineage (NCBI taxonomy): Eukaryota > Metazoa > Chordata > Mammalia > Rodentia > Muridae > Acomys > Acomys minous. Next base: position 21,697,770 of record NC_140500.1, read on the forward strand.
CTCCGCGCCCCTCCTCCCTAGCCACCTGCTGTTTCTGCCCTGGAGAACACCCTAGGTGACAGGAGGGAGGAGCCGCCTGACCTTATCTCATCAAGGCGAAGGGCGAGGGACCCCTGTCGGCCAGGAAGCCCCCAATCTTCCCCCTCCCCTTTCCTCCTCTCTCTGTCCTTCACCTCCTTCTCTCCGTCCTTCACGTCTTTCTTCTTCCCTCCCTTTCTGACTCCTTTTCTTTCTTTCGGAACCACCAAACTGGGTCTGGGGGGGGGTGGCGTAGGTTGGATGAAGGTGGGTGGGAAAGGGTCCAAAGGCTGTAGGGGAGGCCAGTGGGGGGCATCCAGACCAATTCCCTACACCTCCCTCTGGCTATCCATTGCCATGGCAACTAGGATGTACTGGGCTAGATGGAGGGGGGGGGGAATAAAAGTAGGGGGGATGGACTGAGACCTCTTGGGGAAAGCGCGAGTCTAAGGTTCTTTGCAGGAAATAGATGGTGGCACAGCTGTGCGCCCCCCTCCACCTCTTCCCCCTCCCCCCCGTTTGCCCCGAAGGTATTATGCGGGTCCTTATAGCTTCTATTCTGTTCGGCGTTCCACTTGATTTCCTAGTGCCTTCCTCAGATCTCACTGAACCGTGTCACTAAGACCAAGACCCTCCTCCTCTCCCTCATCAGAGGGAAACTGAGGCTCTGGGCCAGGGGAGGAAACCCAAGGTCCCCTAGTGAAGACAGCCAGCCTATTGAAGGTCGGCTCCCCCCCCCCCAGCTCTCTGTCCCCCTGCTCCTACCTCCACCCTCTTCCTTCTCACCCCCCTCGCTCCAGTATCTCCTCCCTAGGGGTTTCTGAACCATTCCTTCTATTTTCAGATACTACCACTTTCCCCCCTTTCTCCTCTGCTCAAACTCTCCTCCTTCTCCCTAGTCCCCCCCTCTTTCCATTTCTGGATGCTTCTGATGTCAGTGGTTCCCCCGCCTGCAGGTTCCCTAGCTACCCACCGCTTCAAGCCCAGCCTCCTTTCTCCCATTTTCCTTTGGGGAGCTGAAGGGGTGAACATTTAGGCTTAGATTTAATGGGCTGAGCGCAAAAGACCACAAGGTCTAGGAGAATAGCATGTAGGAGAAGGGCTTGAATGTGAGTCCTCCCCCCCCCACCTCCCAAAAAAAGGGAAGGCATCACAAGTCTCCCATTAGCAACTGAAAAAAGATCTGGGGACATGCAGACAGGGGTGGGTCTTTTGAGCACAGACTATTATAAGAAGGAAACTTAGAATTCCAAAGCAGGTTGAAAGGGCTAAAAAGAACGGAGCCAGGGAGCCTGTCCCATGTAGTCTGGAAGTGTGGGCGGGCTAATCCGTGTGGGCGAGCAAGCATCTGATTTAAGGCTTGAGAACGCTCCGAATGACCCCAAGGACCCTCAGCAACCAGTCATCCCTACAATTTCAAGAGAAACGGGGCACGAATGAGCTGGAGTTACAGCATAGGCCTAATTTTTGCTTCCTTCCATCCCCTCTTCCCTCACAGCTTGTCCAGGGGACTGAGCTCCACCCCTACCCGCCAAGACTCCCCCAACGGTCAAGACTGGAGAAAGAGACCTGGAAGTTCCCGCACGAGCATCAGAGCTCCCCAGCCACCCTCATCGATGGGAAAGCAGCCAGCTTGCCTCCCTGTCAATTACAGGGATAATTGAGAAAAGGCCCCGCCCAATATGGAGGCTGAGGGCTACCACCTCTATTGACTGTCCTCTGCCTTCTCACCTGCCCTGCCCACCTGGCCTTAGCTGGGTCAGTCATGCGATGCTGAGCAGGAAGGGAGACTCAGGGTCAGCTTGCCTGGCTACAGGGCAGGGATTGTGGGCAGCATCATGGGGGTGTGCGTGAGCGGGGCTCCAGGGTGAGACCTAGCCCCCGCCCCCAGGAATTCACGGGGGGGTGGGGGTGGGGGTGGGGCCAAGGATAGAATGGCTCGGGGTGGGTTGGGGGCAGAAGAGGCCTCCTTAAGGTCAAATGCATTGTCCTGGCTGGCCTGTGGCCTCTTGGCCCTGCTGGCCAATGCCTGGATCATCCTTAGCATCTCAGCCAAACAACAGAAGCACAAGCCGCTGGAGTTACTGCTCTGCTTCCTGGCGGGGACACACATACTCATGGCGGCTGTGCCCCTTACCACCTTCGCTGTGGTGCAGCTCCGGCGCCAGGCGTCCTCTGACTATGACTGGAACGAGAGCATCTGCAAGGTCTTTGTGTCCACTTACTACACGCTGGCCCTGGCCACCTGCTTCACAGTTGCCTCGCTCTCCTACCATCGCATGTGGATGGTGCGCTGGCCTGTCAACTACCGCCTCAGCAACGCCAAGAAGCAGGCACTGCATGCCGTCATGGGCATCTGGATGGTCAGTTTTATCCTTTCCACGCTGCCATCCATTGGCTGGCATAACAACGGAGAACGCTACTACGCCCGAGGCTGCCAGTTCATAGTCTCCAAGATTGGCCTCGGTTTTGGCGTTTGCTTCAGCCTCTTGCTTCTCGGGGGCATCGTCATGGGATTAGTCTGTGTGGCTATCACATTCTATCAGACACTGTGGGCCCGACCCCGGAGAGCTCGGCAGGCCCGGAGAGCGGGGGGCAGTGTGGGAGCCAAAGCAGGTGGGCTGGGGGGTTTGGGCACCCGGCCAGCTTTTGAGGTGCCAGCCATTGTGGTGGAGGATACTCGAGGGAAACGGCGGTCCTCACTGGATGGCTCTGAATCTGCCAAGACATCCTTGCAGGTCACCAACTTGGTCAGCGCCATCGTTTTCCTCTATGACTCACTCACAGGGGTGCCCATCTTGGTGAGATTGAGGTCCCCTCCGCTGTTCTTAATATTCAGGTCCCACCAGTCCTATCAGCCATGCGGAAACTCCATCATGGTTCCTCCAGTTCCGTCACCCATCGTCTTCCCCCTCCACCGGTCCCCTGACACTTGTGGTTCCCTGTCTTTATCATCTATCCTCAGCTCCCACTACTCAATCTCCCAGCTCCATCGGGCCATTCTCCCACTTCTACTTCTATTCTATGATCCACTATCCATCCACCCTGCCCTGAGCCATTATCTACTTGCTAATTCTCTTTGGAGACCAACCAGTCTCCGAGCACTCCTGAGTGGGAACCCCAGGCTTACCCAACCACACTCTCCAGGCCCCGTTCCTCAGTTTCTCTCAGGCTTTGAGTTTCTTGCAGCCTCACTCTCCCTGCCCCCCTCTTTCTCTCTCAGTCTCTCTGTGTGTCTGTCTCTGTCTCCCCCCTCCCCCCCCACTCACACTCAAACCCTCAACAACACCGGGGTTTTGTCTCCAGCACTTCCTGACTTTCCTCATTCAGTCCCTTCTCCATGCTCAGCCGACCTCCCTCGCATTAGGGGTGGGTATGCGGTTTAGGTAGGGCCTGGGCTCTCGGGCCTGACCTGTCATTCCCTATCCCCTGCCAGGTGGTGAGCTTCTTCTCCTTGAAGTCAGACTCAGCTCCGCCATGGATGGTGCTGGCTGTGCTGTGGTGCTCCATGGCACAGACTCTGCTTCTGCCCTCCTTCATCTGGTCCTGTGAGCGCTACCGTGCAGACGTGCGCACAGTGTGGGAGCAGTGCGTGGCTATCATGTCTGAGGACGATGGCGATGACGGTCAGAGGAGGGATGGGACTTTTTCTTTCCTGGACAGCTACCTCTGTTTTCTGTCCTTTCCACTGCCCTTCTCCTTAAGGAGATGTGCTGCCCTAGTGTGCCCCCTGCTGGTCTAAGTTGGAGCCAACTCCTGGCTCCCCTTAGTTCACTCTACCATCCAAGCCTTGCTTCCTCCCGCACTGAGGAGCCTTTCTCTAGGCCTCTGCTCCTTTCTAGAAGCCTACACTGCCCAGCTTGGTCCATGCCAAGCAGAGTTCCAGAGAAAGGGCCCTCAGTCCTAATGCAAAGGAGGCGTGGCATTACAGGGAAGCTAAACTTCCTGAAAGAGATTCTCTGCTCTTGGGACAATGCTTGGAGAAGAACAAGCAAACATATCTGTCTGTATAAAGGACAGTGAATGCAACAAAGTTGGCCAATCCCTTGATTCTCCTGGGGCATACAGGTTAATGGGACCCAAAGGGTCCTCCTGGACTTTCTGAAGGGGATGGGGAAGAGGGTAGGTGCTGTCTGCCTGTAACCGCTCTCTGCTCTTTCTCCCTCCTAGATGGGGCCTGTGATGACTACACAGATGGCCGAGTGTGCAAAATCCGTTTCGATGCTAATGGGGCCACAGGATCAGGCAGCCGGGACCCCTCCCAGGTGAAGCTGCTGCCCGGACGCCATATGCTCTTTCCGCCTCTTGAGAAAGTACACTATTTACAGGTATGGGACAGAAGGACTCACCTCCATTCTGGTCCCCTGCACCACTACTCCACGGCTTTAGACTGCAAGGTACCCTAGGAGGCAGATGAAGGAAAGAGGAGGGGAAGAAAGGTTCGCTCGGACCTCTCAGAACCAGGTTTGCCCACTAGAGCAAATGCTTTGGAGAAACGGAAGAGCGTGAAGCCATCTTGCAGGGTCCCCACTTTGGTTTCTGCCACCTCTACCTTTGTCTCTGCAGCACCTCCAGGTCTCACCTGCTCCTCTTCCCAGGTCCCTTTGTCCCGCCGATTGTCCCATGACGAGACCAACATCTTTTCTACTCCTCGGGCACCAGGCTCCTTCCTGCACAAGTGGTCATCCTCTGATGACATCCGGGTCCTCCCAGCCCACAGCCGAGCCCTTGGGGCGCCTCCTGAATACTTGGGACAGGGACACAGACTGGAGGATGAGGACGATGAGGACGATGCTGAAGGTGGGGGCTTAGCCAGCCTTCGTCAGTTCCTAGAAAGCGGCGTTCTGGGGTCAGGTGGGGGACCCCCACGAGGTCCTGGCTTCTTCCGGGAGGAGATCACCACGTTCATCGACGAGACACCTCTGCCTTCTCCAACTGCCTCACCAGGACCCTCTCCTCGTAGGCCTAGGCCACTGGGTTTTTCACCTCGACGACTCTCCCTTGGGTCCCCTGATAGCCGAGCGGTTGGACTTCCTTTGGGGCTAAGTTCAGGGAGACGCTGTTCCCTGACAGGGAGTGAGGGGAGTTCAAGGGCTTGGGGAAGACCCTGGGGCCCAGGGAACCCCATCTTCCCCCAGCTCACCCTGTGAGGTCACATGGGGACCTGCTTAACTCAGAGGAGGGGACGAGGGTGAGTGAGTACTCCTCATTCTGGCCCTGAGCCTGTGGGAGCTGCCTCCAGAGAGATGGGCACTGGATATGGGCTCTGGAGCCCCAACTCTCTCCCATCCAAGCGACCAGATACCCTACTCACCTGTCTTCACCCCTAGCAAAATGTATTAAAAGGCTGAAGTGTTGCCATGGAAACCTTGTGTTCAGCATCTGCGGTGGAGAATGGTCAGTGGCTTGGACAAGGGAGAGTGGCTCAGAGAGGACAAAATGGAGAAAGGGCACGGGGAAAAGATACAGAGATGGTCCAACATGCAGACGTAGGAGAAATGGGCTTAGAAGCATATGATCCTGAGATGGGACACTTGAGTGTGTTAGCTTGAAATGGAAAGGATCTTTGTTTAAATTAGTAAAAGCGCGCAATCTTCATCTCCCCTAAGTGCATCGGGTCTTCATTTTCTGGGATGAAAAGTTTTGGTGCTAGAATTGGTGTCCCAAGCCCGGAGTCTTCCACGCTGAGTTTTAAAGGTCCTTCTCCATCCCAAAGTGGGTTGGCAGAAGCGTGGGTAGATGAACGTGTGAGGCTTGTCCACAATCCTTTCCAGGATTGACGAAAATGAAGTTACCCCCACGCCACAGGCATCCCAGATCCTCCATTTCACTCTTTTTCATTTTCCTTTCTTATCCACGCTAGACCCATGTGTCCCTCGGAAATCTCGCTTGGTTTCACTTTGGTTTGGCCCTGCGGCAGGACTAAACCCAGCAGGTTTCCTTGGCTTCACTCATTCCTTCTCTCTTCTTCTCCCTCCTCCTCTCCATCTTTCCTTCCTTCTCCTCCCCCTGACCCCCCTTTCCTCTCCCTCCCTCCCTCCCGGCTCCGCGTTTCCCTTCGGCAGTGGGCCCGCGGCTCTGGGCACCATGCTCCAGTTCCTGCGGTTGCTGCTTTTGCTGCTATTGCCTCCCCCAGGGTCTCCCGAGCCTTCCGAGCCCCCGGGCCTGGCCCAGTTGTCGCCGCTGGAGCCACCCCAGCCCCCCGACTTGCTCTACGCGGACGGGCTGCGAGCCTACTCCGCCGGGGCTTGGGCGCCTGCCGTGGCACTGCTGAGAGAGGCGCTGCGGAGCTGGGCGGCACTGGGCCACGCACGGCGAGACTGTGGGGCGAGTTGTGCGGCCGAGCCTGGTGCCGCGCTCCCCGCCCAGCTCCTGGGCGCCCCGCAACCTGCCTCGGGGCCCGGGACCTGGGAACCGCTGTTGTTGCGCGCCACGCTCCGCCGCGCCGAGTGCTTGACCCAGTGCGCAGCGCGAAGGCTGGGCCCGGGGGGCGCGGCGCGGCTCCGCGTGGGGAGCGCTCTGCGGGATGTCTTCCACCGGCGGGAGCCCTACAACTACCTGCAGAGGGCCTACTACCAGGTGCGGGAGCCTGGGAGGGTGCTAAAGTGGCTGTCTTACTTGGAGGTGACCAAGAGAGGGCGAGATGTTCTCCGCCCGGACTCTAGGGTGGAGTCGTGGGGGGCGTATAACGGACCTCTACACTTGAGTGGGTACCATCAAAACGGTGGCCAGTTTTGTGATGGCTGGCAGAGGGAGGGCCAAGGGAGAGTGGGGGTCAAGTTGAAATGAAGAGGAGTCGGAGTAGATCGAATATGGAGGGAGGGCTCTGCAGTTTTATTTTAGCGGCTCTCAGAGAGAGAGAGGAGAGAGAGAGAGAGAGAGAGAGAGAGAGAGAGAGAGAGAGAGAGAGAGAGAGAGAGAGAGAGAGAGAGAGAGAGTGTGTGTGTGTGTGTGTGTGTGTGTGTGTAGTGGGTTGAGCATGAGCCTTCTCAGGGGCAGGACAGAGCTTCAGGAAGGCTGAATGAAGGAGGCGAGGTCTGGAGGAGGAAGCAAGGCTGAGGCTGGAATGTGGGTCTGTGGCAGTACCCAGGGTGCAGCTACCAGGACGGTAGTGATGACTACGTGGCTGGAGGAGGGAGGGGCTCAAGTTACACTCACCTCAGCTCAGGGTCCTAGAGGCCCACAGATTCTAGTCAGTCACGGTCTCTCCCACTGCCCCATCTACTTCAGCCATTCATTTCGTTGTCCCCCAGAACTGAAACCCCGAGATTCTCAGCCCACCCACTGCAAAGATTTCAGACCTCCTTTTTTTTATGTACCAGACTTCTGGGATTCCTAACGTTCTGGCTTCCAAGGGATTTTGATGGTTTCCAGGTGGGACAGTCCAGATTGGTTAGGCTCCCATAAGGCTCTGGGGGAAGCCCGACCCCCCCCTCCAACACCTTTGGGCTCTGATAGTTCATCCCTTTGGCTCTTCAGTTGAAGAAGTTGAACCTGGCGGCTTCTGCAGCACACACCTTCTTTGTGGCGAACCCCACACACTTGCAGATGCGAGAAGATATGGCCAAGTACAGGCGAATGTCTGGGATCCGACCTCAGAGCTTCCAGGACCTGGCCACGCCCCTGTACTGGGTGAGAGCCTCCGTGCTGGTTGGATGCTGCCACCGCTAGCCTTGGGCAGTTTGAGCATCAGGAGAGCTGGGCACAGTTCCTTAGTGGCCCTGGGTGAAGAGGGATCGTAATAAGCCTCCTCTGTGGGCACTAAAGTGTGTGCTGGTCCAACAATCTGATTCTGAGGCCACACTTGTTCTTCCTCCAGGTGCATGAAGTAGGATAATGGATTTTATACTCCAAACAAGCCCATTTCTTTTTCTTTCTTTCTTTCTTTCTTTCTTTCTTTCTTTCTTTCTTTGTTTTTCTTGAGGGAGGGGGTGTTTCAAGACAGGGTTTCTCTGTGTAGCCTTGGTTGTCCTGGACTCACTTTGTATACCAGGCCGGCCTCGAACTCACAGCGATCCACCTGCCTCTGCCTCCTGAGTGCCTGGATTAAAGGCGTGCGCCATCACGCCCAGCTTTAAGCCCATTTCTTTTCCACCTCCTTAGCTTTCTTTTGGAAACAGGCTCTCACTGTGCTGCCCTAGCTGGCCTCAAAGTCAATGAGACCCAATTGCCTCTGCCTCCTTTGTGGCAGATTAAAAGCATCTGCCACCATGCCCTTTGACCTCCCAATCTTGTTTGATAGCCCACCACCACCAGTCTCAGGTGACTTAAGTGCTCCCGTTGCCCACAGGCAGCCTATGACACTGGCCTGAAGCTACTGGGGCAGCAGGAGGCAACATTGGCACTGCCCAAGCTAGAGGAGGCCCTCCAGGGAAGCCTGGCCCACATGGAGAGCTGTCGTGCTAACTGTGAGGGGCCTGAGGAACAGCAAGGGGCTGAAGAGGATGTGGAGGAAGAGAGCCAGGGAGGCCTGTATGAAGCCATTGCAAGTGAGGGGCTTGACTGTGTGCTGTGAGACAGTAAGGATCCCGGGGTGGGGGGGGGAGTATAGAATGTATGCACAGGGTATAGCTCATTTGTATTCTCTGCAGGACACTGGATACGGGTTCTGCAGTGCCGGCAGCGCTGCGTGGCAGACACAGCCACTCGTCCTGGTCGCAGCTTCCCTGTCCCTGACTTCTTCCCCAGCCAGCTGCGAAGGCTGCATGGGGCCTATGCTCAGGGTCAGCTTGGGATAGGATGGCGGCTCACGGGAGGAGTTGAAGATTTGTCTCTGGTGCCATTCTGAGCTCCATCTGTCTCTGCTTTCCATCTGACTCTGCACTGATGGTCAGGTCCCCTCTGGGGACCATCGCTTTAGAATGCTGTTCTTTGTCACCATTGTGCAAAGTTGGGGGGGGCGCTGGGCTACCTCAGCCCTTTGCTGCTTCTCGCCTTCCCCCTTTATTCTCCCCTCCTCCTCTTCTTTGAGCTCTGCCATTGAAGGTATGTTTGAGGATGCTTTTGAAAGAAGTGCTGGGTGGGCACATCTCACCATCAGGCTGGGGCTTCTGGGAGTTGGCAGTTTTCCAAGTGACCTTCAGCTTTCCTTATCTCCTGCCCACTTCTGACCTTCCTCCGTCTCCAGTGGGGAATGTGTCTCAGGCCATCGAAAATGTCCTGAGTGTCCTGCTCTTCTACCCAGAGGATGAGGCTGCCAAAAAGGCTCTGAACCAGTACCACACTCAGCTGGGAGAGCCAAGACCCGGCCTGGGACCACGAGAGGTAAGCCCTCCCTTCAAGCTCACAGATGGGTAAGGCTTGGAGCAAGCACTCTCAGCAACCCTGAGAGTGACCTGGATTCTATACTTCATTGTGGCTTCTTTGTTTAATTAATTAATTAATTTGTTTGTTTTATTTTATTTTTATTTGCTCACATGTATATGCTCCATATATGTGTGCTCTCAAAGGTCAGAAGAAGGCGTGGAGCCGGGGTGATGGGCGCACACTCCTTTAATCCCAGCAATTCAGAAGTTAGAGGTACGCAGATCTCTGTGAGATGAGGCCAGCCTGGTCAGCAGAGTGAGTTCCAGGCCAGACCCTGTCTCAAAACAAACGAACAGACAAACAACAAAAGAGGGCATGGATGGAATGGAAATTCCTGGGATGGAGTTAGGATGGTTGTGAGCCACCTTGTGGGTGCTGAGAACTGAACCTGGGTCTTCTGCAGGATCAACAAGTGCTCTTAACTACCAAGACCCTTATTTACTTATTTATTTATCTTTAGCCAGGGTCTCAATATTTAGCTCTGGCTGGTCTGGAACTCACTGTATAGACCAGACTGGCCTCGAACTAACAGTGACCTGCCTGCCTCTGTCTTCTGAGTGTTGGGATCTAAAGTGTATAAGATTACACCCAGCTCTTTCTGGCTTCTTATCCAAGCTCTTTAGCCACCAAAGGGACCCCCAAGTCTAGGTTCTGACTTCTGCCTTAGCTCCCTGACCGCCCCCTGCAACCTCCCCCCACATCAGGCGGTGTTTACTTAAGAGTCTATCTCCAGAACTATTTTCTTCCCTTAATCTTATGTCTGCCTGTCTGTGTGCATCAACACACACACACACACACACACACACACACCTCTCAGTTACTCTCTTATTGTGAAAGCTGACCCACTGCAGCATCGGGCGTGGTGAAGGACCTCAAGAGCGTGCAAATGTCCCACAGAGCCCAGGGCTGCCCTGTGTTCCAGCTTTCTCTTCCTTTCTGCTTTCTGTCTCCCCTCCTCTCCGTCTCTGCCCGGCTCAGGACATCCAGCGCTTCATCCTTCGCTCCCTCGGGGAGAAGAGACAGCTCTATTATGCCATGGAGCACCTGGGCACCAGCTTCAAGGACCCGGTAAGCAGTTGTGTTCTCTCAAGAGTGAGGCACAGTGATGGTAGATGGCCATGTACCGCTGCAGTCCGCAACAGTGTCCCACTTGCCCACAACCCTGCAGACTTAGCGAATTCTGGCATCCCGGGTTTTCAGGGACAGTTAAAATGGCCCGGGGATCATGCATGGCTAAGAATCGGTCTCTCTGCCACAAATACCTTCTGGTTACCAGCTTGCCCTGATCCCAGTTTCTTTACCTGTAAATTGTAAAGATCACACACTTTGCACAGTCCTATAAGCTGTGCCATCTGATTTTTTTTTTTAAAGTACAGAAAGCGTCACTACTGCCAACTCCATTACACTCCTTTAGTTATGAGGAGCAAGTGTCATTGTCACGAGCCGTACTTAAGCCAGTAGTTTTCCAATTGACTTTTGGAGAGCTGGGATGACTTAGTGATCAGTGCTTGCCCAGCACACATAAATTCCCAGGGTTCTATCTCCAGTACTGCAAAAAGAAGATGGAAGGGAGGGAGGAAGAGGAAGAGAAGCGGGAAATATTCTGGACCCGCTGGTTCTCTGTTGGAGGAGGGGATGGGTTGTCCCACACCGACGGTGGGTGTTTGGCTGCTGCCCTGACGTCTTCCCAGTAGATGACAAAAGCACACCGATAGTCCTTAAATCATGAAATCAATAGTTTCCAGACACTGCCTAGTGTCCCCTGGGAGGGTGTCAAATCCCTCTCGCTGAGGGTGATGGATAAAAGTGGGGGCTGTAAGGCTGGTTTAAATCCTACTTCACCACTTATGAGCTATGTACAGTCGGCCCTAGTATTTGGCCTTTCTGTGTCTCAGAACCCTCAGCTGGAAAGTGAGCACGTGGGAACTACCTGCTTCGTTAGACTATTACAAACTTTAAACTACACATCTCACTGCAAGTTGTAGAGCTTTTTGTGGCTCCCCACAGCTTTTAACACCTAGGAAACAGTAAGTGCAACGGGAGTCGTTGACCATTATAGTCTAGAGCCCTGAGGCCGTAAGCTGTGGGTGAGTTAGCTCTGGCACCGAGTGCAGGCTTTTCTCTCCTTTGCCTTCCTCGTTGAAAGCAGGAAGCCTTTAACATGGACCTTCAGATTTTAGTGTCAGGAATCACAGGAGCTAAGCATGCCGTGATGGTGGTGTTCTTGACTGTCACAGGACTCATGGACCCCAGAAGATTTCATCCCTAAGGCACTGAGAGAGAAGCTCAGGTAGGACATGCCCTGTGGTGGTGGCCACTTGGCCAGGCTGGGAGGTGAGGGTGTGTCCCCGCTGTCTACTGAGTATGTCTCTCACCCCTGAGAGAGGATCAAGAGAAGAGGTCTTGGGACCACGAGCCTCCACAGTCAAAGCCCCTCACTTACTGGAAGGGTGAGTTCCTTAGGCTGTGCGGCATGGGGGGGGTGTTGAAGAGGGGGGTAGAAGCCTGAATTCCTGAAATCTGCCAGCTGAGGCCCTCCAAGTGAGCCCCAGTGACCTGCCCCCCCCCCCCCCCCCCCGCTTCCCCTTGTAGATGTCCTTCTCCTGGAGGGTGTGACCCTCACCCAGGATGCTCAACAGCTGAATGGGTCCGAGCGAGCTGTCTTGGATGGGCTGCTAACTCCAGCTGAGTGTGGGGTTCTACTGAAGTTGGCTAAGGTATGATGGGTGTGGTTCAGCTGCCTGGTTAGGGACCCTCAGGCTCAGCTGCCTGCTCCTTGAACTTGGCCTGTGTCCACCCAGTGTTCTGGCTGTCTCAACTTCCTCTTAAAGTCTGTATTTTATCTCAACTGCGGAAAAGTTCCTTTTCCTCTTTTTATTTATTTTACTTATTTTTCCATAAACACAAGGAGTTTATCATGATACGCTCTTCACAGTACCTCATGTAAAGTTAATAGCCCAAAAAAGTCTATTTAAAACTATACTGATGAGCCAGGCATGGTGGCGCACGCCTTTAATCCCAGCACTCAGGAGGCAGAGGCAGGCGGGTCTCTGTGAGTTCGAGGCCAGCCTGGTCTACCAAGCAAATCCAGGACAGGCAAGGCTAACACAGAGAAACCCTGTCTTGAAAAAAACCAAAACCAAAAACAAACAAATAAAACTATATTGATGATGTAAAACAGGCATAGCATGAAAACAAAGACTCTTCCTGATTTTAGAGACTCTCTTAATATGGAATTATCTTTTTAACATTTTTAGTGTCAGTTCTGAGTGAATCGGGGTGGCCTCTTCCTTTGTCGCTCAACAAGCCTCCTGCCCTGATCCTGTTCTGATGGCATCTCTCGTGTACACAGTGTCTGTGGAAGGAACTTTAGAACAGCTCCCTTTTTTTTTTTAGATTTTGAGACAGGGTCTCACTAGGTAAATCAGGTTGGCCTTGAACTCAGAGAGATCCAACAGCCTCTGCCCGTGCTGGGATGAAAGGTGTGCGCCACCATGCCTGGCTCCCCCTTCTTGGTTCCTTGTTTGAAGTCTTCTGGACTACTTTTTTAGAGCTATAGCTACGGAGGACATGTGTCTGCTTTGGGTGACCACATTTGGGACAAATGCCTGTGTTGTGCTTAGTAAGGTCAGAAGGGTTTTTTCTCCTACATCTGTTAACGTCAGTCCTGCATCTGTTTTGGGAGCTGCCATCCAAACGGTGCTGTCTAAAAGGCCAGAACTTTCTATATCCACGGGTATCATTTGCTAGTGTGTGAGTGTGGGTGGACGCTGGCCTGCTAACGCCCACAGGGGGGCTGCAGCCGCTTCCAGAGCCTCCAGGATGCCCAGGGCACACAGGCAGAAGCCCCAGCAGCAGCCGTCAGTCGCCACGTTCCTCTACTTCCTTTCCCTCTTAATTTAGCTGACACAGATAGGGTGGGGTGTCCTTATTTGAGACAGGGTCTTGCTATGTTGCCCAGGCTGTCCTTAAATTCAGGATCCTCCTATTAGTACCCCACCTAGCCTTCTGTCCTAGAATGACAAGCCTTGCAGGTGTATGTCACCACACCTGGCCGCAGTGGATGTGCCTTACAACTAACAGAAGAAAAGGCAAAACGGAAGAGCATAGGCTGGGTGGGTCCAGCAAGGCTCCCTGGCTACCCGAGAATTCAGGTGCCACGCAGGGTCCCTTTCCCAGGTATTCCATCCCAGCTTGGGTTGAATGACCCATGCTCACATGTGGAGGCTGCCATCTGGTGATGCTTCGGTCCTCACTCCAGACCTGGACTCATTTGTTATGTATTCATGGAGTGCCTGTTGTGGACCAGAGAGCTCTGAGTTCGAGGCCAGCCTGGTCTCCAGAGTGAGTTCCAGGACAGCCAGGGGTACACAGAGAAACCCTGTCTTTGAAAAAAAAAAAAAAACAAAGACAAACAAACAAAAACAACAACAAAAAAGGAAAGACAGAAAGAAGTGTGTACTATCTAAACAGAAACACTGGCATGCCGAGTCGTAAGTGGTTTTCCCAGAGGGCTGATATTCCAGTTCAACCCTACACCAGTCTTGCTGTGCTTTGCAGTGTCAGGGGCTCAAACCAAGGCTGCTGTGCACATTAGGCAAGCACTTTGCCACACCCTCAGCGCCTTCTATCAGTCTTACTCATCTGTTGCCATCCTAGCCACTGGGGAGGCTCAGGCAGGAGGATTGCTTGGGCTTGAGCTTTTAAAGCCAGCCTGGGCAACATAAAGAGACCCAGTCACAAAGGAGAGAAAGAAAGCAGACAAGGGAGAAGACAAAGAAGAAGAAGGAGGGGCTGGAGAGATGGCTCAGTGCTTAGCAGCATTGACAGCTCTTCCAGAGGACCCAGGTTCGAGCCCTACCACATGGTAGCTGACAGCCATCTATAACTCCAGTGCTAGGTGATCTGAAGTCCAGCTTACATGCAGACAAAAACCCCAAGACACATTTTAAAAGTATAACAAAAACATGAAGGAGGAGGAGAAGCAGAAACAAGTGCTTTCTAGGAACTGTAGTAATACATGAGTTAAAACTGTGGTCCAGAACCAGGCAGTGGAGGCGCACGCCTTTAATCCCAGCACTTAGGAGGCAGAGGCAGGTGGATCTCCATCAGTTCGAGGCCATCTTGGGCTACAGAATGAGTTCCAAGACAGCCAGAGCTGTTACACAGAGAAACCCTGTCTCAAAAAACCAAACAAACAAACAAAGTGTGGGCCAGGCTGGGCAGTGCTGGCACGCACCTTTAATGCCAGAATTAAGGAGGCAGAGGCAGGCAAATCTCTAAGTCTGAGGCCAGCCTGGTCTACAGAGCAATCAGTTCTAGGACAGCCAGAACTACATAGAGAAATCCAGTCTCAAAAAAAAAAAAACAAAAACAAATGAGGCTCAGAGGTTAAGGGCACTGTCTGCTCTTCCAGAGGTCCTGAGTTCAATTTCCAGGAATCACATGGTGGCTTGTAACCATCTATAATGTGATCTGATGCCCTCTTCTGGCCTGCAGGGACACATGCGAGCAGTGTACTGTATAAGTAATAAATAAATCTTTAAAAAAACAAACACAAAACCCAAACCAAACAGAACAAAGTGTGGACCAGATCCAGTATTTACCTGTGACTTTGGGCAATTCATTTAAATGTTTGTGAGTTAGTTTCTCATCTGTAAAGTGAAGTTAATCATAATGTTTCTATCATGGTGTTGTCCTGACAGTTAGATAAACTAGCACATCGGAAAGCCTTTAGGAGGATGGAGAAAGCTCAAGATGCTTAGTTGCTGTCATGCTGCTGTCTGTTATTAAGAGGATATAGGAAAGAGGGAGAGAGCCCAGAGTGGTGGCCTATCAGCAGGGAGGGCCCTCTGTTCCCTCGCAGGGAGTGTCAGCTTGATTGGCAGCTGGTGGATTTAAGCAGAGCACATCCCAATGAGGGTAGATCCAAGCGCTGCATCCTGTAGACTCAGGAGCTCCCTCTAGTGACAGTCTTCAGAAGGCAACGGGAAAGAAATGGGTGGAGGAGTATTAGTATTAGGAGAGGTTCAGTGAAGAGAGGGGAACAGACAGGAGAGGCAAGGAGTAAAAGTGACAGAATGCAAGGACTAAGTCTGCTGAAGGCAGTGAGAGGACGACACCAAGGGTAGCCTCAGACATCTTTTCAATCCTTAGCTTAGTCTGGCCTGAGGACCTTTGCACTTGTTTTTCCCTTTCACATATTCAAGTGGCATCTCTGCAGTGTCTGGTTTCAATTTATAAATCACCCCTCTAAGTAGCCACAGGTGAACATTTGTAAAATCATAACCTTTGTTTTAATTTTCTTCATGCCACCTCTGGCCATCTGAATTGGTTTTTCTATGCATCTTATCTTAAAACATAAATCCCAGGGGCGGAGGAGGTAGTTTATTTGGTGGAGGGCTTGCCTAACATGCACAGAGCCCTGGGGTTTGATTTCTAGCACCTCATGAGCCAGGTGTAGTGGCAGAGATCTGTAACCAGCACTGAAGAAAGCTGAGGTGGGCTGGAGAGATGCCTCAGAGGTTAAGAACACCGACTGTTCTTCCTAAGGACCTGTGTTCAATTCCCAGCAACCACCTGGTGGCCTCTTCTGGGGTGCAGGTGCATATGTGGGCAGAGCAATGTATACATAATAAATAAATAAATAAATAAATAAATAAATATTTTTTAAAAAAAGAAAGAAAGAAAGCTGAGGTAGGAGGATCAGGAATCCAAAATCATCTTCCGCTACATAATCAAGTTTAAGATCCACCTGGGCTACGTGAGACACCATCTCAAACAGCTTACAAACAACGAATAGGGCTAGATGGTTCGGTGTATAGCTAGCTCAGAAGTGGAGATTGCTCGGCATGGGTTGGTCCTCCCTAGGTTTCATCCTAGCATTGCAAAAGAGGAGGAGAAGGAAGAGGAAGAAGAGAAGGTAGAGGTGGCAGCCAGATGTCTTAGTGGTCTCTCGGGGCTGAGGTTTGCACGCAGAGGCAACTGTGGAGTCACGTTCATACTGAGATTCAGCAAGCAGACTGGAAAAATGAATGTCTGTAGGGCATGGTGGTTCACTGCTATGATCCCAGCACTTGGGAAGTGAAGGCAGAAAGATTGTGGCAGACTAGGCCACATATTGATTTCCAGGCCAACCTTGGCTGCAGAATGAGACCATGTCTCAAAGCAAACAAACAAACAAACAAACAAAAATCCCTTAAGTAGACAACCAAACATGGCGTGACCCCAGGTGGCGTGAATCATTGCTAATCGTTGGATAATAAGGATCTAGCATCAGGAGCAATGGAATCCTGGAGCCCATAGGTTCTCCAAAACAAAACAAGACATCAGTGGGACAGGGTCAGCACTGTCCCACCCCTTGAAGTCTCTGCCTGGCCCATCAGATTCCTGCTAGCATCCCACTTGCAGAAAGACTCCTGTCTCCCTAGGGAAGGGTGACCCAGTACTTCCTGCTCCAGACTCCAGCTCTGTCTCTCCTCCAGCCATTTTTTTTGGGGGGGGGGGTGTTTTTTGAGACAGGGTTTCTCTGTGTAGCCTTGGCTGTCATGGACTTGCTTTGTAGACCAGGCTGGCCTCGAACTCACAGCGATCCACCTGCCTTTGCCCCGCCCCCCCAAGTGCTGGGATTAAAGGCGTGCGCCACCACACCTGGCTGCCTTCAGCCATTCTTACAATCTCAAGGTCCCTTCTTCCCCACTATGGGATGCTCTCCAGGATAAAATCTGCAGGCTTCCCTTGGTAAGTAGCATTCCAGAGCTTTTTTGAGAGTGACAGTCCAGGCAACTGGGACAATTGCCATTCTCTGGGGGAAAGGCCATAGCTCAGGAAAAAAAAAGTCACAAGGGAATTCTGGAAGATTCTAGTCACCTCCAGGGAGTGAGAAGGCCCGGAGGAGAGCCTGGTAGTGTGTGGCAGGGAAGTATGCTGGGAGTGACTAAACCCCTTCCTGTTTAGGATGCAGCTGACGCCGGAGCCAGGTCTGGCTATCGCGGCCGCCGCTCCCCTCATAGTCCTCATGAGCGCTTTGAGGGGCTCACGGTGCTCAAGGCTGCTCAGGTAAGAGGAGGCACCTGGGCTGGGCTGGTGCTCAGGGACTTGAGAAGAGAGGCCATGTCAGGAGGCTAGGTACCAGGGCCCAGGCTCCCATGGAGGCATTCTCTGGGGACCTAGATCACTGTGTTCTTGGTCCGTAGTTGAGTAAGGGTGTGTTCTGAGCCCTAGGGCCCTGGTGTTGTCATGGAGGAGGAGTTTGGGCTACTGGACAGTCTAGACCCACATAGGAGAGTAGTGTCAGAGAAACGCGGCAGCTAACACTAGGCCTACCTTCCATGGCCTCTCTCCCTGCCTGCAGCTGGCCAGGGCTGGGACTGTGGGCAGACCTGGTGCTAAGCTGCTTTTGGAGGTGAGTGAGCGAGTACGGACCTTGACCCAGGCCTACTTCTCCCCGGAACGGCCACTGCATCTATCCTTCACCCACCTGGTGTGCCGAAGTGCCATAGAAGGTAACCGTCAGGGAACCGCATCATGCCTGCCCAGGCCTTGGGTTCCGTCTTCACTGCAGAACATCCCCTACTGGCCTAACTGGGGGCAAGGAGCACCTCTGCTTACTTGTTGCCCCAGGAGCTACAAGGCATGTGGGTAGAGTGAGCCCAGGGGGCCGAGGATGGGGACCCTGATTCGTTCACTAGATCTGTTTACATCCCAGGGGAGCAAGAGCAGCGCATGGACTTGAGTCACCCGGTCCACGCAGACAACTGTGTCCTGGACCCTGAGACTGGTGAATGCTGGAGAGAGCCCCCAGCCTATACCTATCGAGACTATAGGTAGGTCACCTCTCTGGGGACAGGCAGGTAGTCATACAAAGGTCCAAATGCTGTCTTGTCGCAGGCCTGGGACTGGGTTGGGGTGGGGGTGGGGGTAGGGTGGGCATGGGTGGGCAGGGATCTCACTGCCTCCTGTCTTTACTTCCCAGTGGACTCCTCTACCTCAATGATGACTTCAAGGGAGGTGACCTGTTCTTCACTCAGCCCAACGCCCTCACGGTCACGGTAGGGGGTTGGGGCAGAGGGCCCAGCTGTGGGGTCAGGATTCAAAACAGAGGCTCTCCAGAGGCAAATGCAGGGAAATGGCTGGGGCCACATTAAGCCTGTCCCTCCCCGCCTCTCTGGTCCTGCTGGCCAGCAGAGGCTGAGCCCCACAGGAGATCTCTAAATGGTCTCCCGCCCTGACTTCATAGTTTGCCTCACCTCCTGAGGGCGGTTGCTAGGCACAGGATACACATTTGGAGTTCCAGCTGTTGAGGAAGCTAAGGTTGGGGGAATCACTTGAAGCCAGGAGTTCAAGGCCAACCTTGGCCAGGAGGCAGCTCAGTGGGTAAAGGTGCTTACCCCTAAGCCTGACCACCTGGCTTTGGTCACTCTAGGACTGACATGGAGGAGGAGAGAGCCAGTTACCACACCTGTCCTCTGACCTCCACACCAGGGTGCAGCATTCATCCTCACTCATAATAGAAATAATAACTCAAAACCAAAACAAGTCAAGGAGGGGCTGGAGAGATGGCTCAGTGGTTAACAGGACCAGGCTGCTCCTCAGAGGACCTGGTTTGATTCCCAGCATCCACATGGTAGAGTCTCTAACTCTAGTTTCAGGGGATCTAACCCCTCTTCTGGCCTCTACAGGTACCAGGAACAAAACATACACACAAAATCATAATATATATAATCAAAGGAGAGTGAAGCACAGCCCACGGGGACCCCACAGAGCCCTGTGTGTGTTCATATTCTAGGGATGTGAAGGCTTAACCCTTCCTCTCCCACAGCAAGGCCCCAGTGGAGCTGGTAGCATAGACACAGACAGGATCATTGGACTAGAGTTCATGAGGGGGTGGGGGGGCAGGTCCTAACATTTCTGAAACTCACTCTCCTAACTAAGGGTGATAGTAATAGTATCTATTATTATTGACATTGGTATTACTACTACTACTACTAATTTATTATTATTATTATTATTATTATTATTATTATTATTATTATTATTAACAGAGTTTTGCTGCATAGACCAGGTTGGCCTTGAATTGACTATGTAGCTAGCCCTGGCTGCTCTTGAACTTACAGAAATCCTCCTGTTTTGGCCTTCTGACTGCTGAGATTAGACATGCACCACCCCCAAGTGACTGACTAGTTAGCTGTCTCTTCTTTTCCTTTTGTTTCTAGAGACAGGGTCTCACCCCGTAGCCCTGGATGGCCTAGAGCTCACTATGTAGGCCAGGCTGGCTTTGAACCACAGAGATCCACCTTTTCGACCTCCCAAATGCAAGGGATTAAAGTCATGTGCCACCATGCCTGGCTTTGCACACACATATTGTGCAGAGTGCAGGTTGTGTGCATATGCCAGGACATGTGCGTGTCCCCGTGCACATGTGGAGATCAGAACACAGTTTCAGGTGTCATCCTCACCTCCTATCTCTGCCAAACATCTGGACCTAGGATTACTGGGATTACAGGCAGGAGCTTCTTCATCCAGCTTTTCTGTGGGTTCTGGGGGATCCGAACTCGTATCCTCATTCTTGCACAGCAGGCACATTGCCCACTGAGCCATCTTCCCATACTTACTATGAGAAGTCATTTTTTTAATGTTTATTTATTTTATGTGTGCATGTGCGAGAGGTGGATGGAGGGGAGGGCGCATCACACACATACACACACACACACACACACACACACACACACACACAGCTCGTGTGTAGAGCAGAGAATAACTTGTGGGAGGTGACTCTCTCCTTCCATGTGGGTGCTAGGGGTTGAGTTCAGGTTGTTTGCTGGTCTTGTTGGCAAGCACTTACCCCCTGAGCTATCACTCTGACCCCATAAAAAGTAATTTATATAATATGTTTACAAGAATGAACCACATGGGTAGGGGGTGGAGGTGGGGGTGGGGGCGGCGGTGCATGCCTTTAATCCCAGCATTTGGGAGGCAGAGGCAGTCAGGTGGATCTCCATGAGTTCAAGGCCAGCCTGGATTACAGAGTGAGTTCCAGGACAGCCAGAGCTGCTACATGGAGAAACCCTGTCTCAAAAAACCAAAACCAAAAAAAAAAAAAATTAATGAGCATTAGGTGTTGCTATTCTCCCATTCCTCGATCATGGAGACTTCTATTCCTGGTCCTAGAAATGGGCAGGAAGAGGGGCAGGCATGATAGTACACACCTGTAATGCTAGCATTAGGGAGGTTGAGGCAGGAGCTCCAGGCTAGCCTGTGTTCTTACACAGAGGAATTCTGCCTTATTCTTCATCCTAAAGCATAAGCAGAGAAGATCAGTTGCCTTCTGTGTACTCGTGCACAAGCTAGGATTTCCTCAGGATAGAAACGCTTCCAAGGTCTATGTCTCCTTCCATCACATCTGGCGCCGCCTTAGGGCTCATGGGGTCAGGCAGGAAAGGTCAGGCTCCAGGACAGGGAACCAACGCGACCCGACCCGACAAGAGGCACCTCCCCCTTTGGCTTCCATCTCCTCAGGCCCCGGTTTTACATTTGCTCCTTCCTGAGCTGAGTGCAGTTTCTCATTTGCCCCCTCCCCACCCCCAGCTAGTCCCTGAATTACGGAGTGAGGAGTAACAGACAAGGAGTCTGATTCTGTGTTGCCTTTCCCCTCAGGCTCAGGTTCGTCCTCGATGTGGGCGCCTGGTGGCCTTCAGCTCCGGTGGTGAGAATCCCCACGGTGTGTGGGCTGTGACTCAGGGACGGCGTTGTGCCCTAGCACTGTGGCACACGTGGGCACCTGAGCACAGGGAGCAGGTGAGGAGGAGGAGGGGTAGGAGGAGGCGAAGAGATGGGCAGGTGGTCACTGCAGACAGACGGGCTAACTAACGGAGGATGGAGGGATGCTTCTGAGTGGGTGGAGCTCTTGAGTGAGTAAGATGGTCCAGGAAAGGGGGCGGGACCCGGCCTGAACTACAGTTTTATCCATCCTCAGGAGTGGATAGAAGCCAAAGAGCTGCTGCAGGAGGAAGAAGAAGAGGAGGAAGAGGAAGAAACTCCCAGCAGAGACTCTGCCCCAGAACCCCCAAGTTACAAGCTTCAGCGGGTCCAGGACAAAGTTGGGAAGCCACACCGGGTCCGAGAGGAACTGTGAATGGCTGAGCCAACTTCTTAGGGGTACGGCCACTGAACCTGTGAAGGAACCGAGGAGAAGGCCTTGGGTGACATCAGGAACAGAGTACCATGCCCTGTCCCTTCAGTCTACCATCTTGGGGACCTACAAAGGCCACCAAGGCCTGGACTCACAAGCTTACTACACAGACTGAGCCTAGAGCCCATCAAGCCTGGGAGGTCTGGCCCCAGCTGAGGGACCTGCAGGGTCCCTAGGACAGAAGAGATCACTGTGCCTCTCTGAAAGCCATGGCAAGGACTGATGGCTGACTGCTTCTAATAAGAAAGACAGAGAGGGAACAAGCCCAAGCCGGGCATGGTGGCGCACGCCTTTAATCCCAGCACTCGGGAGGCAGAGGCAGGTGGATCGCTGTGAGTTCGAGGCCAGCCTGGTCTACAAAGCAAGTCTAGTACAGCCAAGGCTACACAGAGAAACCTTGTCTCAAAAAACAAAAAACAAAAAACAAAAAAAAAGAGAGAGAGAGAGACGAGGCCATCCTCTCCCAACCTGTGCAATAAAGAACATGAAGCTGCCCTAGCCAGGGCCTGGTCTGGTTCATCCCAGCTTTGGCGCCTGCTGGAGGTCGGGGTGGCTAGGGCTGGCCTGGGTGGAGACAGGTGGTATCTTTGGGCCTCCCAGAGGTGGAGCCACGACAGTCTGTGATTTGTCAGGGAAATCTCAGCCACCTGCTGCCTCATGCAAATAGGCCCGCGTGCCCCATCACCATCACAGCTGCTCCTTGGGCCTCCAACTCTAAGCCCTGTCATCCGTCCCTGAGGTGGGCAATCCCTCTGGCTCCTACCTCCCCAGTCCGATAAGACCCCAGGAGTCACATGATCAAGCATGAAGACAGATCCCCACCCACCCACACCATTCTAGGAGAAAGACACAGGGTTCTATTCTCTTTTGTAGCCATTTCTTTGCCTACAAGGCAGGGGCACATTGGCCCAGCTGCCCCCCGCCCCCCCGGGGTCCCGTGTCAACTCCCCCCCCCAACTAGGATCAGGCCCAGGGGCAGCTGGTTGGGGCTTGTCGAGAAACAGGATTATCCGGCTCAGTCCCCTCTAATCTCGGCTTCTGCCTGTACCCTCTTCCCCCACAGCCCTCAGTGAGGGAACGTGGTTTGGGGTGTTGACAACAGGGTCATCTATCACCCTCCTGTCCTGGCTGCTGGCCTGCTCACTGAACAGGCCCGCCCTGCCAAGATCATGACCACAAGTGGCAACTAGGGCCTGGGGGCCCGCTGGAGCTGCGGCTGCTGCTCCTGTTTTGCTCCCCAAACCCAACCAGTAATCCTCACAGCTTTTCCTTGATCCATCGGCTGATGCTCTTATCTCTGCTGGCAGACTGACCATAGAGGCACCCCTTCATTCCCCCCAACCTTCGTGTGGCTGGGTGAGAGGGGGGCTGTGCTGTTCTTCTCTGGCTCACTGGCCTGCTCCCCACCCCTCCAGGCTAGCCCAAGTCTCTAGAAGCCTCACACCTCCCCCCCTGGCCTCTTCCCCACCCCTGGCAGCTGATTTCATTTGCCTGACGTGGTTGTTGCTGGACTTACCCTTCCCTGTCAGTCCCTCCCCGCCCCCCCCCCCCCAGTTCCCAGTCGGGGCCAGGCCAGGCCAGCTCCTCTGGCAGCAGAGGGGGGCAGGTGACAGGCAGGCATCGCAGCTGAAGAGAGTGAGGAGGCGCCTGGAAAGCGGAAACCTGGGAGACGTCCAGCTAGAGCCCAAGTAAGAGGGAGCTGGCCAGCTCTGCCCTCTGGGGCTGGGGGCCCACAGGGAGGGCTCAGGCAGGGCTGGGATTGATACCCAGGAGGGATACGGCTCTCAAGAGTAGGGTAGGACGGAAGGGACAGAAACACGGTCTGATGGGCACTCCTCAACACCTGTTCCATGTTCCCGGCAGGAGGCAGAACTACCCCTCATCCTGTGTGCCATGGGGGAGATGGAGCAGTTGAGGCAGGAAGCGGAGCAGCTCAAGAAGCAGATTGCTGTAACCCCAGAGCCCTTGCTTGTTCTGGGGACCCTGGAAAAGAGAACTCAGGACATGTGGGGGTGTGGCCTGGGGGAGGGGGGCTGGGCTCACTCTTGGGTGACACTTTAGAGACCTCTGGCCTGGAAGGATTCAGAGACTTTAAATTTGAGGATCTCACATTTGAGACCACTGCCCACCTGCAAGAGCCCCACACCCACCCACATGTGAGGTGCATGTGTGTCCCCCACCCCCACCCTACCATAGCCTCCCTGATGCCTGCTTTCCCCCACAGGATGCTCGGAAAGCCTGTGCGGACATCACCCTGGCTGAGGTGAGACCTTCTGCCCCTCGGAAGCAAGCGGGACAGGGTAGGAGGGAAGGGGACTGACCGAGCACCTCAGGATCATGACCATACTGCCGCCTGAGCTTTTAGTACATCATGTCCTTGAAGTGAGGAAAGACATTCATGATTCAATTCAACAAACACCTCTTAAGATCTGCTCTGGGCCAGCCATTATATTGGATGCTGAAGACAGACACTGGTCTTGTCCCCCTTCAACCTGAGCAGTAAGGACCCGGAGGGTATGCAGGATCTCTCATAGACTCGAATTGACGGTTGTCTAAGACCGTGGCTTCTGAGATGCACGTTTCTTCACCGATTTCTCTAAAACCGAGATGCATCTAACAAGACGTGATAACCTTGTCGCCCTATTGTTTCTCCCTTGGTGATGCCCTTGGTAATACTGTTCCTTAGACTTGATTCACCAAGCCATGTCAGGTAGCACAGACTCGCAATCTAGCTACATGGAAGACCGAGGCAGGATTGAAAATTCAAGGCATGCCTGGCCTGCGGAGTGGGTTTAAGACCAGCCTGTCGCAAAGTAAAGAGTTGAGCTATGAAAAGAGAGATAAATCCTTTTAAAAGAAGACATGAAGTTGGGTAGGGGGAGGAGGGGGAGGGTGGATGTGGGAGGAGTTAGGAGAAGTAGGGGTGAGTATGATGAGCATGCATTGCGTGCATGGGTGAGGTTACCACATAACTAATAGAAATATTATATTAAAAGAGTACAAAGGGCCTGGGGATATAGCCCAGCGATAGAGTTCTAAGCTACCGCACCTGAGGTCCTAAGTTCAGTCCACAGTGCTGGGGTGCGAGGGTGGGGGTGGGGGGTGGGGTGGGGAGACAATAGAGCCGATTGTATTAAATATGTTCATAAGAGTAAACATGAAAAAGACACTGGGCCAGACACTTGACATAATTCTGTATGATATCCATGGCAACTCTGTAAGATAATAAGCCCAGAGAAAGGTGTGATGACTTGCTGAAGGTGACAAAATACGGCAGACCTGGCCTGTGGCCTCCGGAGGTTTAGCAGCTAGGAGGCTGGTTGTGGCTGAAGGGGTGGAGGTCGGGATTTCAGCAGGTGCAGTCCCGGCTGACGGCAAACGTCACGTGTGTCGCCTGTGTGCGGCTGGTGTGTGAGAGCAGACGCCTAGCAGTGCGCTGTCACCTGGGTGTATCTCGCTCCAAGTTTATGTTCAGCGACCTCATAGCAACAGCTTGAAATTGTTCAAGGTGGGGGGCTATCTCCAGAGCAGCAGTTCCCCCTCCATCTCAATTTGGAGTCACTATGCTAAACACTTACTATACCATTTGGCAATGGTATCCAAACACCTGCCTACTGTAGGGGGCTCAGTCACTCTAGGCCGGGGACCTCTTTCTCTAATGTTAGGGAACCCGCTCAAGTGTCTGGTTCCCAGCAGAAGCTCATAAGGAGCAGGGGCCTTTGCTGACACGTGAAACCCAATACCCTTTTCTCTGCAGCTTGTGTCTGGCCTAGAGGTGGTGGGACGAGTCCAGATGAGGACGCGGAGGACATTAAGGGGACACCTGGCCAAGATCTATGCCATGCACTGGGCCACTGACTCTAAGTGAGGATCCACAGGGGTCTGAAGGGGAGAGGGAGGCAGGGTAAAAAAAAAAAAAAAAACCGGGATGGATGACACAGGTGCCCTCTCTCCAGGCTGCTGGTAAGTGCCTCGCAGGATGGAAAGCTGATCGTGTGGGACACTTACACCACTAATAAGGTATCAGTCCTTCCTACTGACCATCCTCCAGGAAGGACCCTCCATCCATCCTGGGGGGGTGCTATGCCTAAGCTCTCTGCCCCGTTCACCGGAAGCACAGTCTCACCTGCCCCAAATCTACCCTCTCTGCAGGTGCACGCTATCCCACTGCGTTCCTCCTGGGTCATGACCTGTGCCTACGCGCCGTCAGGGAACTTTGTGGCGTGTGGGGGGCTGGACAACATGTGCTCAATCTACAACCTCAAGTCCCGTGAGGGCAATGTGAAAGTCAGCCGGGAACTCTCCGCCCACACAGGTGCGAAGGACTCTTTCTGCTGTGTAAAGGGTAAAAGAAAGTTAAATAAAGTCCAGGTCCCTGGGCCAGTTGTGACCTGGAGCCAGGGAACTGTCCTTCTAACCACCTCCAGGTTATCTCTCCTGTTGCCGCTTCCTGGATGACAACAACATCGTGACCAGCTCTGGGGACACCACGTGGTAAGGGGTGAATGTCGTGGGTGCTGAGGCAGGTCATCCTGTCCTGGGCAACTGTGACCTTTTCTCTTCAATGGGCCCCTTCTCTCCTGGCAGTGCCTTGTGGGACATTGAGACGGGGCAGCAGAAAACAGTGTTTGTGGGACACACTGGTGACTGCATGAGCCTGGCTGTGTCCCCAGACTACAAACTCTTCATTTCGGGAGCTTGTGATGCCAGCGCCAAGCTCTGGGATGTGAGGGAAGGGACCTGTCGTCAGACTTTCACTGGCCATGAATCGGACATCAATGCTATCTGTGTGAGTGTCCCTCTAGGTGTGGCCTTCAGGAACTACCCTAGACCCCAATGCACAATCTCTGACCCACTTCCTCAGTGCCCTTTCCTTGTAATTTTTTTTTTTTTTTTTTTTTTGGTTTTTCGAGACAGGGTTTCTCTGTGTAGCCTTGACTGTCCTGGACTCACTTTGTAGACCAGGCTGGCCTCGAACTCACAGCGATCCGTTTGCCTCTGCCTCCCGAGTGCTGGGATTAAAGGGGTGCGCCACCACGCCCGGCCCCCTTTCCTTGTAATTTTTAAAAATAATTTTATCTTAGAGGATAGTTTCAAAGCCAATAGCAAGAAACCCTATATCTGCTTTACCCAGATCCACTGTAAATATTTTGCTACTTTTGCTTGACCCTTGTCTCTAGACACGTGTGTGTGCATGCACATGCACATACACACACGCGCACACACACACACACACACACACTCAGATCCTCCCCTCTGTTCTCTATTCTCAGATCCAACTCAGAGCTTTTTACACGTTAGACAAGGGTCCCCCCCTAGGTCCTCCTTCCTGGGTCGTTTGAGAGTAGATTACATATATCATGGTTCTGCCCCCTTTAAATACTTCCTGGAGGGCAGAAGAGGGTGCTGGATTCCCTGAAACTGGAGTCACAGTTATCAGCTGTCATGTGGGTGCTGGGAACTGAACTTGGGGCCTCTGCAAGAGCAAGTGCTCTTAGCTGCTGAGCCATCTCTCCAGCCCTAAGTCATAAGTTAAAAAATACCTCCCAGCCAGGTGGTGGTGGCACACACCTTTAATCCCAGCACTCGGGAGGCAGAGGCAAGTGGATCGCTGTGAGTTCGAGGCCAGCCTAGTCTACAAAGTGAGTCCAGGATGGCCAAGGCTACACAGAGAAACCCTGTCTCGAAAAACCAAAAAAAAAAAAACAACAACAACAACAACAAAAAACCCTCCCCTGCCTCTGCCCCCCAAAAACAAGGTTTCACTCTATAGCTCTAGCATGCTATAGCTCTGGCTAGCGACTGCAATTTGCTCTGTAGACCAGGCTGGCCTCACACTCAGAGATCTGCCAGCCTCTTACCTCACAAGCGTTGGGATTAAAGGCGTGCAGCACCACTGCCTAGCCAAGTTTTTAATTTTTTTTTTGTTTTTTTATTTTATTTTTTGTTTTATTTTTTGTTTTTTTTTTTTCGAGACAGGGTTTCTCTGTGTAGCCTTGGCTGTCCTGGACTCGCTTTGTAGACCAGGCTGGCCTCGAATTCACAGCGATCCGCCCGCCTCTGCCTCCTGAGTGCTGGGATTAAAGGCGTGCGCCACCACGCCCGGCCTCAAGTTTTTAATTTTTAAAAAATTATTTTCAGTCTGTGATGTACATGTGGTGGAGCTAGTCAGAAAACAACTTTTGGGGGGTCAGTCCTCTTCTTCCACTGTGAGTTCTGGAGATCAAACTCAGGCCATCAGGCTTGTGTACTTGTGTAGCAAATCCTTTTTACCTGTTGAGCACATCCCCCCTGCCCCCCACCCCATCCCCCTGTGCCCCTTCCCCCCACCCCCCCACCCCAGGTGTTACTCTATTTCCCACACATTTAAAAAATTTTTTTGTTTTGTTTTGTGTTTTTTGTGGTTTTTCGAGACAGTTTCTCTGTGTAGCCTTGGCTGTCCTGAACTAGCTTTATGGACCAGGCTGGCCTCGAACTCACAGCGATCCGCCTACCTCTACCTCCTGGGTGCTGGGATTAAAGGCGTGCGCCACCACGCCCGGGCTCATTTAAATTTTTTTTTAAAGTTTTCTTTTTAATTTGTTCACTTTACATCCCAATTGTGGCGCCCTCCCTCATCTCCTCCTGGTCCCACCCTCCCTCTTTCAT
Source organism: Acomys minous (assembly GCF_964271855.1). Classification (NCBI taxonomy): domain Eukaryota; kingdom Metazoa; phylum Chordata; class Mammalia; order Rodentia; family Muridae; genus Acomys; species Acomys minous. The sequence continues at coordinate 21,725,932 of NC_140500.1, forward strand.
CGCCCCCTCCCCACTCCCCTAGTCCTCAGAAAGGGGGAGCCCTCCTCCCCTATCATCTGATCCCAGCCCGTCAAGTCTCGTCTGGACTGCCTGTGTGCTCTTCCTGAGAACCCCATCAGGGGGAAGTGATCAACCAGTGGGCACTAGAGTCCACATCTGAGGCAGCCCCTACTCCCCGGATTATGGGACCCACAAGGAGACTGTGCTGCCTACCTACTATATCTGAGCAGAGGGTCTAGGTCCTGACCATGCCCAATCCTTGGTTGGTGCATCAGTCTCTGCAGCTGCCCCACCAGCACCACCTAGGCCCAGATTTGTTGGCTCCATCAGTCTCCTTGTGGAGCTCCTGTCCCCTCCATGTTTTATTTCCGTCACGCTATAGGATGAGCCCAGGTGAAGGCTAATGAGCTGTCTCCTCAGTCCTTCCTTCTGGCTTCTGCGACAATCTCATTGAGTTGTCCAGGCTTGACTGGCACCCACTTTATAACCTAGGCTAGCCTTGAGCTTGAAGCAATTCTCCTTGCCTTAACCTCCCAAGTGCTAAGATTACAGGTATAAAAGGCTACGGTGTAAGTCTTATGTGTATGAGTGTTTTGCTTGCATATATATCTGTGCACTGTGCGCATGCCTGTCGCCATGCGGGTGCTAGGGATTGAACCCGGATCTGCTCTTAACTCCTGAGCCGTCTTTTCAGGGCCGGTATAATTTGGAGAACCAGGAAATTCAACATATACAGAATACTGTAGTTCATATTCAAATTTAACCAGTAAGTCTCATGCATATCCGTGCCACACTTTTTTGTCTCTAGCCTGGAACCACTCTTCTACTTTTCTAGAGTCTGACATTATCTCCCCCCACCCCCACTGAGGTAGGCTTTCTCTGTGTAGCCTTGGCTGTCCTGGACTCACTTTGTAGACCAGGCTGGCCTTAAACTTACAGAGATCTGCCTGTCTCTGCTTCCTTGAGTGCTAGGATTACAGGCAAATGCCACACACCCGTTTTTCATTGGTTTGTTTTTGTTTTTCGAGACAGGGTTTCTCTTGAACTAGCTGTTTGCCTCTGCCTCCCAAGTGCTGGGATTAAAGGTGTGCACCACCACTGCCCAGCAACATTTGTTGTTATTATGTTTGTTGTTTTCTTTTTCTTTTTCTTTTTAAGACTTATTTATTTATTACGTACACAGTGTTCTGCCTGCATGTCAGAAGAGGGCACCAGATCTCATTATAGATGGCTATGAGCCACCATGTGGTTGCTGGGAATTGAACTCAGGAATTCTGAAAGAGCAGACAGTACTCTTAACCTCTGAGCCATCTCTCCAGCCTGTTTTTGTTTTTGAGACAGGGTTTCTCTGTGTAGCCTTGGCTGTCCCAGACTTGCTTTGTAGACCAGACTGGCCTTGAACTCACAGAGATCTGCCTCCCTGAGTGCTGGGATTAAAGGCACCACACTTAGCTAATATTATATCTTTTTTGATAAGAACACACCAGTTTTCTATAATTTCTCTCCAAGCATACCTGTTATTCTTCATGATGGCAGTCAGGTTATATGCTTGGACCTTGGGCTGTTCTTACACACCCTGATCTAGTCCATTAAGGTACTAGTTGTAGGCGTCTGGTCTTTCGGTTGTGTGGTCATGGGAAATTTTGCGGCTCTTGCCTGCAGGATGGAATGATGCCGGCCTATAGTGCTGCAGTCAGGGGCAGAGAGAGCTATAAAAATACAGTAGTGGACAACTATGCTGCAGCTGGCTGCCTCACCCTACCAAGCAACAGACACAGAAGCTGGGAGAAGTGACTCCCCATTGGGAGCCAAGAAGCAGGCAGGAAGGCAAGGCCGCCCAGGGCAAGAGCCTTGACCACTTTTTACCTGTATCCTCAGTTCTTTCCCAATGGCGAGGCCATCTGCACCGGCTCAGACGACGCCTCCTGCCGCCTCTTTGACCTAAGGGCAGACCAGGAACTGACTGCCTACTCCCATGAGAGCATCATCTGTGGCATCACGTCCGTAGCCTTCTCGCTCAGTGGCCGCCTGCTCTTCGCAGGCTATGATGATTTCAACTGCAATGTTTGGGACTCTATGAAGTGTGAGCGTGTCGGTAAGGGTGTGCCCCAGACTTCCCAGCCCTCCGTCCTTCCCACCGAAACCTTTATTATTTATTTATTTATTTATTTATTTTGTTTTTTTGAGACAGGGTTTCTCTGTGTAGCCCTGGCTGTCCTGGACTCGCTTTGTAGACCAGACTATCCTCGAACTCACAGCCATCCGCCTGCCTCTGCCTCCGGAATGCTGGGATTAAAGGGACCCTCTTAAAGCTGTTCCCTAATTGTTGCTTACCTGAAGCCTTGGAGACCACCACCCTTTGCTCCTGAAACTAAGACCAGGCTCACCAAACAGGAAGTGCTCTAAGCAGCCCTTCCCCTGCCTAGTGTCATGCCTGCTCCTTCTGGGTACCCCCAAACCTGTGTACCTTAAATGTCCGGTCTTTTGGGTACCTGAGGCTTCAGGTCCATACAGTGTTGGGACAGCCTCAGGGAAGTGTGGATGGGAGTGAATTGAGGATGGAGAGGACACCAAGGTCCAGGGTCTAGCCTGGGGCCTTTTCTAGCATTAGTCTAGCCTAGAGTAGAAAAAGACAGTCTGGCTTCTATCAGGAGAGACCAACAACTGAATGAAAAGAACACATACTCCAGAGGTAGACTGCAGATCCTATTCAGGTGTTTACTTTCTCAGTTTACTTATAAAGGTCATTCCCCTGGGGCTTGCTTTATTTTATATATATATAATTTATATAGTATTCTGCAGGCATGTGCTCCTGCCCACAAGAAGGTATCAAATCTCATTACAGATGGTCTTAAGCCACCATGTGGTTGCAGGGAATTGAACTAGGGACCTTTGGAAGAGCTCTTAACCTCTGAGCCACCTCTTCAGCCGCTGGGGCTTGCTTTTTTTTTTTTTTTTTAACCTGGAAACAAAGGACCCCTTTTTTGGGCCCTTCAAAGTGTGCCTGGCCTCCCCACAGCATACTGTACTAATCAGTTTACCTTTACCCCACCAGTGACTCACGTTCTCCTGACAAGAAATCCCTCTCCTCAGGGCTAGCTTCCTTCAGTTCCTTAGTCTCTGTCAAGGTAGTCTGTCTAGTCCTCCCAAGCTAGGGCTTCTGTTCGGTACACAGGGTTTTCCTGTGTAGCCCTGGCTACCCTAGAACTATCTCTGTAGACCAGGCTGGCCTTGAACTCACAGAGATCCTGCCTGTCTCCCGAGTATTGGGATTAAAGGCGTGTGCCACTGCTGAAGCACAGACCCTCACACACTGTGACAAAGCAGGCTGACTCGTTTCTCTCTCCCTCAGGCATACTCTCTGGCCATGACAACAGAGTCAGCTGCCTGGGGGTCACAGCTGATGGGATGGCTGTGGCCACTGGTTCCTGGGACAGCTTCCTCAAAATCTGGAACTGAGGCGGCTAGAGGAAGAGAGGAGGAATGCCATGAGGATTCTCACTGCTTCCTTCCATGCCCCATCTCCTTAGGGTCAGTCTTCTATATCCCGGGGGCCATTCCCAGTAAGTTTCCCTTTGAGAGCAGTGGGGATTATGGGAGTGTGCCTTTGGAAGCATCAGGGACACAAGGGCAAAGAACTGCCCCATTTCCTCCCATGGTCTCCCCTCTCCTTAGTCAGCACGGCTTCCCCCTTAATAAACAGGATGACCCCTTCCCCACTCTAGAGTCCCCCTGGGCTACCATAGCCTTTGTCCAGACCTGGAATGGCCAAGGTGCTCAGCCCACGACTATGGCTGTCACTACTGGTCTCCTGGCTCCCTTCCTTTTACACTTTCTCCTTTTCTATCCTTCCCCCCCCCCCCTTTCTTATTACCTAATAAAACGTAGCATCCTGGTACCTCTGTGATGTCTGGCTTCTGCCCCCTTTGTGCTCCAAAAATTCCCAGGTCCCATTAATGGACAACAAGATATTACAAATGCTAGGATAAAGGCTAAGTACTAGGTAGACTGTGGGCAGGAGCGGAAGTCTCACAGGGAGGCTGAGTGGCTGGGGAGTGTGTAACAGCTTGCCATGGACGACAGTCATAACAGGTGCAGAGCTGACAGGAGTTCGATGACAAGGGGCCCTGCAGGTCATTAAAGAGTTTCACATGGGGCAGTGAGCTTGTCAGAAAAACAAGTTTACGGTGGTGAAATGAAAAGAGAGGCTGGGGGTAAGAAACGCAGGGGCGGCAGGAGTGGGGCTGAGTATGCAGTTCAGTAATAAAGTACTTGCCTAACATGAGCAAAGCTCTGGGTTCACTCTCCAGCAACACACATGCACACACATACACATGTACACGCACACTTACGCTTATGCGTGCACACACGTGGCAAAACAGAAGAGATTAAAATACATAGACTCACCAGGATCTAGTGACAACCTCACAGATCTGTCTTTCTGAACAGGAGGAATTCAATATGATGACCAATCTTAGGGAAAGCTCATAGAGTTTATTTTAGGGAAATTAATGGTGAGTGCATTACCTGGAGAGAGGGACCTGAAAATTATCAGGAGCAGGTAAGTAATAGCTAAATGCAAACAAAAGGGGAAGAGGAGAGAAGGGCAGAGCCCTGGGGACATCACAACGTAAGCTACATGAGAGGCTCCGAAGTGGCAGGAGAGGATTGTATCCAGGCCCCATGGGCCCCAGGCTGCCGTTCTACACACAGAAGACCCAGTGCAGCTTTGCTCTAACTTTTTAAAGTATCATTTAAAACCATCTCCTTTAATATACAAGAAACACACAAAACATCAAAGAATAATGGCCAACTACCAGAGTTGGTAGCCTGGGAGGACTCAGAAAACAGGACTGTCCTCGGTGCCATTTGGGACGAAGAGGTGAAGAATGCAGCCTGTCACCAGCCCGGGGAGAGGGCAGCGTGGCCCTAGCTCTCCATCAAAGCAAAGTGCTGGTTTTCCTTGTCATGGTCCTGGTTTTGTTCCCATGCGCCTCCTCCAGTTTTCAGAAATCTTCCAGTTCCAAGAATGGCTCCTTCCTTCAGGTCCTTAATATTTTCACTTAGGGGAGATGGCCGCTTACCCTGCAGAAGGAAGTAAGTGTGGGGCCAGAGGGATGCTGTTAGGGAGAAGCGATGCTCGTTTTCTCCCCTTTAAATATTTTATATATGTATATATAATATTTATATATTATTTATATATATAAATGCTCTATGTGCATGTATGCCTGCATGACAGAAGAGGGCATCAGATCCCATTATAGATGGTTATGAGCCACTAAGTGGTTGTGGGTGTTGAACTCAGAACCTCTGGAAGAGCAGCCCATGAGTGCTCTTAACCGCTGAGCCATCTCTCTGGCCGTATCTTCGTGGCAATTTTCACCCTCTCATCCTTTACCTGTCGTAGTGTCAAGGTCCCAGGGGAGTTGTCATCCTGCAGGATGGTGAGAGGGGACCTCCCTAGCACCTTGCTGTTGGCTTTCCGTCTACTGCGCTTAGAACCTATGGTTAAGAAAGGTTTTGTTAAAGTAAGGAATCAAAGTTGACGGCTTACGGTTTATTCTTCATCCGTTATCCCAGGACAAGGTCCCAGCTTCTCCTCCCCCATCTCGCTCTTCGATTTTGTACCTGAAGACTGGGGGGTCTCTGGATCTCGGCAGGGCTTGTCTGAGTTCTGGCTGGCCACTACGGTCTCTGTGGATTGTTTTGTTTCCTCCTTGGTAACCATCAGTTTGGAGGGGAGTTCAGCCTGGCTCCTAGGCAGCAACTGGTCATCAAGGGATAACTGAGAATCCAAAGGCAGCTCTAGTTCAGAAGATAAAGGCGTTTCCTGGGGCAGAGCAAGCTCTGGGGAGGAAAGCGCTTTGGACACTTCGGTCTCAAATACTTCACTCAGCTCTTTCACCAGCGGACTCTTAGTATCTAGAGGAAAGAAGGAAAACAAGCTGTGGCCTTGTGATACAAGCAAGGGGGAAGAGATAAAGGGGCGCATGCTCAGAGGGAATCCAAGATGGGAGGAAACAAACTATGGAGAAGGGTGTGGTTCAGAGTGTAAACACAAGCAGGAGGGCTGGGTTTCATCCCAACTGGGCCAGGGGAACTGGGCATCGTACCGCATCCCTACAGTTTTAGCACTCTCAGTACTAAAGTAGGATTGCCTCAAGTTCCAGACCTAGTCTTAAAAAAAAAAAAAAAAAAAAAGGAAAAGAGAAAAACGCCACATTAGTAGATAAAGGAGCTTGTTGCCTGAGTTGGATCCAAAGAAGCTACACGGTAGGAGAGAACTGACTCCCTAATGTTGTCCTCTGACCTTCACACATGAACTGTGCCAAGTGCGTGCCCACACACACATATAAATGTTAAGAAAAAAAAAAGTTTAAGTGAGAAAGGTCCAAAACAGGAGGATGGAGCCCCTGGCATGCTCAAGACCTTTGGTTCAAACCCCAGCACAACAAAAAACAAGCAAAAGAAGTCTACCAAGATGAGACTTGATAGGCTGTGACCATATGGTGGGGGAGGAGGTCCCCTTCTGTCACAGACCTAGGGGAGGGGAATAGGGTGAAAGAGGGAGGGAGGGAGGAACGGGAGGAGACAAGCAAGGGGATAAAAATTGAGATGTAATCTGAATAAAAAAATAATAATAATAAAGAAAAAACAAAAACAAAAACAGTAAAACAAAAATGGTCTTGATGCTGGCATTGAATAGGTGTAGGTTTCGCCAGCATTCCCTGGGCCCATCACTTACCAGCACCACTGATCTTCATGGGCGTCCGTGCAATGCCAAGAGTAGGAGAGCGGGGATCCGGGTCTTGTGCCTGTTTAAGACTGTTCAGCTGTTCTGTCATTAGGCTTGGCTGTGGAGAGCTCTCCACCTGTCAATACCATAAGTTAGAATAAGTCTGGGCCCTGATTTTATCTCCTCCCCATATTCCCAGCCAGAACTGCTGATGCCCACGGATATGCAGCCTGCCTGACGCACATTAAGAATGCAGAAAGTTGGTGGCACGGCGGTGGCACATGCCTTTTATCTCAGTACTCTGTAAGTTCGATGCCGGCCTGTTCTACAAAGTGAGGCCAGGGCTCTGTTGTTACACAGAGAAACCCTGTCTCAAACAAACAAAGCAGAAATCCAGTTAATGAAGAAAGAGCATGATTTTGGAAGACAGCAAGGAGGGTAGGGTTTGGAGGGAGGAAAGTAAAGGCAAAAATGATGAGATTATATTAGAACATCAAAACAAATAATAATAAAGAAGGAGGGGGAAGAATGCAGAAAGTAAAGTTCCAGGGCAGGGGGATGAGGACTCGTACAGAAACAAGTTAGGCAGAGACAACTTCTCTGCATACCCTCCCCGAGCCCAGCATACCTGAATAGGAGTGCGCTGGATGCCGGCACTAGGTGAACGAGGGTCTGCTACTCGAGCCAGATGCTTATTGTGGGGCAGAGGTCGTGCTGGAGTGCCCGAGACGCTCTGAGTAGAACCCATCTCCACTAGGGGTGGGGACGGGGCCCGGCTGTGCAGACGTGGAGGAAGGGACGTTCGTCAGGAGCGACTCCGGTCTCGGAGCTTACCCGCCTCTGTGTCGGACCTCTGACCCCAGACCCACCCTATCTTCCCAGTTTCCAGCAGAGAAACTTCCAGGCCCCTAGCCCAGGGACCTCTTCGGGGATAATGAGTTGAGCTTTCTAAAGTAGATTTTCGGATTTACCCAATAAATTTACTCGCATCACTTACCGGGCCCCAGCTCGGCCACTGGGAAGTTACCAACTCGAGAAACAACTCCAAAAGCCAGGGGTTTCAAACTTCCCGCCACGCCCCCTGCCCTGACCCTATTGGCTGAACCGAAGCCGACTCTCATAGGCCAGTTGTGGGGACGTGCGCCCATTAGAGCACAAAGCCATTGGTCTGGAGGGTGTCTATTATTGAGGACTGGCCAATGCGCTGAGGACTGGCTTGCCCTCCCGTGAGCCGGGGACTTTTGTTCAGTATGAGCCTGTCAGCGGTCGATTTGAGATCTTGTTGAGTGCTGCTTAGCTTTTATGTTTTGTTAAGCAAAATAGAATGAGATTAATAAAGTATATGCACAAAACTCGCTGGAGAGCGAGTTACGATGGTTTGCCTAAGGCGAGACAGCAATCCTTATTGGTTGGCGGAGTTACCACACATCTCTCAAAGTCCGCTTCATTGGCTACTGCTTTTCAAATACCAAGAGGACAAGTGCCCATCTGCTTTCCGATTGGACGAGTCCTTGGCAAAGTTTCAGTAATCACTGGGTTTAAACAACCCGCAGTTTCTGCTCTTCCGCGAAAGGGACTCTACTTCTAGAGCCCTTGAGTCAGAGCCCCAGCAACCCCTGGCCCTCTCGGCGCCTCCACCTGCGCGCCTGCCCTGGCAGAGCGGGATTGGTCCTTCCGACCAGCAGTTGTCCCAGCAGCGCTTTTTATTGGCGTTCGCGGAGAGTGGACAGAGGGCGGAGCACCAGGGGCAGGCTGAGTCCAACTGTCGTTCTCGCGCGTCTTGCTTTTAGCGCATGCGCCTAGCGAGCTGCGCTCATTGGACGCCTGAGTAAGGAGTAGGGGGCGGAACTAGGGGCCGTGGGAGCTGCTGTGTGAAGAGGTGCTGCTGCCGGTGTCATGGCGGAGCTAAGTGAGGAGGCGCTGCTGTCAGTGTTACCGACAATTCGTATCCCCAAGGCGGGAGACCGGGTCCACAAGGACGAGTGCGCTTTCTCCTTCGACACGCCGGTAAGCCCATTCCCCACGCCCGCAGGGACCACGACTTCCTTCCATTGCCCTGGTCATTCGGCCAGGCCTTGCAAGCCTGGGGCTACCGCCTCCTTGCGATGCACCCTGGGACTTGTAGTTTCCCTCTCATCTCTCTGCTTTTGCTTTGCATTATCTGGAGCTCTAGTGTGACTACCACTCCCAGAAGCTATGGCTCTCGCCTTGCCCATTCCTGGTCTCGTGAAGCATTATGGGCATTGTAGTTGTCTATGTCCCTTGTTCCCATTCTAAGCTAGGGTTGGAACCCGACCGGCGCACTACATCCCCCAGGCGACACCCAGAAAAGGCCTGGAAGGTGGCCTTGCACGTTGCGCAGAGCTCTCCGGGTTTTGTAGTTTCAAGGGAGAGGACTAGGGGGCGACTCCCCACTATTCTGGGGAGGGGTCGAGGTTGGGAAGGTATGGCCTGCTGCTTCTAGTCTGGAAGAGGGCTGGGAAGAAGACCAATATGGAGAAAACCTGAGTTAAACAGTCTTCACGTGTGGTTAATTTGGACAGGAGGTGGAGAAGTGGGCTATTGATAAGAAAAACACCCAGTGGAAAGCTCTAGGCGTTTCTCCTTGAACTATGGCCGCGCCCCTCTCCCTTTTCCTCCGTTCTTCACAGGTTCCTGAGACAATCCCCTTTCAAGTATTCCTAGTAAGGGTTTCTTTCTTTGGAGGATGCTAAAGTCTCCTTTTCCCATCTTGCTCCCACTCTTGTCTACTTAAGACAAAAGCCGCCACCCACACCGCGCTTCACGTCTTGGAGGCTCCACCTTTTACCTCCCCTCCTGCTGTTCTGCCTCCCTGTGTCATCTTCAGCTGTAGACAAGCCTCCAGGCCCGAGCTGAAAGGGCTGCAGTTTGGTTGGGATCCGCCCCCCTCACCACCCCTCCCCTCAAGCGGCTGTTGGGCCCTGCCCAGAGCATTCAGCCAGACCAGCTCATAGCCTGAAAACTGCAAGTCAGACTGGAAAGGCTTCGTTAATGCATTCCCAGTGCTGAGTATAGCAACATGATGTGATGCCCTCTTCAAGACCAGTACTGTGACTTGTGGTTTGTCTGGTCTGCTGGGCTGTTGTCAGGGCCCTAGATAAAGCTCTGCCTCTTTGGCTTTGGTAGAAGTAAAGGCAGACTGCTGGCCACAGCACCAGAGGTTTTCTGTCCGTGCTAAAGCTGGCACCTTTTGTTTTCATCTGGAGTTGCTTGAGAGTGCCCACCTTCCTCCCAGGAGGAAACGGTAGATGTCCGTGGGTCTCTCCTTATACTTAGAGCAACTTCAAAGTTCTTGTGTCTCCTCAGTAAGTACTTTATATATGATGCCCCCAAGATGTTTTTGTTTGTTTGTTTTGTAATTTGCTAACGCCTTCCCATTTTCACTCTAAAGTAAGAGCTCTCCAGTGTAGCCTGTGTGATTTAGTAATGAGCACATCAGATCATGTCTGGTCCTTTTTATGGAAGAGAGTGTAGCTGAGGTTTGTGATGAGAAATGCTTTATTCATGAGCACTGCTGTCTACACTGTTCCAGGGGTGGCACGGTGCAATTTGCTGGTCCACTAATGGCCTTAGATACTGTTTTACTATCACAGTGGAGAAAACTTCAAGGCCTCAAAGACTTGTATTCCAGGAAAGGATGCTATTGTCAATGCCTTGGATCTGAGACAAGACTTCATTCTCCAGTGTCCTCTCCCACCGCCTCTATCGCTCTTGCAAGGGCACAGGCTTAGCCTTGGCCGCTGTGACGCAGGATGGGCACTTACCTTCCTGTTCTTCCTGAGCTTTACTCTTCATGAAGGGGATCTCTCAGATGGGTGTGGTGGCAGCACACCTGTGACCCCAGCCAGCCCCGGGAGGCTAACGCAGAACAAAAGCCATCCTTGGGTCATCCTGGGCCACACTGCGAATTCCAGCCAAGCCCAGGTTACATGAGGAGATCGTGTCTCCAAAGTAAATAAAAGGGGATGGTAGCTTTGAAGCTGCAGGTAGATGAGGCTTCCCTGGGCATCTTACAGAGGAGAGGGATGAGGTAGGTAGGGGTGGCTACTGGCTGTAAAATGATGGGTTTTGTGACCTTACTAAATTAGGGTCAGGTTTAGCTGTGAGTCCCAAGCGAGGTATTTTTCCTGAAAGCCAGGGTTTTCCTCTAGGGGAGAGTGTGGCAAAGGAGAGGTTGACTTTTGTCAGGCTCATGTTAGGTGTACTGCTTGGTGCTGCAGTCTCTGCTCCTCTGAATGACAGAGATCAGGTGGGGTTTGTCTGGTTGGGATCTGTCTGAAAGCGTAGGTCTTTTTTTTTTTTAATATTTATTTATTATGTATACAGTGTTCTGTCTGCATGCACATCTGTAGACCAGAAGAGGACACCAGATCTCATTACAGATGGTTGTGAACTACCATGTGGTTGCTGGGAATTGAACTCAGGACCTCTGGAAGAGCAGCCAGTGCTCCTAACCTCTGAGCCATCTCTCCAGGCCCAGTGTAGGTCTTTTTTATCCAAGAAGGATCTCTTTTTGTTTTGAATTTAATCCACACTGTAAACCCCATTTACTTTCTGGGCCTCCTGAGCTAAAGAAGAGGAAGGGACCCTCTGTGGTTGGTTGAGCATCAAAGCCCACTCAAAGAATGAGCGAGAGCATCAGTGACTGCGGGGTATCAGCTGCAACATGAGCTCGTTGCTGTTTTCAAATTCAGACAAGGATAAGGGAGACCTTCAGCCATGTATCATGTCCCGAAGGCTAAATAAGTTGCTAAGAGCCACACAGTGTCAGGAAACCAGCTGCTTCTGGCCCTTGGTCCTTGGTTTCCCCACATGTGCAAGTTTCCTCTTTCTTGTTTCCCCATTGTGTCCTGCAGGAGTCTGAGGGTGGCCTCTACATCTGCATGAACACATTCCTGGGCTTTGGGAAACAGTATGTGGAGAGACATTTCAACAAGACAGGCCAGCGTGTCTACCTGCACCTCCGGAGGACCCGTCGACCGGTAGGCACGGGGGCTGAGGTGTAGGCTGGGAATATCCAGACACATTCCCTGGGGTGCCTGTTGTGGATGTCTTTTCCCTTCTTAGTTAGGGTTATTGCTGTGAGGAAACACCACCACCAAAAACAAGTTGGAATAAGCTTTCGCATCATAATAAATCAGTGAAGGAAGGCAGGACAGGAACTTCAGCAGGGAAAGAACCCGATGCAGAGGCCGTTGGAGAAGTGCTGCTTTCTTATAGAACCTAGAACTACCAGCCTAGAGTTAGCAGCCACAATGGGGTGGACCCTCCCACATCAATCATAACTAAGAAAACACCCTACAGCAGTGCTTCTCAACCTTCCTAATGCTGCGGCCCTTTACCACACTTGTTCATGTTGTGGTGTCTCTAACCGTCAAATTATTTTCATTGCTACCTCATAACTGAAATTTTGCCGCTGTTATGAATTGTAATATAAATATTTTATATGTGATCCCTGTGGGGGATGCATGCATAGCTTGAGAGCTGCTGCTCTGCAGGCTTGCCACAGCCCAATCTTATGGAGACATTTTGTCAACTGAGTCTCCCTTGTATCAAGTTGATATAAAACTAGCCAGTACACCTCTAACTCCCCTATTATTGTCCTTTGCTTTTCTTTTACCTGCTCTCATTTGTGTCTCTAAAACTTGCTACAACTTCCATTTTGCTGTTAACCATCCTTTTTTTCTCCCGTCTTCCTCTGCTGGTCCTGACCCTCGTGTGTGTGTGTGTGTGTGTGTGTGTGTGTGTGTGTTTTGCTTTTGTTTTTGTGTTTTTTTGAGACAGGGTCTCACTGTGTAGCCTCGGATAGCCTGGAACTCATAGAGATCCTGCCTCTGCCTCCCAAATACTAGGATGACGTCATGCACCATCGTGCCCAGCCCTCTGAACCTCTTTTCATTGCAGAAAGAAGAAGATAGCAGTGCAGGCACTGGAGACCCCCCTCGTAAGAAGCCCACCCGGCTGGCAATTGGTGAGCCATCTGCTAGGAGAACCCTGAGCATGGTGGGTGGCCTTGGAGCTCTGGAGGCGACACATTGGAGAAGAGACAATGACAAATGCTCGTTGCCCTGCTTTCTTCCTTATTCCCTGTCCTACCCAGGTGTGGAAGGTGGGTTTGACCTCACCGAGGAGAAGTTTGAATATGACGAGGACGTGAAGATTGTCATCTTGCCAGACTACCTGGAGATTGCCCGGGATGGGTTGGGGGGGCTTCCTGACATTGTCAGAGATCGGGTATGGCTCTCTTATCACCCTCCCCAGAGATTCCAGGGCAGGGGGGCTGCTCTTGTTGTACTTGGACAGCACTAGGGGTGAGAAGGGGCCATGGGGCAGAAGTCAGATCCTGGCTGACTCTCTGCTCCCTTTAGGTGACCAGTGCAGTGGAAGCCCTGCTCTCAGCTGATTCAGCCTCCCGCAGGCAGGAGGTACAGGCTTGGGATGGGGAAGTGCGTCAGGTGTCTAAGCATGCCTTCAACCTCAAGCAGCTGGACAACCCTGCTCGGATCCCTCCCTGGTGAGGCCTGGCTCCTCTGATCTGTGGGCACAATCCCTAAGGCAAGGGTAAAGAGGAGCTGGTGAAGGGACAGGTAGGGAGCAAGACCAGAGAGAGGACGTGGGGGAAGGTGACCGATGCACGACATAGCCAGAAGGGAGAAGAGCGGGCTGCTGGACTGGCTAGGGTCTGCGGAGCACCCTCAGGCTGCCAGCCCCAACCCACAGTTCAGCTCCTTTTCTTCTCCCTGGGCCAGTGGCTGGAAGTGCTCCAAGTGTGACATGAGAGAGAACCTGTGGCTCAACCTGACAGATGGCTCCATCCTCTGTGGCCGACGCTACTTTGATGGCAGTGGGGGCAACAACCATGCTGTGGAGCACTACAGGGAGACCGGCTACCCCTTAGCTGTTAAGCTGGGCACCATCACACCCGATGGCGCTGGTACTCACCTGCCCCCCCCCACCCCACTTAATGTGTTCTAGTTACTCATTTCCTTTTTTTTCGTTTTTCGAGACAGAGTTTCTCTGTGTTGCCCTGGCTGTGCTAGACTCACTTGTAGACCAGGCTGGCCTTGAACTCAAATTGATCTGCCTGCCTCTGCCTCCCAAGTGCTGGGATTAAAGGCTTGCGCCACCACACCCGGCCTCTAGTTACTCCTTTCATATGACATGAATAATACATAAATGCATTCCCCTGATTAAAAAAATGAAAGACTTATAATTTCAGTACCACCTTTCACAGATCCTAGCCCCCTTAGAGACGGTGTTGTCTGTTGAGTAACTCTCTCTAAACCTGTCTGACTGTAGTAGCTTGTGGGCAAGGGGTGGAGTCAGAATCAGAGTTAACACTGGGTATGGGAGTGCACTGGTGCACATCTGTTGTCTGAGCACTTAGGGCGTGGAAACAGAAGGATCAAGAGTTGGAGGCTATCCTCAACTTCATAATGAGTGTGAGGCCAGCCTGGGCTATGTGAGACCTATCACCAGAAACAGAGGAAAGGAGAAAACCCAACACTTACATGCACTGAAAACGAAAATCACAATCCCACCCCTCATCCTGTTTGACCCTATTTCCTCTGACAGTCAATCCCAAAGGGGCTTGTGCCTCCCTGACATTCAGGTGAGCCAAGAGGGTGGTCCTTCACTGGCTGTCCTTATGTCCTCTGGGCAGGAGGTAGAATTGGCGGCCAGGCCAACGCCAGACTATGCCTCCTGCCACACGGCCTCTGCCTTCTGTTCTAGATGTGTACTCGTATGATGAGGATGACATGGTTCTGGACCCTAGCCTGGCAGAGCACTTGTCGCACTTCGGCATCGACATGCTGAAGATGCAGAAGGTGAGGACAACCCCGCCCCTGCCCCAGTTAGCTTCAGATTCTCAGTCCTGCCCCTGGCCCTCTGTGCCTGAAGCCGAGGTCACCCAGGTGAGCGCGTGTGCACACACAGGCACGCAGGCGCGCACGCGCACACTCAATTTTCTCTTGAGAAGTCTACAGTCATTGGTCATTCAGTGAATACTACCAGATAGTTGTTACATACCAGACACTGTGTGAGTAAAATAGATCTGGTCATTTGGGCAGTGGTGGTATATAACTTTAATCCCAGCACTTGGGAGACAGAGGCAGGAGGATCTCTGATTTCAAGGCAAGAGAGAGAAAGAGACAGACAGAGAGAGAGAGGGAAAATTAGGTATGCTCCTTGCTTTCAGAGAAGTTCTAGGAGCAGGGCAGGTCTTAGTCATGTGGTAGTTGTCATCACCATGGTTTGCGGCAGAGGCCCTGGCCTGCCTCGGGGACCAGGGATGCTTCTCTGAGCAGTGTTCTTCGACTGATGATCTGAGGGTGAGTACAGTGACTTCAGAATGGCAGCAACCATCCTGAGTCAGGAGAGGCTTGCTCATTTCACCCTCGTTCACGCAGAAGCCTGATGGTTAATAGCCCTGGGGCGACGCCCGAGCCCCTAATTCCATAAACCCTGGGCTGTGTCTGGGTCTTGCCCTAGACTCTGGGAAACTTCAGGGCTGAGTTTCTTGCCCAGTCTAAAGTTCGCTTCTCTGCAGACGGACAAGACAATGACTGAGCTGGAGATAGACATGAACCAGCGGATTGGCGAGTGGGAGCTGATCCAGGAGTCGGGCGTGCCGCTCAAGCCGCTGTATGGGCCTGGTTACACGGGCATCCGGAACCTGGGTAACAGCTGCTACCTCAACTCCGTGGTCCAGGTGCTCTTCAGCATCCCTGACTTTCAGAGGAAGTGAGTGATTCCTTCTCTTTTCTACTGACCTGTGGCTATGTACTGTGCACCTAAACCTCTGTAGGGTTTAGTTTTCCACATTTTTGAGTGACTTAAGGAAGGCTGTGAGAACCTGTGGAGGGGAAAAGATACAGTAGCTGAGAGAATTATTAGTTGACTGAAACCAATTGCCTTTTAACATCTTAGCTCCTCTCCTGGTTGCCAGTCTCTTTGCACACTGTCCTTGGGCTGTCCTTGGTACCCATGTGCCTGCTATCCTTCTTTAGAATAGCTCTGTTCTCCCATGGCGGGCATGCTGTAAAGGGAGCATGTTATAAAGCTGCCCTAGCGCACACTCCCCACCTGTAGAGTAGAAAAGAACAGAAGAATATGAGTTCTGTTTATTCTGACCCTGCGCTCTTTTATTCCCTTAGCTCTGCCTGGGAAAGAGTCTAGGAAGAGTGCCTTGGGCACACTGCATGCTGCCTTTAGTTGAGGAGGGAGGATGTACAGAAATGGGCTATAGCACCAGGGTGAGCACGTTCATGGGATTAGTGGATGATTTGTCCCTTCCTTTTTCCTGCTTCTCTTCCTTTGCCTCTTAGGTATGTGGACAAATTGGAGAAGATCTTCCAGAATGCCCCAACAGACCCTACCCAAGACTTCAGCACCCAGGTGTATGTACCCAATCATAGCTGTTGAGAGCCTCCCAGCTCTTTACTCCATGACCGCCTGGGATGGGCACGAGTAGAGCCCCTAGACAGCTAGACGCTGCTGCAGACTGCCTCTTCAACTGAGTCCTGTGCAACCTGAGGTGTTCCCATCCCTACAAAGCCACACATAGCTTGTTAAGAGTTGTCTAAGTTATTGAAGGGAAGAGAAAAAGATGCACACAGCTTCAAGGATCATTAGTTGACCAACTGCATGGTTTTCTTGGATATTATTACAGGGCCAAGCTGGGCCATGGCCTTCTCTCTGGAGAATATTCCAAGCCAGCATTGGAGTCAGGTGATGGGGAGCAGGTACCAGAACAAAAGGTGAGCTTCGGACTTTATTCTTTGTAGGCTCTAGAATTGTAGAGAAAACTTAACAGCTGGGAGATGTCTAAATTGGGTCACTTGGTGCCTACTGAATCTCTGCCCTGGCTCTGCATAGGAAGTTCAAGATGGCATTGCCCCTCGAATGTTCAAGGCCCTCATTGGCAAGGGCCACCCCGAATTCTCCACCAATCGGCAGCAGGATGCCCAGGAATTCTTCCTTCACCTCATCAACATGGTGGAGGTAAGAATGGGAGGACGGCAGAGAGGCCGCCATTGATTCTGTTTGCCTTCGCTCCCCACGCACTTGCTTCCTCTCCCCAAACCAGTCCCTGGGATTTAGCAGTCTGCTTGCACTTAGCCTGCCCTGGACGTAGTAGTTGTGTCTGAGGAGCTTAGTCGAGACAGTGACCCTTACCTGTGATTCCTACTTGTGGTCAGCCCAGTTAAGCTGAGAGCAGCAGCAATGAAAGGGCCAGGAGGTGGGGCACAGAGGGAGAGCACTTGCTCAGCATGCACGAGTCCTGGGTTAGGAACCCCAGCAGGGGAACTAACAGGGAGAGACACAGGGAGAGAGTATTACGGAGTTTGAGGACAGTTACCTAGGGGAGGCTTCGACTCTCTCTTGCACCCCTGTGCTCCTGAGTGGCATCTTCCAGTCCACTGCCATTCCCTACTGGCTCTCTAATAAAATATTTTGAGCCTCAATTTGTTCTCTTGGCTGCCCAGACCTTCCTATCCTGCCTGTTTCCCATAGAGGAATTGCCGGAGTTCTGAAAATCCAAATGAAGTGTTTCGCTTCTTGGTGGAGGAAAAGATCAAATGCCTCGCCACAGAGAAGGTTAAGTACACTCAGCGTGTTGACTACATCATGCAGTTGCCCGTGCCCATGGATGCAGCCCTTAACAAAGGTAGCTTGCTTGTTCAGCAAGGCCTTGGTGTGAATGGAGGCCGAGGTGTGGGGATGGGGTTAATCTTTCCTGCAGCTTGTTAGCACTGCTGAGGTGAGAGGCAAGGCACAGGACACATGTATGTCCGGTAGGCTTTGGTGGGGTAGGGAAACGGGAGTAACTTAGGGCACCAGGCCAGCAGGCAAAGTTTAGCAGAGAACAAGGGGTGTCCTCTAAGAATGCACCTCCTGATTGTTTCCCCAGAGGAGCTTCTAGAGTATGAAGAGAAGAAGCGGCAAGCGGAAGAGGAGAAAGTGCCACTGCCAGAACTGGTTCGGGCTCAGGTGCCCTTCAGCTCCTGCCTGGAAGCCTACGGGGCCCCTGAGCAAGTGGATGACTTCTGGAGCACAGCCCTACAGGCCAAATCAGTAGCTGTCAAGTATGTCCTTTGGCCTGGGTTTGCGCTGCAGGCATTGGTGGGGAAATCACTAAAGACATTGACCCTTCTGTGATTCCTACTTGTAGTCAGCCCAGTTAAGCTGAGAACAGCCTCTTGGCTGTTTGCTCATCCCTTTGGTGGATGGTCTCAAGATTAAATCCTCTAGGCCTGGGGTTTTGTCCCTAAGGGTACCAGAAGGTTTTAGCGGGGATAGACATGGATGATGATGTCATCTCTTACCTTATCCTTTCCTGACACTTGGCCTTGTCCTGTAGTGCAAGCTTTTTCTAGTATGGCCTCTGTGCTTGGCCTCTGGCATGACTTTGAGAGCTGAAGAGTTTTAGGGACCAAGAGTTTAGTTGAGTTTTAGGGATAAGTCCTCATTGCTGCTCTGCAATAGTCCTCCTCCTGCCTTCTGCAGCTCCTTGTGTAGACCCTGATTCCTACCCAGGCAAGAAGAGAGGGGACTGTCTTGTGGGATACTGGACTTTATCTAAAAGAACAAAGCCCACTGTAGAGAAAGGAGAGTCCTGGACACCAGCACATTTTCTTTCTCCAGGACCACACGGTTTGCCTCCTTCCCTGACTACCTGGTCATCCAGATCAAGAAGTTCACCTTTGGCTTAGACTGGGTGCCCAAGAAACTGGGTATGCTGGTTGGGATGAGGGTGGTGACATAGAAAGTCCTAGATAAAAGATAGTCTTGTTTTGTTTTGTTTTTGTTTTTCGAGACAGGGACTCTCTGTGTTAGCCTTGCTTGTCCTGGACTGGCTTTGGAGACAAGGCTGGCCTCAAACTCACAAGGATCCTCCTGCCTCTGCCTCCTGAGTGCTGGAATTAAAGGCCACCACACCTGGCAAGGTAGTCTTAACATACATCAATTAGCCGGGCATGGTGGCGCACGCCTTTAATCCCAGCACTTGTGAGGCAGAGGCGGGCGGATCGCTGTGAGTTCGAGGCCAGCCTGGTCTACAAAGTGAGTCCAGGACGGCCAAGCCTAACACAGAGAGACCCTATCTCAGGAAAAAAAAAAACCAAACCATACATCAATTAGTGTTCCTCAGATTCTCTCTGAAAGGGGAAACATTTTGTGTATCTAATTTGAAAAGACACAAATTAAAAACTTTTTGTTTTGTTTTTGTTTTTGAGACAGGGTCTCACTGTGTAGCCCTGGCTGGCCTGGAACTTGCTGTGAAATCAGGTTGGCCTCACACTCACAGAAATCTGCCTGCCTCTGCCTCTCAGGTGCTAGGACTAAAGAAAGGCACATGCCGTGGGGCCTGCCTAACCCTGTTTGGATTGTCATGAATTCCTGCTGATGGCATTGTTGCACATTTCCTAATTGATGCGCTTGATGAAGGTGCTTTTATTGTGATGATCTTGGAGCAGGTCTTACAGGTCCTGGCTCTAACTTGACACTACTGATGTATCTTGAGTCTCTGGAGAAGGAAAGTGAGACCTTCAGAAATACAAAGCACTCCGTTGGAGAGCCCCTGCCTGTCTGTAGCTCCTGGTGCTAGATGTAGGGCTAGAATACAGGTGCCTTGACTCCTACGCTTCCACATTGTCCCAGGTTGAACCTATTAAGACCAAAACAGTTCTAAGACATGGGCAGGTGCTTGAGGGTTCATGGTGCCTTCGCAGGGCAGCAGGAGCCGCTCAAGTAACCCTTCCGACCTTCACAATTGCAGACGTGTCCATTGAGATGCCAGAGGAGCTAGATATCTCCCAGTTGAGGGGCGCAGGGCTACAGCCGGGAGAGGAGGAACTGCCTGACATTGCCCCACCCCTGGTCACTCCGGATGAGCCCAAAGGTAGCCTTGGTTTCTATGGCAACGAAGACGAAGACTCCTTCTGCTCCCCTCACTTCTCCTCTCCGACATGTTAGTGATTCTTCTTCCTGCCTGTCTCTCTCCCTTGCTAATGGGGAGGGCTTCTCTGTATTGCCCCCCCCTTTATGTTTCTCCTGTCCTCCCTTTCAAATTTTCCTCTTTACCCTTGTTGGATGTGAAGACTGGCTGAAATACTCGCAGCTACATTTTTACTAAGGATATCAGTAGCAAGGCTAATTGCCTCTCTGTCTTTGTTGCTTCCTTGGGGTGGGTTGGGGAGGGGGAAAGAAATCATGCTCTATAAATGTCAGAAAAGTGATCACCTTTGGGATACCAGGTCCACATTTCTTTGTCGTTATTTTTAGTTCTGTTATGAAATGCCTGTCTGTGGAAGCAAAAAGCATGTAATGGGTGATTGGGAAAAGGCTAGAGGCTGGCCATGTGGGAGGCTAGAGAAACAAATGGAAACAGTATCAGTAAGTCAGAGTGCCTGCCTTTCTACTGCAGCACCCATGTTGGATGAATCCGTTATCATTCAGTTGGTGGAAATGGGCTTCCCTATGGATGCCTGCCGGAAGGCTGTCTACTACACAGGGAACAGTGGGGCTGAAGCAGCCATGAACTGGGTGATGTCACACATGGATGATCCAGGTAGGCAGAGGTGGGTAGGAGGGTGGGGCAGGATCTCCATCCATCCCCCAAACACTCTTCCCTTCCCCATCCACAGATTTTGCAAATCCCCTCATCTTGCCTGGCTCCAGTGGGCCTGGCTCCACAAGTGCAGCAGCAGATCCCCCACCAGAGGACTGTGTGACCACCATTGTTTCCATGGGCTTCTCAAGGGACCAGGCCCTGAAAGCTCTACGGGCCACGGTATGGGCTGCCCCAGCTAAGGACTTGGAGCCCATGGGGGAAAGTGTGGGTGGGAGTAAGGTCACGTGAACACCTTTGGTTAGTAGTAGCAAAAGCCAGTGTAGTGCGGTTGAAGCCGCCAGAGGCCCCCACCCCCACCCCTTGACTCTGATAGCCAGTGTTGGGTGCCTGCCTGACTCGTTAGGAAAAGTAACCCTTCCGTCCTCTCCAAGAACAACAGCTTAGAGCGGGCTGTAGACTGGATCTTCAGTCACATTGACGACCTAGATGCAGAGGCTGCTATGGACCTCTCAGAGGGACGCTCAGCTGCTGATTCCATCTCTGAGTCTGTGCCAGTGGGACCTAAAGTCCGGGATGGTCCTGGAAGTGAGTGTCCCCAAGAATCAGGGCAAACCTAACACTGTCTGCTGCACCTGCTGCACTCTAGTGCTGTGCTCTCCTCAGTCTGAGGGGTCAGAAGCGCTCTCTCTGATGGGCCTTGTGAGGGTGGAATTCTAGGTCCTGGGATGCCCTTTGCCCTGAGTTTGAGCTGTCCCGTGGGAATCTCTTGTGTTTTCTCCTTTGCTTTATCTTTCTCTTCTTCTCCAGAGTATCAGCTCTTTGCCTTCATTAGTCACATGGGCACCTCTACTATGTGTGGTCACTATGTCTGCCACATCAAGAAGGAAGGCAGGTAAGGGGCTGGCACTGGGCGCTGCGAGTGAAGAGGTACTGATGGGAACAAGGAAGGGCAGTCTGGGAGGCAGGAAAAAAAAAATGCCTCCCACAGGGATAAACAAGCCACATCTCAGCACTGAATCTGGCTGTCTGCTTTTATAAAATACATTTTACTGGTACCTAGTCATCTGCTTGCTTATGGATTGCCTGTGGTACAGTAAAGTTAAATCGTTGTGGCAGACTGTAATTACTCAGTGAAAATGCTGGTCAGTAGCTGTGTGTGCTGGCTTCATAGCTGCAGTGCTAGCACTGGAGGTAGAGGTGGGAGAACCAGTAGTTGAAGGCTCATCCTTGGCTACATGGTTAATGAGTTTAAAGTGAGCTTGTGCTACATGAGACCCTGTTTCCAGGGGGTGTGGGGTGGGCCATAGAGATGTTTGTTGGCTAAGAGCATTTGCCACTTTTTTTTTTTAAGATTTATTTTTTATTATGTATGCAGTGCTTTGCCTGCATGTACACCTGCAGGTCAGAAGAGGGCATCAGGTCACATTATAGATGGGTGTGAGCCACCATGTGCTTGCTGGGACTTGAACTCAGGACCTCTGGAGGAGCCGTCTCTCCAGACCAAGCACTTGCCATTCTTACAGAAGAGCTAGGTTCAGTTCCCAGCACCCAAATGGAGGCTAACAATCATCCATGACTCTACTTCCAGGGGGTCTGGCACCTTCTGGCCTCAGTGAGCACCTGACTCCTGTGCACACACCCTAACCACAAACACACACACTCACATTTTAAATCCTTTTTTAAAAAAGAAAAAGGAAAGCCGGGCGTGATGGCACATGCCTTTAATCCCAGCACTCAGGAGGCAGAGGTGGGCGGATCACTGTGAGTTCGAGGCCAGCCTGGTCTACAAAGTGAGTCCAGGACAGTCAAGGCTATACAGAGAAACCCTGTCTCGAAAAATAAAATAAATAAAAAAAAAAAAAAGAAAGAAAAGAAAAGAAAAAGGACCTCTTATAGGGACAGTGCTTAGAGGCACTCAGAATGGTCCAACGTTTGACATGCCATTGTAGGCTCTCCTACAACACAGCCTCTAACAAAACTAGGCTGTCTGAACCCCTGGCAACAAGATTGTTTACCTATACACCAAGGTTGGGAAGCAGCTAAATCCACATGCGGTATGTGTCCAGGCAGACTGCCCGGGGTTCATGCTGTGAGGCTACACTTATGAGACTGCCCGAGACAGAAGCACATCAGCTCATCCTACTGTGGCTCCATGTGTGCCAAGTGTGTCTGCGACAGGATCGAGTGGGCTTTCCTTATTGAGCAGAAAATCATTGTGAAAGTGTTGAAGGCACAGGCATAGAAAGCAAAATAAATATGCAGCTTTTTTAAAAAAAAGATTTATTTATTAGTTATACAGCATGTGTGCCTACAGGCCAGAAGAGGGCACAAGATCTCACTATAAATGGTTGTGAGCCTCCATGTGGTTGCTGGGAATTGAACTCAGGACCTTTGGAAGGACACCCAGTGCTCTTAACCTCTGAGCCGTCTCTCCAGCCCCAAATATGCAGCTTTTTAAAGTAATAAAAGTCAAGGCTTGGTCTTAAAAAAATCTGGCTCACCCACAGGAATGGGTGGAAGATGAGTATAAAAAAAAATGAAATTTAGACTGACAAGATCCCAGTGAATAAAGGCACTTGTCAATCCTGACAGCCTGGGTCAGAACCAGAAAACTTCCTCTGACCTCTGAACACACCATAGGTCAAGTGCTTATTAGTGCAAAATAATTGTTTGAAAATACAATCTGGCTGGGCATGATGGTGCACACCTTTAATCCCAGCACTTGGGAGGCAGAGGCAGGCAGGTGTCAGAGTTCAAGGCCAGTCGGACTAAGGAGAGAGTCCAGGAAGCCAGGGCTACACAGAGAAACCCTGTTTTGGGGTTGGGTTGGTTTTTTTGTTGGTTGGTTTGGTTGGTTTTGGTTTTTCAAGACAGGTTTTCTATGTGTGTAGCCTTGGCTGTCCTGGACTCACTTTGTAGACCAGCCTGACCCTGAACTCACAGAGATCCACCTGCCTCTGCAAGCTGGGCGTGGTGACGCATGCCTGTAATTCCAGCACTCTGGGAGGACCCCTGAGTCTACAAAGTGAGTCAAGGACAGTCAGGGCTACACAGAGAAACCCTGTTTTGCAAAACAAAACAAAACAAAACAAAACAAATGTAATTTGGCTGTGGGCAATCAAATACACATTTGATCCCAGCATTGGGGAGGCAGAAGTAGCTAGATCTCTTGAGTTTGTGACCAGCCTGATCTACATATAAGGTTCCAGGATGGGACCCTGCTCAGAGTAAACATCTGAAGACATCAAATAGGGGAAATGACCCAAGATTTTGAATCTCCTTTCAGACTGTTAGCTGGACTATAGATTTGGGCATCTAGGCATGGACTGAGAGTTGGCATCTTTTCTCAGAAGCACCTCAAGGGCCATGCCTGAGAGATGAACATGATGCAGCGCATGGACTGCCCACTTTGTTCATTTTCTCTGTCTCTTTACTTCCCAGATGGGTGATCTACAATGACCAGAAAGTGTGTGCCTCCGAAAAGCCACCCAAGGACCTGGGCTACATCTACTTCTACCAGAGAGTGGCCAGCTAAGAGCCCGCCCTCAACCCTTACCAATTTGGGCAGGGGACAGACCATCTGGCATGAGGGACAGGGGCTGAGGGACGGACTTCAGCCTCCTGCTCTGTACCCTTTTTCTTTTTGTCCCCAGCAGCAGGAAAGAGCTGGAGGCCATAGGAGAATGGCCAAGCAAAGAGGATGGGTACTCAGTAGACTTTGGGGTTAGAGCAGGGATGGGACAGGAAGGGGCCAGCTGCCTGTCCACAATGGGACCTCGCTGCTTCCTTCCCCCGTCCTTTGGATCCACAGTGCTCTGCTTCTCTGTGATGGCCCAGCCCCCGAGTGGGGAGGGTCTCATCTGTGTGTGCGTGGGTGTGGCTTTATGCAGCTTTCCGGGGGAGGGAGCGACTGTGCCTCCCCTCCCCTTATGTGTTTGCTCCCTCGTGGGGCAAAGGAGGATTTGAGGGAAATAGGGACACCCCCACACCCTTTGCCCTTCTGCCTCAGCCTCCTATTCTGTCCTCTCGGTCCTCTGGGAAAATGCCAAAAATACACGATGTGAATAAAAGTACAATGACTGGTTTTGTTTAGTTCTTTTGGGAGGCTTACTTCTGCGGGAAATTACTGGAGGGGGCAGGTTCAGTGAGGCCCAGCTAGGGTCCATTGTCCTAATCCAGCCCCAGGCTGTTGTCTCCAGTTCTAGAAGTGCTCAGAAAACAGCCAAGGCTACACAGAGAAACCCTGTCTCAAAAAAACAAACAAAAAAAGTGTTTAGACCACTGTGAGGTGGGAAAAGGGAATAAAGGGGTGAATTTTGAATAATCCCCTCTCCCCGTAAATACTGACCGTGTACTTGGTCTAGCCCTGCTGTAGCTGGACAAGTAGAGAGCAGGGTGGGCAGTCCATGCTGCTCTCAGCCAGTCTGCCTCCGTCCCCTTACGCTAGCATCCCACTCTGCTCCATTTGGCCAATGCCTGACAAGACCTGCAAGGACTGAGGCCCAGTAACTACAGCGATGTTTGCGAAACACTTGGTTCCCTTCCCTTGTGATTGCTGGCAGGGCCCCTCAACCATGGCTTTGCCTTGTGCTATAGGGGGAAAGGGGCTCTCAGCCCCAAAGAGATGGCTGGCCCAAGGCCGTGTTGCTGCCAGCTCCACTGGGAAGTCCTTTGGTTTGAAATTGCAAAGTTGGTTCCCCTGAGCGCGAGACTCAACATAACTGTCTAGCGACTGAGGCAGGACGTTTGAGCCCCCCCGGAACCCCTCTAGAACGTTACTACAAAAGAGGAGAAACGTCAGAATATCGAAACATCAACGGGAGGTGGAGAGGCGGAGGGGAAAAGCCTAGCAAGCAAGGGGCCGGGCTAACCATGGCGGAGGGCGGGGAAAAGGAGGAGTTCTGCTTCACAGCGCTCTATATAAGAGGCCAGTGGCCAGGGATGTGTGCTGGTATTGACCTTCAGCTAGACTGTTCTAGAGCAATGGCGCCTTCCAGGAAGTTCTTCGTGGGGGGCAACTGGAAGATGAACGGGAGGAAGAAGTGCCTGGGAGAACTCATCTGCACACTGAACGCTGCCAAGGTGCCGGCGGACACAGGTGAGCTGCGTTTGGGAGCGGAGGTAGGGGGGATGGGTCGGGCGTGGCAGCACCTGCTCAGCGTCCGAGTGGACCTAGCTGGCTGGCCAGGGGACAAGGGCTATTTGGTGTCCAGGCAGCACAGAGATGTACGGAGGGGGGGGAAGGCATTTAAATTGTTCTCTGGGCCTGTGGGGTCCCGAAGGGTTTCTTGGGGTGGGGGCTGGGTGGAAGATCGCCCTTGGCAGCGGACGGGAGTTGAACCAGCTAAAGGGACAAGGGTTAGGAAGCGGAACCAGTGTCTGGTTGGATAATCAAGAAAAGTGGCACGTGTCCCCCAGATGGTGAGGGAGGAAGCTGGGCTTGCGCGGCCTCTCAGCTACCTGCCCCCTGGGCCTCTGGATCCGTGCGTCTCAGCACGTAGCCCGAAGCTCCTCCCCTTGCGGCCGCTCGCTTCGGGCTCTGAGCTGGGGTCTCCCATATCTCTACCCCGCCACAGCCTGGGCCACTCCTGCCTTCTGCCTTAGGGACTGAGCGGGTGCCAAAGATACTGAGCGGTTAGGGAATGAAAAGCAAGCCTACAGCTCTCTTCAGTCTGGAAATGGGAAATCACAAGGTCTCTTGTGAGCCAGTCAACTCCCTGCTGCTCACAGGATCCTCGGGCATCTCCCTCCCCCCCCCCACGCTACCCACCTAAATCAGAACGACCGAAGGGTATCTCCCTGCTCATTTATTTCCCAAAGAGTCCAATACAAATTCCGGTAGTTGGCCTTTTATCCTTAAGCTAAAAAATCCTTGCCGGGTTGGAGAAGTGGAGATGGCTATTTTAGAAAAAGGTTGGCCCCTGGAGAATGCTGAGTCTAGAAGGTGTCCATTCCCAGAATAGCCTGAGGAAATTAGAACCCCAGCTGTTAAAAGAGCAGAGGGCTGGGTAAGGGCCATGGCCTGTCCCGGGCGTTAAGAAGGTTCTGGGATTGGTGCCGGCCCAGCCTGGGCAGTAGTATAGTGGACAAAGGTCAATTTTCTGGACTGAAAACCGGAGGAAAAATCAGGACCGTGAAAGTGAAGGCATGACGGTGAGCCTGGAGAGTGAGGCTTTCTCCCGTCTCGTTCTCAGAGGTGGTTTGTGCACCCCCCACCGCCTACATCGACTTCGCCAGGCAGAAGCTGGATCCCCAAATCGCTGTGGCTGCGCAGAACTGCTACAAAGTGACCAATGGGGCCTTCACTGGGGAGATCAGGTGACCCAAGGGCAGAGAGCGTCTAAGGTGGGGGGGGGGGCGCTTCCTTGGGGGCTCCTTGCTAAACTTTGGTGTTTCTTGTTTTAGCCCTGGCATGATCAAAGACTTAGGAGCCACATGGGTAGTACTGGGACACTCGGAGAGAAGAAATGTCTTCGGGGAATCCGATGAGGTCAGTAAGCGAGAGGGAAGACCGGCTGCTTTCATCTGAGTGGATGTCTTACCACATTTATTGTTCGTCAACAGCTGATTGGGCAGAAAGTGGCCCATGCCCTGTCAGAGGGACTTGGAGTGATCGCCTGCATTGGGGAGAAGTTAAATGAAAGGGAAGCTGGCATCACGGAGAAGGTTGTTTTCGAGCAAACCAAGGCCATCGCAGGTATCTCTGGAGAAAAAGACCTTTGAGCCTAGCAAGGGCCACCGAGTCGGGGAGGTCAAAAGCCCTGCAGCCTGCCTGTTTATGTTGAGCCAGGAAAAGCCCTCTGTTCCTGCAGAGGGCTTAATCCCTACCAGTCAAAAGCCACTGGGGGTTGGTGAAATGGCTCTGTGGGTAAGGGTGCTTACTGCCAAGCCTGAGGAACTGAGTTTGACCCTTCCTTCCGCCCCCTCCCACCCCCCACCCTAAACCCACATGGTAGGAGAGAACCAGCTTGTGCCTCCCTATGTGCACCCTGGCATATGAACACATACACCAGGGCCAGGAGGCCGTAACTGGTGGGACAGCTCCGCCCTGTTCACTGTTTTCTCTCTGCTCTCCGTCCTGCAGACAACGTGAAAGACTGGAACAAAGTTGTCCTGGCCTATGAGCCTGTGTGGGCCATTGGTACTGGCAAGACTGCAACACCTCAACAGGTAATTGCCCAGGAACCCTCCCCTCGGCCTAGCTTGCTTCTATAGACCTGGGCAGCTAATGCGGCTCATCCAGGCCAACCCCCTTTAGAGACAGGGGGGCCCCAAACTCACCAAGAGTGACTTACCAGGGATGGTCTGTAAAAGTAGTGTTTATTTGCCTGTTTCAGTTGCTGTCTCCCAAGGCTTGCTGCCTCCTCTGTTAACTTAGGCCTAGAGTGTTTTCAGCCTCTGAGTTACTGCTTAATAAGCTCACCTTCACTTGCTCTTTCTGGGCTCATAGCTGGCTGGTTCAACTCAGCTGTTCTGGCTCAAACTCTTCTCCAAGCTGACTTACTTAATCTGGCTTCTCTCTCCGCCTGGATCTCCTCTGCTTGGCCTGAAACTAACTCAGCAGTCTGCTCTAATCATCTGCCATCTTCTCATTTTCTGGCTCATTCCATCTTCACCTGAGTTCTCTCTCTCTGTAAAACTGCCTAAGTAACTTCCCTTTCCTCTCTCTTCTGAGAGTTGGGCATATCCTATTCTGTCAAATCTCTGATTTGTCACTTTTTCTACCACTCATTCGACATCACTTTCAAACATGGGTATTTCCTTCTACACACTAACTTTACCTTCGTTGTTTGGGAGTAAAGGCGTGTACCACCACTCCCGAACCTAAGCTTTTCTTTACTTGATGCTTGCTCTACACCACGCTGGCCTTGAACTCAGATCTGTTTGCCTCTGTCTCCTGAATTAAAGGTGTGTTTGTATTCCAGCTGGGTCACACAGACCTGGAAGGTCTTTGGGTGTGATCTCTTGCCAGAGCAGCCATGTTCTGAATTAACATTCCTCGACAGTGTCCATTCCAGGCTGGGCTGGGATTGGAGTTTTGCTATTCTCTGATCCCAGGGCTTTTCTGGAGACTAAACTCTGTCCAGATTCCAGTGATTCTTAATCTCTTTGTATGAACAGCAAGGGTCTTACTTAGGCTGCCTCCTCCTTTTAGGCCCAGGAAGTACATGAGAAGCTCCGGGGATGGCTGAAATGCAATGTCTCTGATGCGGTGGCTCAAAGCACCCGGATCATTTATGGAGGTGAGTGGCTTTGGCTCTAGCCAAGGTAGAAATGGACTAAGACTGAGGTGGCCTTCCACAGAGAGGTGGGGCTTAAGTGTACTCATCATAGCCCTGACCAAGCTATCTTCCTGTTTCTGTTACAGGTTCTGTGACTGGAGCAACCTGCAAAGAGCTGGCAAGCCAGCCAGACGTGGACGGCTTCCTCGTGGGTGGTGCTTCTCTCAAGCCTGAATTCGTGGACATCATCAATGCCAAACACTGAGCACCAGCCATCCCCTGCACCCGCCTGCTAAACCAGGCCTAGGTTGCCCAGAAGTGTAGTAACTGCTCCCACCAGTCAGGAGCTTCTGATGATGTCATCTGCCCCATCTTGTGGCCTAATCCACACTGTACCTTCCTGAACCTTTTACACCTCCTTGTGGTTGGGACCAGGCCACTCCCTTCACCGCTTACAGTGGTTAGAATGAAATATGTCACCAAGGTGTCTTCCTGGCTGAGGGGCAGAAGGGTGGAACTGACTTAAGTCCCTCCAGGCCCTAGCAAGGGCTGGAGTTAAATCACCTTCCTTTCCATTTTCAGTGTACATTAAGGCCAAGATCCAGTGTACATTAGCCCAAGAGGCAGGGATGCTCCCCTCCCCCACAGTGCCGAAGCCCTACTACTGTGTTTGTGATCCATCCTCCGTGTAAGGGAATAAACACCTGGCCCTAAGCTTTGTGGTTTGCCATCTTCATTGCGTGTTTCTATATACTTTTTAAAAAAGATTTATTATGTATACAGTATGCGTCAGATCACATTATAGATGGTTGTGAGCCACCATGTGCTTGCTGGGAATTGAACTCAGGACCTCTGGAAGTGTAGTCAGTGCTCTTAACCGCTGAGCCATCTCTCCAGCCCTCCATATACTTTCTTAGACAGTGATAGGACTCCATGGGGTGGGGGGAGAGGGGGCAGTGAAGAAAAACTAGGCTGACAACACCTCGTTTTTTTTTTGTTTTTTTACTTGAAAAACATCTTTTGTCCTAGGCTGCCACGGCCTTTAGTATCATACCCATGTCTTGCCCCTTGGATAAGGATTAGTGAAGGGACCCAGCCTCTCCCCTCAGCGTCACTGGCGTTTGTTTAAGTTGTTTAGGCCAGCGGTGCCTCTCCACCTGTCCCTACAGTAGGGATGGTGGCAAGGTGCCAGCACACTATAGTGCTACAGAGTCATTTGTAGAGCAGGTAGCGCTTCATGGCAGGGGGCAAAGGTAGAGTGGTTATTTGGCCAAGCCGGGTATCCCCCAGTGCACGGCGCACACACAAGCGGCTCAGGTGCAGAAGGGATTGCGGTTCCTCCGCTGAGAGAGAAGGAAGGCAAGGTTAAGTAGAGGTGCAACTCCAGCCAGACATCCTCAAACCCTAAGATCCGCTCAGGCTCCCTTATTTCCTCCTCCAATTCTGCCTCCCCCTGGGCTGAGAGACCTAAAGCTCTGAATTTCTGCATCACACATCCAGTAAGGCCTGGGAGTGAAACTAGAGCCACGGCCGCCTAAGTGACAGGCCAAAGTGAAACGAAGCCCCCTTCCTGTAGTCCGACCATGGGCTTCCATCCCAAATCATTGCCAAAAGAGGTAATCCAACCCCCCACACCTAGTCCAGGTCTCACCTCTTCTTTCGCCCATGTAGCGGATGCGCACCTGGCACTGGCCCCAAACAGCGCTTACAGAGGGATAGAGGGTCCTGCCCTTCAGTCCACGGAAGGCTGGTCCCAGGTAGGTGCCCCCAATAGAGTAGCCCAGAGTACCCTCCTCCATGTCGAGAACCACCACCAGCTTCTCAGGCACCACCAGCTGCTCACCCTGAGGTCCGGCTGGGTACTGGGGGGCCTCAAGACCCTTACTCTGATGATACAATTTTCCCCGCCCAATATCCCAGCCCCACGACTCGCTGTTGCTGCCCAAAAGCGCCGCATAGTGGTCAGCCTGCAGCGGGGCTAGGGCGGTGGCCACGCCCACCACGGCGTGTGTGCCCCTCTGCTCCAAGGGCCAGCTGATTTCCCAGGCATGCAGGCCCCTAGAGTAGCCCCTCTTTCCCCGAACCCCATCAGTGCTCTGGGCCACAGGGCGCCGCTCAAAACACAGCCCCCCTTCCTTGACATCGATGTTCTCGGAGCAATCCTTGGGGTTCCAACCATGGCGTCGTTGGACCCCTAGATCAGGAAGGGGGTCAGATAGGAGCTCCTCCAAGCCCTCGGGGGGAGAGAAGTCAGAGTACAGAGCCTGGGAGGTGGGGGTGCTGCTGCTGCCCCTTGCCAGGGCCGTCTGGCCCATGAGGTGTGCAGCTGAGGGGCTTCTCGAAACAGGTTTGCTGGGGCGTCTCTCTTCTGGAAGTTGAGCTCCGGATCGTCCCCTGGAGCAGCGTGGGGGAGAGAAAGTACTGTAAGGCTCAGCATCTTTACCCTAGGTCTCCCAGCTGTTCACCAGTGTGTGCCAACCAGCTGGCTCTTTCCTTGGTCCCCCAACCCTCCCAGGCCCATCACTCTGCTTTCACCTCCTCTGCGCTGCGGCCCCAAGTTTCTTACGAGTTCGCCCCATCAGACCTCACCGGGGACCATCCCTTTGGAGTCTCTAACGGCCGCCCCCATGCCCGCACCTCGCTGGGTACACACCGCACACACCAACCCCCGCCCGCAGGGACCTCAGCCGAAGCACAGACAAGGGTAGGTCTAGACGCGCCCCTCTGACCAGCAACTGCTTCCGGCTCCAGCTGGGCTGCAGGACACCCGCCCGCGCTCCGCCCCCCCGGCCTCGCGAGGCGGTTAACCCTTTCGTCACCGCCCAGACCACGCCCGTCATGCCACGCCCCCTTGCGAACCTCACGGCCAGCAAAGAATCCAGGCAAAGAATGTGTGGTGATTCCAGTCGTGGACAGGCGAGCGTGCTTTGTGGAGCACACTCTGGATGGGTAACCTCTTATCCCCCACCCAGGACTCGATCTTCCCCGACGTGAAACTCCTCCCGGCAGTATATCCTTGGGAGGACACCTGACAGCTGCGTGCCCCGCCCCTTCCCCCAGCGTCCCTGCTTAGAATTAACCCTTTGATGACGTCATCGCCTTGGATTCTGTGGGGAGAGTGTCCTCCACTGGAAACCTTTGTGCTGTCTGGGCGAGTCATTCCTGAGCCCCTACGTGTAAGAAAGAGGCTTTGACACCGTTCCTGAACTGCTGCTCCCCATCCCGTAGGTCGTGGGGACTATGAGTGTTTGCGACTACTTAGCAGGCACATTCTCTAGTACATGTGTTTTCAAGGGTTAGTTTTCAACGAAGTTAGATCACCAGCTGCGTGATCTTAGGAAGGTTGCCATTGATTTTTTTTTTTTTTAAGATGGGGTTTCTCTGTGCAACCTTGGGGTCCTGGCCTCTCTTTGTAGACCAGGCTGGCCTCGAAGTCACAGTGATCCCCCTGCCTCTGCCTCCCAAGTGCTGGGATTACAGGCATTGGCCACCAGGCCTGGCTGCCATTAAATTTTGACCTCCTCAAATGCCTATTGATAACAGTTCAAAATTCCCATAATGCAATAGGTAGTTTTAACTCTCTGTGTGTGACAGGTCTCGCTCTGGGGTCTCTGCTGGCCTAGAACTCCCTAAGTAGTCCAGGTTGGCCTCGAACTCACATTGATCATCAGCCTGCCTCTGCCTCCTGAGTGTTGGAATTAAAGGTTTGAAATGGCCTCCTGTAGCTTTATCCTAGGACAGAACTGGATCTGCAGCCAAGAGCTGGCCTTGAATTCCTGCTCCCCTCAGCTCCACTTTCAAGTGCTAGGATTATAGGGATATGAGTCACGTAGGGCTAATTTTAACTTTTTAAAATTCACATGTGGGGCTGCCGAAATGGCTCAGTGGTTAAGAGCACTGGCTGGCTGCTCTTGCATGGCACACCCACATGGCAGCTCACAACCATCCATAAATTCCAGTTCCAGGGGACTTGATTTCTTCTGACCGCCACATGAATTTGGAATAGACACCCTGTGCTGTCTAGTCTTGTATCAATGTGACACACAAAGGAGAATTTTGAGAGGAGGGAATCTTAATTGAAAAAAAATGCTGCCATAACATCCAGCTGTAAGGCATTTTCTTAATTATTGGCATGGGAGGGCCGGGCGGGAGGGCCCGGCCCATTGTTGGCAGTTCCACCCCTGGGCTGGTGGTCCTGGGTTCTATAAGAAAGCCGCCAAGCAAAGAGCATACATGGGCTGGACCTAGACCCCCTACACATATATAGCAGATGTGAAGCTTGGTCAACATGTGGCTCCCCTGTCAATGGGAGTAGGGGCTGCACTGCTCTCTGACGCTGTTGCCTGCCTCAGGCCTCAGTGGGAGAGGATGTGCTTAGTCTCACTGAAACTTGAGGTACCAGGGTGGGTTGGTACCCATGGGGGTAGGGCTTCTCTTCTTTGAGGAGGAGGAGAAGGGGGAATGGTGGGAGGGAGGTGGGAGGATGCGGCTGGGAAGGAGAAGAGGGAGAGGGGCTGGGATTGGGTTGTAAAGTGATTAGACAGACAAACAGATGATAGATAGATAGATAGATAGATAGATAGATAGATAGATGATAGAAGAAAGCAGGCTGAGCAAGCCATGGAAAGCAAGCCAGTCAGCAGGACCCCTCCATGGACTCTGCATCAGCTCCTGCCTCCAGGTTCCTGTTTGAGTTCCTGTCCTGACTTCCTTTGGTGATGAACATCAGTGTAAGCCAAAATAAACCCTTTTCCCCACACCTTGCCTTTTGGTCATGGTGTTTCATTGCACCAACCGAAACCCTAAACAGGACACACGCATTCATGCAAAACAACCATACACATAAAATGAAATCATCTTTAAAAATAAACTTTATATGTAATAATGTTACTTAAATAAATGTCGCCCAATTATTGTTTCCTTTTGGGTGCTGGAAATTAAACTCAAATCCTATTTACTAAGCAAGCATTACTTACACTACCACTGAGATACAACCTCCCACCCCTACCCCAAGCTACTCAGTGAATTTCATGTGTGTGTATACGCTTGCCTGACAAACACCAAAGACATTTCTCCCACTCCAGAAGGTATATTTGTTACTTAGTCCCTGATACTCTATATTCCTAAGGGTATGACATCATGAACAATGTTTGTTTGTTTTTTTTCCAGACAGGGTTTCTTAACCTCTAAGCCATCTCTCCAGCCCCTGACTTTTTTTTTTAAAGACTTATTTATTAATATGTATACAGTTCTCTACCTGCAGGCCAGGAAAGGGCATTAGATCACATTACAGATGGCTGTGAGTCACCATGTGGTTGCTGGGAATTGAACTCAGGACCTCTGGATGAGCAGGCAGGGCTCTTACCTTCTGAGCCATCTCTCCAGCCCCGACTTTTTTTTTTTTAATATTTGTTTATTATTATGTATACAGTGTTCTGCCTGTATGAACACCTGCAGGCCAGAAGAGGGCATCAGATCACATTATAGATAGTTGTGAGTCACCATGTGGTTGCTGGGAGTTGAACTCAGGACCTCTGGAAGAGCAGACAGTGAGTGCTCTTAACCTCTGAGCCATCTCTCCAGGCCCTAGCCCATGACTTCTTATTTAGCCCTGTATTGCAACTGCTGAGCATTTTCTGGTTCGTGTCTCAAAATCAGTAAGTGCAATACATTTAGACAGATTTGGATTTGGTTGGTTTGGGGTTTGTTGTTGTTTGAATACATTTAAATATTTTTAAATTGCACTTATTTTTGTGTGTGTGTGACTGTGCGTGTGTGTGTGTGTGTGTGTGTGTGCGTGTGTGTGTGTGTGTGTAGAGGTCACAGGTTGACTTTCAGGCATTAGCACTCTGCTTCCATCTACCATGTGAGTCCCAGGGTTGAACCCAGGCAGTGAAGCTTGGCAGCAAGTGCCTTTACCAGTTGAACCACGTTGCAGCCTCTGTGTGCCTGTGTTTCTAATGTATATGGGTATTTTGCCTGCATGTGTGTCTGTGCATCATATATGTGCAATGTCTATGGATGTCGAGACCAGAAGAGGATCCTCTGGGGCTGGAGTTGCTGATGGTTGTGAGCTGCCGTGTAGGTAGGTACTGGGAATTGAAAATGAGTCTACTCTGGACTGATGGAGAGATGGCTCAGAGGTTAAGATCACTGTTTGCTCTTCCAGAGGTCATGAGTTCAATTCTCAGGAGCTACATGGCTGCTCACAACCATCTATAATGAGATCTGGTGCCCTCTCCTGGCCTGCAGGCACACATGCAGGCAGAACACTACCCAGAATAAATAAACCTGAAAGAAAGAGAGAAAGACAAAAAGAGAGAAAGAAAATGGATCCATTGGAAGAGCAGCTAGTATTCTTAACCAGAAAGAGAGAGAGAGAGACAGACAGACAGACAGACAGAAAGAGAGAGAGGGGCTGCAGAAATGGCTCAGAGGTTAAGAGCACTGGCTACTCTTCCAGAGGTCCTGAGTTCAATTCCCAGCAACCACATGGTGGCTCACAGCCATCTGGAATGAGATCTGGTTTCCACACATGCTGGAATTAAAGGCGTGAACCACCACTGCCCGACAAGCAGCTAGTATTCTTAACCACTGAGCTATCTCTGCAGACCTTGGGTTTGTTTGTTTCATTTTGTTTTCTTTCTTTTCTTCTTCTTCTTCTTCTCCTCCTCCTCCTCCTCCTCCTCCTCCTTCTCCTTCTCTTTCTCCTTCTTCTTCTTCTTCTTCTTTTTGGTTTTTCGAAACAGGATTTCTCTGTGTAACAGCTCTGGCTGTCCTGGAACTCGCTCTGTAGACCAGGCTGGCCTCAAACTGACAGAGATCCTCCTGCCTCTGCCTCCCAAGTGCTGGGATTAAAGGCGTGTGCTACCACCACTCGGCTTCTTCTTTTTTTTTTTTTTTTTTTTTTTTTTGAGACAGCATCACATGCAACCAGGCTGGCTTCCATCTAGTGTGTAGCCAAGGATGGCTTTAGACTTCCAGTCTTCCTCCAAGTGATTTTCTTTAAGATCTATCACATGAGCAGGGCAATAGTGTTGCACGCCTTTAATCCCAGCACTTGGGAGGTAGAGGCACGTCCCTGTGAGTTCGAGGTCTGCCTGGTCTATGGAGTGAGTTTCAGGACAGCCAGGGCTGTTACACAGAGAAACCCTATCTACAACAACAAAACAACAACAACAACAACAAAAGATTAATCACGAGCTTTTATGGAACTGAAATAATTTTAGATTTAAATGGTCCAGGTTTACAAATGTCTTTTTTTGTTTTTGTTTTGGTTGTTTTGTTTTTTGTTTTTGCTTTTCAAGACAGAGTTTCTCTCTATATAAAGTGGGAATTATTGGCCCTAGTTTAGTAAGCTTTTCTTCCAGATTCTTTTTTTTTTGGGGGGGGGCAGGTTTGTTTGCTTGCTTGCTTTTGCTTTTTATTTTTGTTTTTGTTTGTTTGTTTGTTTTTCTCCAGACAGGGCTTCTCTTGCAGTTCTAGCTGTCCTGGACTTGCTTTGTAGACCAGGCTGGCCTTGAACTCACAGAGATCAGCCTGCCTCTGCCTCCTGAGTGTGAGGATTAAGGTGTGTGCCAGTACTCCTGGTTTCTTCCAGATTCATTGTTTGGGTGACAAATGAAGTGGTTGGACTGCCTGCAGATGGGTCCTGTTGTACGGAAAAAAAGGTCCTTTAGAGCACCACAACCTAACTGAAAAAACTAAACAGATCTAGCCTTTTAAGATATACAGAGAAGACCAGCACTGGGCTCAGTAGAACACTGAGCAGCTTCCATCTTACAAGATGGCCAAGCTTTGCCCTATTTAACCAGATCATTGCTGAGTCATTCAATATGCTGTTATAAAACTAAACCTTCTCTTATTCTCACAACAGACGATTCCAGTTTTCACAGACTCATACAGAAGGTTTAGGTATGTTTAACTTCAGCCTTGCCAGAACTAAAGAGCTAGTAAAATGGTAGCATCAAGTGTGGGTGGGGCGGGGGAGGGGGCAAGGGGGAGGGAAGACCAGGACATCTGCTGAGACACTTCTTTATGGGACAGAGTGTCTGCACCAGTGAAATTTCAACAATATGGTTGCCTAAACAAGGCCTGAACAGCAGACAACACCAGCTGACATGCCAAGGAGGAAGGAGAAAATCTCACAAGGCCCCACCCCTGGATGAAGAGCTAAATGCTGCTGAGAGAGAATCAGTATTCCTCAGGGGTGAGCGCTCTACTTGGGTTTTCCAACACCAACTAATCAGTCCTAAAAAATATATGCATCCGAGCAACACTGAGTGAGTTCAGCAGGTTGTATTTATATGTTTATATGTATCAACAATTAAAAACAAATGATATTATGTAACGTGTAAAACAAAGCAGAAAGGACCAAACCCGAAAAGGAAACCTATTTTCCAAACTCACCAATAAGAATGAAATGGCAACTGGTCTGAGGTTGAGAAACCTGCCATTACTGGACGCCCATAGGCCCCGCCTGCGGCTCCGCCCCCATGCCCCTGGTGCTAGTCCCGTAACTAAGGCAACGCAGGGGCAGGATGGGAGCGGGGAAGCTGACTCACGCTGGCTCACGGTCACGCGCGTGGGCGCACAGTGTGCGCTGCGGCAGCCTGGGGGTCTCGCGCGCCCCTCCGCGGCCGTGTGTGTGTGTGTGCTGAGTCCTCAGCCCGCCCCAGTGGTCGGCTGTCCGGGCCCTCTCCACGCAGCTCCTGCTTTGGCCTTTAATACTCAGGTCTGGAATGTTCCACCAGAGGACTCCTGGCTGCGGGGACCCCGTAGGGGGGTGTGGGGGGGGCGTGTGTGTGTGTGTGTGCGCGCGCGCGCGCGCGCGCGTGCGCCTTTTGAAGGTGAGCTGATATGTAAGCAAGAGTTAGAATAAACCTGGTGTGGTGATGACGCCTGTAACCTTAGCTATGTGTCTGGCCAGAAGGATGATGGAGAGCTTGAAGCTAGCCTGGGGTATATACCAAGACTCTAGCTAAAAACAAAGCAGAATCATACTGAAAAGTTTCTCCTGCAAGGCGGAGAAAGCATGGATGTAGAGAGAACCGAACCTGGACCCCGGAGGGTGATTTAGGGCAACACCTTAATTGAGGCTTGCCTCAACCCAGTTTGTTTTTGAAGATTCCGTAGTGGTAGCCCTGATAAAATGTTTCCTTGCTCTTAGTCTTCCGACCTTCTTGATGTAAGGCCTCCACAGGCAATCTGTTTTTATGTTTTTCTCCCAAGGTCTGAAGTGGGAGACCGGTCAGTTTATGTTAGAAATCTCACGGGGCAGGGGGCTGCAAGGTCAGTGGGAGAGGGCTTTCCTAGCATGTAGTAGATCCTGGAATTGATTCCTGGCAGTGGGGGCGCCGGGGGAAAACCAAATAAACCACCTCAGGGAACGGTCGCAGGAGACCCCATCTTGAGAATTTATGGGCAGCTGTTGATGCTGGGAAATTGAGAAAGCTATCGTCTGTGGTGTAGACATTGGTTAGTCAACAACCACCCAAATTCTGAAGTATGAAAGAACACAGCCATTACAGTAGCCACGCCCTCTAAAGCTCTGCCAACTCCACCAGATATCTTAGTTTACCTAATAAAATGCTTTGTGATCTTAGTGGAAAGAGTCAGAACAAGAGGACCAAGACACAACCTGGGTAGGGTACGTGTCTCAAAACAGTTATGACCGAAATGCTTATTTGCAATCCTACCCTTGACATTCTTGGCGGCCTCAGTTTCCCTCTGATGCATCCTAACCAGGGTACTTTCCAGGCTTGGCGTTTCACCACTCTTCTCCAGTGATGGCCCAGGAAAAGGGAGGAGCATTTTGTTAGTTAGCAAAGCCAAACGGAAGGGAAGGTTTCCAACGATTGCTTTTTATTTTATTTTATTTTTTAAAAAGATTTATTTATTATTATGTATACAGTGCTCTGCCTACATGTACATCTACAGGCCAGAGGAGGGCACAGATCACATTATAGATGGCTGTGAGCCACCATGTGCTTGCTGGGAATTGAACTCAAGACCTCTGGAAGAGCAGTCAGTGCTCTTAACCGCTGAGCCATCTCTCCAGCCCACGATTGCTTTTTAAAAGCATGGTAAAGTGGTTGGAAAGATGGCTCAGTGGCTGCTCTCCCAGAGGATTAGGGTTTGATTCCCAGCACCCGTCTAGCGGCTTACAACCACCTGTAACACCAGTTCCAGGGGATCTGATGTCTTCTTCTGGCCTCGGGGAGCACTAGGCACATACATGATGCACCAGACATACATGCAGGCAAAACACATGCACGTTTTGCTTTGTTTTGTTTTGTTTTGTTTTGTTTTTGTTTTTTGAGACAGGGTTTCTCTGTGTAGCCTTGGCTGTCCTGGACTCACTTTATAGACCAGGCTGGCCTCGAACATACACGTTTTTTAAAAAAAATAATTAAACGATATTTTAACCACATTGAGAAGCCAACTGTGGTACAGATATGTAATCCCAGGAGAACAGAAGATAGTTCTGGCAATCTAGTGAGACTCTTGTCTCAAAACGAGAAGGAGAGCAGGGCCAGATGTTGTACACACATTTAATCCCAGCACTTGGGAGACAGACAAGTAGATCTCTGTCTATTCCAGTGCATCCAGGTCTATATAGCAAGTTCCAGGACAGCCAGGACTATATAGTGACACCATGGAGAAACACACGGACAGACAGACAGACAGACAGACAGACAGACAGACACACACACACACACACACACACACACACACACGGGGGGGGGGGGGAGGGTGCTCATGCACATGTAGGTCACTGGTAGAAGACACTCAGCGAGCATAATGCAAGGCTCTAGTTCAGTCACTAGTTGTTGTGTGACAAACTTTTCCTGGGGAGACACGACTCACATCTACTCACTCCAGATAGGGAATCCACAACAGACCCAAGTATGAATATCCTCAAAGTCCAAAGTAGTGAACCAGTTAGCTTTATTGGGGTTACTTACAGAAGTAGATATGACTCAAAGACAGCTGTGTTACCAAAACCCACCCAAGTATGGATGACAGCTCACAAAAACTAGGGAACAGCCTGCCAGCTCAACAGATTAGAGTGTGTTTTTCCAGGTGCCTCAGCTGGTCTAAACCTCCTCCAGGCAGCTGGTTTGTTCTAGAGTCTTCTTTGCAGCCCACCTTTTTTCAACATCTGAAATGGACTCTCAGCTTTTAATGTACTCCGGCAGGGAGGGGCCTAGTTGAATCTGATCGGTTTCAGGGACTTCCTGAAGCTATTTTGTGTTGCTTACCTTCTTGACCAAGGAGCTTGGCTAAATGAAATGTTTCAATCTCAAAGGAAACTGTTACAAAACACCCTCAAAAGAAAAAAAGGAAAAAAAAAAGTGATGTGGGCGCACACCTGTAATCTCAGCAGTCTAGAGGCCCAAACATCATGGCTATGGTTGGAGAATTGTCTGGGCTGCATAGCAAGACCTTGTCACAAGAAGAACAACTGAAAGATAGCATGTTAAGGACTATTGAGGTAGTTCAGTGGTTAGCAATCATCAGTAAGCCTGCCACCTCAATTAGATTCTTGGAATCTACATGGTGGAAACACACACACACACACACACACACACACACACACACACACACACGCACGCACTGTGGCAAGTTCTGTCTGTCTGTCTGTCTGTCTGTCTGTCTGTCTGTCTGTCTGTCTCTCTCTCTCTCTCTCTCTCTCTCTCTCACACACACACACACACACACACACACAGAGTTAAAAACTGACAGAGAAGTCAGTGAACCACGGCTTAAATCTAGCCTGCTTGGCACCTGTGTATAGTATACGGACCCTTTTGCCTAATGTCTTCTCTGGTCTCTTCAGTGGCAAATTGTGGTTAAAAAAGGAATGGTCATCCATGGTGGCGCACGCCTTTAATCCCAGCACTGGGGAGGCAGAGGCAGACAGATCACTGTGAGTTCGAGGCCAGCCTGGTCTACAACGTGAGTACAGGACAGCCAAGGCTACACAGAGAAACACTGTCTCAAAAAACTAAAAAAAAGAAAGAAAGAGAAAGAAAGAAAGAAAGAGAAAAAAGAATGGTCAAAGAAAAACAGGAGGAGGACCTCTGAGTTTGAGGCAAGCCTGGTCTACAAAGTAAGTCCAGGACAGCCAAGGCTACACAGAGAGACATTACCCTTCCCCCAAAAAAGTGTTTGCTTCATAATCACGAGGACTGGAGTGCAGATCCCATGTGCTCTTCTGGTCTTCTAATGCACATGTGGGCGCACACATATTTGTATACACTTATGAAAATGCACACAATAAAAGCACACAAGATTGCTGTGAGTTCAAGGCCAGCCTGGCCTACCAAGTGAGTCCAGGGCAGCCAGGGCTACACAGAGAAACCCTATCTTGAAAAAGTCAAAAATATATAAATAAATAAACAAACACACAACACTTTGACAAGTTCTTCTGAGCCCCCTCGCCTCCCTTCCGAGCTTACAGATAGCTCCCACATCACCGTGTCCTCCCTCACATGAGGCCTCAGGACTTCCTGACACTGTTTACTCGTGTCCCTGGTATCTGTGTGTCCTTACGTCTTCCAATAAGAAAGAACTCCAAAAAGGAGAAAAGGATGAAGCCTGGTACTAGCCAGAGGAGGAATTGGTTCCCAGAAGATTTCAGACTCAGTTCTGCCAAGCTGTCACACCACCTGCAGGCGCGTGTGAGCAGAGACCTTGAGGGCCAGGTTAGGGTGTGCATATTGACAGGACCTCACATATGACTTCAAGCCCGGGAACCCAGATCCCTGTGTTTTCCCAAAGGGGCAGCATGGGAATAAAGCTTTCTCTCCTTTTCACTACTAATTGTCATTGTGTTGGGTTTGGGGTGGAAGCTGAGAAAACTCACCAGATATGGCAGCTTAAAATGGAAGCTCAGTGGCCAGGCGAGGTGGTGCACGTCTGTAATCTCAGCATTCCAGAGGCAGAGGCAGGTTGATCTTTGTGAGTTCAAGGCCAGCCTGGTCTACAAAGAGAGTTCCAGGATAGCCAGGGCTATTACACAGAGAAACTCTGTCTCAAAAAACAAAACAAAACAAAAAAGCCGGGTGTGGTGGCGCACACCTGTAATCCTAGTGCTCAGGAGGCAGAGGCAGGTGGATTGCTGTGAGTTCGAGGCCAGCCTGGTCTACAGAGTGAGTCTAGGACAGCCAAGGCTATACAGGGAAACCCGGTCTCTAAAAAAAAAAAAAAAGAAAAAAAGAAAAAAAAAAAAAGAAAGAAAGAAAGAAAAGAAGACAGCCAGTTCAGGATCTGAACTTGTCCCCATGGGAATTCCTTTTTTTTTTTTTTTTCCAGATAGGGTTTCTCTATGTAGCCCTGGCTGCCCTGGACTTGCTTTGTAGACCAGGCTGGCCTCAAACTCACAGAGATCCACCTGCCTCTGCCTCCCAAGTGCTGGGATTACAGGCGTGCGCCACCACACCTGGCTTTGTACTGTATATTTAAAGGATAAAAGCCATAGAGCAAGGGGAGCAGGGTGGGCTATAGCCTTGTCCAGTCATATTTTGAGGGTTTTGGCTAGGAATTTTCTATCAGTCAGGATAGGAGTAGGTTCCTGGGCCTGGGAACATGAGTTTAGTTGAGCCCGCCGGCAAGAGGGAGAAGTTGTCCTTGAAATGGCTGGAGTCAGACAACTGTCTCCTTACAAATTGTCCCTGAGATGTCTGGACTCAGACAACTTGCCTGCATGTACACCTGCAGGCCAGAAGAGGGCACCAGATCTCATTATAGATGGTTGTGAGCCACCATGTGATTGCTAGGAATTGAACACAGGACCTCTGGAAGAGCAGCCAGTGCTCTTAACCTCTGAGCCATCTCTCCAATTCTGCCCCCCAACCCCCCACACAACTGTTTCTTTATAACAGAAGCTATTCAGCTATTGGGAAGTCCCCAGCTCCCCTAGGGCCTGGGGCCTTCCACTTAGTTTTTCCCTATGAGTCTGAAAGCGAAACTGTAGTACTTAGAATTAAGTTTCATTTGCTTGTTCCCACAATTGAACTTGTCATATTGAGGACTGGTGGTAGAATCCAGCCTGCTAGAACAGCCAGGGCCCCAAGTATCAGTAACAATAATAATTTTACTACAATCTCTATCTTGTTTCGTTTTTCCGAGACAGGCTTTCTCTGCGTAGCCATGGCTGTCCTGGAATTTACTCTGTAGAACAGACTGACCTCGAAGTCAGAGATCCGCCTGGGATTAAAGGCGTGCACCGCCACCACCCAGTGTAAAATCTGTGTTCTCCATGTGATTTGCCGTCATTCGTGTCCGTGAAATGCTGTCACGGCATGCTGCTGTGTTTTCTCCCTTCTCCTTGTTCAGTCACAGTTTCAAATTAGCCATTTTTATCCCGTGCACACA
Organism: Acomys minous; assembly: GCF_964271855.1. Lineage (NCBI taxonomy): Eukaryota > Metazoa > Chordata > Mammalia > Rodentia > Muridae > Acomys > Acomys minous. The sequence goes on from NC_140500.1 coordinate 21,768,869, forward strand.
CAAACCAGAAAGTGCTTAAAAGCAGAGATTCCTGTTCTTCCTGTAGAGTCTGATGTTGGACTTTGTCTTAGTTACTGGTGTGTTGCGGCAGACACCACGACCCTGGTTCCAGAGCGTCAGAGTCTATGACCATCATGGCTGGTAAGACGGCAGCAGGCAGGCAGGCATGGTGCTGGAACAGTAACCGAGAGTGGACGTCCTGACCCGCAAGCACAAGGTATGGGGAGTAGGAAGGTGGGCAGAAGAACTAAGCTTTTGAAACCTCAACGTCCACCCCAGTGACTTACCTCCTTCAACAAACCCTGTCCTCTCACACAGTTCCAGCAACTGGGGACCACGCAAGCATTCAAATCCATGAGCGTATGGGGGCCATCTCAATCAGGCCACCACAGATTTTGTGTATTTATTTATTTATAAACAGGTTTTGACTAGATAGTGTAGACCAGCCACAAATTAGTTAATTTGTTAATGTAAACTAGTTAGTTAAATTTTAATTAGTTAATTAAAATTAAAAGAAAGAAAGAGTTTTTCTTACATAGCCCTGGAGAGTTCCAGAACTCACTCTATAGACCAGGCCATCCTTGAACTCACAGAGAGCTGCCTGCCTCTGCCTTCTCAAGGGCTGAAAGGAAGGGCGTGCACCACCATCCCCAGGTCCCTCCCTCAAATTATCTTTGTAAGAGGGATGAAGAGGATGACTTGGCAGTTGAGAGTACTTGTTGCTCTTGTAGAGGACTAGGAGTTCCACTCCCAGCACGCACACGGTGGTCCACAGCCATCTGTAGCCCCAGTTCCGGGGAATCCAGTGCCCTTCTTCTGAACTCCTCAGGAACCAAGTACACACATGGCACATACACATACATGTAGGCAAAACACACATAAGTAATTAAGGGATTTTTGAGGGGGGTTGTTTGTTTTGGTTTTTCTTTCTTTTTTAAATATATTTTATTAATTTATTCATATTACATCTCATTTGCTATCCCATCTCTTTTATCCTCCCATTCCTCCCTCCCTCCCTCCCATTTCCCCCTACTCTCCTCCCCTATAACTGTGACTGAGGGGGACCTCTTCCCCCTGTATATGCTCATAGAGTATCAAGTCTCTTTTTGGTTTGTTTTAGTTTTTCAAGACAGGGTTTCTCTGTGTAGCCCTGGTTGTCCTGTCCTGGAGCTTGCTCTGTAGGCCAGGCTGGCCTTGAATTCACAGAGATCCACCTGTCTCTGCCTCCTGAGTGCTGGGATTAAAGGTGTGTACCACTATCACCTCGCTGGTAATTTAAGTTTTAAACAAAACTCTTTTTTTTTTTTTTTTTTTTAAGATTTGCTTTGTTTTTAATTATATGCATGTGTGTGTTTGCAAGTGCTCCACAGGGCAGAGGCATGGATCTCTGGAGCTGGAGCTGCAGGAAGTTGTGAGCCACCTGACAGGGGTGCTGAGAACCAAACTTTGGTCTCCTGCAAAAGCGGTGCATGCTCATAATCTCTGAGCCAAGCTGCCAGCCCATAACCTCAAACTCTTTATCTTCCTGTCTCAGCCTCCCAAGTGCTAGACATGAGCCACCATGGCTAGGTGGATGTTATTTAAAGTCTTTTGTTTATTTTTGAGACAGAGCCTTGCTATGTGTAGCTCAGTCTGGCCAGGTGGATGTTATTTAAAGTCTTTTTTTTTTGTTTATTTTTTTTTTTTTTTTTTTTTTTTTTTTTTTTTTTGGTTTTTCGAGACAGAGTCTCTCTGTGTAGCCTTGGCTGTCCTGGACTCACTTTGTAGACCAGGCTGGCCTCGAACTCACAGCGATCCGCCTGCCTCTGCCTCCCGAGTGCTGGGATTAAAGGCGTGCGCCACCACGCCCGGCTTTTTTGTTTATTTTTGAGACAGAGCCTTGCTATGTGTAGCTCAGTCTGGCCTGATGCTCACCATATAGTCCTACTCTGACCTAAGATTTATGGCGATCTTGCTTTAGCCTCCCAAGTGCTGGGATTACAAGTGTGTACCACCACACGCCAGGCACGGTGGCATGCACCTATAGTCCTAGCACTTGGGTGGCAGGGGCAGGGTGATCTCTGTGAGTTTGAGGTCAGCCTGGTCTCCAGAGTGAGTTGCAGGACAGCCAGGGCCACACAGTGAGACACATAACAAAACAGCCCACAAGTGTGCACCATCCCCTTTAGCATATAATCTGAACATAAGAAGATAGAAATATGGAGCTGGAGAGATGGATCAGCCATCAAAACCACTGGCTGCTCTTTCAGAGGAGCAAGGTTCGAGTCCTAGCATCAGCATCAGGCAGCTCACAGCCGTCTGCAACTCTAGCTCCAGGAGATCCGGCCGCCTTTTCTGGTCTCTTGAGTGCACTGTATGCACGGGATGCACAGATATACATGCAAGCAAGACACCTTTACACATTAAAGACTAGTAACAACAAGAAGAAACACACATATACACATCTCTCGTAGTTGCTGGATACAAAAAGCTGTGGCTGGTTAAAAATACAAAGGAGGTCTTCTGAGAACCCATGTTTTCCAGACAGGTAGGCACATCAAGGTATTCTCCAATGAGATTTTGATCTTCGGCTGTTTCCAGTCTAGAGAACATAGGCAGGTAGGTGTGCTGCAAATCCGTAAGCCCAGGATATATGAGGTGGAGGCAGGAGGGCCAGCTGTATGGGGCCAGTCTCTGCCCATGAGCCCCTACCCCTACCACCAAAAGGTAGCCAGATAGACAGAGCGCCTTTGGGAAGTTCCAGGCCACAGTGACCAGGTTCACATTGGCCAGGCATCACCTAGGAGAGTGTGCTTAAAGCCCCAGGTGGGCAGCTGGGCGTGGTGACTAATGCCTGGAAAGCCAGCACTTGGGAGGTGGAAGCAGGGGTGTGGTCAACTGTTCAAGGTTAGGGCTGGAGAGATGGCTCAGTGCTTAAGAGCACTTCTTGGTCTTGCAGAGGACCAGGCTTTGGTTCCCAGCATCCGTGTGGTGGTTCATGACCACCTGTAACTTCAGTCCTATGGAATCTAATGCTCTCTTGTGCCCCCCTCACGCACCTGGCACACGTGGTGCACATATATTGTCAAGTGAACATTCATACACATAAAAGTAAATAATATACAAAAAATTGTAAGCCGGGCGTGGTGGCACATGCCTATAATCCCAGCACTCAGGAGGCAGAGGCAGGCGGATCGATGTGAGTTCAAGGCCAGCCTGGTCTACAAAGTGGGTCCAGGACAGACAAGGCTATACAGAGAAACCCTGTCTCGAAAAACCAAAAAATAAAAATAAAATTAAATAAATAAATAAATAAATAAATAAATAATTGTAGGTCCAGGGCTATCCTCAGCTGTATAGTAAGTGTGTATAGTAAAGTTGAGACAAATCTCAGCTACATAAGACCCTTAAAAAAAAAAAGTCCTACATGTGACCAAGTCTTCTAGTCTCCAGAAAGTGTATCAAACACAAAACTAACAGGTGTGGGCCCTGAACAAGTGATGGATTCACTGTGTTGCTAACTCTTTAATCACCTTCGATAATAAATCCTATTTCCTGAAAGAACAGAAAGTAAAGCAAGCCTAACTCTTCTCTTGAAAAGAGGCAAGTCCTGGTGAAACACTTCCAACAAAAAAAGTAGAAGTGATGACATATGACTTTTATGTATGTTCGTGTGCACAAGGGTATGGGGAAAGCCCTAGTGTATTGCATGTGAAGGCCAGAGGACATCCTTAGGTACCAATCACTGCTAGGATGCCAGCCACCCTGCCTTCTCTGAAACCAGATCTCCTATTGGTCTGGGGCTCACCAACTAGGCTAGCACCATTGGCCCAGGGATCATTCTATTTCTGCCTCCCCGGTACTGGGATTACAAGCCTATACTATCATGCTGTGCATTGGTATATGGGTTCTGGGAATTGAACTCTGGTCTTCCTGATTGCAAGGTAAGTACTTGACTTGATTTATCTTCCCAGCCCAATGGTGTGTGAATTACAGGATTAAGTTGTGTTTTTCTGTTTTGTTTTACGTTTATGTGGTTTTTTTGTTTTGTGTGTGTGTTGATGTTTGTTTGTTTTGTTAGTTTTTAAAAATATTTATTTGTTTATTACATATACAGTGCTCTGCCTGCATGTTCATCTGCAGGCCAGAGGAGGGCGTCAGATCACATTATAGATGGCTGTGAGCCACCATGTGGTTGCTGGGAATTGAACTCAGAACCTCTCAAAGAGCAGTCAGTATGCTCTTAACCACTGAGCCATCTCTCCAGCCCTGTTTTGTTAGTTTTTTAAACACAGGGTTTCTCTGTATTGTCTTGGCTGTCCTGGACTTCTTTGTAGACCAGGCAGGCCTCGAATTCACAGTAATCCATCTGCCTCTGCCTCCCAAGTGCTGGTACTACAGGCATGCGCCACCATGCCCAGCTGTTTGTTTGTTTTGAGGCAAGGTTTCACTATGTAGTGCTGGTTGGCCTGGAACTCATTATGCAGACCAAGATGGCCGCAGACTAACAGATATGCCAGCCTTTGCCTTCTGAGTGTTGGGATTAAATGTGTGCCCCACCGCACTCAGGCCTGCTTTCCCTCTTATTTGGGGACAGGGTCTCACTAAGTTCCTGACTGTCACCCAGACTCCCCCGCCTCTCCTCCTGCTTCCCCAAGGATTACAGACCTGCACTTCCAGACAGCGTGTTCTGGGTTGTTTTGAGACAGGGTCTCATGTATTGCAGACTGGCCTCAGCCTCTGTGTAGCCAAGGATGACCTTAACCTTCGGATTCTCCTGTCTCTACTTCACAAGTGCTAGGACGCTGAGTGTGCACCACCACGCCAAGTGTACGAAGCGTTAGCACTGAGCCCAGAGCTTCATACATTCTAGACAAACTCTCTACCTACTGAGTTACATTCCAACTCTGGAGATTACGCTATAAAAAGGATAATGACTTCTAATCTTAGTCTCTTCCTTTCTTGGGTCGCTGGGTTGATGTGAACCAGCTGTCATAGTCTGAGGGCACTCAGCTTCTAGAGAGGACAGAAATAATGGGCTGTCTTGGCAACAGCTGTATGAGTGTGTTATCTTGGAAGGGAGCTCCCCCAGTTCAGCCCTGCACCTGATAGTCTGACTGTAATACCACAAAGCCACTCTTGGATTGTAACACAAGAAACTGACATAAAGTTTAAGCAAATAAAAATAAATAAATTAATTAAATAAAAAAGAAAGAAAGAAAGAAAGAGAAAAAAAATCGCTGCGCGTGGTGGCGCACACCTCTAATCCCATCACTTACGGAGTCAGAGGCAGGTGGATCTCTGTGAGTTCGAGGCCAGCCTGGTCTACAAAGCAAGTCTAGGACAGCGAAGGCTACACAGAGAAATCCTGTCTCAAAAAAAAAAAAAAAAAAAACAACCCTCAAACCAAACAAACAAAAAATAAAAGAGGAGAAGGAGGAGGAAGAAAAGGAAGAAGAAGAAGAAGAAGAAGAAGAAGAAGAAGAAGAAGAAGAAGAAGAAGAAGAAGAAAAGAAGAAGAAGAAGAAGAAGAAGAAGAAGAAGAAGAAGAAGAAGAAGAAGAAGAAATTTTTGTTTGTTTGGTCTATTTTCGAGACACGGCCTCAATATGTAGCCCAAATCAATTGACATGGAACTTGAAGCAACCCTCCTGCCTCAAAGGACTATAGACAGGAGCCTCTGTAATTGAACTGTATTCTAACTAGACCAGGCTCTGGGGGAAGGAGAATCTAGCTCTCATCACATAGTGTAGATGTAGCTCTTGCCAGCTAAACACAAAATCAAACCTTCAGCGGCTCCCCACAGCTTCCAGGATGAAGTCCAAGCTCCTCACTGTGATCTAGCTCTGTTTCCCCTCCCCTTGCACACACCCCCACACTGCACCTACTGTTCCAGCCGGGAGAGCCACCTGCTTTCCTTGAGCAGGCATTGAGCGCTTTCTTCAGGCCTGTGGTACAGGTGCCTGCTCAGTATGGAATCTGCCCCAAATATCTGATACTGTGCTTACACAAATACTGTAAAATTACCCCCTTGGGCTTAGGGTGTGGCTCAGTGGTAGAGTGTTTGCTTAGCACGCTTAGGGCCCTAAGTTCCATCTCTAGCTCTGAAAACAGAAACGGATAGCAACGACAATAATGAAACTCTCCTGCCACTCACTAAGAGTCCCATCCTGCTGGCGAGTATTATGATGGCACCTGTTTCATTGTCCTGATTGCCTGTGCACTTAGCCCCAACACTGTAAACCCCTTGAAGACAGAGGCTGTACTAGACGTGTGTGGGGACTTAGCTCTCACAGCCTGGCCCAGAACAAGAGTCCAACAGAAGTAGATTGAAGGATGCATCTGATACACCTACCTATTTCTTCTCAGATAAAACCACACCCGTTCCATTGACCACATCCTCTCACGTGGGTCTTCTCCTCTACAGTGAATTAATGCTTGTTGTTGGTTTGAGACAAGGCTGTGCAGCCCAGTCTAAGCAAGGTAGAAAGATGGGGAAATTATAGGGAATACGAGGAGCCAAAGTCCCCTTCCCAGAATCTGACTGAAGTCTCTCTCACTAGTAGAGACAAGTCCTTACTCTCTGTAGTGGCTGCTGACACTGAGGTAACAACTCCTTGGAGTAACTAGACTGTTACTTAGTTGCAGTATAGATACTGTATCCTGCATCCCCGTGAGCTCTTAGCTACTGAAATGCCCTCAGGTGGTCCCAGGAACCAACCACCTCGTTAGCTTCTTTGTTGACCCTTTGCAGAAAATAGCTTCAGATCACCAACATTTTATGTATGATTGTGGTAAAGATGAGGTTCTTTTGACGAACAGGTGGGCCTCTCAGGTGGGCTTAACTTTTCTTTCCTTCTTTTTTTGTTTTGTTTTGTTTTTTTGAGACAGAGTTTCTCTGTGTAGCCCTGGCTGTCCTGGACTCACTTTGTAGACCAGGCTGGCCTCAAACTCACAGTGATCCACCTGCCTCTGCCTCCTGAGTGATGGGATTAAAGGCGTGCTCCACCACAGTTCAACCTTTTGTTTTGTTTTGTTTTTCGAGACAGTGTTTCTCTGTGTTAGCCTTGGCTGTCCTGGACTCGCTTTGTAGACCAGGCTGGCCTTGAACTCACATCAATCCACCTGCCTCTTCGTCCCAAATGCTGGGATTAAAAGTGTGTGCCACCGTGTCCGGCTCCTTAACTTTCTTTTCAAACAACTCTTTTCCCTTCTTCACTAACATGCTTAGAGTACGTGAGTGCGTGTATTTTCATAAGAGGCCAGAGGTTGGGCAAGAGAGATGGCTCAGAGCACTGTCTGTTCTTCCAAAGGTCCTGAGTTCAATTCTCAGAGACCATGCGATGGCTCACAAGCATCTATAATGAGATCGGGTGCTCTCTTCTGGCATGAAGGCACACATGTGGGCAAAATGCTGTATAAAATAAATAAATGTAAAAAAGGAGGGGAAGAGGTTGATATCAGGTGTCTTCCTCTGTTGTTCTCCACCTTCTTTTTTAGACGGGGTCTCTCACTGGACCTAGAGTTCATGAACTGATTAAAGTGGCCAGTCAGTGAGCCTCCTGTCTCTGCCTCCCCAGAGTTGGAATTACTGGACTTTGCTGGCTCTGTTTTTTAACAATTAAACTTTATTATACAACCCAACTAGCTTACACAAGAAGGAAAAAAGGGTAAAGGGAAACAAGAGTGAACCTTCTGGTATCCGTTCCACGGGACAGGTCCCTAGGTGTTTCTGGCCTGCATGCTGGTCCAGCCTGTCCACTGATCCTTTTCACGATCCATGTGCACTTGAGCTGCCCCCTCTCGTCCGTCCTCTCTGCCTGCCTGTCTCTCACATGCAAGGGCCAGTCTCCTCCTCCCATGGAGGGTGGATTAGAAACACAACGTGTCTTGGTATCCCCGCACACACACACACCTGCCCCGCCCCTCTGCTTCCCAGGGTGGCCCCACCCAGTCTATCTCAAAATTAATCTCAGGGAGTATCCCTGGTGTGTCCAAGGGCAAAGCCGGCCAAGACTGCTTTCACCTGTGACAAAGTTTACAATCCTTCCCACAGGACTTTTTTGGTTTTGTTAGTTAGTTTGTTTGTTTTTTGTTTTTCTTTTTTGAGACAGGGTCTCTCTGTATCATCCTTGGCTGTCCTGGACTCACTTTGTACACCAGGCTGACCTCAACTCACAATGATCCACCTGTCTCTGCCTCCCCAGTGCTGGGATTAAAGGCGTGCGCCATCACACCCCGCCTTTTGTTTTGTTTTGCTTTGTTTTTTGAGACAGGGTTTCTCTGTGTTAGCCTTGGCTGTCCTGGACTTGCTTTGTAGACCAGGCTAGGTTTGAACTCTCAGAGATCTCCCTGCCTCTACCTACTAAGTGCTGGAATTACAGGCATGACCCACCACGCTAGCTGGACTTCCGTTTTTAGTGTGGGTGTTGGGTGTCTGAACTTAGGTCCTCATTGATGCCCAGTTACCCACTCAGCCGTTTTTTCCAGAGCAAAAATAAAGTTTTTTATTCTTTTTTTGTCTTATATGTATGAATGATTTACCTGCATGTATGCTTTTATGTGTACCATATGTGTGGTACACATATGTACCTAAGGAGTCAAGAGGAAGGCACTGAATACCTTGGAACTGGAGTTTCAGATGGTTGTGAGCTGGCATGTGGGTGCTGGGACTGAACCTGCATCCTCTGGTCCTCAACCTTCCTGATGCTGTGACCCTTTAATAAAGTTCCTCGCTGGATGTGATGGCTCACTCCTGTAATCCCAGCACTCTGGGAGGCAGAGGCAGGTGGATCTCTGTGAGTTCGAGGCCAGCCTGGTCTACAAAGTGAGTCCAGAACAGGACAGCCAGAGCTACACAGAGAAACCCTGTCTCGGGAAAAAAAACAAAAACAAAAAAACAAAAATTAAAGCAACCATACTGTTAAGATTTCATGGGTTAGCCTGTAATTACTTTCTCTGTTGAAGCCATGAGTCCAGAGTTGACCTGTGGTCCCTGAATTCCTAAAGGATTAAGGGAATCCCCTAGGGGGTGGCAGAATAGTCCTGTGTCTCCTCTCTTGTCCCCTTGACAGGCTAACCTTGAACTTACTTTATAGTCTAGGCTGGCTTTGAACTTAGAGCAGTCCTCCTCCTACAGCAGCGAAGTGCTGGGATTGACTCAGCGCACTCGCTCCTGCTTGCAAAGCGCTTTCAGCTTTCAGAGAACTTTATTATCCATCCTTTCGCCTATTATTCTAGCACTTGGGGGGCTGAGGCAAGATTGCTGGGCCAGCTTGGGCTACACTGTGAATTCCAGGCCGTCCTGGGCTAGAGACTGACAGTCTGTCTCCAAATATTTTTTTTTTTCTTTCCTCACAATAACATCAGTACTGAGACTACCGAGGGGGTGGGCAGGAATTTGTTTAATAAGAGTCAACCAGCCGGGCGGTGGTGGCGCACACCGTGAATCCCGGCACTCGGGATTAAATGCAAAACCGTTTATGTTGTTCTTGAAAATTCTCTAATCCTTTGAGGTGAATGCTGCTTCATTTTGCGGTAGCCCAGGCTAGCCTGGAACACCCTCTTGCTTTACAGAGAGCTGTTGCTTACAGCTTCACGCCACTGTGAGTAATTCAGCAACATAGTTTTAGATAATATAGGCTTGTGTGGCATAACCGGAAGACCACGCAGCTATTGCGTGACAGAGATGTTGGGAACCTTAGTATTCATACTTTAAAGTTCCTGCTTCACTAAAGCCCCTGCTCCGTAACACCAGAGGAACAGTTTTGTCTATGGTGTCCCTCAAGCTAAACTGATCCAAAGGAACACTTCCTGAATTTCAGCCCACATCTTCCATCAGATGCAATCTTTAAAAAGATTTATTTAACTTTGTCAATGTGTGTGGGAGAGAGGTGGCATTGTACATGAAGGGTAGAGACATTGGATGGCCAGGAGACAGAGTTATAGACAGTTGTGAGCCACTTTTTGTGGATGCTGAAAGCCAAACCTGAGTCTCCTGCAAGCACCTGAGCGCTCTTAACCATTGAGCCATCTCTCTAACCTCCAACTGTTTATTTTGGTATTTTGAGAGAGTATTCCATTGTATAGCCCTGGACTCACTTTGTACGCCAGGCTGGCCTTGAATTTACAGAAATCTGCCTGCCTCTGCCTCCTAAGTGCTGAGATTACAGGCAGCTCCACCCCACCTGGCTTTTTAGCTTTCTTTTTCTTCTTTTTTTCTTTTTGTCTGGCCTCCAGTTTGCATTTTATCTACAGCATGTAACAAGTTAATGAGTCCCATATCTTGTGGTATTACTTAATTGTCCCACAAGATAGTATTAGCTGGGAACGGCAGCACACACCTGTAATATCAGCATTTAGGAGGCCGAAAAAGGAGAGTGATTTCAAGACTGCCTGGCCTACAAGACTGCCTCAAAACAAAACAAAACGCAGTCACGGCAAAGACCCAGAATGACTCAGCAGACTCTCGCCAGTTGTTAAAGTTTATTCTACAGAATCCTAGAGAAATGCTAGTAAACTGCAGATCTGCCAAGACTCCAAGCTGGGCCTTTTATTTTTCGGATTTATTTTTATTATTTTACATGTGTGAGCGGTTTCCTGCTTATGTATGTGTATCGTGTGCGTGTCTAGTGCTTATGGGGATCAGAAGAGGACCGTCAGAGCTCCCTAGAGCTTGAGTTACAGATGGTGTGTGGGTTCTAGGGATCGAGCCTGAGTCCTTTAGAAGAGCAGTCAGCGCTCTTAAATCGCTGAGCCATCTCTCCATCACCTGCAAGCCGGGTGAATGGGTGGGGTGGGGCGGAGGTGTGTGTGTGTGTGTGTGTGTGTGTGTGTGTGTGTGTGTGTGTGTGTGTGTGTGTGTGTGTGTGTGTCTCGCATGCTGGGTCTTTTGATAGCATGGCCCTTCCAAGGCCTACCAGGAAATAACAAATGAGCCGAACCAGAGCAGCAACAGATCTTGCCTCTCTTAGTGCCTTCCCCACTCGTCTACCGACCTCCCCTTTTGCTTTTTAGTCATAGTCTTAAAGCTCAATGTTCTTTGCACCGGACACCTGGTCTCTTTAAGGACTTAATGGCCAGCCCCGCCTCCCTCTCACTGCTCTGCGCCGCTGTTATAAGTGGACCATTGTTTTATGTCCGCCGACAATTAACCCCGTGACACTCTTTGCTTGCCTCCTCCACGTTCCCGGGATTGGGAATTTGGCCTCGTAACCTGGCAACCACTGAACTACTCGCTGAGGGTGGGTGTAGGGACCTTAAGGTTTATGCTTTACGGTTGGGTAACTCCAGACTCTCAACGGAAGCTGGCTGCAAAACCAAGCGTCCCGCCCCCGTTGCTATAACAACAGTATACAGCCCCTGCCTCCCCGCTGTGTCTTCCAAAACACGGTCCTTGCCGCTGCACAAAGATCCTTTCCATAGCTAGAGGAACAGAATCAGGGTCTGCGGCCCCTTCTGAAGGCAAATTGGGTTGGAGGGTTGAAGACTGTGCGTCGGGGAAATAGTGTTAAGCGGAGAGATCGCATTAGTAGAGCAAGGGGCTGGGGGCGGAAGAGAACCGGGAGGGGACGTGTGGGTAAGGGAGGGGAGGGGGGGAGGAGTTGGTAGAGGAGATTTTAGGAAAACATGTGAACTCTACCAAAGGGAGTTCGGGAGGCAGGACTCTGGGCTTGCTGGGCCAGAGTTGGAACCACTGTGAAGGCAGGAAGGGTCTGGGAGTATGGGAAAGTGTCCTGAAGGGAGGGGTGAGAGGAGGCGTCCTCCAAGCAAAGATTAGGAATCCAAAGATGGTCTCCAGAATGAGGAAAGAAAGACGCTCAGGTGTGAACTCAGAGGTGACAGAGTCTGTAGAGGGTACCTGTAAATGGAGGTGAGGGACTTGGGGGCGGGGTGGTTGGTGGAGCGGGGGCTAAGACGACCTCTCTCAGCACCAGGACTGAGTTTCATCTGACTCCAGAGCGCAGAGGGGAGAAAGATGTCGGACGAAGATGATCTGGATGACATTGAGCCGGACCAGGATGACCTGGAAAAAGATGAGGATGAAAAAGAGATGGAGGAGTGGGAAGACTACAGGAAAGAGGGCGAAGAAGTCTCTGAGGAAGTGAGAGCCTGGAAACGGAGGGGACCTGGGGGGACCTGCGCTTGAGGGAGCCGCAAAGGGCTGCCTCTGTTACTCTCCTCTTGCAGTGGATGCCCATGCCCCTCACCGAGGCCATGATGAAGGAAGGGCTGTCTTTACTCTGCAAGACTGGCAGTGGGCTGGCCCATGCTTACATTAAGCTGGAGGCTAAGGAGAGGTGAGGGCCGCAGAAACTGCACGTGCCTTCCCTCTCTCCCATCCTGACCTAACTGGAAGAAGAGGAGCCGGGAAGGCGTGGTGGCGCTCGCCGCCTTTAATCCCAGCACTTGGGAGGCAGAGGCGGGCGGTGCGTTAGAGGCCAGCCTGGTCTACAAAGTGAGTCCAGGACAGCCAAGGCTAACACACAGAGAAACCCTGTCTCAAAAAAACCAAAACAGAGAGAGAGAGAGAGAGAGAGAGAGAGAGAGAGAGAGAGAGAGAGAGAGAGAGAGAGAGAATATGAATTCACTTCAGAGAACTTCTGAGACCCTTGGTGGCTGGAAGGGTGGGTAGCTAGCTAGCTCAGCGGGAGAGAGCTTGCCTCTGGGTTCGTCTTCAGCACAGTAACCCTAACCGAAACTTCTGTGTGGGCTCTGAAGGCTTACCTGAAGCGTGTGGGAGAGCATTTTGTTTCATGTAGCCTTCATTGTAGAGTCTCCCTGCCTGGGCTGAGTGGTAAGAAGGCTTGCCTACAGTGCACAAAGAGATCATTCCGACCTCTTCACTGAAAACCAAGAGCAAAGCTTCGCCTACCTCCTCTTCCCCCTCCCATTCCGTCATCCTGTCGTAAGCTACCTCTGCCTTACCCTCTGTTTTAGCACCTCTCCCAGTCCTTGCTGGGTTCTTAACCTTTATGGTGGATCTTCTCCCCTGCCGTCTCCTAGGGACCTCACAGACATCTACTTACTCCGCTCCTATATCCATCTTCGCTACGTGGACATTTCTGAGAACCACCTAACGGACCTGACCCCGCTCAATTCTCTCACTCACCTCCTGTGGCTCAGGGCTGACGGCAATCAGCTTCGGAGTGCCCGGTTGAATGAACTGCCCTACCTTCAGATCGCCAGCTTTTCCTACAACCTGATCGTGGACACGGAAGGCATCTTTCATCCCCGTCTGGGAAGCTTGGATCTCAAAGGTGGGTCCTTAGGAGGAGATGCACAGAGCTCCGCTTCCTAGCAGGTAGTATCTGATTCTTGGCTGAGCGGCACAGCCCATCCATCTGTATCCATGCATTCATCTTACAATAGTCTTTATTAAATTTTATTTTTAATTACATTATATGGGTTTGTGCAGGTGTCCGTGGAGACCAGAAGAAAGTGTCAGCTTCCTGTGATCTGCCTGCTGTGGGTGCTGGGAATTGAACCCAAGTCTTCTGGAGGAGCAACCAAGGCTCTTTACCATAGAGTCATCTCTGCAGCCACTCATTATAATATTTATGACAGTTCTTCATGCTTGAGATACAGCAATGAGCAAAATCAAAAACCTCTGTTCTAATGGAGAGTCCATTCTAGTTTGGAGGGATGGATGGTTAAGAGTGAGTGTAATAATAAGTCTGGTGTGGTGGCGCATGCGTTTAATCCCAGCTCTCTGGAAGCAGAGACAGGCAGGTCTCTGTGAGTTCCAGGCCAGCCTGGTCTACAAAAAGAGTCCAGGACAGCCAGGGCTCTGTGCAACAGAGAAACCCTGTGTCGAAAGTCAAAACAAAAAAGAGTGAGCATACTAAATACAAGCCAGGCACAGAGGCTCACGACTGTAATCCTTACCCGCTGGAGGCTGCGTCAGGAGCGCTGAAGCTCAAAGGCAGCCTGGGCTTCATAGGGAATTACACATCAGCTCAGCCTGCAGAGTGAGACCCTATCTAAAACAGAACCCAAAAAGGAGATAAATTCTATTGAAAAATAGGTTGGAGAAAGACCATTGTGAAAGGCACAGGTGACACAATCTCTCTCTC